>NC_090938.1:13278311-13922418 GCF_040938575.1 Ambystoma mexicanum | reverse complement strand
CACTGGGTCTGCTTCCCTCTGGAGCCCCTCTTCCTCTCCTCCATGCACTGGGTCTGCTTCCCTCTGGAGCCACTCTTCCTCGCCTCCATACACTGGGCCTGCTTCCCTCTGGAGCCCCTCTTCCTCTCCTCCATACACTGGGCATGCTTCCCTCTGGAGCCGCTCTTCCTCTCCTCCATGCACTGGGCCTGCTTCCCTCTGGAGCTCCTCTTCCTCTCCTTCATACACTGGGTCTGCTTCCCCCTGGAGCCGCTCTTCCTCTCCTCCATGCATTGGCTCTGCTTCCCTCTGGAGCCCCTCTTCCTCTCCTCCATACACTGGGTCTGCTTCCCTCTGGAGCCCCTCTTCCTCTCCTCCATACACTGGGTCTGCTTCCCTCTGGAGCCCCTCTTCCTCTCCTCCATGCACTGGGCCTGCTAACCTCTGGAGCCCTGCTGTCTCTCCTTCAGATACTGGGTCTCCTTCCCTCTGGGGCCGCTCTTCCTCTCCTCTCCATGCAGGGCCTGCTTCCCTCTGGAGCCCCTCTTCCTCTCTGCCAGGGTCTCCTTCCCTCTGGAGCCCCTCTGCCTCTCCTCCATGCACTGGGTCTCCTTCCGTCTGGAGCCCCTCTACCACTCTCCTGCATACACTGGGTCTGCTTTCCTCTGGAGCCCCTCTTCCTCTCCTCTCCATGCAGGGCCTGCTTCCCTCTGGAGCCCCTCTTTCTCTCTGCCAGGGTCTCCTTCCCCCTGGAGCCCCCCTGCTTCTCCTCCATGCACTGGGTCTCCTTCCCTATGGAGCCCCTCTTCCTCTCCTCCATACACTGGGTCTGCTTCCCTCTGGAGCCCCTCTTCCTCTCCTCTCCATGCAGGGCCTGCTTCCCTCTGGAGCCCCTCTTCCTCTCTGCCAGGGTCTCCTTCCCTCTGGAGCCCCTCTGCCTCTCCTCCATGCACTGGGTCTCCTTCCCTCTGGAGCCCCTCTTCCTCTCCTCCATGCACTGGGTCTCCTTCCCTCTGGAGCCCCTCTTCCTCTCCTCTCTATGCAGGGCCTGCTTCCCTCTGGAGCCCCTCTTCCTCTCTGCCAGGGTCTCCTTCCCTCAGGAGCCCCTCTTCCTCTCCTCCATACACTAGGCCCTTTTCCCCCTGGAGCCCCTCTGCCTCTCCTACGGACGCTGTGTCTGCTAAACTCTGGAGCCCCTCTTCCTCTCCTCTCCATGCGGGGTCTGCTTCCCTCTGGAGCCGCTCTTCCTCTCATCCATACACAGTGCCTGCTTCCCTTTGGCGGCCCTCTTCCTCTCCTCTCCATGCTGAGTCTGCTTCCCTCTGGAGCCCCTATTCCTCTCATCTATACACGGGGCCGGCTCCCCTCTGGAGCCACTCTTCCTCTCCATGCGGGGCCTGCTTCCCTCTGGAGCCCCTCTTCCTCTCCTCCATACACTGGGCCTCCTTCCCTCTGGAGCCGCTCTTCCTCTCCTCTCCGTGCTGGGCCTGTTTCCCTCTGGATCCCCTCTTCCTCTCCTCCATGCACTGGGACTGCTTCCCTCTGGAGCCCCTCTTCCTCTCCTCCATACACTGGGCCTGCTTCCCTCTGGAGCCGCTCTGCCTCACCTCCATGCACTGGGTCTGCTAACCTCTGGAGCCCTGCTGCCTCTCCTCGAGATACTGGGTCTCCTTCCCTCTGGAGCCCCTCTTCCTCTCCTCGCCATGCAGGGCCTGCTTCCCTCTGGACCCCCTCTTCCTCTCTTCCAGGGTCTGCTTCCCTCTGGAGCTCCTCTGCCTCTCCTCCATACACTGTGTCTGCTAACCTCTGGAGCCCCTCATTCTCTCCTCCATGCACAGGGTTGGTATCCTCTGGAGCCCCTCTGCCTCCCCTCCATACACTGGGCCTGCTTCCCTCTGGAGCCCCTCTGCATCTTCTCAATACACTGGGTCTGCTTCCCTCTGGAGCCCCTCTGCATCTCCTCCATACACTGGGTCTGCTTCCCTCTAGAGCCTCTCTTCCTCTACTTCATATACTGGGTCTCCTTCCCTCTGGAGCCCCTCTTCCTCTCCTCAATACTCTGGGCCTGTTTCCCTCTGGAGCCCCTCTTCCTCTCCTCCATGCACTGGGACTGCTTCCCTCTGGAGCCCCTCTTCCTCTCCTCCATACACTGGGCCTGCTTCCCTCTGGAGCCACTCTGCCTCACCTCCATGCACTGGGTCTGCTAACCTCTGGAGCCCTGCTGTCTCTCCTCGAGATACTGGGTCTCCTTCCCTCTGGAGCCCCTCTTCCTCTCCTCGCCATGGAGGGCCTGCTTCCCTCTGGACCCCCTCTTCCTCTCCGCCCGGGTCTCCTTCCCTCTGGAGCCCCTCTGCCTCTCCTCCATGTAGTGAGGTCTCCTTCCCTCTGGAGCCCCTCTTCCTCTCCTCCATACACTGGGTCTGCTTCCCTCTGGAGCCCCTCTTCCTCTCCTCTCCATGCAGGGCCTGCTTCCCTCTGGAGCCCCTCTTCCTCTCTGCCAGGGTCTGCTTCCCTCTGGAGCTCCTCTGCCTCTCCTCCATACACTGTGTCTGCTAACCTCTGGAGCCCCTCATTCTCTCCTCCATGCACAGGGTTGGTATCCTCTGGAGCCCCTCTGCCTCCCCTCCATACACTGGGCCTGCTTCCCTCTGGAGCCCCTCTGCATCTCCTCAATACACTGGGTCTGCTTCCCTCTGGAGCCCCTCTGCATCTCCTCCATACACTGGGTCTGCTTCCCTCTAGAGCCTCTCTTCCTCTACTCCATATACTGGGTCTCCTTCCCTCTGGAGCCCCTCTTCCTCTCCTCAATACACTGGGCCTGCTTCCCTCTGGAGCCCCTCTTCCTCTCCTCCATACACTGGGTCTGCTTCCCTCTGGAGCCGCTCTTCCTCTCCTCTCCATGCTGGGCCTGCTTCCGTCTGGAGACCCTCTTCCTCTTCTCCATGCACTGGGTCTGCTAACCTCTGGAGCCCTGCTGTCTCTCCTCGAGATACTGGGTCTCCTTCCCTCTGGAGCCGCTCTTCCTCTCCTCTCCATGCAGGGCCTGCTTCCCTCTGGAGCCCCTCTTCCTCTCTGCCAGGGTCTCCTTCCCTCTGGTTCCCCTCTGCCTCTCCTCCATGCACTGGGTCTCCTTCCCTCTGGAGCCCCTCTTCCTCTCCTCTCCATGCAGGGCCTGCTTCCCTCTGGAGCCCCTCTTCCTCTCTGCCAGGGTCTCCTTCCCTCTGGAGCCCCTCTGCCTCTCCTCCATGCACTGGGTCTCCTTCCCTCTGGAGCCCCTCTTCCTCTCCTCTCCATGCAGGGCCTGCTTCCCTCTGGAGCCCCTCTTCCTCTCTGTCAGGGTCTCCTTCCCTCTGGAGCCCCTCTGCCTCTCCTCCATGCACTGGGTCTCCTTCCCTCTGGAGCCCCTCTTCCTCTCCTCCATAGACTCAGTCTGCTTCCCTCTGGAGCCGCTCTTCCTCTCCTCCATGCACTGGGTCTGCCTCCGTCTGGAGCCCCTCTTCCTCTCCTCCATACACTGGGTCTGCTTCCCACTGGAGCCTCTCTTCCTCTCCTCCATGCATTGGGTCTGCTTCCCTCTGGAGCCCCTCTTCCTCTCCTCCATACACTGGGCCTGCTTCCCTCTGGAGCCGCTCTTCCTCTCCTCCATACACTGGGCCTGCTTCCCTCTGGAGCCGCTGTTCCTCTCCTCTCCATGCGGGGTCTGCTTCCCTCTGGAGCCCCTCTTCCTCTCCTTCATGCATGGGGTCTGCTATCCTCTGGAGCCCCTCTGCCTCTCCTTCATACAGTGAGCCTGCTTCCCTCTGCAGCTACTCTTCCTCTCCTCCATGCACAGGGTCTGCTTCCCTCTGGAGCCCCTCTTCCTCTCCTCCATGCACTGGCTCTGCTTCCCTCTGGAGCCCCTCTTCCTCTCCTCCATACACTGGGTCTGCTTTCCTCTGGAGCCCCTCTTCCTCTCCTCCATGTACTGGGTCTGCTTCCCTCTGGAGCCCCTCTTCCTCTCCTCCATACACTGGGTCTGCTTCCCTCTGGAGCCCCTCTTCCTCTCCTCCATACACTGGGCCTGCTTCCCTCTGGAGCCGCTCTTCCTCTCCTCCATACATTGGGTCTGCTTCCCTCTGGAGCCGCTCTTCCTCTCCTCCATACACTGGGTCTGCTTCCCTCTGGAGCCCCTCTTCCTCTCCTCCATACACTGGGCCTGCTTCCCTCTGGAGCCGCTCTTCCTTTCCTCTCCATGCGGGGTCTGTTTCCCTCTGGAGCCCCTCTTCCTCCCCTTCATGCATGGGGTCTGCTATCCTCTGGAGCACCTCTGCCTCTCTTCCTTACAGTGAGCCTGCTTCCCTCTGGAGCTACTCTTCCTCTCCTCCATGCACGGGGTCTGCTTCCATCTGTAGCCCCTCTTCCTCTCCTCTATGCACTGGGTCTTCTTCCCTCTGGTGCCCCTCTTCCTCTCCTCCATACACTGGGTCTGCTTCCCTCTGGAGCTGCTCTTCCTCTCCTCCATACACTGGGCCTGCTTCCCTCTGGAGCCAGTCTTCCTCTCCTCTCCATGCGGGGACTGCTTCCCTCTGGAGCCGATCTTCCTCTCCTCCATACACTGGGTCTGCTTCCCTCTGGAGCCGCTCTTCCTCTCCTCCATGCACAGGGTCTGCTTCCCTCTGGAGCCGCTCTTCCTCTCCTCCATGCACAGGGTCTGCTTCCCCCTGGAGCCGCTCTTCCTCTCCTCCATGCACAGGGTCTGCTTCCCTCTGGAGCCCCTCTTCCTCTCCTCTCCATGCAGGGCCTGCTTCCCTCTGGAGCCCCTCTTCCTCTCTGCCAAGGTCTCCTTCCCTCTGGAGGCCCTCTGCCTCTCCTCCATGCACTGGGTCTCCTTCCCTCTGGAGCCCCTCTTCCTCTCCTCTTCATGCGGGGACTGCTTCCCTCTGGAGCCGCTCTTCCTCTCCTCCATGCACTGGGCCTGCTTCCCTCTGGAGCCCCTCTTCCTCTCCTCCATACACTCGGTCTGCTTCCCTCTGGAGCCGCTCTTCCTCTCCTCCATGCACTGGGTCTGCTTCCGTCTGGAGCCGCTCTTCCTCTCCTCCATACACTGGGTCTGCTTCCCTCTGGAGCCCCTCTTCCTCTCCTCCATACACTGGGCCTGCTTCCCTCTGGAGCCGCTCTTCCTCTCCTCCATACACTGGGCCTGCTTCCCTCTGGAGCCGCTCTTCCTCTCCTCTCCATGCGGGGTCTGCTTCCCTCTGGAGCCCCTCTTCCTCTCCTTCATGCATGGGGTCTGCTATCCTCTGGAGCCCCTCTGCCTCTCCTCCATACAGTGAGCCTGCTTCCCTCTGGAGCTACTCTTCCTCTCCTCTATGCACGGGATCTGCTTCTCTCTGGAGCCCCTCTTCCTCTCCTCCAGGCACTGGCTCTGCTTCCCTCTGGAGCCCCTCTTCATCTCCTCCATACACTGGGTCTGCTTCCCTCTGGAGCCCCTCTTCTTCTCCTCCATGCACTGGGTCTGCTTCCCTCTGGAGCCCCTCTTCCTCTCCTCCATACACTGGGTCTGCTTCCCTCTGGAGCCGCTCTTCCTCTCCTCCATGCACTGGCCCTGCTTCCCTCTGGAGCCCCTCTTCCTCTCCTCCATACACTGGGCCTGCTTCCCTCTGGAGCCGCTCTTCCTCTCCTCCATGCACTGGGTCTGCTTCGCTCTGGAGCCCCTCTTCCTCTCCTCCATACACTGGGTCTGCTTCCCTCTGGAGCCCCTCTTCTTCTCCTCCATACACTGGGCCTGCTTCCCTCTGGAGCCGCTCTTCCTTTCCTCTCCATGCGGGGTCTGCTTCCCCCTGGAGCCCCTCTTCCTCCCCTTCATGCATGGGGTCTGCTATCCTCTGGAGCCCCTCTGCCTCTCCTCCATAGAGTGATCCTCCTTCCCTCTGGAGCTACTCTTCCTCTCCTCCATGCACGGGGTCTGCTTCCATCTGGAGCCCCTCTTCCTCTCCTCCATGCACTGGGTCTTCTTCCCTCTGGAGCCCTCTTCCTCTCCTCCATACACTGGGTCTGCTTCCCTCTGGAGCCCCTCTTCCTCTCCTCCATGCCCTGGGTCTGCTTCCCTCTGGAGCCCCTCTTCCTCTCCTCCATACACTGGGCCTGCTTCCCTCTGGAGCCGCTCTTCCTCTCCTCTCCATGCGGGGACTGCTTCCCTCTGGAGCCGCTCTTCCTCTCCTCCATGCACTGGGCCTGCTTCCCTCTGGAGCCCCTCTTCCTCTTCTCCATACACTGGGTCTGCTTCCCTCTGGAGCCGCTCTTCCTCTCCTCCATGCACAGGGTCTGCTTCCCTCTGGAGCCCCTCTTCCTCTCCTCCATACACTGGGTCTGCTTCCCTCTGGAGCCCCTCTTCCTCTCCTCCATACACTGGGCCTGCTTCCCTCTGGAGCCGCTCTTCCTCTCCTCTCCATGCGGGGACTGCTTCCCTCTGGAGCCGCTCTTCCTCTCCTCCATGCACTGGGCCTGCTTCCCTCTGGAGCCCCTCTTCCTCTCCTCCATACACTGGGTCTGCTTCCCTCTGGAGCCCCTCTTCCTCTCCTCCATACACTGGGCCTGCTTCCCTCTGGAGCTCCTCTTCCTCTCCTCCATACACTGGGTCTGCTTCCCTCTGGAGCCCCTCTTCCTCTCCTCCATACACTGGGCATGCTTCCCTCTGGAGCCGCTCTTCCTCTCCTCCATGCACTGGGCCTGCTTCCCTCTGGAGCCCCTCTTCCTCTCCTTCATACACTGGATCAGCTTCCCCCTGGGGCCGCTCTTCCTCTCCTCCATGTATTGGGTCTGCTTCCCTCTGGAGCCCCTCTTCCTCTCCTCCATACACTGGGTCTGCTTCCCTCTGGAGCCCCTCTTCCTCTCCTCCACACACTGAGTCTGCTTCCCTCTGGAGCCCCTCTTCCTCTCCTCCATGCACTGGGCCTGCTAACCTCTGGAGCCCTGCTGTCTCTCCTTGAGATACTGGGTCTCCTTCCCTCTGGAGCCGCTCTTCCTCTCCTCTCCACGCAGGGCCTGCTTCCCTCTGGAGCCCCTCTTCCTCTCTGCCAGGGTCTCCTTCCCTCTAGAGCCCCTCTGCCTCTCCTCCATGCACTAGGCCTCCTTCCTTCTGGAGCCCCTCTACCACTCTCCTGCGTACACTGGGTCTGCTTTCCTCTGGAGCCCCTCTTCCTCTCCTCTCCATGCAGGGCCTGCTTCCCTCTGGAGCCCCTCTTTCTCTCTGCCAGGGTCTCCTTCCCTCTGGAGCCCCTCTGCCTCTCCTCCATGTACTGGGCCTGCTTCCCTCTGGAGCCCCTCTTCCTCTCCTCTCCATGCGGGGGCTGCTTCCCTCTTGAGCCGCTCTTCCTCTCCTCCATAGACTCGGTCTGCTTCCCTCTGGAGCCGCTCTTCCTCTCCTCCATACACTGGGCCTGCTTCCCTCTGGAGCCGCTCTTCCTCTCCTCTCCATGCGGGGTCTGCTTCCCTCTGGAGCCCCTCTTCCTCTCCTTCATGCATGGGGTCTGCTATCCTCTGGAGCCCCTCTGCCTCTCCTCCATACAGTGAGCCTGCTTCCCTCTGGAGCTACTCTTCCTCTCCTCTATGCACGGGATCTGCTTCTCTCTGGAGCCCCTCTTCCTCTCCTCCAGGCACTGGCTCTGCTTCCCTCTGGAGCCCCTCTTCCTCTCCTCCATACACTGGGTCTGCTTCCCTCTGGAGCCGCTCTTCCTCTCCTCCATGCACTGGCCCTGCTTCCCTCTGGAGCCCCTCTTCCTCTCCTCCATACACTGTGTCTGCTAACCTCTGGAGCCCCTCATTCTCTCCTCCATGCACAGGTTGGTATCCTCTGGAGCCCCTCTGCCTCCCCTCCATACACTGGGCCTGCTTCCCTCTGGAGCCCCTCTGCATCTCCTCAATACACTGGGTCTGCTTCCCTCTGGAGCCCCTCTGCATCTCCTCCATACACTGGGTCTGCTTCCCTCTAGAGCCTCTCTTCCTCTACTCCATATACTGGGTCTCCTTCCCTCTGGAGCCCCTCTTCCTCTCCTCAATACACTGGGCCTGCTTCCCTCTGGAGCCCCTCCTCCTCTCCTCCATACACTGGGTCTGCTTCCCTCTGGAGCCGCTCTTCCTCTCCTCTCCATGCTGGGCCTGCTTCCGTCTGGAGACCCTCTTCCTCTTCTCCATGCACTGGGTCTGCTAACCTCTGGAGCCCTGCTGTCTCTCCTCGAGATACTGGGTCTCCTTCCCTCTGGAGCCGCTCTTCCTCTCCTCTCCATGCAGGGCCTGCTTCCCTCTGGAGCCCCTCTTCCTCTCTGCCAGGGTCTCCTTCCCTCTGGTTCCCCTCTGCCTCTCCTCCATGCACTGGGTCTCCTTCCCTCTGGAGCCCCTCTTCCTCTCCTCTCCATGCAGGGCCTGCTTCCCTCTGGAGTCCCTCTTCCTCTCTGCCAGGGTCTCCTTCCCTCTGGAGCCCCTCTGCCTCTCCTCCATGCACTGGGTCTCCTTCCCTCTGGAGCCCCTCTTCCTCTCCTCTCCATGCAGGGCCTGCTTCCCTCTGGAGCCCCTCTTCCTCTCTGTCAGGGTCTCCTTCCCTCTGGAGCCCCTCTGCCTCTCCTCCATGCACTGGGTCTCCTTCCCTCTGGAGCTGCTCTGCTCTCCTCCATACACTGGGCCTGCTTCCCTCTGGAGCCCCTCTTCCTCTCCTCTCCATGCGGGGGCTTCTTCCCTCTGGAGCCACTCTTCCTCTCCTCCATGCACTGGGCCTGCTTCCCTCTGGAGCCCCTCTTCCTCTCCTCCATAGACTCAGTCTGCTTCCCTCTGGAGCTGCTCTTCCTCTCCTCCATGCACTGGATCTGCCTCCGTCTGGAGCCCCTGTTCCTCTCCTCCATACACTGGGTCTGCTTCCCACTGGAGCCTCTCTTCCTCTCCTCCATGCATTGGGTCTGCTTCCCTCTGGAGCCCCTCTTCCTCTCCTCCATACACTGGGCCTGCTTCCCTCTGGAGCCGCTCTTCCTCTCCTCCATACACTGGGCCTGCTTCCCTCTGGAGCCGCTGTTCCTCTCCTCTCCATGCGGGGTCTGCTTCCCTCTGGAGCCCCTCTTCCTCTCCTTCATGCATGGGGTCTGCTATCCTCTGGAGCCCCTCTGCCTCTCCTTCATACAGTGAGCCTGCTTCCCTCTGCAGCTACTCTTCCTCTCCTCCATGCACAGGGTCTGCTTCCCTCTGGAGCCCCTCTTCCTCTCCTCCATGCACTGGCTCTGCTTCCCTCTGGAGCACCTCTTCCTCTCCTCCATACACTGGGCCTGCTTCCCTCTGGAGCCGCTCTTCCTCTCCTCCATGCACTGGGCCTGCTTCCCTCTGGAGCCCCTCTTCCTCTCCTCCATACACTGGGTCTGCTTCCCTCTGGAGCCGCTCTTCCTCTCCTCCATGCATTGGGTCTGCTTCCCTCTGGAGCCCCTCTTCCTCTCCTCCATACACTGGGTCTGCTTCCCTCTGGAGCCCCTCTTCCTCTCCTCCATACACTGGGCCTGCTTCCCTCTGGAGCCGTTCTTCCTTTCCTCTCCATGCGGGGTCTGTTTCCCTCTGGAGCCCCTCTTCCTCCCCTTCATGCATGGGGTCTGCTATCCTCTGGAGCCCCTCTGCCTCTCTTCCTTACAGTGAGCCTGCTTCCCTCTGGAGCTACTCTTCCTCTCCTCCATGCACGGGGTCTGCTTCCATCTGTAGCCCCTCTTCCTCTCCTCTATGCACTGGGTCTTCTTCCCTCTGGTGCCCCTCTTCCTCTCCTCCATACACTGGGTCTGCTTCCCTCTGGAGCTGCTCTTCCTCTCCTCCATACACTGGGCCTGCTTCCCTCTGGAGCCAGTCTTCCTCTCCTCTCCATGCGGGGACTGCTTCCCTCTGGAGCCGATCTTCCTCTCCTCCATACACTGGGTCTGCTTCCCTCTGGAGCCGCTCTTCCTCTCCTCCATGCACAGGGTCTGCTTCCCTCTGGAGCCGCTCTTCCTCTCCTCCATGCACAGGGTCTGCTTCCCTCTGGAGCCGCTCTTCCTCTCCTCCATGCACAGGGTCTGCTTCCCTCTGGAGCCCCTCTTCCTCTCCTCTCCATGAAGGGCCTGCTTCCCTCTGGAGCCCCTCTTCCTCTCTGCCAAGGTCTCCTTCTCTCTGGAGCCCCTCTGCCTCTCCTCCATGCACTGGGTCTTCTTCCCTCTGGTGCCCCTCTTCCTCTCCTCCATACACTGGGTCTGCTTCCCTCTGGAGCCGCTCTTCCTCTCCTCCATGCACTGGGCCTGCTTCCCTCTGGAGCCCCTCTTCCTCTCCTCCATACACTCGGTCTGCTTCCCTCTGGAGCCGCTCTTCCTCTCCTCCATGCACTGGGTCTGCTTCCGTCTGGAGCCGCTCTTCCTCTCCTCCATACACTGGGTCTACTTCCCTCTGGAGCCCCTCTTCCTCTCCTCCATACACTGGGCCTGCTTCCCTCTGGAGCCGCTCTTCCTCTCCTCCATACACTGGGCCTGCTTCCCTCTGGAGCCGCTCTTCCTCTCCTCTCCATGCGGGGTCTGCTTCCCTCTGGAGCCCCTCTTCCTCTCCTTCATGCATGGGGTCTGCTATCCTCTGGAGCCCCTCTGCCTCTCCTCCATACAGTGAGCCTGCTTCCCTCTGGAGCTACTCTTCCTCTCCTCTAAGCACGGGATCTGCTTCTCTCTGGAGCCCCTCTTCCTCTCCTCCAGGCACTGGCTCTGCTTCCCTCTGGAGCCCCTCTTCATCTCCTCCATACACTGGGTCTGCTTCCCTCTGGAGCCCCTCTTCTTCTCCTCCATGCACTGGGTCTGCTTCCCTCTGGAGCCCCTCTTCCTCTCCTCCATACACTGGGTCTGCTTCCCTCTGGAGCCGCTCTTCCTCTCCTCCATGCACTGGCCCTGCTTCCCTCTGGAGCCCCTCTTCCTCTCCTCCATACACTGGGTCTGCTTCCCTCTGGAGCCCCTCTTCCTCTCCTCCATACACTGGGTCTGCTTCCCTCTGGAGCCCCTCTTCTTCTCCTCCATACACTGGGCCTGCTTCCCTCTGGAGCCGCTCTTCCTTTCCTCTCCATGCGGGGTCTGCTTCCCCCTGGAGCCCCTCTTCCTCCCCTTCATGCATGGGGTCTGCTATCCTCTGGAGCCCCTCTGCCTCTCCTCCATAGAGTGAGCCTGCTTCCCTCTGGAGCTACTCTTCCTCTCCTCCATGCACGGGGTCTGCTTCCATCTGGAGCCCCTCTTCCTCTCCTCCATGCACTGGGTCTTCTTCCCTCTGGAGCCCTCTTCCTCTCCTCCATACACTGGGTCTGCTTCCCTCTGGAGCCCCTCTTCCTCTCCTCCATGCCCTGGGTCTGCTTCCCTCTGGAGCCCCTCTTCCTCTCCTCCATACACTGGGCCTGCTTCCCTCTGGAGCCGCTCTTCCTCTCCTCTCCATGCGGGGACTGCTTCCCTCTGGAGCCGCTCTTCCTCTCCTCCATGCACTGGGCCTGCTTCCCTCTGGAGCCCCTCTTCCTCTTCTCCATACACTGGGTCTGCTTCCCTCTGGAGCCGCTCTTCCTCTCCTCCATGCACAGGGTCTGCTTCCCTCTGGAGCCCCTCTTCCTCTCCTCCATACACTGGGTCTGCTTCCCTCTGGAGCCCCTCTTCCTCTCCTCCATACACTGGGTCTGCTTCCCTCTGGAGCCGCTCTTCCTCTCCTCTCCATGCGGGGACTGCTTCCCTCTGGAGCCGCTCTTCCTCTCCTCCATGCACTGGGCCTGCTTCCCTCTGGAGCCCCTCTTCCTCTCCTCCATACACTGGGTCTGCTTCCCTCTGGAGCCCCTCTTCCTCTCCTCCATACACTGGGTCTGCTTCCCTCTGGAGCCCCTCTTCCTCTCCTCCATACACTGGGCCTGCTTCCCTCTGGAGCCCCTCTTCCTCTCCTCCATACACTGGGTCTGCTTCCCTCTGGAGCCGCTCTTCCTCTCCTCCATGCACTGGGCCTGCTTCCCTCTGGAGCCCCTCTTCCTCTCCTTCATACACTGGATCAGCTTCCCCCTAGGGCCGCTCTTCCTCTCCTCCATGCATTGGGTCTGCTTCCCTCTGGAGCCCCTCTTCCTCTCCTCCATACACTGGGTCTGCTTCCCTCTGGAGCCCCTCTTCCTCTCCTCCATGCACTGGGCCTGCTAACCTCTGTAGCCCTGCTGTCTCTCCTTGAGATACTGGGTCTCCTTCCCTCTGGAGCCGCTCTTCCTCTCCTCTCCATGCAGGGCCTGCTTCCCTCTGGAGCCCCTCTTCCTCTCTGCCAGGGTCTCCTTCCCTCTAGAGCCCCTCTGCCTCTCCTCCATGCACTGGGCCTCCTTCCGTCTGGAGCCCCTCTACCACTCTCCTGCGTACACTGGGTCTGCTTTCCTCTGGAGCCCCTCTTCCTCTCCTCTCCATGCAGGGCCTGCTTCCCTCTGGAGCCCCTCTTTCTCTCTGCCAGGGTCTCCTTCCCTCTGGAGCCCCTCTGCCTCTCCTCCATGCACTGGGCCTGCTTCCCTCTGGAGCCCCTCTTCCTCTCCTCTCCATGCGGGGGCTGCTTCCCTCTTGAGCCGCTCTTCCTCTCCTCCATACACTCGGTCTGCTTCCCTCTGGAGCCGCTCTTCCTCTCCTCCATGCACTGGGTCTGCTTCCGTCTGGAGCCCCTCTTCCTCTCCTCCATACACTGGGTCTGCTTCCCTCTGGAGCCCTTCTTCCTCTCCTCTCCATACAGGGCCTGCTTCCCTCTGGAGCCCCTCTTTCTCTCTGCCAGGGTCTCATTTCCTCTGGAGCCCCTCTGCCTCTCCTCCATGCACTGGGTCTGCTTCCCTCTGGAGCCCCTCTTCCTCTCCTCTCCATGCAGGGCCTGCTTCCCTCTGGAGCCCCTCTTCCTCTCTGCCAGGGTCTCCTTCCCTCTGGAGCCCCTCTGCCTCTCTTCCATGCACTGGGTCTGCTTCCCTCTGGAGCCCCTCTTCCTCTCCTCTCCATGCAGGGCCTGCTTCCCTCTGGAGCCCCTCTTCCTCTCTGCCAGGGTCTCCTTCCCTCTGGAGCCCCTCTGCCTCTCCTTCATGCACTGGGTCTCCTTCCCTCTGGAGCTGCTCTGCTCTCCTCCATGCACTGGGTCTGCTTCCGTCTGGAGCCCCTCTTCCTCTCCTCCATACACTGGGTCTGCTTCCCTCTGGAGCCCCTCTTCCTCTCCTCCATGCATTGGGTCTGCTTCCCTCTGGAGCCCCTCTTCCTCTCCTCCATACACTGGGCCTGCTTCCCTCTGGAGCCGCTTTTCCTCTCCTCCATACACTGGGCCTGCTTCCCTCTGGAGCCGCTCTTCCTCTCCTCTCCATGCGGGGTCTGCTTCCCTCTGGAGCCCCTCTTCCTCTCCTTCATGCATGGGGTCTGCTATCCTCTGGAGCCCCTCTGCCTCTCCTCCATACAGTGAGCCTGCTTCCCTCTGGAGCTACTCTTCCTCTCCTCCATGCACTGGGTCTGCTTCCCTATGGAGCCCCTCTTCCTCTCCTCCACAAACTGGGTCTGCTTCCCTCTGGAGCTTCTCTTCCTCTCCTCTCCAAGCGGGGTCTGCTTCCCTCTGGAGCTCCTCTGCCTCTCTGCCAGGGTCTGCTTCCCTCTGGAGCCCCTCTGCCTCTCTGCCAGGGTCTGCTTCCCTCTGGAGCCCCTCTGCCTCCCTGCCAGGGTCTGCTTCCCTCTGGAGCCGCTCTTCCTGCCTCTCTGCCAGGGTCTGCTTCCCTCTGGAGCCCCTCTGCCTCTCTGCCAGGGCCTGCTTCCCTCTGGAGCCGCTCTTCCTCTCCTCTCCATACACTGGGCCTGCTTCCCTCTGGAGCCACTCTTCCTCTCCTCTCCATGCGGGGTCTGCTTCCCTCTGGAGCTCCTCTGCCTCTCTGCCAGGGTCTCCTTCCCTCTGGAGCCCCTCTGCCTCTCTGCCAGGGTCTCCTTCCCTCTGGAGCCCCTCTGCCTCTCTGCCAGGGTCTGCTTCCCTCTGGAGCCCCTCTGCCTCCCTGCCAGGGTCTGCTTCCCTCTGGAGCCGCTCTTCCTGCCTCTCTGCCAGGGTCTGCTTCCCTCTGGAGCCCCTCTGCCTCTCTGCTAGGGCCTGCTTCCCTCTGGAGCCGCTCTTCCTCTCCTCTCCATACACTGGGCCTGCTTCCCTCTGGAGCCGCTCTTCCTCTCCTCTCCATGCAGGGCCTGCTTCCCTCTGGAGCTCCTCTGCCTCTCTGCCAGGGTCTCCTTCCCTCTGGAGCCCCTCTGCCTCTCTGCCAGGGTCTCCTTCCCTCTGGAGCCCCTCTGCCTCTCTGCCAGGGTCTGCTTCCCTCTGGAGCCCCTCTGCCTCCCTGCCAGGGTCTGCTTCCCTCTGGAGCCGCTCTTCCTGCCTCTCTGCCAGGGTCTGCTTCCCTCTGGAGCCCCTCTGCCTCTCTGCTAGGGCCTGCTTCCCTCTGGAGCCGCTCTTCCTCTCCTCTCCATACACTGGGCCTGCTTCCCTCTGGAGCCGCTCTTCCTCTCCTCTCCATGCGGGGTCTGCTTCCCTCTGGAGCTCCTCTGCCTCTCTGCCAGGGTCTGCTTCCCTCTGGAGCCCCTCTGCCTCTCTGCCAGGGTCTGCTTCCCTCTGGAGCCCCTCTGCCTCCCTGCCAGGGTCTGCTTCCCTCTGGAGCCGCTCTTCCTGCCTCTCTGCCAGGGTCTGCTTCCCTCTGGAGCCCCTCTGCCTCTCTGCCAGGGCCTGCTTCCCTCTGGAGCCGCTCTTCCTCTCCTCTCCATACACTGGGCCTGCTTCCCTCTGGAGCCGCTCTTCCTCTCCTCTCCATGCGGGGTCTGCTTCCCTCTGGAGCTCCTCTGCCTCTCTGCCAGGGTCTCCTTCCCTCTGGAGCCCCTCTGCCTCTCCTCCATACACTGGGCCTGCTTCCCTCTGGAGCCGCTCTTCCTCTCCTCTCCATGCAGGGCCTGCTTCCCTCTGGAGCTCCTCTGCCTCTCTGCCAGGGTCTCCTTCCCTCTGGAGCCCCTCTGCCTCTCTGCCAGGGTCTCCTTCCCTCTGGAGCCCCTCTGCCTCTCTGCCAGGGTCTGCTTCCCTCTGGAGCCCCTCTGCCTCCCTGCCAGGGTCTGTTTCCCTCTGGAGCCGCTCTTCCTGCCTCTCTGCCAGGGTCTGCTTCCCTCTGGAGCCCCTCTGCCTCTCTGCTAGGGCCTGCTTCCCTCTGGAGCCGCTCTTCCTCTCCTCTCCATACACTGGGCCTGCTTCCCTCTGGAGCCGCTCTTCCTCTCCCCTCCATGCGGGGTCTGCTTCCCTCTGGAGCTCCTCTGCCTCTCTGCCAGGGTCTGCTTCCCTCTGGAGCCCCTCTGCCTCTCTGCCAGGGTCTGCTTCCCTCTGGAGCCCCTCTGCCTCCCTGCCAGGGTCTGCTTCCCTCTGGAGCCGCTCTTCCTGCCTCTCTGCCAGGGTCTGCTTCCCTCTGGAGCCCCTCTGCCTCTCTGCCAGGGCCTGCTTCCCTCTGGAGCCGCTCTTCCTCTCCTCTCCATACACTGGGCCTGCTTCCCTCTGGAGCCGCTCTTCCTCTCCTCTCCATGCGGGGTCTGCTTCCCTCTGGAGCTCCTCTGCCTCTCTGCCAGGGTCTGCTTCCCTCTGGAGCCCCTCTGCCTCTCTGCCAGGGTCTGCTTCCCTCTGGAGCCCCTCTGCCTCCCTGCCAGGGTCTGCTTCCCTCTGGAGCCGCTCTTCCTGCCTCTCTGCCAGGGTCTGCTTCCCTCTGGAGCCCCTCTGCCTCTCTGCCAGGGCCTGCTTCCCTCTGGAGCCGCTCTTCCTCTCCTCTCCATACACTGGGCCTGCTTCCCTCTGGAGCCGCTCTTCCTCTCCTCTCCATGCGGGGTCTGCTTCCCTCTGGAGCTCCTCTGCCTCTCTGCCAGGGTCTCCTTCCCTCTGGAGCCCCTCTGCCTCTCTGCCAGGGTCTCCTTCCCTCTGGAGGCTTCCGTATACAGACACTTGAATGGACTATGAGAGACTTAGGCTCAACCCACTGAAAACAGAACTCATGATCTGCAGTGCAATACCACCCAATCCCATGCCAATGAAGCGGCCGCATGTAAAGGACCCTTGCCCACCACAAACATCGACTGTGAGGAATCACGGAATCACAATGGACAGCGACCTTGCACTAGAAGCGCAGGTCAAAGTCATCGTAAGAAGCTCCTCACCTGCCCTGCCTGACCTCCTGTTTTGCTGCAGGTCATATTTCAGCACCAGCTGCTTACACGAGGATTTCATGTCTTGCTTTAGGCTAACTCGTGTCTCAACGCCCTGCTTTTCTTTGCTCTATGGTACTGGAGAAAATTACTTTAGAGGCCCCAGAATGCAAAGTTCTGCCATCGGATGATAAATTGGAACTAGTTGAACATTAGACACGTTGCACTTCCAAGCTAACGAGTAAATGTTGCTAAAGCCGTGCCCAGCATGCTTTACCCTTTGGGGACACAACACATAATTAAGACTACAGGTGTAAGCACAATCTCACCTTTGGTACAAGCCTGTACTAAACAGTTTTGTGGTAGCGGTGGCTGAGCATCCAGACTTATCTCAAGAGGGATGTGAGCAGTGCAAGGTGTTAAACAAAGGACTTGCATTCACAGTAGTTCCAACAAACACTTACTCAAGGTTTCTTGGTAAAGTAATATACAATTATTTACACAGTAAATTAGAAAACATTCCACTAGCAAGAAGCAGCTCAATGTCACACTATAGTACACTACTGCATTAAACCAATACGTTTTTGAACAAGTTAGGCTCCGCTGAAGTGGGAGCAAAATGGCACTTCAGTAACTTTAAAAGGGGTAAAAGACAAAGGTTATAAGAATCAAACACAAGTACTTTCTTAGGCAGGGCAAATAGTTTCAGTTCACTACAAGAGGTAGTTCAATTCAAAAGGCCCGGGCCAAAGTCGATGGATCAGTGTCTTGGATAGGATAGCACAGTTCTGTGTCATGGGCGCTACTCCCGAGGGGCCAGGACTGGCCCAGCGCCCTCGGAAGCAGACCCGTCTTCCACTACTCCGGACCCAGCAGACCCCTACAGGGGCCCTTTGGACCGTGTCCTGGCGCCTTTGGCGCCAGGCTCATGAAGGGTTTCAGTCCCGGCGCCATAGGCGCCGGGCTCATATTGATAAACAGTGTAATAACGCTTGGGTGGACTTACCTGAGGCAGACCATGCTGCATACTTACCCAGAACAATCCAGTCTGGTTGAAGTCCCCAGCCATCAGGGCTGGGAGGAACTATTCCCTCCATTCAGGAACTCTTTTCTTACCTGGGTGGAACCGGTGGAAGAACACACACTGGAAGCACTTCTCTGCTATTTAAACCACGCCAGATGGAAAACACGTGCTTCGCGTTATTCTGCAGCAGCAGCAGGACGCTCACCGAGTCGGCTCCTGCATTCCAGGTCCAGAGTCATCTTCAGCTTCCGCGCAGCAACCTGTGGATGAAGAAAGACACAGAACAATACTTACCAGATCCCGGAATCCAGTCACCGGCAAAACCTGCAAAGAATAAACATAAGGTTAGAAAAGTGCAACTCGCTCGCAGCCGCGCCCGCTTACCTGATCCATCCGTGATTGCAACGGAGCTAACCGCGGCCTTCTCTTCGGCAGCTTCTCTGCACCTGAAAGGCAAAGGACATAATTAAAAAGGGGTTCGGGTGAAGGCAGTCGCATTCATCTTAACTAACCAGTTTTTGCACGCGCAGAAGCGGCCGCATCAACCGCAGCATCCCGGCACCTGAAAACTTGAAAAAGGACATTATTTGAGGTGCCATTAAAAGCGGCCAACGATCATTATACTTACGTGCATCGGCACGTGCAGTGGCAACGGATATAAAGCCCGCAGCATCCCGGCATCTGAAAACTAGAAAAAGGACATTATTAGAGGTGCCATTAAAAGCGGCCAACGAACATTATACTTACGTGCATCGGCCCGTGCAGCGGCAACGGAAAACTACGCCCACAGCATCCCGAGGCCTGAAACAAAGGAAAAGGGACATTATTGAGGTGCCCATCTTTTAAAGCCTAAAGACTACAGTATACTTACAGGCATCCGCTCGTGCAGTAACGGCGGCATCGCTCTTCGGCATCCCAGCACCAGTGCCACAACTAAGGCCGCAAAAGACTTGAGCCTCAACACTGAACTCATCCAGTGACGTAACTGGAATCCACGCACCCCTGCACCAGACGCAGGATGGAGAGCTCAGCATTTATACGCCTAAGGTGAGAGCTCGCCGAGACAAGTAGAAAGCTAGGCTGTGGGAGAAACTGGCGATTGGTGGGAGAAGGAATCCCATCAAACGGTGATTAACCCTTTTTCTTCCACCTGCAGAAAACTTACCCTGCAAGTCAGACATTCGATAAGAGGAAGCCCAGTCCTGAGAGTCGTCCGAGCTCTACGCTTCTCAATTGAAGAAACGATAGCAGCCCAGCCGGGATCAGCGCCTCCGTGGGAATCAGGTGAGCGTTACAGAACGCGAAGCCCACCAATAACCTCCTACCCAGGCGCTATGGAAACTTCCGACACAGACCAACTGGCCAAGTTATTAGGGAATTAAGAGCTGAAGTTCATGCTGCCCGCCAGGAAACGAATGCCCTTAGGAGGGAATTGATAATATCAAAAGATCAAAAGAACGAACTGATGATCTCGCCAGACAGTTATTACAGACACAAGTGGGGCAAACCCCGCTACCTAATTCAGGAGGGAGCTATATCCCAGCGGCTTCAGCCAATCCTGTTCAAATCAACCTACCCGGAAATGTGCCATTGGCACCGCCTGAATGCTTCTCTGGTGACCCTAAAAGGTTTGCGGTGTTTATAAATCAATGCCGATTGCACTTTCTTTGTAGACCTGCAGCCTTTCCGACTGACCAGACTAAGGTAGCCTTTGTGCTTTCGTATCTTAGCGGCAGTGCCGCTGATTGGTCGATCCCTCTGTTTACACAGGATGCCCCGATCCTTTGTGATTTCCCGACCTTCCAGGCAAATATGGAAAGACTTTTTGCAAGGCATTCCCAGGGGCAGGCCCTGGACAACAAACTCCTTTCCCTACGACAGGGCAATCAAGATCTTTTGGCCTACATTGCATCATTCAATAGGCTAATCGTGGAAACCAGATGGCCTGAGGACAAAAGAATCACGCTTTTTTACAGGGGTTTGCGTGGCAAACTCAAAGACATCCTTGCCCAGGTAGTGAATCCTCCTCAGGATTGTTCAAAGTACATTGATTTGGTGGTCCAATTGGATCACAGACTACAAAACAGAAAGGCGGATCGATCCAGGTTTGAAACACGAGTGTTCCCTGAGCCTCAAAGTCACACCAAAGGAGTTCAAGCCGTCGAACCTATGCAAATTGGGGTTGTAAAGGGTCCCCTAACCCAGAAAGAACGCGACAGGAGACGACAAATGCAACTATGTCTCTATTGTGGAAATTCAGGACATTTTCTTCGAGATTGCCCGGTGAAACCACCTAAGAAGACAGTGGGAGCTTCTGATAAGAGTTCTGAAAAGCCTGAGCCTGGAAACGACCTCGCCCGACAAGTGTAGAGGTCCGCTTGCCGAGCGTAAAAACCAGTTCTTTGGCCTCGCACTTCATAATGCCAATGGTCCTCGTAAACCCAGAGCAACCGGATCGTTTGCATGCAATTAAGGCATACATTGATAGCGGAGCAGTTGGAAATTATGTGGACCGCGAATTGGCTTCCAGGATGAACTTACCTCTTTGTCCAAAGATGGTTAAAGATGTCATTACCACGGTGGATGGGACGGAAATCGCGTCCGGACCAGTGACCCATACCACTACTGAAGTGACGATACTAGGCCAAGACGGGCATCAGGAGGTTATTGTGTTCGACGTGATATAGGCTCCTCAATTCCAAGTAATTCTAGGGATTCCTTGGTTGGAGAAACACAATCCTCAGATTGATTGGCGAGCAAAGACGATAAAGTTCCCAGAGTGCACACCAACTTGTTATCCATGACCCAACATTGGCCTAGCGTCAGTAACGACTGACGGTCCACAATTACCTCTAGAGTATCGAGAGTTCCAAGATGTTTTTCAAAAGGAACAGGCTAACACCTTGCCACCCCACAGATCATACGATTGTCAGATAGATTTGCTACCCGGTGCAACTCCCCCTTGCAGTAGGATTTACGCCCTTACCGAGCCTGAGAACCTTCATCTGCGACAGTATTTAGACCAGTACCTGGCCAATGGCTTTATCCGTCCGTCGAAGTCCCCTGCATCCTCGGCTCTGTTCTTCGTACCAAAAAAAGAAGGTGACCTCAGAACCTGTATAGATTATCGTGCTCCGAACCAGATAACAGTAAAAAACCGGTACCCCTTACCTCTGATCCCGGAACTCCTTGACCAGGTAAAAAACGCCTGTATTTATACTAAGCTTGATCTCCGGGGAGCTTATCACTTGGTACGGGTCAAGGAAGGAGATGAATGGAAGACGGCCTTTCGCACTAAGTACGGGCTATTTGAATACCAAGTGATGCCCTTTGGACTATGCAGTGCACCGGCCGCCTTCCAATATTTTATGAATGATGTCCTCAGAGAGCTCATTGATGTCTGCGTTGTCGTCTACATAGATGACATTCTTGTGTACTCATCTTCAGAAGCTGACCATCGAAATCATGTTAGGGCGGTCCTTGAAAAACTTCGCCAACATAAACTTTTTGCCAAGCTCGAAAAATGTGTTTTTCATGTCACTGAGGTCGAATTTTTGGGATTTATTCTGACACCCAAAGGAGTCCACATGGACTTGAGAAAAGTAGACGCTATCCTCAAATGGCCGTCTCCTACTTCCGTGAAAGGCGTTCAAAGCATGCTAGGCTTTGCCAATTTTTACCGTAGATTTATTCCAGAGTTTTCACGAGTGGTACAACCCATCACCGCCCTCTTAAGAAAAAATAAACGCTTTGAATGGTCCGCAGAAGCAGAACAAGCCTTCCAAGAGCTAAAGGCTAAATTCACCTCGGCGCCAATACTGAAACACCCACGCCCGGACCTCCCTTACATCGTTGAAACCGACGCCTCCAGTTTAGCAATGGGAGCAGTCCTATCACAAAGAGATCCAGAGACTAACCAACTGCATCCTGTGGCATTCTGGTCTCAGAAGTTCTCGGCGCCTGAGATCAACTACACCATCACAGACAAAGAGCTTCTAGCGATTAAATCAGCCTTTAAGGCATGGCAGCATTATCTCCTCGGGGCCAGACACACCGTCACAGTGATCACCGATCATGGAAATCTGCAGTATCTGAAAACCGCCAAGGCTCAATCCTCCAGACAGCTTCGCTGTGCTCTAATCTTTGCTGAATTTGACTTCGTGATCACTTATCGCCCCGGCAACAAGAACGGCAAAGCGGATGCTCTTTCCCGAATTGGAATGGGAGATAACGTTGCCAATCCAGAACCTGTACCAATAATTCCTGAACAAAGGATTGTGGGTCTGATTTCTTCACAATCCATTGAGGATATTGAAGAAAAAACGAAACAACTTGTATCCTCACCAGACTTACTGAACTGGTTACAAAAAGGAAAAGATTTCACCGTAAGCAATGACTTGCCTTATTTCCAAGGACGATTGTTCCTACCACACGCCGATTTACAAAGACAGGTAATCTCCTGCTATCATGATTCATTAATTGAGGGTCACCCTGGCATTGCCAAAACCACAGAAAAGGTGAAGAGACACTTCTGGTGGCCTTCGTGGAGAAAAGACATAAAGGAATTTGTGATGTCCTGCGGTGTGTGCGCTCAAAACAAGGGTCAGAAGAAGAGGCCGGCTGGTCTTCTGCAACCATTAGACATCCCACCGTGTCCCTGGCATACCCTTTCCATGGTCTTCATCACAGACTTACCCTCCTGTTCCGGGTACAACACCATTCTTGTTATTGTGGACCTGTTTTCTAAAATGGCCCACTTCATTCCGCTAAAAGGCTTACCTTCAGCATCAGTCCTAGCCAAAGTATTTCTTGAAAACATCGTCCGGCTACACGGCTTCCCGTCAGTACTAATCTCAGATAGGGGGAGCCAGTTTATTTCCCACTTTTGGCGTAGCTGTTGTCGATTAGCTCAAATCGATGTAAGACTTTCGACCAGCCATCATCCCCAGACCGACGGGCAAACCGAGAGAACAAACCAGACTTTCGAGCAATATTTACGATGCATGCTACAACAGTCGGAGAGTAACTGGAAGGACATCCTTTGGATAGCTGAATATGCTTACAACAATTCAGTTCATTTGGGTTCCTAGGAAGAGTCCCTTCTACATCTTGTATGGGATTCATCCTCGAACCTCCAACCTTGATCCACCTCAAGATCTTGGAACACCCGCCGTGGATCAATTGCACACCGTTATTACCCAAGCTTTTAAGGAAGCGACTGCACATCTACAACAAGCTAAAGAGAGGTACAAAAAAGGAGCAGATCAACACCAGAGCAATGCCCCTCAATACCAGGTTGGGGATCAAGTATGGCTGTCCACCAAACATTTATCGCTTAAAGGGCCTCGCACCTTCAACCCCAAATACCTGGGACCATATCCAATTACGGCCATGATTAATCCAGTGGCCGTTAAATTAGAATTGCCAACCCATATGAGAATACATCCTGTATTTCACGTATCTCTTTTGAAACCCATGCAACTTGGAACCAGATTGACCAATCCTCCAGAGCCCATTCAAGTGAATGGGGAGCCCGAATTTGAAGTAAAAGACATTTTGGACTCTAAAATCATCAGATCAAAGCTATTCTACCTAATCGACTGGAAAGGCTACGGACCTCAGGAAAGGTCATGGGAACCCTATGACCACGTCCATGCTCCTCGTCTAGTCCAGAAATTTCACCGAACCTTTCCCGATAAACCAAAACCCCCAGGGAGGACAAGTTTGGGAGGGGCCTTGAGGGGGGGTGCTGTCATGGGCGCTACTCCCGAGGGGCCAGGACTGGCCCAGCGCCCTCGGAAGCAGACCCGTCTTCCACTACTCCGGACCCAGCAGACCCCTACAGGGGCCCTTTGGACCGTGTCCTGGCGCCTTTGGCGCCAGGCTCATGAAGGGTTTCAGTCCCGGCGCCATAGGCGCCGGGCTCATATTGATAAACAGTGTAATAACGCTTGGGTGGACTTACCTGAGGCAGACCATGCTGCATACTTACCCAGAACAATCCAGTCTGGTTGAAGTCCCCAGCCATCAGGGCTGGGAGGGACTATTCCCTCCATTCAGGAACTCTTTTCTTACCTGGGTGGAACCGGTGGAAGAACACACACTGGAAGCACTTCTCTGCTATTTAAACCACGCCAGATGGAAAACACGTGCTTCGCGTTATTCTGCAGCAGCAGCAGGACGCGCACAGAGTCGGCTCCTGCATTCCAGGTCCAGAGTCATCTTCAGCTTCCGCGCAGCAACCTGTGGATGAAGAAAGACACAGAACAATACTTACCAGATCCCGGAATCCAGTCACCGGCAAAACCTGCAAAGAATAAACATAAGGTTAGAAAAGTGCAACTCGCTCGCAGCCGCGCCCGCTTACCTGATCCATCCGTGATTGCAACGGAGCTAACCGCGGCCTTCTCTTCGGCAGCTTCTCTGCACCTGAAAGGCAAAGGACATAATTAAAAAGGGGTTCGGGTGAAGGCAGTCGCATTCATCTTAACTAACCAGTTTTTGCACGCGCAGAAGCGGCCGCATCAACCGCAGCATCCCGGACCTGAAAACTTGAAAAAGGACATTATTTGAGGTGCCATTAAAAGCGGCCAACGATCATTATACTTACGTGCATCGGCACGTGCAGTGGCAACGGATATAAAGCCCGCAGCATCCCGGCATCTGAAAACTAGAAAAAGGACATTATTAGAGGTGCCATTAAAAGCGGCCAACGAACATTATACTTACGTGCATCGGCACGTGCAGCGGCAACGGAAAACTATGCCCACAGCATCCCGAGGCCTGAAACAAAGGAAAAGGGACATTATTGAGGTGCCCATCTTTTAAAGCCTAAAGACTACAGTATACTTACAGGCATCCGCTCGTGCAGTAACGGCGGCATCGCTCTTCGGCATCCCAGCACCAGTGCCACAACTAAGGCCGCAAAAGACTTGAGCCTCAACACTGAACTCATCCAGTGACGTAACTGGAATCCACGCACCCCTGCACCAGACGCAGGATGGAGAGCTCAGCATTTATACGCCTAAGGTGAGAGCTCGCCGAGACAAGTAGAAAGCTAGGCTGTGGGAGAAACTGGCGATTGGTGGGAGAAGGAATCCCATCAAACGGTGATTAACCCTTTTTCTTCCACCTGCAGAAAACTTACCCTGCAAGTCAGACATTCGATAAGAGGAAGCCCAGTCCTGAGAGTCGTCCGAGCTCTACGCTTCTCAATTGAAGAAACGATAGCAGCCCAGCCGGGATCAGCGCCTCCGTGGGAATTAGGTGAGCGTTACATTCTGGTAGCAAACGGTTACGTCTTTGCCAATGTTCTTAGAAGTAGTTTGCACGAAAAAGAGTTATTTTTTTTATTTTTTTTTCATTTCTTTTTATTGGTTTAAACAAACCTTTAAAGAAAAAATAACATCACATTTAATTATTCATAAAAAAGAAATCACAATTAACAAATAAAGCAATGAGAAGCAGAGGATATCACAAAATAAAAATATATAAACAATTAAAATAATAAAAAGTAATGAGAAGAAATGAACACTGAATTGGGCAAATAGGAATAGGAGCAAACAAGTCTCCAAATTTGGGAAAGTTGGCCCAAACTTTCACCGTGGCAGAGAGGATTTCTCAACTGCATTTGCACAGTCCCTTATGGATGAAAAAAGCCGTAGCTTAGGCAGTTGTTCCTGGCAGTTCCTGCAGATCTCGCTGTTCCTGAGCCTCAGTCATGGGGACAAGAGGGAGGACGCCGGGAGGTTCCTGCACTGCATGAGGAAGGATCCACAAGCTTGGCAAAACATTGGTTTAAGGTGTGAATGCCTTAAAGTCCACAAACTGGTATCCTTCTCACTGGCCATCCGGTTTTCAACAGCACTCTGAAGAAAATTCGACCAGTATGGAGATGGTTTCCAGGTGGCTTGCGAGTTGGTTGTTCCCACCAAATCAAGGCAAGAAGTCGTCCTTGGAGGGGCTATTCGGACCTGCTGCAGGGTTTCATCGGGCAAACCAACGGTCCAGGAATTGCAGCAGTCGTCTTCCTTCAGCTCATCTTTGGTTATTTCGTTCCAGTGGTCGACTCTGCCTTCCAAGTCCCAGAGACCTGCTTTTAAACAGTTTTCTCCCATTCATTCCAGCCTAGCCGTCACTTACCCAGCCGGATGGCTGTCCTTGCCATACAGCCAGCCGGCCAATCACACCAGAGTGCATTCAGGTCTCCTAGGAGACTAAGCACAGGGAGTTTCGGGCACGTCCCTCACATCCTGTCCACCCCAGACACTCAGGCGCTAAAGGGGGGCTTGAGCACTGAAGCCCACCAAAGGAAAACGAACAAAGGGACCAAACCTGGTTTGGCGCACAGAGACAAACACTAGAAGGAGCTTTCCAAAATAAAATGGTGAAAAAAGTCGATTGGGGGCTGTTTTTACAGAGGGGTCTCAGACGCCATCTTGAAAAACATGGCTCCGGTGGATTTTAGCAACCGGAGCATTTAAACGGGTCGCGGTTGGGAAAATCATGGTAATACCACTGCCACCAGCCATTCTGAGAGGAAAGGGTAGCTTTTGAGGGCAACATGAGTTTTCTAGGCATAGGGAACACTAGGTATTCCCTCCAGCACTTCCGCTGTAAGGCAGTGTGTGCTGGGTCTAGCAATTTAAAAAGACTAGCAAAGTCAATTTAACTTTACAGTCACTGGGAGACAGTAGTCAGTCCCAGAGACGGCATTTAAACCTTGGGAAGTCTGAACGACACCCCTGTGCCACTGCACTGAGGGTGCTGTGTGACACACAAGAAACAGATGATGCCTATGGAGTTGTCTAAAACTCCATATCCAAAGAAAACAAAAGTAAAACACACATCAAAATACAGGAAAGAGTGGGAAAAAAGGCTCACACTCTTTCCAGGTAAAAATTAAAGTCCTAGAAATCCAGCAAAGTGGCCGGGGGTCTCAAAAGTTTAAGGAAATTAGCACATTTATGAGAATTCTCCCTAACAGCCTGGCCCAGCAGCAGAAGAGTTGGCCAGTG
Source organism: Ambystoma mexicanum (assembly GCF_040938575.1). Classification (NCBI taxonomy): domain Eukaryota; kingdom Metazoa; phylum Chordata; class Amphibia; order Caudata; family Ambystomatidae; genus Ambystoma; species Ambystoma mexicanum. The sequence goes on along the minus strand of NC_090938.1, from coordinate 13,896,232 downwards.
ATGCCCTTAATGACTGTACCCTGCAATAGTGTATGAGGAGTTGCCCGGCCCGCCAGAAGAAGAAGTGGCATCCCTCAATGACTGTACCCTGCAAGAATGCATCAGGATTTGCCCAGCCCAGCAGCAGAAGAAGTGGCATGTGATGCCCTCAATTACTGTTGCCTGGCCCAGCAGCATCAAAGGCCAGTGATGCCCTCAATGACTGTACCCTGCAAGAATGCATCAGGATTTGCCCAGCCCAGCAGCAGAAGAAGTGGCCAGTGATACCCTCAATGACTGTACCTGCAAGAATGCATGAGAAGTTGCCCGGCCCAGCAGCAGAAGAAGTGGCCAGTGATGCCCTTAATGACTGTACCCTGCAATAGTGTATGAGGAGTTGCCCGGCCCGCCAGAAGAAGAAGTGGCATCCCTCAATGACTGTACCCTGCAAGAATGCATCAGGATTTGCCCAGCCCAGCAGCAGAAGAAGTGGCCAGTGATGCCCTCAATTACTGTTGCCTGCCCAGCAGCATCAAAGGCCAGTGATGCCCTCAATGACTGTACCCTGCAAGAATGCATCAGGATTTGCCCAGCCCAGCAGCAGAAGAAGTGGCCAGTGATGCCCTCAATGACTGTACCCAGCAAGAATGTATGAAGAGTTGCCCGGCCTAGCAGCAGAAGAAGTGGCCAGTGATGCCCTCAATGACTGTCCCCAGCAAAAATGTATGAGGAGTTGCCCGGCCCAGCAGCTGAAGAAGTGCCCAGTGATTCACTCAATGACTCTACCCAGCAGGAATGTATGAGGAGTTGCCCAGACCATCAGCAGAAGAAGTGGCCAGTGATGCCCTCAATGACTGTACCCTGCAAGAATGTATGAGGAGTTGCCCGGCCCAGCAGCAGAAGAAGTGGCCAGTGATGCCCTCAATGACTGTAACTTACAAGAATTATGAGGAGTTGCCCGGCCCAGCAGCAGAAGAAGTGGCCAGTGATGCCCTCAATGACTGTACCCTGCAAGAATGTATGAGGAGTTGCCCGGCCCAGAAGCAGAAGAAGTGGCCAGTGATGCCCTCAATGACTGTAACCTACAAGAATTATGAGGAGTTGCCCGGCCCAGCAGCAGAAGAAGTGACCAGTGATGCCCTCAATGACTGTAACCTACAAGAATTATGAGGAGTTGCCCGGCCCAGCAGCAGAAGGTGTGGCCAGTGATGCCCTCAATGACTGTACCCAGCAAGAATGCATGAGGAGCTGCCTGACCCCGCAGCATAAGTGGCCAGTGATGCCCTCAATGACTGTACCCAGCACGAAAGCATGAGGAGCAGCCTGGAACCAGATGCAGAAGAAGTGGCCAGTGCTGCCCTCAATGACTGTACCCTACAAAAATGTATGAGGAGTTGCCCGGCCCGGCAGCAGAAGAAGTGGCCAGTGATGCCCTCAATGACTGTACCCTGCAAGAATGTATGAGGAGCTGCGTGACCCCGCAGCATAAGTGGCCAGTGATGACCTCAATGACTGTACCCAGCAAGAATGCATGAGGAGCTTCCTGGCCCGGACGCAGAAGAAGTGGCCAGTGCTGCCCTCAATGAATGTACCCAGCAAGAATGTATGAGGAGTTGCCCGGCCCAGCAGCAGAAGAAGTGTCCAGTGATGCCCTCAATGACTGTACCCTGCAAGAATGTATGGGGAGTTGCCCGGCCCAGCAGCAGAAGAAGTGTCCAGTGATGCCCTCAATGACTGTACCCAGCAAGAATGTATAAGGAGTTGCCCGGCCCAGCAGCAGAAGAAGTGGCCAGTGATGGCCTCAATGACTGTACCCTGCAAGAATGTATGAGGAGTTGCCCGGCCCAGCAGCAGAAGAAGTGGCCAGTGATGCCCTCAATGACTGTGCCTGCAAGAATGTATGAAGAGTTGCCCGGCCCAGCAGCAGAAGAAGTGGCCAGTGATGCCTTCAATGATGTACCCTGCAAGAATGTATGAGGAGTTGCCCGGCCCAGCAGCAGAAGAAGTGGCCAATTATGCCCTCAATGACTGTACTCTGTAAGAATGTATGAGGAGTTGCCCGGCCCAGCAGCCGAAGAAGTGTGTACCCTCAATGACTGTACCCTGCAAGAATGTATGAGGATTTGCCCGGCCCAGCAGCAGAGGAAGTGTGTACCCTCAATGACTGTACCCTGCAAGAATGTATGAGGATTTGCCCGGCCCAGCAGCACAAGAAGTGACCATTGATACCCTCAATGACTGTACCCTGCGAGAATGTATGAGGAGTTGCCTGGCCCAGCAGCAGAGGAAGTTGCCAGTGATGCCCTCAATTACTGTTGCCTGGCCCAGCAGCATCAAAGGCCAGTGATGCCCTCAATGACTGTACCCTGCAAGAATGCATCAGGAGTTGCCCAGCCCAGCAGCAGAAGAAGTGACCAGTGATGCCCTCAACGACTGTACCCAGCAGAAATGTATGAGGAGTTGCCTGGCCCAGCAGCAGAAGAAGTGGCCAGTGATGCCCTCAATGGCTGTACCTAGCAAGAATGTTTGAGGAGTTGCCCAGCCCAGCAGCAGAAGAAGTGGCCAGTGATGCCCTCAATGACTGTACCCAGCAAAAATGTATGAGGAGTTGCCCGGCCCAGCAGCATAAGTGGCCAGTGATGCCCTCAATGACTGTACCCTGCAAGAATGTATGAGGAGTTGTCCAGCCCAGCAGCAGAAGAAGTGGCCAGTGATGCCCTCAATGACTGTACCCAGCAAGAATGTATGAGGAGTTCCTCGGCCCAGCAGCAGAAGAAGTGGCCAGTGATGCCCACAATGACTGTACCCTGCAAAAATGTATGAGGTGTTGCCCGGCCCAGCAGCAGAAGAAGTGGCCAGTGATGCCCTCAATGACTGTACCCTGCAAGAATGTATGAGGAGTTGCCTGGCCCAGCAGCAGAAGAAGTGGCCAGTGATGCCCACAATGACTGTACCCTGCAAAAATGTATGAGGTGTTGCCCGGGCCAGCAGCAGAAGAAGTGGCCAGTGATGCCCTCAATGACTGTACCCAGCAGGAATGTATGAGGAGTTGCCCGGTCTGCCAGAAGAAGAAGTGGCATCCCTCAATGACTGTACCCTGTAAGAATGTATGAGGAGTTGCCCAGTCCAGCAGCAGAAGAAGTGGCCAGTGATACCCTCAATGACTGTACCCTGCAAGAATGTATGAGGAGTTGCCCGGCAGCAGAAGATGTGGCCAGTGATGCCCTCAATGACTGTACCCTGCAAGAATGTATGAGGAGTTGCCCAGCCCAGCAGCATAAGTGGCCAGTGATGCCCTCACTGACTGTACCCTGCAAGAATGTATGAGGAGTTGACCGGCCAGCAGCAGACGAAGTGGCCAGTGTTGCTCTCAATGAATGTACCTGCAAGAATGTATGAGGAGTTGCCTGGCCTGGCAGCAGAAGAAGTGGCCAGTGATACCCTAAATGACTGTACCCAGCAATAATGCATGAGGAGTTGCCCAGCCCAGCAGCAGAAGAAGTGTGGTACCCTCAATGACTGTACCCTGCAAGAATAATTGGGGAGTTGACTGACCCAGCAGGATAAGTGGCCAGTGCTGCCCTCAATGACTGTACCCAGCAAGAATGTATGAGGAGTTTACTTGCCCGGACGCAGAAGAAGTGGCCAGTGCTGCCCTCAATGACTGTACCCAGCAAGAATGTATGCGGAGCTACTCGGCCCAGAAGCAGAAGAAGTGGCCAGTGATGCCCTCAATGACTGTACCTGCAAGAATGTATGAGGAGTTGCCCGGCCCAGCAGCAGAAGAAGTGGCCAGTGATGCCCTCAATGACTTTACCCTGCAAGAATATATGAGGAGTTGCCCGGCCCAGCAGCAGAAGAAGTGGCCAGTGATGCCCTCAATGGCTGAACCCTACAAGAATGTATGAGGAGATGCCTGGCCTAGCAGCAGAAGAAGTGTGTACCCTCAATGACTGTACCCTGCAAGAATGTATGAGGATATGCCCGGCCCAGCAGCAGAAGAAGTGACCATTGATACCCTCAATGACTGTACCCTGCAAGAATGTATGAGGAGTTGCCCGGCCCAGCAGCAGAGGAAGTTGCCAGTGATGCCCTCAATTACTGTGGCCTGGCCCAGCAGAATAAAAGGCCAGTGATGCCCTCAATGACTGTACCCTGCAAGAATGTGTCAGGAGTTGCCCAGCCCAGCAGCAGAAGAAGTGGCCAGTGATGGACTCAACGACTGTACCCAGCAAAAATGTATGAGGAGTTGCCCGGCCCAGCAGCAGAAGAAGTGGCCAGTGATGCCCTCAATGACTGTAACTGCAAGAATGCATGAGGAGTTGCCTGGCCCAGCAGAAGAGGAAGTGGCCAGTGATGCCCTCAATGACTGTACCCTGCAAGAATGTATGAGGAGTTGCCCAGCCCAGCAGCAGAAGAAGTGACCTGTGATGCCCTCAATGACTGTACCCTGCAAGAATGTATGAGGAGTTGCCCAGCAGCAGAAGAAGTGACCAGTGATGCCCTCAATGACTGTACCCTACAAGAATGTATGAGGAGTTGCCCGGCCCAGCAGCATAAGTGGCCAGTGATGCCCTCAATGACTGTACCCTGCAAGAATGTATGAGGAGTTGTCCGGCCCAGCAGCAGAAGAAGTGGCCAGTGATGCCCTCGATGACTGTACCCTGCAAGAATGTATGAGGAGTTGCCCGGCCCAGCAGCAGAAGAAGTGGCCAGTGATGCCCTTGATGACTGTACACAGCAAAAATGTATGAGGAGTTGCCTGGCCCAGCAGCAGAAGAAGTGGCCAGTGATGCCCTCAATGACTGTACCTTGCAAGAATTATGAGGAGTTGCCCAGCCCAGCATCAGAAGAAGTGACCAATGATGCCTTCAATGACTGTAACTGCAAGAATATATGAGGAGCTGCCTGACCGTACCCAGCAAGAATGCATGAGGAGCTGCCTGGAACCGGATGCAGAAGAAGTGGCCAGAGCTGCTCTCAATGACTGTACCCAGCAAGAATGTATGAGGAGTTGCCCGGCCCAGCAGCATAAGTGGCCAGTGATGCCCTCAATGACTGTACCCTGCAAGAATGTATGAAGAGTTGTCCGGCCCAGCAGCAGAAGAAGTGGCCAGTGATGCCCTCAATGACTGTACCCTGCAAGAATGTATGAGGAGTTGCCCGGCCCAGCAGCAGAAGAAGTGGCCAGTGATGCCCTCAATGACTGTACCTGCAAGAATATATGAGGAGCTGCCCGGCCCGGCAGCAGAAGAAGTGGCCAGTGATGCCCTCAATGACTGTACCCTGCAAGAATGTATGAGGAGTTGCCCGGCCCAGCAGCAGAAGAAGTGGCCAGTTATGCCCTCAATGACTGTACCCTGCAAAAATGTATGAGGAGTTGCCCGGCCCGGCAACAGAAGAAGTGGCCAGTGATGCCCTCAATGACTGTACCCTGCAAGAATGTATGAGGAGTTGCCTGGCCCAGCAGCAGAAGAAGTGGCCAGTGCTGCCCTCAATGACTGTACCCAGCAAGAATGTATGAGGAGTTGCCTGGCCCAGCAGCAGAAGAAGTGGACAGTGATGCCCTCAATGACTGTACCCTGCAAAAATGTATGAGGAGTTGCCTGGCCCAGCAGCAGAAGAAGTGGCCAGTGCTGCCCTCAATGACTGTACCCAGCAAGAATGTATGAGGAGTTGCCTGGCCCAGCAGCAGAAGAAGTGGACAGTGATGCCCTCAATGACTGTACCCTGCAAAAATGTATGAGGAGTTGCCTGGCCCGGCTGCAGAAGAAGTGGCCATTGATGCCCTCAATGACTGTACCCTACAAGAATGCATGAGAAGTTGCCCGGCCCAGCAGCAGAAGTGTGGTACCCTCAATGACTGTACCCTGCAAGAATGTATGAGGTGTTGCCTGGCCCAGCAGCAGAAGAAGTGGCCAGTGATGCCATCAATGACTGAACCCTACAAGAATGCATGAGGAGTTGCCCGGCCCAGCAGCAGAAGAAGTGGCCAGTGATGCCCCAATGATTGTACCCTGCAAGAATGTATGAGGAGTTGCCTGGCCCAGCAGCAGAAGAAGTGGCCAGTGATGTCCTTAATGGCATTACCCAGAAAAAATGTATGAGGAGTTGCCCAGCCCAGCAGCAGAAGAAGTGGCCATTGATACCCTCAATGACTGTACCTGCAAGAATGCATGAGGAGTTGCCTGGCCCAGCAGCAGAGGAAGTGGCCAGTGATACCCTCAATGACTGTACCTGCAAGAATGCATGAGGAGTTGCCCAGCCCAGCAGCAGAAGAAGTGGCCAGTGATGCCCTCAATGACTGTACCCTGCAAGAATGTATGAGGAGTTGCCTGGCCCAGCAGCAGAAGAATTGGCCAGTGATGCCCTCAATGACTTTACCCTGCAAGAATGAATGGGAAGATGCCTGGCCCAGCGGCAGAGGAAGTGGCCAGTGATGCCCTCAATGACTGTACCCTGCAAAAATGTATGAGGTGTTGCCCGGCCCAGCAGCAGAAGAAGTGGCCAGTGATGCCCTCAATGACTGTACCCTGCAAGAATGTATGAGGAGTTGCCCGGCCCAGCAGCAGAAGAAGTGTGGTACCCTCAATGACTGTACCCTACAAGAATGCATGAGAAGTTGCCCGGCTCAGCAGCAGAAGAAGTGTGGTACCCTCAATGACTGTACCCTGCAAGAATGTATAAGGAGTTGCCCGGCCCAGCAGCAGAAGAAGTGTGGTACCCTCAATGACTGTACCCTACAAGAATGCATGAGAAGTTGCCCGGCTCAGCAGCAGAAGAAGTGTGGTACCCTCAATGACTGTACCCTGCAAGAATGTATGAGGAGTTGCCCGGCCCAGCAGCAGAAGAAGTGTGGTACCCTCAATGACTGTACCCTACAAGAATGCATGAGAAGTTGCCCGGCTCAGCAGCAGAAGAAGTGTGGTACCCTCAATGACTGTACCCTGCAAGAATGTATGAGGAGTTGCCCGGCCCAGCAGCAGAAGAAGTGTGGTACCCTCAATGACTGTACCCTACAAGAATGCATGAGAAGTTGCCCGGCTCAGCAGCAGAAGAAGTGTGGTACCCTCAATGACTGTACCCTGCAAAAATGTATGAGGAGCTGCCCGGCCCAGCAGCAGAAGAAGTGGCCAGTGATGCCCTCAATGACTGTACCCTGCAAAAATGTATGAGGAGCTGCCCGGCCCAGCAGCAGAAGAAGTGGCCAGTGATGCCCTCAATGACTGTACCCAGCAAGAATGTATGAGGAGTTGCCCGGCCCAGCAGCAGAAGAAGTGGCCAGTGATGCCCTCAATGACTGTACCCAGCAAGAATGTATGAGGAGTTGCCCGGCCCAGCAGCAGAAGAAGTGGCCAGTGATGCCCTCAATGACTGTACCCTGCAAAAATGTATGAGGTGTTGCCCGGCCCAGCAGCAGAAGAAGTGGCCAGTGATGCCCTCGATGACTGTACCCTGCAAAAATGTATGAGGAGTTGTCAGGCAGCAGAGGAAGTGGCCAGTGATGCCCTCAATGACTGTACTCTGCAAGAATGTATGAGGAGTTGCCCGGCCCAGCAGCAGAAGAAGTGGCCAGTGATGCCCTCAATGACTGTACCCTGCAAAAATGTATGAGGTGTTGCCTGGCGCAGCAGCAGAAGAAGTGGCCAGTGATGCCCTCAATGACTGTACCCTGCAAAAATGTATGAGGAGTTGCCCGGCCCGGCAGCAGAGGAAGTGGCCAGTGATGCGCTCAATGACTGTACCCTGCAAGAATGTATGAGGAGTTGCCCGGCCCAGCAGCAGAAGAAGTGGCCAGTGATGCCCTCAATGACTGTACCCTGCAAGAATGTATGAGGAGTTGCCCGGTCCAGCAGCAGAAGAAGTGGCCAGTGATGCCCTCAGCGACTACACCCTGAGTCTAGCAAGATTGGCCTACACTATTAGTAAAAGAAAAGCTCAGTAATGGAAAGGTGCTACCGGGGCTCAGCGACCCCATGAAGCAGTGGCGGAGGCAGCTGGCAATGACATGCAGGTTTAGAGACAAGCTGAATGGGCCGATAAGAAACCGGCTCAAGTCACGTGTGCCAACAGCAAGATAAGGGGAGAACTGTGGCACAAGGATGGCTATCACTCATGAAGCAATTAGTGCACCACAATGTACAGAACGCTGTGGCATGCGTGTTGGGACTAGATAAGAGAGGAAGGGCTTTCAGCAAATGGCCAAGATGTGATGAGATTCCCATCTTGTCTGATATTCTCCCCCCCACTTAATGAACCCTCCCAGTACTTTTTGTTGGACTATTGGATTTTTTTCTGACTCTCATGAGTGAGTGGGAATCTTTTTGCTCACTCACGCGTTCTTGTTTTGTATGCTGGGCCCCCCTTTTGGGGTCTTTTTGATGGAGTCTACTTTCCACCATCTTTTTCTATGGCATCTGTAATTTACTAATGCAGCGCCAGGTACGGTCAGTGCAGTGCTGCTGGAAGCTCCCTGAGCTTCCCTCTTTGGTTGTATTATTTTTCCTCAACTGTCCTCATGGTTAGGTGGATACTGTGTATCCTACCTACACTTTTCTTTGTGAGATCAGCTCACCCCATCTTATGTGGCATGCTGAGGGGATACTTTGTAACCTTTCCCCACTTCTCCTGTAACTTTCTAGTTACAGTAACAAACTTAGCGGAGTGGCTGGTGGCAGTGGATGTTCTACCATGTTTGTGAAACTTACATGGCAGACTGTGTTTGCAGGTGCGGTGAAGGGCACAAGGGACGCAATGTTCCTAAAATGGCCAATGTCTTCTTTTTTGGCCATCTCACAATGGTTTGCCCTTTTCTGGTCCTTCTGGGTTCCTGAATAAAAGTGAGGGTCTTGACGCTGATGCCAGAATCGGCTACCAGAAGGTCATACTTGGATGCTCTTTCTGGTTTTCTCTTGCACTCCTTCCTTGGCTCTCTATAGAGTGTAAGGTGCCGTGCTCTGTTTCTTCCTGCATCTCTGTGAAAAGCTCTGTTTTCTGCCTATCTGTAAGCACTATTCCTGCTCGTCCCTTGTCCGGAGTGTTAAAGTTCTTGAGATCCAAGTTTGATCAGCAGGGTTTCTGGGCTTCGCTATCATCCCAGGTGGTGTTTCTCGTCTTTGCAAGCATTGACTTTAAGTTGTCTTGTATAATTCCATCAGGGTTCTTAGCTTACAGACCTGTCCTGCATGTGGTCTTTGCCTGCTGGTTCTTGTCACAGCAATTGTGGGCCAGGGGCCTGCTGACAAGCCTTGTAATCATAAGGAGCTTGTAAGTGCTTGCCCCGCATCCCTCCTCAGGCAATGTACTACGTTCCACTTGCACACCCTGGGTGAGAGCGTGCATGTATCCTGGTTACTAAGCTCAAGTTGTTTAATACGTATTTACACTGTGTGATTTTGTTCACGTTTTCCTTGACACATCCACTGCCTTTTACCTTCTCATGACAGGGAATGCCTGCCCATCAGTGTATTAATGAACAGCGGGCTGTGGGTTGCAGTCGTGTTGGTTATGCAATGCAAGTGTTCCGTCTCTAGACCGCAGCGGAGGGGGGAGGGGGTCAGATGTGGGCATCACTAGAGGTGTGCAGGGTTCCTCATACACCAATAAAGCTCCCTGATCGTGACCTCACAAGACTCCTTCCTTCCTCCTTTGTTTGTTGATTCCTAGCAGCTTGAATCTGAGAAGACATACCAAAACCTCTTAACAAACATAAGTGTGTGGCACAATACTGATGCACACTCACTCTCTGCGGGTGGATCTTTATCCTCAGCAGGTGCCTCCCTCTGGAACAACCTCCCTGCCCCTCTCTGTCTTGAGCCGTAAACCCTTAAAACCTTCCTGTTCTCTACCTCTTTCTCCCACCCTCTCCCTTGCTAAATGCCTCTCTGTTCCCTCCTCCTTCTCATCCCTAACTCTGCTCAGTTTCTGCTGACTGGCCGCCTGGTGCACCTACAGAGCTTCACAGATCTCAGACTCCTCCACCACTAGTCCTGCACTTACCCCCAGGCCTCTGCACTCTGCTCACCATTGCTGCACTTCTGGAACTCACTCCATGAGAAGGGTCACCTCTCTGCACTTAACCCAGGGCACTGCTGGACTGTGTGCACTTATGCCCCTCCCCTTCCCTTTCACTTCCTGTAGTGCACTTCAATTACCTAGAATGCACTAGTCCTAGTTCGCCTGGCCTAGTATCGTAGTTTTGTTTCTGTATGTTTTTCTCCTCCTCATCCCCTCCCTTATCGCCCCACTTTTTGTCATGCACTTGCACTATCTCAAACGTTGTTGCACTATTACGGTAGTTTAAGATTGCATGTTCTTCTCCCTCTCCTTCTGCTTTCTTGCCTCCCTTCTTGTCTTGCACTTGCACTGGTAGTAAGGCCGTCAGTCCCAGTCTGCTAGTCATTTTTTGTTAGATCATTCGGAATCTTCAAGGCCTAAGAAAAATTCCCCAATTCCCTTCCCGCCTTGAAGCTCTTTGAAGCACTTCACTGTGTATAAGCACTTTACAAATAAACAATTACAATTACCTGCCTCCAACTTCAACCTTCTGTTTCAACTTTTTGTCTTTTCCTCCCTCTTCCTAACACACTCTGCACAATTCTGCTTTCCTGACTCCCCTCCAGACTCCCACATACTGGTTTTGTCCCCATACTTTTTATTCCTGGCCTATGAGACAACTGGGACAAGAAGGGTTTCATCAGGCGCTGTTGATAGTTGGAACGTTGGATTCATTTTCAGGGATTGGGCATTTAGTGGGCTGAGACAGTAGAGGGAAAAGTGGCATCTTAGAATCAGGCGGCACCACCATGGTGGCTGCCTGACTTCTCCATGGCTTTCCTCTGTCGCTAATGGATTCTTCTCAAGTTTTCTTCTGGTTGCCTCGCTCACCAGTGCCTTCTTCGCTGGCTTATGCTGTGGAGAGCAACTGGTAAGATTGCTTGTTTCCCCTCAGTCCGGCACGTACACTGATAATGGGCCTCATTAGGACCCAGGCGGTAAGGGGTTTTTGGCGGCGTAAACAGCGCCGACCCTTACCGCCTGATTCCGAGGTCCCTTAGCGCCATGGAGGTTTTAACACCTGCTTTTAGCAGGTGTTAAAATCCATGGCACTAAGGGACCTTGATGTTAATTACGCCACCGTAATTTACGGTGACGTAATTAACGCCTTCCCCACTCCCATTATGCCCTATCGGGCAAAAATGGGAATGGGGAAGGGTAAATGGGGATTGGGGACTTACCGCCCCGCCAACGTCGGAATGGGGCGGTAGGTACGCCAACCACCATGGTGTAAACGGAGTTTACACCATGGTGGTAAAGTTGGTGCACTTAGCACCAAGGTTGTAATGAGGCCCAATCTTATGGTTTTCCCACGACCCAGGCGGTAAGGGGTTTACGGCGCCGTAAACAGCGCCGACCCTTACCGCCTGAGTACGAGGTCCCTTAGCGCCATGGCGGATTTAACACCTGCTTTTAGCAGGTGTTAAAATCCATGGCGCTAAGGGACCATGGAGTTAATTACGCCACCGTAATTTACGGTGGCGTAATTAACGCCTTCCCCACTCCCATTATGCCCTATGGGGCAAAAATGGGAATGGGGAAGGGTAAATGGGGATTGGGGACTTACCGCCCCGCCAAGGTCGGAATGGGGCAGTAAGTCCGCCAACCACCATGGCGTAAACGTAGTTTACGCCATGGTGGTAAAGTCACGGCCCAGGCGGTAATTTACCGCCTGGGTCGTAATGAGGCCCACCTCCTGCTTCAAACAACTCTATGGGCCTCATTACAACCTTGGTGCTAAGTGCACCAACTTTACCACCATGGTGTAAACTCCGTTTACACCATGGTGGATGGCGGATTTACCGCCCCATTCCAAGGTGAGTGGGGCGGTAAATCCCCATTTCCCATTTTCCCTTCCCCATTCCCATTTTTGCCCCGTAGGGCATAATGGGAGTGGGGAAGGCGCTAATTACGCCGCCGTAAATTACGGCGGCGTAATTAGCACCATGGCAGGTTAGCGCCATGGATTTTAACGCCTGCTAAAAGCAGGCGTTAAAATCAGAATCAGGCGTTAAGGATTAACGGTGGCGTTAACCCTTAACGCCTGAGTTGTAATGAGGCCCTATGTGTGCATGAGTTGAGTAAACATGCTGGGGATGGAGGAATGCTGTGGGGACTCCCGACCCCCATTTACCGGAGGTGCAGCATCGTGGAGCAGGAGTCCTCTACCATATCTCTCTCCCAGCGGCTCACATGCGACTTTATCACAAGGGGTAGTTGCTGAGGTCGGCAGCGACCAGCATTCATTTCCTGAGCAGATGGAGAAGTAGTCTGATTATAAGGGCAGTAGCAAAGGTGATCAGTGTGAAGGGTGCACTGATAAGAGGTAGGATGGGGTGGACCGCTTCCCTTAGGAGTGTTTTTAAGTATGGTAATGGGAATAATATAATCTCAGTATGATCTTGCTTTGAGGGTCGCTAGGGTCATTTCCAGGTCTCCACGTAGAGTGTTTTTAAGTATGGTGGTGGGAATGATGTCATCTCAGTATGATCTCGCTTTGAGGGTCACTAGGGTAATTTCCAGGTCTCCACATAAAGTGTTTTAAGTTTGGTGGTGGGAATGATGTCATCTCAGTATGATCTCGCTTTGAGGGTCGCTAGGGTCATTGCCAGGTCTGCATGGAGAGTGTTTTAAGTATGGTAATGGGAATAATGTAATCTCAGTATGATCTTGCTTTGAGGGTCGCTAGGGTCATTTCCAGGTCTCCACGTAGAGTGTTTTTAAGTATGGTGGTGGGAATGATGTCATCTCAGTATGATCTCGCTTTGAGGGTCACTAGGGTAATTTCCACGTCTCCACATAAAGTGTTTTAAGTTTGGTGGTGGGAATGATGTCATCTCAGTATGATCTCGCTTTGAGGGTCGCTAGGGTCATTGCCAGGTCTGCATGGAGAGTGTTTTTAAGTATGGTGATGGGAATAATGTAATCTCAGTATGATCTTGCTTTGAGGGTCGCTAGGGTCATTACCAGGTCTGCATGGAGAGTGTTTTTAAGTAAGGTGGTGCGAATGATGTCATCTCAGTATGATCTCGCTTTGAGGGTCACTAGGGACATTGCCAGGTCTGCATGGAGAGTGTTTTTAAGTATGGTGGTGGGAATGATGTCATCTCAGTAGGATCTCTCTTTGAGGGTCACTAGGGTCATTGGCAGTTCTCCACGTAGAGTACTTTTATGTATGGTTGTGGGAATGATGTCATCTCAGTAGGATCTTGCTTTGAGGGTCACTAGGGTCATTGCCAGGTATGCATAGAGAGTGTTTTAAGTATGGTGGTGGGAATGTCATCTCAGTAGGATCTCGCTTTAAGGGTCACTAGGGTCATTGCCAGGTCTCCACATAGATTGTTTTAAGTATGGTGGTGGGAATTATGTCATCTCAGTAGGATCTCACTTTGATGGTCAATATGGTTATTGCCAGGTCTGCATGGAGAGTGTTTTAAGTATGGTGGTGGGAGTTAAGTCATTTCAGTAGGATCTCGCTTTGAGGGTCACTAGGGTCATTGCCAGGTCTCCACATAGAGTGTTTTTAAGTATGGTGGTGGGAATGATGTAATCTCAGTATGATCTTGCCTTGAGGGTTTCTAGGGTCATTGCCAGGTCTGCATGGAGAGTGTTTTTAAGTATGGTGGTGGGAATGATGTCATCTCAGTATGTTCTCGCTTTCAGGGTAACTAGGGTCATTGCCAGGTCTGCATGGAGAGTGTTTTTAAGTATGGTGGTGGGAATGATGTCATCTCAGTAGGATCTCTCTTTGAGGGTCACTAGGGTTATTGCCAGGTCTGCACGTAGAGTACTTTTATGTATGGTTGTGGGAATGATGTCATCTCAGTATGATCTCGCTTTGAGGGTCACTAGGGTCGTTGCCAGGTATGCATGGAGAGTGTTTTTAAGTATGGTGGTGGGAATTATGTCATCTCAGTAGGATCTTGCTTTGAGGGTCACTAGGGTCATTGCCATGTCTCCAAGTAGAGTGTTTTAAGTATGGGGGTGGGAGTTATGTCATTTCAGTAGGATCTCGCTTTGAGGGTCACTAGGGTCATTGCCAGGTCTCCGAGTAGAGTGTTTTTAAGTATGGTGGTGGGAATGGTGTCATCTCAGTAAGATCTCGCTTTGAGGTTCGCTAGGGTCATTGCAAGGTCTCCATGGAGAGTGTTTTCGAGTATGGTGCTGGGAATGATGTAATCTCAGTATGATCTTGCTTTGAGGGTTACTAGAGTCAGTGACAGGTCTGCATGGAGAGAGTTTTTAAGTATGGTGGTGGGAATTATCTCATCTCTGTAGGATCTCGCTTTGAGGGTCACTAGGATCATTGCCAGGTCTCCACGTAGAGTGTTTTTAAGTATGGTGGTGGGAATGATGCCATCTTAGTACGATATCAGTTTGAGGGTCACTAGGGTCATTACCGGGTCTGCATGGAGAGTGTTTTTTTTTTCAAGTATGGTGGTAGGAATCATGTCATCTCAGTAGGGTCTGCATATAGGGTGTTTTTAAGTATGGTGCTTGGAATGATGTCATCTCAGTAGGATCCTGCTTTGAGGGTTACTAGAGTCATTACCAGGTCTGCATGGAGAGTGTTTTTAAGTATGGTGGTGGGAATGATGTCATCTCATTATGATCTTGCTTTGAGTGTCACTAGGGTCATTGCCAGGTCTGCATGGAGAGTGTTTTTCAGTATGGTGGTGGGAATGATGTCATCTCAGTAGGATCTCACTTTGAGGGTCACTAGGGTCATTGCCAGGTCTGCATGGAGAGTGTTTTAAGTATGGTGGTGGAAATTATGTCATCTCAGTAGGATCCTGCTTTGAGGGTCACTAGGGTCATTGCCAGGTCTGCATGGAGAGTGTTTTTCAGTATAGTGGTGGGAATGATGTCATCTCAGTATGATCTTGCTTTGAGGGTTGCTAGGGTCATTGCCAGGGTCCATGGACAGTGTTTTTAAGTGTGGTGGGAATGATTTAATCTCAGTAGGATCTCACTTTGAGGGTCACTAGGGTCATTGCCAGGTCTGCCTGGAGAGTGTTTTAAGTATGGTGGTGGAAATTATGTCATCTCAGTAGGATCTCGCTTTGAGGGTCACTAGGGTCATTGCCAGTTCTCCACATAGAGTTTTTTTTAAGTATGGTGGTGGGAATTATGTCATTTCAGTAGGATCTCGCTTTGAGGGTCACTAGGGTAATTGCCAGGTCTGCATGGAGAGTGTTTTAAGTATGGTAATGGGAATAATGTAATCTCAGTATGATCTTGCTTTGAGGGTCACTAGGGTCATTTCCAGGTCTCCACGTAGAGTGTTTTTAAGTATGGTGGTGGGAATGATGTCATCTCAGTATGATCTCGCTTTGAGGGTCACTAGGGTAATTTCCACGTCTCCACATAGAGTGTTTTAAGTTTGGTGGTGGGAATGATGTCATCTCAGTATGATCTCGCTTTGAGGGTCGCTAGGGTCATTGCCAGGTATGCATGGAGAGTGTTTTTAAGTATGGTGATGGGAATAATGTAATCTCAGTATGATCTTGCTTTGAGGGTCGCTAGGGTCATTGCCAGGTCTGCATGGAGAGTGTTTTTAAGTATGGTGGTGGGAATGATGTCATCTCAGTAGGATCTCTCTTTGAGGGTCACTAGGGTCATTGGCAGGTCTCCACGTAGAGTACTTTTATGTATGGTTGTGGGAATAATGTCATCTCAGTAGGATCTTGCTTTGAGGGTCACTAGGGTCATTGCCAGGTGTGCATAGAGAGTGTTTTTAAGTATGGAGTTGGGAATTATGTCATCTCAGTAGGATCTCGCTTTGAGGGTCACTAGGGTCATTGCCAGGTCTCCACGTAGAGTGTTTTAAGTATGGTGGTGGGAATTATGTCATCTCAGTAGGATCTCATTTTGATGGTCAATAGGGTCATTGCCAGGACTGCATGGAGAGTGTTTTAAGTATGGTGGTGGGAGTTAAGTCATTTCAGTAGGATATCGCTTTGAGGGTCACTAGGGTCATTGCCAGGTGTCCACATAGAGTGTTTCTTAGTATGGTGGTGGGAATGATGTCATCTCAGTACGATCTCGCTTTGAGGTTCACTAGGGTCATTGCCAGGTCTGTATGGAGAGTGTTTTTAAGTATGGTGCTAGGAAGGATGTAATCTCAGTATGATCTTGCCTTGAGAGTTTCTAGGGTCATTGCCAGGTCTGCATGGAGAGTGTTTTTAAGTATGGTGGTGGGAATGATGTCATCTCAGTATGATCTCGCTTTCAGGGTAACTAGGGTCATTGCCAGGTCTGCATGGAGAGTGTTTTTAAGTATGGTGGTAGGAATGATGTCATCTCAGTAGGATCTCTCTTTGAGGGTCACTAGGGTTATTGCCAGGTCTGCACGTAGTGTACTTTTATGTATGGTTGTGGAAATGATGTCATCTCAGTATGATCTCGCTTTGAGGGTCACTAGGGTCATTGCCAGGTATGCATGGAGAGTGTTTTTAAGTATGGTGGTGGGAATGATGTCATCTCAGTATGATCTCGCTTTCAGGGTAACTAGGGTCATTGCCAGGTCTGCATGGAGAGTTTTTTTAAGTATGGTGGTAGGAATGATGTCATCTCAGTAGGATCTCTCTTTGAGGGTCACTAGGGTCATTGCCAGGTCTCCACGTAGAGTGTTTTAAGTATGGGGGTGGGAGTTATCTAATTTCAGTAGGATCTCGCTTTGAGGGTCACTAGGGTCATTGCCAGGTCTCCACGTAGAGTGTTTTAAGTATGGTGGTGGGAATGGTGTCATCTCAGTAAGATCTTGCTTTGAGGTTCGCTAGGGTCATTGCAAGGTCTCCATGGAGAGTGTTTTCGAGTATGGTGCTGGGAATGATGTAATCTCAGTATGATCTTGCTTTGAGGGTTACTAGAGGCAGTGGGCCTCATTACAACTCAGGCCTTAAGGGTTAACGCCACCGTTAACCCTTAACGCCTGATTCTGATTTTAACGCCTGCTTTTAGCAGGCGTTAAAATCCATGGCGCTAACCTGCCATGGTGCTAATTACGCCGCCGTAATTTACGGCAGGGTAATTAGCGCCTTCCCCACTCCCATTATGCCCTATGGCGCAAAAATGGGAATGGGGAAGGGAAAATGGGAAATGGGGATTTACCGCCCCACTCACCTTGGAATGGGGCGGTAAATCCGCCATCCACCATGGTGTAAACAGAGTTTACACCATGGTGGTAAAGTTGGTGCACTTAGCACCAAGGTTGTAATGAGGCCCAGTGACAGGTCTGCATGGAGAGAGTTTTTAAGTATGGTGGTGGGAATTATCTCATCTCTGTAGGATCTCGCTTTGAGGGTCACTAGGATCATTGCCAGGTCTCCACGTAGAGTGTTTTTAAGTATGGTGGTGGGAATGATGCCATCTTAGTAGGATATCACTTTGAGGGTCACTAGGGTCATTACCAGGTCTGCATGGAGAGTGTTTTTTTTTCTTCAAGTATGGTGGTAGGTATCATGTCATCTCAGTAGGGTCTTGCTTTGAGGGTTGCTAGGGTCATTGCCAGGTCTCCATGTAGAGAGTTTTTATGTATGGTGGTGGGAATGATGTCATCTCAGTAGGATCTCACTTTGAGGTTCACTAGGGTCATTGCCAGGTCTGCATATAGGGTGTTTTTAAGTATGGTGCTTGGAATGATGTCATCTCAGTAGGATCCTGCTTTGAGGGTCACTAGGGTCATTGCCAGGTCTGCATGGAGAGTGTTTTTGAGTATAGTGGTGGGAATTATGTCATTTCAGTATGATCTCGCTTTGAGGGTCATTAGGGTCATTGCCAGGTCTGCATGGAGAGTGTTTTTAAGTATGGTGGTGGGAATGATGTCATCTCAGTAGGATCTCACTTTGAGGGTCATTAGGGTCATTGCCAGGTCTGCATGGAGAGTGTTTTTAAGTATGGTGGTGGGAATGATGTCATCTCAGTATGATCTCGCTTTGAGGGTTGCTAGGTTCATTGCCAGGTCTCCATGGAACGTGTTTTTAAGTGTGGTTGGAATGATGTAATCTCAGTAAGATCTCACTTTGAGGGTGTAACGCTTACCTGGTGTCTTGCAGGGACGAATGGAAATGTACTGGGCCTCATTATATGTTTGCCAGTCCAGTAACTATGGTACCGGTAAGCTTGCTGGTACTGTAGTTACCGGACCGGCAAACTACAAGTTCTGCTCGCGGGTGCATGACCTGGCGGGCAGACTGGCACCAGCGAGCAGACCAATGGCGGATGCACCGGCACCGTTCAGAATGGTACTGGTGCATCCGTCCTCCGGGGAGGCATCCAGCCTCCACATTCCCTTTGAGCCCTATGGGGCTCGAATGGGAAAGGGGAGCATTTTTTTCCAGCACCCGCGAATGGGCAATTACCGGGTCCGGCGGTGCCGTAATGACCCGGTAATTGCCCATTCCCGGTGTTAGGAAAGATTTCTTAATTGTGGGTAATTTTCCTTCCATGTGGCAACCCCTAAACTTTTTGCTTTTGTTTTCACCATGATCTAAACTTTGCCAGAGAAGTGCAGCCTTCTGCCGCACTCCTCTGGGCTTTCGCTCCATTCTTACGGGGAAACTGACATGCCCTTAAAACAGTCAGTACCGGGAAACGTTGTTTTCCGTAGTTTATCATGTTGCAGCTTTCGCGCAACATGGCACAAGAGGGCACTGTAAGCTAAGTTACTGCTCTCTTGGGTCTCTAGTCTTCTACAGGCCCTAGATACTCTCTTTGGATTGTAAATGAACAGTGCAAGTGAATCACGGACGGGATTGGTGGCAGCGATCGTTTCTTTTGTTTTTGAGCTCCTTTTGGCGTTTTAAGCATGTTTCTCGCGCTTAGCCCAAAATGGTGGCCTGGCTCCCAAAATGGCCAGACCACGAGGCTCTTTGTACTGTCCGCTGTCCGTCTTGCCCCCTTCACCTCCCCCAGGTCGAGCCAACCCGGGGCCTTCCTTATTTGGGCATGTACTTTCCCGTGAAACACAGATGCTTTCGCGGGCTTCTACAGGCCTTGTGTGTGCCTCCAGGATGGGGGCTGGTATGTCTGGTCCCAATACACATCCTGGGCGCCAGAGAGTCTAGGGTGGTGTGAATGCCTGGGACCCCCGTGGTCCGTGATAGGTCCACATATGGTGTGAGTGTTTTATGAGCGGATCTCCCATTGGGTCCCCTCCGTTTTGGCGTGAAGGGAACCATGGATAAGAGGGGGCTGGAAACGCCATTACCATGTCGATCTCCTGAGTTCTCACGAACAAAGGAATACAGGAGCCAAGTATCCTGCAACCACGAGGCTGAACCGAGGAATCGCTGGTGACCCACTGAAGGACTGCTCCTCTGCCCTGCTGTCGCTTGGTGAAACCCTTTCTACCTCTGATCGAACGAGAAGGCCTGTACTGGTACTTCGACCCTTGGAATAGTGGGAACAACTATTCTCGACATCTTCACCATCTCCTGCACGTAAGCCTTCAGAAGTGTCTCTGGGCCATCCAGCAGACTGACCAGCCTACCCAGGAGAATTGCTCTGTAACCGCCGTCAGGTTGTGTTGTATTACGAGTCCTTGTCACTCTCACACGATTCGTACACTTGGCATTCCCAGGTCTGAAGTGAGCAGTGTACATTTGGCTGAAATACACACGGCCGCTCCGTTGCCCTGCTGTGGTAACAAACTGTGCGGGTTCACTGCGTTTGGGACGTCCTCAGCTCAACTTCTGCTGCTGCGGAATCTACACGACGCCGAGACGTCCCCTGCTTGTATCTGAACCTGCCAGCACTGAAACTGACACGGAGAAGCCTGGGTCTGCTTCCATCGGGGACCGGTGAGTAGCATCGCTAGGAACTGGTCGCCCTCCTGCAGGAGCCCATAGCTTTTCCCCGCTGTGTCTAACAGCACGCCTTTCCGTACTCGCGCTCTGCTTCTGCCCACAGTGGAGGCTGCGCTTGAGTCACGGAGCTCTGTTCATCTTCATTTGTTCACCGAACTAAACTGCCTGATTCCCTCGAAGAGACTCCCCTTTTTGCCCTTTGGCACCAGCGTGTGCAGGTACGTTTGAGCACAAGGCTCCACTCTTCGTAGGGCTTGGACTTCCTTTTAGTTAGGTGCCTTTGAAGGCGGACCTGGTCTAATTATTATTCGCACTGCCTGTTTTCCTCCCCATCTAGGTGGTCTACACATTTCGTGCGTCTAACTCGTTAGACCCGTTTGTATTTGTATACATATTGTATTGGTTTGGTATGTGTTGGTTTACTTGAGTTTTATTGTGATTTCTCGCTACGGTCAATGTTACAAAGGCCTTTAATAAATGTGTATATATTTTTAATATAACACCTGCTTGGAGTAATTTGTAAGTGTCCTTGCTTTGTGTGCTCATTGCGGGCTTTCAGTCACCCTCACCCCTCTTGAGACCTAGTCTTGACCGCCGCGATCGCTACCCTGATTGGTCTGGCTTGTCCAGAGGTTACCCTGTTCCAAGAAACTAGGCTGGCCTTCCGAACCTCTGCCCCTCCAGGACAGAGTTCAGAAATACGTCTTAACTAATTGGTGGTAGTGGTGGGATACGACTGAAGGTATCCAGTGTTGCGCACGAGCGAAGGCATTTCAAGTTATTCCTACCAGGACACGTAGTGAATTGTCGTAGTATAACTTTTAAAAGGCCATAGTCCTATCTAACAGTATGGAAACAAATACCTTGTTAACTTTAAATGCTTCTAAATCCGAAACATTGAAAAAGATGTGTGCGGAGAGAGGTGTCTCCTCTCAAGGCACCAAATTGGATATTATCCAAAGAATCGTGGCGTGGCAAGAAGCGCAGCTTGACGCTATAACTTCTGAGGACATTGCGGAAGGAGGTGGGGCTGCTCTCACTGGTAGAACCGACGGTTCTGCCGCCGCACTGATCCACTGCGACCACAAGGAAAGGGAGGATGAGATGTCTAATGTTTCCTCTGCCAGTGTCGATGGGGAGGCCATGCTTGAATTCAAGAAGCAAGAGCTGCGGTTTAGGCAGAAGGAGCTTGAGTTTAACATAACCAAACTAAGAATCGAACAGGCCAAAAAACAGAAAGACAGGGATCACCAGTTGGAACTGGCCAAGCTTCAGGTTGCAAATGGATCCAAGGGTCCTGGACATGGGTCAGGGGCCTCCTCTCATCCACGGTTTCCAAAAGATCTGCTCAGTGTGTATGAGGAAAAGAATGACATTATAGACTGGCTGAATACGTTTTAGTATGCATGTGAAGTTAACAAGTTGACAATGCTGATAAGATTGCCTGGTTACTCGGCAGACTGCCCCATTCTGGCTGTAGTGCCATTATGGAGATGTTGAAGGCTGAGTGAGCGGATTTCGCAATGTTAAAGCAAACTCTAATTTTAAAGTTTGGAAAGACTCCTGCCCAATATTTAAAACGATTCCGAGAGTATAAGAAAAAAGAAGGTGGTACTTGGGTATCTCATGTAACCGAATCCTTAAAAAACTTGACTGGCTGGGTCGAAGGTTATAAGGCTTCTACCTTTGAAGGCATGATAAGTCTTGTCATGCTGGAACATATTTTTGCATCTTCTTCCCCGGAGCATAAGCAGCATTTGGCCGATTTGAAGGAGATAGATCCTAAGAAGCTGGCCATTGCCGCAGATTTATGGGTGTCACATCGAGTGTCCCATAAGGACAAAACTCATCCTGGTAAGCAGGAGGAAGAGAAAAAGTCCAGAGATAAGGAGGGTGGAGAATCTGATAAATCTTCTTCTCAAAAGGGCCACAAAAAGAAAAATAAGGGTAAGACGCAAGAGAACTCACAGGGTAGTGGAGGTCAGCCTCCGAAACAGAACTCTGGTTACAGTAAGCCTCTCTATGTGAACAGACCCAATGGATCTTGTTTTGCTTGTGGAGCAACTGACCACGTGAAGGGGGATCCCCGGTGTAAGGTTAAACCTTTGGGGGTCCACTCCGCTAATCTGGCCTTCTCCTCCTACGAGGAAGAAGAGATTACAGGAGCATCCTTCTCCTCAGACTCCTTCCCCAGCGGGATAGAAGCGGAGGTAGTTTTAGTTTCCCTGGGTTCCTGGGAGCCTAAAGTCGCAGAGGCTTATGCTAGGATTCCAGATAATACCAAGCACTACTTGCCTCATTACAACCTTGGTGCTAAGTGCACCAACTTTACCACCATGGTGTAAACTCTGTTTACACCATGGTGGATGGCGGATTTACCGCCCCATTCCCAGGTGAGTGGGGCGGTAAATCCCCATTTCCCATTTTCCCTTCCCCATTCCCATTTTTGCCCCATAGGGCATAATGGGAGTGGGGAAGGCGCTAATTACACTGCCGTAAATTACGGCGGTGTAATTAGCACCATGGCAGGTTAGCGCCATGGATTTTAACGCCTGCTAAAAGCAGGCGTTAAAATCAGAATCAGGCGTTAAGGGTTAACGGTGGCGTTAACCCTTAACGCCTGAGTTGTAATGAGGCCCAGTGTGCTGATCAATGGAGTGGATACTCCAGCTCTTAGGGATAGCGGGTGCAGTCGAACTGTAGTGGATTCTACCTTGGTAGACTCAGAGGAAGTTGCCAGAGCTACCCTGATGCCCACTAAGTTGGCTGACGGCCCACCTCGCATGTTTCCAGTAATACCTGTAAATCTTACTTTAAATGGTACAGCAGTCAAGATTCCAGTGAGCATTCAGAGAAACGTCCCAGGAAAGGTCTTGTTAGGCAATGATCTCAGAGCTTTAGGGCTCGTAGGAGACACTGCCGACAGACCCTGCACACGGTCTCAAACACGGGCAGCATTGGCCAAGATCAATATGGCCCCCCCCGCCGAAGGGGAAACCCAAGGCGAAAGGAGTAAGCAAGTCAAGACGAGGGAAAGAGAACCTTCCCCCGAACCCGCCTACCACTGTAGTGGAGGAAGTTGGTCAATCGCCCGGGCCTGACGAGGAGGTGGCGATGCCTGAAGTATTTGACCCCAACGACCATCCGGAACTAAAAAATGTATTAGTAGAAGATGGTCCTGACAGGGAATAATTCAGTAAAGGCCAACGTGAGTGCCCATCTCTGGAAGGCCTAAGGAGACAGGCCTGCTCCCAGCTTGAGGGTGAACCTCCTGGGATGCATCGGATTTATTGGGAAGGTGGACTCCTGTATAGTGAGCCCACAGAGTCTACAGAAGGAGACCATAGGAGGTTGGTGGTTCCCCTTGCTGTAAGACCCTTCCTCCTGCAGTTGGCGCATGAAGTGCCCCTTGCTGGTCACCTTGGTATTAAGAGGACCAAGCAAAGGTTATCCATGCACTTCTACTGGCCCAAGATGGGGGTGCAAGTAGAAAGTCACTGCAAGAGTTGTGCCTCCTGCCAGTTATCTGGTAAGAGTGGCTCAACAATCCAAGCTCCATTGGTATCACTCCCAGTAGTGGGAATACCATTCGAAAGGGTAGGGATCGACATCGTTGGTCCCCTTGTCCCGCAGACATCCTCAGGCAATAGGTTTATCTTGGTGCTAGTCGACTATGCTACCAGATATCCTGAGGCCATCCCATTGAAAACTGTAACTGCCAAGTCAGTTGCAAACGCGTTACTTGGCATCTTTACTAGGGTTGGCTTCCCTAAAGAGGTTGTGTCTGACAGAGGCAGCAACTTTATGTCAAAGTATATGCAGGCTATGTGGAAAGAATGTGGGGTCACCTACAAGTTCTCTTCTCCATACCACCCCCAGACCAATGGTCTGGTGGAACGTTCAACAGAACGTTAAAGAGCATGATTGGGGCTCTGGAAGAACCTCAGAGAAGAAAATGGGATCTTCTTTTACCATGCTTACTGTTTGCCTACCGAGAGGCACCAGAGGAGGGTGTTGGCTTCAGCCCCTTCGAACTTCTGTTCGGTCATCCTGTACAGGGATCCTTAGCCATAGTCAAGGAGGGATGGGAGATGCCCACTCCCCCTGTTACTACCAACGTAGTAGATTATGTGCTGGGGCTCAGAAAACGGATGGTAGTTCTGATGGGCTTGGCTAGTGATAAATTGAAGGCAGGACAAGCGCTGGTGAAACATTGGTACGACCAGAAAGCTTCCCTCATCAACTTTACACCTGGTCAGCAAGTCCTGATCATGAATCCCATAAGGCCTAGAGCTTTACAGGATAAGTGGTCAGGCCCTTACACAGTGGTGGAGCCCCTGGGTGAGGTTAACTATTTAGTAGACCTTGGAAGGCCTGGACAGGCTCCAAAAGTGTTCCACGTAAATAGGCTGAAGGCTTTCGTCCCAAGAGTCAAAATCGCAGCACTGCTACTGGCTTCAGATGTTGTGGAAGAGGAATCTGAACCTCTCCCCGACCTGTTCCAAAGCGGTCCTTCAGATAGCTCCTTTGAGGGTGTCCGAGTGGGCCCTTACCTGGCTTCTAATCAGCAGGCTGAGGTGAAAAGTTTGCTTAGGCAATTTTCCCCCCTGTTTTCACAGTCGCCTGGTTTGACACCTTGGTGCAAACATAACATAGACACAGGAGATACATTAAACATAGACACAGGAGACAGTGTACCTACCAAAAGTAGGGGATACAGGATGTCAGACAAAGTACGGTCTTACATTAAGACTGAGGTCAACAAGATGTTAGACCTTGGGGTGATTGAACCCTCTAGTAGTCCTTGGTCCAGTCCTGTTGTTTTGGTTCCAAAGGCACGCACTTCTGAATTGAGGTTCTGCATGGATTACAGGGCTCTGAATGCTGTCACCAAGACAGATGCACACCCCTTGCCTCGAACAGATGAGCTGGTGGATACTTTGGGTGCCTCCAAGTACCTCAGCACGTTTGACCTCACTGCTGGCTATTGGCAAATAGCTTTAGCAGAACATGCCAAGGAGAAGACAGCGTTTTCTACTCCAGACGGCCTTTACCAATTCAGGGTAATGCCGTTCGGGTTGAAAAATGCACCTGCCACTTTCCAGAGGCTTGTGAATCATGTGTGAATGGGTTGGATGAATTCTGTCTTGCATATCTGGACGATATAGCAGTTTTCAGTGCCACCTGGGAAGACCATGTGAAACACCTCAGGATTGTGCTCCAGGCTCTTCAGAAAGCACACTTGACCATAAAGGCTAGTAAATTCCAGATTGGACATGGTTCAGTGGTTTACCTTGGACATGAAGTAGGTGGAGGGAGGATACAGCCTCTTCCCAGTAAAGTACAAGCAGTACAAGACTGGCCTACCCCCACTACACAGACCCAAGTGAGAGCCTTCTTAGGACTCACGGGGTATTACCGCAACTTCATGGCAGAATATGGCACCATAGCTGCCCCTCTGACTGCCCTCACTACTCCGAAGAAACCTAAGAAGGTAACTTGGACCGACGAGTGTGAGAAAGCCTTCAATGGCTTAAAAGACTCCTTGTGCCAGGCCCCTGTCCTCAGGTCCCCTGATTATCAAAGACCTTTTTATTGTGCAGACGGATGCCTCTGACACTGGGATAGGAGCTGTACTATCGCAAGTAGATGAGAAGGGTAAGGAACACCCTATTGGTTTTATTAGCCGCCAGCTTAAGGACAGAGAGCTCAGATGGTCCACAGTAGAGAAAGAATGTTTCTCTGTTGTGTGGGCCCTACGGAAGCTGAGGCCCTACCTCTATGGGACCCACTTCACTGTGCAAACTGACCATAAGCCCTTAAAGTGGCTAATGAACATGAAGGGAGAGACTCCAAAGTTGCTTAGGTGGTCCATAAGTCTACAAGGCTTCGACTTCACTATTGAGCATAGGCCAGGTGTCCAACATAGCAATGCTGATGGGTTGTCCAGAATGTTTAACCGACCTGAACACGAGACTCATCCAAGGGTGGATTAGTTCCCCCTGTCCATAGTCTGGGAGGGGCGAGTGTTAGGAAAGATTTCTTAATTGTGGGTAATTTTCCTTCCATGTGGCAACCCCTAAACATTTTGCTCGTTTTCACCATGATCTAGACTTTGCCAGAGAAGTGCAGCCTTCTGCCGCACTCCTCTGGGCTTTCGCTCCATTCTTACAGGGAAACTGTCACGACTCGCTCCCTTCGCTCCCGTTCCCACCACTTGGGGGCATGATTTGGGGTTTATTCCCTACTGGACCTTTCCTCCGAACCTTATGCTACAGTGCTGTGATGAATTGGGAGCGCTAAATCCCTATTTTCCAAGCTACTTCCCTTCCGGATCCATTCCAGGTTTTTGGCAGCCAGCATGCTTCTTTAACCAAATGACTATGCTTCCCAGAATGCCTGGCCCACTGCTCCACCTCCACCCTTGCAGGACAAGGTTGGGTGGAGGATAGGCAACACCTGTGGCTGCAGGTGCAGCAATCAGCACACCTGAGGCGTGTGCTCGTTAAGCAGCTTTAAAAGCCTCAGTCTTACTTCAGTCCAGCGCTGGTCATCGTTTGCAGTGTTCCTGTTGTGACTAGTCCCTTGTTCCTTGCCTTTGTACCTAGTTCCTAGTTCCTAGTTCCTGTTTTCTTGTTCCTCCGCCCTGAATCTCGGATTCATGCGCTAATTGATTTCTGCTCCCTTGATTCCCTTTTTGTCTTCCTCTGTTTGCAGGCAGCATTTCTCAGTGCTTTCCCCTTTTAGATGCAGCCCAGTTTGTCTGTGTTCTATATTTCTTTGACTCTGTCCTTTGCTGCTGTAAACCCGTATGCCTTAGCCTTCCTCTTAGATTAGCTTCCTGTCTTTTCCTTGGAGAGGTAGGGAGAAGTTTGCATTGGTTATTTCGTTTTTCCCTGCTCCTGATCCTTACTTTCTATTGGGATCCATTCCATGTTTTCCATTGCACTTCTGCATTTATTTCCCATTTGATTATTAGGTGTGGTGTGCGTTTGTAGCTAGCTCCTGTGTGAATGCTTATGTTTTCCTCACTAATTTGTAATCACTATTCCAATTTAGGTATTTAGTTTTCCTCCCATTGCTGTTCTAGCCTTTCTGGGTCCCAGTTTCATCAACAGGATTCGTGGGCTAGCTGACATTCAAGAGGTTTATCTCGTCCTCGTGAGTACAGTTCTTTAGTTCCCTTATTTAATACCATCAAGAGTGTTAGTTCACAGATCCTGTCATTGCTTGCCCTCCACGTGGGTTTAGCGTGTCAGTACCTGTAACAGCAATTGGGGGTAAGGCGCTTGCCGACTTTCCTCGCGGTCAGGTGCTTACCCCACATCCCTTTTCATATATTGTTTTTTTTGTCACACTCTATCTGCACTCCTGGGTTCTAGCATACCTGAGTCGTTGTTCCTGTGTGCACGTAGTTTAATTCGAAGCTATTCACTGTGTGATTTAGTGCACATTTCCCTTGCCATATTCGCTGCCTTTGTACTCGCCTGACTAATCCTGACAGAATGACCAGCCCAAAATTCCCATTGAATATGGCAAGTTTAAGAAAGAAAGGCAGCAAGGCCTCTAACAAGTTTGTACAGACAGCTTCCCCTACATTTACCTGTGACAATCAAATCACTAGTCCTGACTTAAATGAACTCCTTGTCACGAATGGGCATTTACGTGCAAAGTATTTTTCCCATAGGATGGCACATCCTACATTGCCTGATCCTAGTTCTATCTTTTGTTTTGATCCCGATTCTATGTCAGCGCAAGCCTTAGCCGCAGAAAACAACACACTGTTAGACTTATTATACAAGAGTACCTCTGTTGTTGAACCCCATGATTCCAGTTGTGCTTCACCTCAGATAGAACAGTTTCATGGTACAAACATAAAGAATGGAGGGGTTCCTTACATAACTTCTGTTTTCTACCCTCAGTCTAAAGCATACTCCTTTGCACAGGTACATACTGTAGTCCCTAATGCCAAGAGGTCTAATGTCAATAGTTTGCTTAAGGGAAACACAGACCAAGTTGGTAAGAGAAACTATAAATCACAGAACCTGCAAGCAGTAGAGGACAATGTACAATCGGTGCACATCCAGATTGCTAGTGCAGGATCCAGCCCTGATGCCACTATGCCTCCCCCTGTGCCTACTGATAGTGATGTACAGTTAACGCAGGGCATGCTAAGAGCTAAGCTTGAGGAGTTAAGACAAGAATTCATTTCTTTACAAGAGGAGAATAAAACCTTGCACTCTTTACTGAATACACCTCAGACTTTATTCGTTGATGTTGATAAAGTGAACACTGTTCAGCCCCTGAGTGCAGAGACTTTGGTAAACCATGATATTTGTCAATATGTTAGATCTATTGGGAGTGAAAGTCTTTCTTCTAGCACAGCGCTTAATCTGGGCACAGTTTCTAACAATGGTTCTGCTGTTTGTCAGGGATTGCAGTTAGCTGAAGATTTACAAGCCACTCCTTTACCTAAAATTTCCTGTGTAGCAGTTTGTCATAATTCTGAGCTAGCACACATACAAGCTTCTGATTTCCAAACACAATCCACAATGGTGGCATACACAGATTCAGTCACTACAGTAGGCTTAGGCCCTGCTCTTGATACAGCTGCTGAGACTGAAGCAGATGTTAAAGCTGATGCGGAAAACGATGTTACCTCTGGGTTCACTCTTCCTTCTGCCAATTCTGATCAATACGAACAGTCAGAGACAGTACAGATTTCATCTTCTGATGGTCTCATTCCACAGTATACAGAACCAAAAGACCGGCAGGCGATTCCTGAACTGTTGATTGTAAATCTGCCTCTTTCAGAAGCTAAAACAGAGGAATGGACAATTGACGAAATCCTGATTAACAGAGACTTTACTATGGTGATTCCTCTGGTTGATTTTGACTTCTACAAAGAAAGAGACTCTGTGTCACCCACTAAAGAAAGGGACTGTAAGGGTACAGCTCAGTCTTTGGTTACTGGTGCCAAGGAGTCTACTGCCCTAAAGGTGCCCTCCATTCCTGAGCCACCAATGTGTCTGTCAACTTCTGAGACTTCTGTCTGTCCTCCTACAACCATTGACTCTTCTACGATCCAATCCACAGCCCTGCAGTCATCTTTGGCACACGTGTCTTCAACCAATGAACCGCTGCCATGTCTGCCATTTACTCAAGAGCCAGTCCCAAAGACCTGGACATGTTTGTATCCAGCAACCGAGATTGCTTCAGCTTGCATGCCTTCAGCCTCAAGGTTTCCCCTGGCCTGCCTGTCTTCAGCTACAGTGACTCATCCTGCAGATCATCCTTCAGCTTTAGAGCCTCCGGTAGTCCATCAAAAGTGCATGTCTTCAGTCCCGGAGTATACTGAGTATTTGCCTTCAGTTCATGAGACGCCTGTATCCTGCTTAGCCTTGCTGCCAATATCAGAGGTATACCTGTCTACACCATCAGATCCTGCTGTATTTTCTTCTGCTCCAGCGATTCCTCCTGAATCCCAACCATTTACTGTCGATGAACGTCTAGCTTGCCTTTCTTTTGCTTCAGGAGGAGCACCAGAATGCCTGCCTTTTCCACAAGACGATTCTCCCAACTGCTTCACTTTAGCATCAGAGCCTCCTAAAAATGCAGCATCAGAGTTTGAGACTTTTGCCAGCTCCCGCTTCAGAGTCATCAAGCTGGACCAAGTGGTGAGTCAGAACCACTCAACTGGGTGTGCACAGGGGGTGGTGCAGACCGGCGTATTACCTACAGGACTTGTACAACAGAATTCCGCCAAGAAGCACCAGTTGGGTGCTAGTAGCCAAAGGAAGGGAATGACTGCTGCAGTTCAAAATGTGTCTGTTATTGCTCCTTCTGCGAGTGTGCCTGAAATACCAAGTACTGCGTCTATCACTCCTATCAGTATGCCAAATGTCCCTGCTGTTGTATCCCACGTGCAACAAGGTGGTTACACGACTGTCACCAGGAGTACCAGCCTTGTACAACCCATTGGACTTTCAGGTCTCCAAGGCGTAGAACATGTGCAGTTAAACCTTAGTCACTTTCAACCACAAGCCTTTTCCCAGATGGATGACAGAAGAAAATCTGAACCTCTACCTCAGCCGCCACCTTCTCTAATGGCTGAACATAAACCTTTCCTGAAGCCAGCAATTTCCTCACCTCACGCATGTCCACTCTCGGCAGAAAGGCTAACAGGGCTTCTACCATTGTCTAAGGCATGTTGCACCAGCCTGCCTTCCTCCTCAAAGACTTATAAGGGTCCACTCCCAGTGACTGAGCTTCCTGGACCTTCCAACTCTGCTTCAGGTCCTGCAAGTCCTTCATGCCTTTCTTCGAACCATGAGTCTCTTCCTCACCAGAAGCCACCGTTTCCATCAGTACCACCTCCAAAGACAAAGCGCTCCTATCATGGAAGTCCATCTGCCTTTGCCCACAGGCCACCATTTCCATCAGTGCCACCTCCAAAGAAAAAGCACTCCCATCATGGAAAGAAGATGTCTCGTGCGGGTGGCGGGCACCTGAAGACGGCCGTAGGAGGGGGTATACTGTCACGACTCGCTCCCTTCGCTCCCGTTCCCGCCACTTGGGGGCATGATTTGGGGTTTATTCCCTACTGGACCTTTCCTCCGAACCTTATGCTACAGTGCTGTGATGAATTGGGAGCGCTAAATCCCTATTTTCCAAGCTACTTCCCTTCCGGATCCATTCCAGGTTTTTGGCAGCCAGCATGCTTCTTTAACCAAATGACTATGCTTCCCAGAATGCCTGGCCCACTGCTCCACCTCCACCCTTGCAGGACAAGGTTGGGTGGAGGATAGGCAACACCTGTGGCTGCAGGTGCAGCAATCAGCACACCTGAGGCGTGTGCTCATTAAGCAGCTTTAAAAGCCTCAGTCTTACTTCAGTCCAGCGCTGGTCATCGTTTGCAGTGTTCCTGTTGTGACTAGTCCCTTGTTCCTTGCCTTTGTACCTAGTTCCTAGTTCCTGTTTTCTTGTTCCTCCGCCCTGAATCTCGGATTCATGCGCTAATTGATTTCTGCTCCCTTGATTCCCTTTTTGTCTTCCTCTGTTTGCAGGCAGCATTTCTCAGTGCTTTCCCCTTTTAGATGCAGCCCAGTGTGTCTGTGTTCTATATTTCTTTGACTCTGTCCTTTGCTGCTGTAAACCCGTATGCCTTAGCCTTCCTCTTAGATTAGCTTCCTGTCTTTTCCTTGGAGAGGTAGGGAGAAGTTTGCATTGGTTATTTCGTTTTTCCCTGCTCCTGATCCTTACTTTCTATTGGGATCCATTCCATGTTTTCCATTGCACTTCTGCATTTATTTCCCATTTGATTATTAGGTGTGGTGTGCGGTTGTAGCTAGCTCCTGTGTGAATGCTTATGTTTTCCTCACTAATTTGTAATCACTATTCCAACTTAGGTATTTAGTTTTCCTCCCATTGCTGTTCTAGCCTTTCTGGGTCCCAGTTTCATCAACAGGATTCGTGGGCTAGCTGACATTCAAGAGGTTTATCTCGTCCTCGTGAGTACAGTTCTTTAGTTCCCTTATTTAATACCATCAAGAGTGTTAGTTCACAGATCCTGTCATTGCTTGCCCTCCACGTGGGTTTAGCGCTGTCAGTACCTGTAACAGCAATTGGGGGTAAGGCGCTTGCCGACTTTCCTCGCGGTCAGGTGCTTACCCCACATCCCTTTTCATATATTGGTTTTGTTGTCACACTCTATCTGCACTCCTGGGTTCTAGCATACCTGAGTCGTTGTTCCTGTGTGCACGTAGTTTAATTCGAAGCTATTCACTGTGTGATTTAGTGCACATTTCCCTTGCCATATTCGCTGCCTTTGTACTCGCCTGACTAATCCTGACAGAAACTGACATGCCCTTAAGACAGTCAGTACCGGGAAACATTGTTTTCCGTAGTTTCTTTATCATGTTGCAGCTTTCGCGCAACATGGCACAAGAGGGCACTGTAAGCTAAGTTACTGCTCTCTTGGGTCTCTAGTCTTCTACAGGCCCTAGATACTCTCTTTGGATTGTAAATGAACGGTGCAAGTGAATCACGGACGGGATTGGTGGCAGTAATCGTTTCTTGTGTTTTTGAGCTCCTTTTGGCGTTTTAAGCACGTTTCTCGCGCTTAGCCCAAAATGGTGGCCTGGCTCCCAAAATGGCCAGACCACGAGTCTATTTGTCCTGTCCGCTGACCGTCTTGCCTTCTTCACCTCCCCCAGGTCGAGCCGACCCGGGGTCTTCCTTATTTGGGCATGTACTTTCCCGCGAAACACAGATGCTTTTGCAGGCTTCTGCAGGCCTTGTGTGTGCCTCCAGGATGGGGGCTGGGATGTCTGGTCCCAATACACATCCTGGGCGCCAGAGAGTCTAGAGTGGTGTGAATGCCTGGGACCCCCGTGGTCCGTGATAGGTCCACATATAGTGTGAGTGTTTTATGAGCGGATCTCTCATTGGGTCCCCTCCGTTTTGGCGCGAAGGGAACCGTGGATAAGAGGGGGCTGGAAACGCCACTACCATGTCGATCTCCTGAGTTCCTCCGAACAAAGGAATACAGGAGCCAAGTATCCTGCAACCACGAGGCTGAACCGAGGAATCGCTGGTGACCCGCTGAAGGACTGCTCCTCTGCCCTGCTGTCGCTTGGGGAAACCCTTTCTACCTCTGATCGAACGAGAAGGCCTGTACTGGTACATCGACCCTTGGAATAGTGGGAACAACTATTCTCGACATCTTCACCATCTCCTGCACGTAAGCCTTCGGAAGTGTCTCTGGGCCATCCAGCAGACTGACCAGCCTACCCATGAGTCTTGCTCTGTAACCGCCGTCAGGTTGTGTTGTATTACGAGTCCTTGTCACTCCCACACGATTCGTACACTTGGGATTCCCAGGTCTGAAGTGAGCAGTGTACATTTGGCTGAAATACACACGGCCACTCCATTGCCCTGCTGTGGTAACAAACTGTGCGGGTTCACTGCGTTTGGGACGTCCTCAACTAAACTTCTGCTGCTACGGAATCTACACGATGCCGAGACGTCCCCTGCTTGTATGTGAACCTGCCAGCACTGAAACTGACGCAGAGAAGCCTGGCTCTGCTTGCATCGGGGACCGGTGAGTAGCATCGCTAGGAACTGGTCGCCCTCCTGCAGGAGCCCATAGCTTTTCCCCGCTGTGTCTAACAGCACGCCTTTCCGTACTCGCGCTCTGCTTCTGCCCACAGTGGAGGCTGCGTTTGAGTCACGGAGCTCTGTTCATCTTCATTTGTTCACCGAACTAAACTGCCTGATTCCCTCGAAGAGACTCCCCTTTTTGCCCGTAGGCACCAGCGTGTGCAGGTACTTTTGAGCACAAGGCTCCACTCTTCGCAGGGCTTGGACTTCCTTTTAGTTAGATGCCTCTGAAGGCGGACTGGGTCTAATTATTATTCGCACTGCCTGTTTTCCTCCCCAACTAGGTGGTCTACACATTTTGTGCGTCTAACTCGTTAGACTCGTTTGTATTTGTATATATATTGTATTGGTTTGGTATGTGTTGGTTTACTTGAATTTTATTGTGATTTCTCGCTACGGTCAATGTTACAAAGGCCTTGTAATAAATGTGTATATATTTTTAATATAACACCTGCTTGGAGTAATTTGTAAGTGTCCTTGCTTTGTGTGCTCATTGCAGGCTTTCAGTCACCCTCACCCCTCTTGAGACCTAGTCTTGACCGCCGCGATCGCTACCCTGATTGGTCTGGCTTGTCCAGAGGTTACCCTGTTCCAAGAAACTACGCTGGCCTTCTGAACCTCTGCCCCTCCAGGACAGAGTTCAGAAATCCGTCTTAACACCCGGGCACCGGACAAAAATCATACCAGCGGCAGCCATGCCGGTTGTACCAGCAAGGCTAACGCCGGTCTCATAATGAGGCCCAGAACTGTGTCTGTAGATTCCTAGCGACTTGAAGCTGAGAAGATATTCCAAAACATCTTAACAAACAAATGTGTGTGGCGCAATACTGATGCACACTCACTCTTGCCTCCGAAGAGATAGGGTTATTTTTGCGTGGGGATGGGAATTGCAGTGAGCGCGTGTTTTCTTCTGTATTCTTGGAAACAACAAATAGAATAATAAAATTCATGGGAAGTATTTGCTAAGAACTCAGTAACTCTGCTTGCTGTAAAATCTTTGTGGCAGGATTATAGGAGCAACGCTTACCAAACTGTATTCTTGAAAATGTCAGTGCAGGCGTCCAGGACTGCTATGCGTTTCTTTCTTCAGGTAAAAACAGCACAGTCCACCTGAGTCTGTAATAATCCATCCCCTAGAACATGTGCCTTAAATTCCCTGATTTCCTGAGACTTGCTTGACTGAACAAAATAAATGTCTTTCCCTTCCATAACATTAATGTAATATCAATGTAATGTCTCAGAAAGTTTATAAAGAAAAACCTGGAAAAAAGATGTTGTCCTCACTGTCTCTTTGTTTTTGCAGATGTCCACTGAGTGACCCTGGAGCCAGCTGAATCCAGCTGTTTATTTAATTTTTTTAAATGATTTTTGTTTTAGTTTATAATAAACCTTTACAAAGTAGTAAAACCGTTTACAGTATTGATAAGAACAATGTTTTTTGGCAAACGTACACAACTCATTACATATTTGTACATAGTACTGAATGAGCGAGAAGAAAAATAAAAAAAAATCTATTTCCAAGTTTTCTAATAATTCCAAAAGAAAAAAACAATACTAGCTTAAAATCAGAAAAAGAGAAAGAAAAACATTACTCACTAAAACTCCAAAATATTTCCACAATCCAGACCTAGATAACATTCAAAGCAGGAGCAAGAACATAATGACTAACCTTAGAACTAATACACATCACAGACACTTCTCAAGAAGGAGGTTACCCGTATATTTAAATTGGCGCTGTTGTCATGCAGCATCCTATCCCAAATAAATTCTCTATTTACATTTTGAGTCGAGCGTACATATCGCCCAAAATACTTAATCCTGTAATGTTTCAGTGCAGGACATACAAGAAGAATGTGTTGCAGTGATTCCACCACCCCCTTTGTTTTACAGAATCTGCACCATGTCCATCTCTAATACTTTTGATTTGGTTGGTTGGAATCACATTAAATCTAAAACGCATAAAGTCCTTACGTATTCTCTTGCATAGATATTTCTTTAAATACCTTTCCATAACAGGCTGCCATTTCCATGTGGAGCATGCATGTTTATACTATTTGGATTCAGGAATTCAATTCCTGGTTTTCTGCCAATCAAAACCCATAAGACTTTCTTTGATTTTACTAGGTTTGTTAAGAAGGGGAATAACAGACATACCTAGCTTTTTGAGACATTGCATCGTCTCTAAATTTAAGGTGTCAATAAAAGGGTTAATGGTTTCCTTACCAGCACATGCGTACAGATCACTCTCAGCCGACATTTTGCATTTTCGCCATAAACACATTTGTTTCCAAGTCGCGTAGATCGAAAGGGATTGTAAACCAAATTCATATTTTATCAATTCGAAAGGATTGCTTTTAGGCAGAAAAATAGCACTGGCCTCCAGATGTTGCATTCTAAGTATTTCAAGAAGTCCATTAGTTCCTTTGAATGTAATTCCATACCATACATTAATCGGGGTACAACTTTTTTGAGGTAAAATTCCCTAAGAGGTACCATGGAAAATGTTCTGAATTTGGCTTCAATAGCACGCATTTGTCTCACTGCTATTTCTGCTTTTAATTTGAGTTGACTCTTGATCAGGGCAGTAGAATCAACCCCTGAGCAATAGTATCCCAAATATTTAAAAGCAGGTTGTGCTTTGATCGATTTCTCACCACAGAGCCAAGAAAATATACTTTATTTCTTATTTCGTCTACCAAAACGAACAATTACTGTTTTGGCTGGGTTTATTTTAAGTGATAAACCCAGAACAAAACCCTCAAATGCTTTTAATAATCTTTGTAGACCGACCTTGGTGTTATCGATTAATAAAAAATCATCAGCATAAGCCATCCATGACAAACAAACTTTGCCTAATCTTGGGGAGACTAAACCCTTATTAATCAGGGCCATATCTGCACCACTCACATATAAATTTAATATAGTTGGCGCCAACATGCATCCTTGGCGAAGGCCGTTAGGAATTATGAGTTCCTGTCAGAGAAGACCATCTGAGTTAAGTCTGACCTTCAACCTGGTGTCAGAGTTTGAGGCCATGACAATGTCCATAAGGTGGATGGGCATGTCGAGATCTCTTAGCACCTGCCATGATGTTTTTCTGTCAACCAGGTCGAAGGCAGAACTCAGGTCCATGGGCGCAACAAAAGTGGGTCTTGCTCCTATTTTCATTGATTTGGCCGTTATACACTTTAAGATGAAACCACCACAATCGGTGCCAATGTTCTTTTTTAATCCGATTTGTTGCGGATCAAGAATTTGCTTATCCGAAATCCATTTCTGAATGGCCTTAAGAACAAGAGAGGCAAACAATTTGGACTCTGGATCGGCTATGGCAATCGGTCCATAACTTGAAGGACACTGACGGGAGCCTTTTTTAAAGATTGGTATGACAATCGAGACCCTCCATGATTGTGGGATATGTTTGCAAATTAAGATATTTTCAAATAAAAAGAACAACATTTTAGCTCAAATGTCTGGGTTTAACTTAAATGTTTTGTTTGAAAGATTGTTAGGGCCAGGAGCACCTGGGTTTTGGGATCTTTTAATAAGGCCCACAATGTCCCCCAATGTATATTCCAATAGCCAAGTTGGTCTCAGCTTGAGCTTTGTTAAATCATCTGACTCATTATTAATGTAAAGATTAGAGAAGTGGCCCAACCAGATGTCTTCATTTATGGGATTCAAAGTTGCGTCTTTCTGAGGTCTTTCTAACTCATTCATTAGATTCCAAAAGTTGGATGAATTAGGTCCACGTAAGGAATTAAGCATTGCTCCTCCATCTAGCTGTGTTCTGGTGCCTCTGTGATGTATAATCCAGTTTTTGTATCGTTGTCTAATTTTCTTTTTATAGTCAAGATATTGGATACAGAGAGCCCCGATTTATTTATAAGTCTAAGTTCTTTCCTAAGCAAACGTTTCCGATCACGTACTTCCATGTCGGTTTGATGAATCTGTGGTTTAATAGGAGCTATCTTATAATGTGAACACTCTTCCAACTTAGAAATGGTAGCTGATATATAGTGTGTAAAGTTCAAGGATGAATAGTGGTCCACCCGTTGATAATAAGAATGTGTATCAAAATCTTTCACCAGGCTAGCCGTGAATTTGACTTTTTTTTCTGGGTCCACTTAATTCTATTTCCCTTACTATTAGTCAGCAATCCTTGGTTCTAAACATGCGTAATGGACCTTTGGGGTGGGTAGTTAATTCAATAGTGAGCATGCAGTGATCGCTGCTCTTTGATTCTATAATTTCAAATTTCCCCATACATTTCGACAATCCTGCTGAAAGAAAGATATAATCAATAATTGACTCATGGCCCCTTGCTTTCCAGGTGTAGTGATCACTAAACAGCAATTCCAAACCCCACACTTGCGCGAAGTGTGTCCAAATTCTCCCTCGCAGTTTGGAATTTCCACCCAGTCTGACATGTGTGTCTATATTGGAAATACCTATATCCCCAGCCAGACAGTCTCCAAAACAATCAGCGGTCATGTCCCCTGCAATAACAAGCTGCCCCCCCAGATTCTCTTGTAACCATATTTCAAAATGAGATCCTAGATTACTCAGTTAATTCAATAATTGCAGGTCTGATTGTTCAGCATAAACGTTTACAATGAGTAGAGAGGTGCCGACTTCATTAATCCTCAAATGATGAGAGGCAACAGGAAAGTGATGGGAAAAGCACCATTCCCCTCTTTTGGACAGGTGTGTGGAGTTTTTGCAAGCAGTGATAAGTCCACCTTTGGGGCGACCCTTATTCCCAGCATGTGCACAGAGTGTTGACACAGTAAAACCTTCCCATCAAAGATGAACTCTCGACCATGATTCTTGTATCAGGACAAAATCAAACTGTGACAGATCGTACATCAATTTCTCATTGTGCAGCAAATTGGAACAGCCTCTAGAGTTCCAGCTCACTAGTTTTAGATTGGTATGAGAGCTAGAGTTGCTTACCTAATTGTTTCAGCGAATCTATAGACTCATGCAGAAACTGAGCCAGCCACCTCCAATCCTGTTTGTCCAAGTTGGATTGCATTGTTTGGTTGTGCCTGTGCTGAGGTAAGTCTGAATGGCCCCTCTCTTGTTGCATATGCCTCAAAGCCCTTGTTTGTCTAGTGGGCGTGTTAAACTTCTGTTCAAAGATGTCAAAACCTCTGCATTGAAGCTGTTCGGTTTCTTTCAAAAGAAGAGCCCTCACTAACGGTGAGGGGCTCACCAGACGTACATAGTCATATCTGAATTTATGAATAAAATCGACTACCTGTATGTCTGCTGATGTAATTAGACTTCGCTCCGGAATACTTGCAAGCAGTGATCAGATATAGGTTCTGTTCAATGATATGCTACCAATATCATTAAATAGTGTTCTAATGATTAAGCCAGGTAGCTCGGGAAAAACTGGTGCTCTCAAATCAGTGTCCTGTTGTATTATGGAAGATTGTTCCCTACCGCCACCCAATGTATTCTGAATCTCACTATTACCAGCAGCCTTAAAACCCTCTATATCCTTGCGTTTGTTATTATCTACATTGTTTGGAACTGTCTTACTTTCGGGAGGTATATCTACCCAGTTGCTCGTACTCTCCTGCAGGAATTTGTCTTTAAGCACCTTAAGAACAAATTGGCACAGATCGTCTTCTTTAATGGTTTGTCCAACCTTGACCGGCCCTAGAGGTGCCTCATTTGTTAAACTATGTGGTGATGTGGTAGGGGCAGAGTCAGTTACACTACACGAGTTTGTGCCCTACCCACCTAGGAAGGTTTTCCAGTCTGGATTACCAAGAACGGAATTGACAGTAATTCCAACCGTCGCCCTCACATGTTCGGTAGGTTCCCTTAGTTTGACCGCAGACTCTGCCTTTCTCACAGCCATAACTCAGGTCACCATTGGGTTAACATCGCTGTTCGGTCCCCATTCAGAGATGTTACTTGGTAAGTTTTTATTTTTTAAGATTTCGAAGGTATCATCACTGTTTCTTTTTCATTATGTCGCATGGAGCATGATCCCCTTCGGAAAAGGTACTCTGCGAGGCTTGAGCCTTGGTTTCTTTAGCTTCTAGGAGCTCAGCATTTGTTAGCAAAGATTTTTTTAGCTTTTACTACTTTGCTCCCAGATGATAGAATTACATCCACATCATCTTGAATAGTAAGCTTGGGTTCACAGTCCCTCAAAAACTTTCTGGGTGACTTTTTAAGAGCCTCATTGTTATTTTTTTTCTTTATTTTCGCTCGTTTTTCCCCTGTCTTTTAGATATTTTTAATTCAAAGTCATCAGTTTCCGCCTGTATGTCAGCTTTGCTCATCTCGCCAGCTTGAGAACCTTTCTCATCCAAGACCCCATTCATTCTCTAATTGCCAATTACTTGTGGCTCACTGACCTCTTCTTGGGTTGTGGGGATAAATATTATCTCATCGTATACCACAGAGTGACCTCGTTTCCCAATCACTTTTGCGAGGTTATAACCCCTTTCCTCCATAAGATCTACCCTTGGTTCAGTTTTTAGTACTTGGGTTAATGCGTCTGTGAGTCTCGGGGTCATAGCACCATTTCAGCAGACAGGTTCATGATAGCAGCCGTCTGCTTTCTTAGTTCCAGTAACATCAGTCTGTTAAACATGCCCCAGTGTCAGTTGGGATAGATCACTCGGGCTCCACGCGGAATTAACTGCAGGATTATCTTCATTAGATGGCAAGGTGGACGGGAAGTCTAAGAGGTTATCATAACTGAAATGACTTGGTTTACACATGTCACTAAGTGCAGGTGGTACCTCTTCTTCACTATTTTTGGGTTGATTTTTTTGTTGTTGTTAGTGTGGCCTCAGGTGTTACGTCCTCCACAAAGAGTGGTTGTGAAGGATCAATTAGGTCCTCCGTTGTTTTGCCCATTAAGGAGCAGTCTTGCGCGCACTGCATCAGTGCGTCTTCATCATCCTTGGGATCTGGTAAAGGAAAAGGCCGCTGCACGAGCGAGACTAGCGCATCTCGTACTCACAGCGGCAAAGAAGTCAGCTCCCGCTTCCTTTCTCATTATAGGGAGTTTATTCTTTCTCATTTTGGGATTTAGATAAAGCACAATTCTAGAATATAGATGTTATCTTAGATACAAAATAGTATAGAGGTTTGCAATAATAGCACTTACTCCCAGCACTGCACCCCAGCCCCCGCCAGCCGAACAGCCCAACAGCCAAACACTTTCGCACACTTCCGGATACCCGCGCGAGATGCACATGCACCGGGTTCAAGTGTGCGCGTGGGGCCAATGGGCTGCAAGGAGGGCGGGCCACCGGGTAGCAAGGCTGATAAATAAACAGGGACAGTAGATTGCGCACCAAAATGCCGCGTCCTTGCATAGGTGGGAGAGCAAGATAGTTACTTGTGAGCAGGGGCGTTGCTAGGGGGGGCTAGGGGGGCTGTAGCCCCTGATCTTTTGGTTGTAGCCCC
Source organism: Ambystoma mexicanum (assembly GCF_040938575.1). Lineage (NCBI taxonomy): Eukaryota > Metazoa > Chordata > Amphibia > Caudata > Ambystomatidae > Ambystoma > Ambystoma mexicanum. Next base: position 13,855,784 of record NC_090938.1, on the reverse strand, counting down.
GGAGAGAATCTCAGGAACTACAGCTAAAAGGCTAGCTAGCCCCCAGTCCCAACAGTTCCGACATCAGCTTAGCCCCAGGTCTTTTCCAGACCTAGCAACACCCCTGCTTGTGAGGGCAAAGTTACTGAAGGCGCGTGTTTCAAGGATTTGCGTAGTATGAATGAGCAGTCAGACGATTAATCTTCTGAAACTTTGATGTTTACTTTGCTTAACAGATGGCTTCACTGAGTTTGTTTCTCCTGTTTTGTTGACCTTAACAGGCACAGGAATCGAGGAGCATTTAAGCCTCAGAAGTAGAGCACAAGCTCGAAACACGTGTCAGGCTGACTTGCAATACAATAAAAAGCTGACTTGAAACACAATCCAGTTACCTGCGTCTTCGCAGCATTAAATAATTCATGACATTTGCGCAGCTTGAATGTATCTGTGTTTGTAAATGTATTTGCCTGTGGTGTATTGAGCAGTATACCCACAAACACATTCACCTGCTGCGTTTTGTTCATCATTGTATATTCGCCATAACTTCGGGCAGATATTGTGATTGTATTAGTGCTTGGGTTTCTAGTCTCTTCTGTTCTAGTTCTCATCTCGTGTGCGATTGGGTTAGTGATTGATCCTACACATGTGCCTACTATTTGCCAGTCTGCCACTTTTGTCCTTCAAGGCTTCTACGTGTAGGATATTTTCCTTCTAGGTGCCTTCCGAGATCTCATGCCATGATGGTACTTCCAGAGGTATTCATATCACTATCGTCCTCCCTAGGTCGACTACTCTGTACCTCACCCACAGTGATGGTGGGCATGCCCATTCCCATCTCCACTCCAGACAGTGTATTCCTTGCTATGGTTTTCACTTCTCTCTCTCTCCCCTCCCTCTCTTGTTCTCTGTCTCTCTCTCTCTCTCTCTCTCTCTCACTCTCTGTCTGTCTCTCTCCCTCTCTCTCTCTCTCTCTCTCTCTCTCTCTATGTTGTGCTACTCTCCACTCCTAGGCAATCTGTGTCCTGTCATCTTCTTGCGCCCTGCGGTCCTTCTGCACTGGGTGGTCTATGCCTGTTTTCTGATTCCCTAAATGGTTGTCATGGATCTCCACTTGCTGTATGTTGTTGCAATGCAGGTCTTTACAAATTGAGGATGTGTTTCCCGGTGGGATGCAGTGTTTAACTTGCTTTGTGTGACATAAGTCCAAGTTCGTGGGTGCATGCGCCACATGGTGTTCTTATGCTCATGTGTCTCTGGGTGATGTTTTCGCATTCGTACATGGTGCCGCAGGTTGTGGTATCGTAGCTGTGGGTGGCCGATCTCTGTTGGGTCTTTCTTGGTGAGTTGTCAAGAGGGTGCAGGGCCAGCTGTTTGTTGGCTGTGACCCATGTTGATGGTGGTGGTGGTGGGTGATTCGTTGCACTTTTCACATGTGCATTGCCTGACACATGACATCCCATACAATGAGTCACATATATTGATTAATGTCCACAGAAGACACTATTTAGCCTTTCTTAGTCAGGGTCCACCATTCTTGGTGTGCAGGCCAAAGGATAATCCACACACATGACACCATTGATGCACATGTTCGGGATGCTATGTTGTCAATAGACACCTGGCACACTATATTTGTCTTTCTCTGCAGATCCATTTGTCATGATATGATGGGCGATGGGATTGAGGGAGAGATACTTGCTGTCGTATGCATGCACAGGAAACAGGCAAGATGTGTATTTCACTTGACTACTTTGATGTCACTGAGTATTGTGTGCATTGTTGCGGCCAGGGAGTGGTTTGGCCAGTGAACGTGTTTTTTGTTGTGTAACATGCATTGTGGGTCCAGGGCTATCCTTGCATGGGTTAATTGGCTTCAAAATGGTACTATGCCTTATTACTTGTCTTGTTGTCTAATGTGTGAGGCTTGGGGTCTACGTGCAGCACAGTTGTTGTCCATGTGACAGTCGTCTGGTAGCTTGTCTATTGTGATGTGCTGTTTTTGGTGTACTACATGTACACTGTTCTTTGCAGTTGCTGTGACTGTGTGGGTGAATGGTGCAGTGCCATGCTGGTTATGGTCATGACTCACTGTTGATTTTGCTATGGAATGTCTACGTTACTTGCTGCATCTGTGCTTGTGTCCATCTGGCTGTGTCAACCACTTTGTCTCACTTGTCAATTGTGTTCTGTTCAGTGCGTTTTTTGATATGGGGTACATTGTCTCCATATTGGTTGTATGTATGTCATGTGCATCCTTACACCACTGATTTTGCACACAAAGCAACAAGAATATGTTTGTGCCTGTCATGCACACTGTTAGGGAGAATTCTCTTAAAAGGCTAATTTCCCTTACCTATAGAGTCCCCCAGCAGCTTTGCTGGGTTTCCAGGGTTTATTCTTTACTCCTGCTAAGAGTGAGACTCTTTTCCCACTCTTAGGCATATGTATGATGTGTGTTTCAGGCTATTTTTGTGCTTATGGTCTATGAGGTTTTTCTCACCCTCATAGGTCTCATCTTTTTACATGTGGGTTACACAGCATCCTCAGTGCAGTAACACAGGGGTGTCATAGTGACCCCCAAACATAGACTCCATACCCTGGGACTGACTACTATCTCCTAGGGCATGCAAAGTTACCATTGACTTTGCTAGTCAATAGTTATGAACAAAACCAGTACAAACCATCTTACTATGGAGGTACTGGGAAGGGTTAATAGTTTTTCCCTGGGGTTCATTTTCGAGAGGGTACTGTCCAGTCCCTCTCTCCAAAGTTTCTGGCTGGTGGCAGTGGTTACTACCATAAATATTCGACTGCAAATATTTTCCTATTGGATTTTCCCATTGTTCGAGGCTACCACTTTTACTGACAGCCTCTAACATACCACTGGGTTATTTCAATATTAACTTTACTCCGGTGTTTTTTTTGCCAGATCTTTAATAATATTTCTTTCTCGTGTCGCTCTCTGTAATCCAAACCGAGGTCGGGGCCCTTTGTTCGTCCTTTTGGCGGGCTTCTGGACAGAAGCCCTCCTTTAGGCGCCAGTGAGTCTGGAGTAGACTGGATGTGTGGGGGTGAATATGCACCCTGGACATGGTTGCCTAAGCAACCGCAAGTCGCACTCTGCCCTGATAGCCTGGGGGGTTATCCCGCCAGAAGAGCCACCCCACTGTGTGAGTGACAGCTAGGCTGTACGAATGGGGGGTTTTCTGCATAAAAGCAGGGACCTGCGGACTGGAAGATAGACGTTGCCACTGGACCTGAGAAATCCGAAGAGGAGAGAAGCCGAAGACATCTGCAATGACTAAACCACCGGTGAAGCCCTGCTGCAGATCCTCACCACTTTTCTCCAACGACAAGAGAAGATCTTCACCTGCAAGAGCCTTCTTCCCTTGAGATGGTGGGGCCAACCAGTTTGCCAATCGCCTTCCAGGACCTGCCTTGGTCGAATCGCCAGTGGCAAGCACTAGGAGACCGGATAGCCAGGCACCTGTCGACCACAACCGCGATTTAAAGGAGCGTACCTTTTATTCCGTTTTGGTAACACCGCGGCTGGCTTTATCCCTGGGCAGTGCAGTAACTCAATCCTTCCTCCATGACGAGATCCTCTCTATCTCTGCTGGATCTCCCGAACTGCAGGAACTGCCAGGAACTACCGCCACCACAGGAACCTCTTCCACTTTTAAGGTACATTGTTCCACCAGGTGTCCCGTTTCGCTGGGTACTGCTAAAGGTGTTTTAAATCCTTTACTTACCTTCTGGGCTGGCCGTCTCTACTGTCTAACATTGTCTTTTTACCTTATGCAACCTCCTTTTCAACCATTAAACAAAGACTTGACTGCAGCTACTAAAACCGTTTGATCCTGGGCACTTTGCCTTGTACCATTGACTCTGGCACAGGCCTATTGACTCTGGCTATTTTGGTTGCAACTGCCTTCTCTAGATTGCTTTTCATCAAGAAATGTGTTGGTGCACCTAAACTCTTATAACCACCTTTCCTTCCCCTTTATATATTGTTGAAGTGCAATTTTGCTCGGTTTTCACCTAAGTATTGCTTATGCTAAAGTACTACCTTGCCTAACTTGTTCACAATCCGATTGGAAAGTGTCGCTGGTGTGTTTAGGAGTCTAACCCTGTATAACTTGACCTTTCCCTCCCTCCGAAGAAATTGTTAGAGTGCCATTTCTGCTTGGTTTACACTGTGCCATTTTGCTCAGTTTTCACTCTTGCTCAAACTTGTCTACAATTTAAATAGGGAGTTGTGTATACTTTTCTTGACTGTTTTATCTTGCTTTAATAATAGTGATTTGCGTGTGGAATTAAGAGTGTGTAAAATAAATATATATATTCTTTTTGATACAAAGCTTTGGTCAATGTTTCCTTGTTCCATAGTACTGTAGTCTGATTGTGTAAACCCTGAATACTGCTCATCTCCCTCTTGAGATAAGTCTGACTGCTCAGCCACAGCTACCAACAAAATCTTTGTGGCACAGACTGATACCAAAGGGGATTTATTACATATATCTGTAGTCCTAATCTTCTGTAGTGCTCACCAAGGGAACTGCATAGGATTCTGCCTAACACTCATTCTCACACAGGTGTGCAACCCTATTTCATTGGGTTTATGTGGATTGGTGGAAATTATACTTTTGGAGTCCATGAATGCCTAGCTGTTCATAATTGATAGTTGTCAAGTTGATTAATTGATCTGTGGCAACCCATATTTTGGGTGATATTTTGTGCAGTACGCATGCTGCCACAATGATCCTGCACACAACTGGCGGTGCATATAGCAACACACCAAGATCAACGGAGCGGAAACGTGACTTAAGCACTCTGAATGTGTGCTCCACTATGCCCCTAGTCACTACATGGGCAGTATTGTACTTTACCTGAGCTGGTGTGGTGGGAGTCCATATGGGCGTCATCATGAATGTGCTCAGCGGGTAGGCACTGTCCCCTGTAAATGTGTGCATGGTTGTCATTATCATTTGTTGCCAATGCCTATTGGTAAGTGTGCAACGTACATGCTTGTGCGTGTTCGTTCATACTCACCAATGAGTCATGTGTTCCCATGCTTGCCAGCTAGCAGGCTCCGATGTAGTGGTGTCATCCGGAATATATAACGGTGGTGTGTGCTTCCTGGATAGTTTGCATAAATGTCAGTTATGATGCTCTTGGCATCGCACACAACCTGAACATTGATTGAGGGCCAATGTTTCCAGTCATGGTATATGTGCTCTGTCAATTTGGGGGTACGTAGCACAACATGGCTGCAATCTATTGCACCATGCACTCACGGGAAATTCGCCACAGCATAGAAGTCCTGCATTAGTATTTCGCTTTCTGCTGGGCTTCTTGACATATAGATGTGGCGTTGCACAGAACGTCGTACAGTTATGCACACCAGCACCTGGTGTAGGCAGCGTGACTGTGTGGCCTCGGAGATACTGCCTACTATGGCAGTGGTCCACTGGAAGGATCCAGTTGCCATGAAATGTAAGGCAGGGAGAACTTTTTGTAGGGGGCTAAGGGCCTGGGAACACATGGTGGGTGATGTTAGCCCATCTTCTGACTCCCTGACTAGGTCTAATATAATATGGAGGGGAACCTGTGCCTGCCATAGACCTGTTCATCCAGCATCTCGAAAAGGGTACAAGGGTTAAGGATCTGGGCTCTGGCCATCCTCCTCTTCTTGCAGTGTCCGTGCATCATCGCTCTGACAAACGGTGGATTCATCGTGGCTGGATACATTTGTTTGGTGTGTATTTCCTGCTTTATACGCATTTGTTACGATGCGCGTTGACGTTTACGCCTTCTACCGGGTGGCCTAAGTGTACCCGGATTTGCGTGAACTTTTTCATGACCTGCCGTTCAGAGTTCGAATCCATGAATACGTATATATTTGCACTCGTATGGGTGTGCGATTACTTGATCGTGGACCGTCCCTCAACACCCCACATTTACACATGTTATTCCTCGTTCGCCATTTTCCACCCCCTATTTTGGTCATTGCATAGACCCAGCCTACACACTGCTTGGAGTCCCTCAAGGCGTTCCTCCACTCGCAGTCCCGCATATTCATTTCCATGAATCACTGAACGGGGATGTAGGTGTGGAACTTTAGCTCTGCCCCTTTACCCAAATTAGGCCCACCTCTAAAATTAGCAAGTGCGCCTTTTGTCTATAAAGCAAGATTATTGTACAATGGCCGGGAGGGGGGCTTAGATGGCATCTAAGAGTCAAACTAACCCTGGTCTCCCTGAACCATACAAAGAACATACATTATATACTTATGTATTTATTTATTTATTTTGACATTTGTATAGCGCACCAAACCCAGAGGCATCTAGGCGTTTTTTGCATAAGATGGTTGGTTACAAGAGTTGCTTACATAGTAGGTTACATACTGGTTACAGTGGTTGCATCTTTCATTAGGTTATGGTAGTTATACATTACATCAGGTTACTATGTGCTGAAGAAGTACTGCATCAAATACAAACGGATTAGGACAAAGTTGTTACAGCTCGAGTAGGGTCAATTCTATAGGCCTCATTACAACTCTGGCGGAGCCAAAGTTACATTTTTTCCGGCACCCGGAATGGGCAAGAACCGGGTCATGCCGAGTTAGGCGGACCCGGTACTTGCCCATTTTCGGGAGCTGGAATCAAGGGCCTCCTCATCCCCATTCCGCCTCATAGGGCTGAGTGGGGATGGGGACGTCGGAAGCACCAGCACAACTCTGCATGTGCCGGTGCATCCGACGTGCTATGCTCACGGGTGCCGTTACATCCACCAGGAAAAACCTGGCAGGTGAAACGGTTCCCGTGAGCAGAGCCCGTAGTATGGCAGTCCGACAAGTACGGTACCGGCATGCCTACCGGTACCGTAATTCCCAGACCGCCATGCTCGTAATGAGGGCCAATGCATCTTGGCAAAAGAGCCAGGTTTTGAGGTTTTTGCAGAAGGCCCAAAGGGAGGGGTCTAATCTCAAGGCCAGAGGCATGGAGTTCTATTGTTTTGCCGCAATTACAGGGGAGCTACATCCTCCGGCTTTTTGCTGTCTAAATCTTGGGACGGCTAGGTGGCAAGAATAGGCTGATTGGGTGGGTCTGTTAGACTGGGCTTTGGAGAATTTTCTGGCGAGATGGATAAGAGCGCTATTGGACAGGCATTTGTGAGTTAGTGATAAAGTTTTAAAGGTGATACGATCGCGAACTGGCAGCCAGTGGATATTCTTTCTGGCTGAGGATATGTGTTCTTTTTTTGGGATGTTAATTGCAGCTCTTACAGCATTATTCTGGACAATTTGTAGTTTATTGATGTTTCGGTCGTTGGATCCTGCAAAGAGGGAGTTGCAGTAATCAATCCTAGACAGAATGAGGGCAGTGGCGAGGGTAATACAGTTGTCAGTGGTCAGGAAGGGTATGCTGGCATTGATTAGTTTGGCAGTGTAGGCCGCTGCTGTCGAGATTGCTTTGACATGTGTTGTTAGGGCGAGCACAGAGTTCAGGTAGACTCCTAATGTTTTTACCTCTTTTGCTACCTTGATAATGTTGATGTCAGCCGTGAAGGAATTGTAGCATTGAGGTAGATTATTAAGTTTAGGTTGACTACCAATGATGAGTAGTTCAGTTTTCTCGACATTAAGACCGAGCTTGTGTTGTGCAATCCAGGCTTGAATGATAAGGCACATTTTGTTAAGTAAGTTGTAAAAGTTGGAGTCAGTGTCATGGTTGCCTGTGATGGGTAGGAGTATTTGGGTGTTGTCCACATAATTGGTATACATGACTCCCAATTTGTCAAGGAGGCCGAAAAGCGGCAGGGTGAACACATTATACAATGTTGGCGAGACACAGGAGCCTTGGGGAACTCCACAGCTGATTGGGGCTGGGGGGGCAGCCGCAGATGTAGAGAAGACTCTCATGGTTCGGTTGGATAGTAGGATTCAATCAATTTTATGGCCTTGGAAGAGAGGTTGGTAGCTAGGGCAAGGAATTAGCAATGTTTCTTGTGATTTACCAGGTCAAAGGCTATGGACAGGTCAAGAAGGAGAAGAATGGCCAGGTTGCCCTTATCCTTAATCTGGTCCACTTGGATTTTGAGGTCCAAGAGGGCAGTTTCCGTTCCATGAACGGGGCGGTAGCCTGATTGACGGAGGCCAAGGAGGTTGTGGATTTCCAGTTATTTTTTAATTTGCACGTAGGCGATTCTGTCCGGTATTTTTAGGAGAAAGGATACCATTGTGATAGGGCAGTAGTTGGTGGGGACATTCAGCTCCAGTGTAGGTCTTTTGAGCAGTGGAAGTACCCAGGCTTCTTTCAGGTTTTGTGGGACATTGCTGGAGGAGAAGGAGTTGTTGATCAAGGCTGTGATGAAAGTAGAAAGCTTGTCAGCACAGTCTTTGATGAGAGAAGCTGGGCAGATATCTCCTTGACATCTTGTGGGCTTCTGGCATTTGATGATTTTAGTAGTTTCAGAGATGGTAACAGGGGTGATTTCAAATCTAGGAGAGGACAAGTTTGGTCTAGGGGGCAGGTCTAGGGTTTGGGCAGCTGGGGTGAGTTTGGATTATTTTGTGTTGATTTTGTTTTGGAGTAGGACAATTTTGCGTTCTTTGGCCTGCCCCAACGATTGAGCCATGTGTTATGCAAAGTGTTAATGCACAAAACACAGCTACATTCAGTACACTTCCCAAGCCTCAGAACAGATGAACATGTGTGGCAGAATTTGTCCTACGTCCCCACTGCATTCTGATGTCAGGGGTGTTGAAGAGCAGTCTGGTGTAAGTAAGTGGAAAATTATGTCACCAGAACAACCGAAATTTGTCATACATAAGGGCCATGTTGACTTTCTTGTTTAAAGAGCTACAATAGCTCAGTGGGTTGAACGCTTGCTGCAGCAATGTGAGTTTGAGATCTGCAGTTCGCAGGTTCGACCCTGGCAGGGACAACTGTGTATCCCAATTTTCCAAGGTTTGTAAATGAGCACCGACTACGGTGGGGATGGTAATTGCATGTGAATATGTGCTGTGTACAGAACTCTGGCGGAAAAAGCGTTATAAGTAACAAGGGATCTGCACGGAAAGTGCCTTGCATGTATCAGAATTTTGCCAGCAAGCCCAAAGTCATGGCCTGGAAGCTCTGTTGCACTGGGGGGGGGGTGCAATTGCCTGGGGGAACTCCTTTTTGTTTTAATTACCCAGCGCTAGGGGGCTGATACTGCACACTGGCAAGGTAACTCAGCGAGTTAAGCATCTGTGAGCAACATAGCTGGTCATTGATTGAATGACTGCAGGTATTAAGACTTATCTCTCCCAAGGGCCTACCATTGGCTGGAGTCATGAGAATGCTCATTGCTGAACTGCTGAACTGCAGGTTCCTCCACGCAGAAGTGGGACGATAATGCGCTTGTGTTTTTTCTGAACTGGGTAACTGGGCATACGGACCTTGCTGGTCCAGCTACTGGTTGATGGTGTTTTCAAGGTGACCTTTGTGAAGTTAGGTAGCACCCCCCACGCCCTGTAAATGGTTGAATAGCTACATGACCTGTTCATTGGGATTGATATTTTGAATGTAGTGACAAAACGGCTATTTGTCTGTTATGTCACAGAAACGAAGGACCCGCAAAAGGGTCACCAGAGAAAGGTTCTGTATCAGGAAACAGCCCAGTTAATGATGGAGGAGAAGAAGCGCTGAGCGTATTGAAAGAGAAGATCGGAAGGCTTATCAGTGGGATCGGAAGACGAAGGAATAGTCCAAGATGGAATGGGGGCTGCTGGCGACGTGGACTGGATGCTCTGGGACCTCTGGTAGCATCCACTCACATCAGGAGTTAGGCCCAGGTACCAGCATAGCCACATGACCGATACCCTAGGGAGAGGGGGGACGGGGTGTCCGACGGGCACCCTAATAAAAGGGGCAGTTGGACAGAGGCCTCAACGGTGCAGTGGCCTTGGGTGGAGCTCAATACAAGGTAGATGGAGTATATTACCATAGACTGGCAAAGGACCACCCGGATGATGACCAGTAATGGCCAGTTCACGGGTTATAGGTGGTGCTGGAATAGCCCATTGGTGTACTATTAGATGTAGTGACTGTTTGTATGGCAGGTGGGTGACGGTTGTTACGGCAGGTATGTGGTGTGACATAGGGTGGAAGAGCACCAATGTGGTCTGGCTGTACACTCTGGCCTTGCAATGGCATCACTGCTGCCTTGTGCGGGCAGACAGGTAGTGAGGACAGCTGCACCAAGGGTAAGGATAGTACGCCCCAGAAGGGATCAAGATCTTGGGGAAGACACTCCCAAAAAACAGAAATTGTGTGGCAACACTAAAAAGGTCAGGATGTGCCTAAGGAGCTATGGTGGGTAGATTGGCCTGAAATTAGTGGGGGCATTGTTACAGGAGTGACTGACATGGCAGTCGGATACCAGAGGTGGGGCGTTCTCGCAAAAACGTAAACGGAAGTGATCCATACAAAGGTTATGGGAGTGACTGACCTGGCAGTCTGATACCAGAGTAGTGATCCATACAAAGGCTATGGGAGTGACTGACCTGTGTGATCGGTCCATAATGCGAGGCAGACAACTGTTTGATGATTTATCAACACATGCCATTTTATTAAAGAAAATATCATCAAAATGCCTCACTCTTTCTACTCTGCTGAGGATATTTCTACCTAACTAAAGCACAGGGGAAGCACTCTAACACAAGATAACTGACCTTCACACTAAGCAATATATGGCAACACAAGATAACATGAAGAACATTCACAGTCTCTGAGTAACCTTCTAGTCTCCTGGGTTGAAACACTTGGCTGTGTATAGGCGCTATACAAATAACCATTACCATGGGTGATTTCCCTTCCCCAGGATTCAAAGTCAGTTCTGTTAGTGTTCAACTAAAGAAAGAAATGTCTCAAATCAGTTCTTGATATTTCAAAGTCAATGTAAAGGTTTGTTAACCAAAGTTCCAATGATAGCAAACCTCTCCTCCCTGGTTAAATATCCACTTCTCAGTTCCACCAAATAGCACCAATGGTAATCCCAGCCAGGGTGCTTTGTCACCTCTTCAAGAAGACTTGCCACAGTTCAAAGGAAATGCTATAGTCCCTACTCTCAGTGATAAAGTTATTGGCTACAGTTTCATGATTGACAATGGTATATTCGTCAGTCTGACATCTTAGTGATGCTGCTTCCAGTTCAACAACTTCACTTCTACGTGATTCACTGTGAGAACCATCACCTTCATCTCACAGTACTCCACTTTGTTTAGACTACTACAATGTGTCATCCAGTGACCACACACAGCTTCAGTGCTTTGTTCTACCACCACAGATTGAGTGATTTGTACTTCTAGACAGGCTTTGACAAGACATACTTTAAAGTACTCCAACAACGTCAAGTAGGCAAGGGACTCTTCCTCTGAATATCTTTCTTCAAAAGGGCCCTCCTCTTTGCCTCTCTGGTCTGTCTGCCACAATAACAACCTGGGTTTGCCTTTAAGACTCACTTATCTCTGTCTATCACAGTCTTTGGCACTACTGCTTGGGACAACTTCAAAATAGGCTTTACAAGCAGTCAGTTTCCATACCCCTGCTTTACCTGCACCTTCCTGCCAGTTATCAGCTCAAGTAATTACCCAGCAGCCTTGGTGCCACTCTTAGCTTCAGGTAATGCTTGCACACGTGTATCTTAGGCCAAGGAACTGTCGTTAACTTCACAGTACAGTTAAATTGCGTATTAACTCTGATAAAGGTTGGTTTCACTGTTCGTATGGGGAGACTCTTGGCTTGGGCAATGCTTTTTGTCTTCAATAATGTATACATGTTAACTTCTTTAAAATTAAAAGTATGCCATGTTAAAGTAAAGAATAGAGTTAAGATTTTCTTTAGAAATCACAATGAGGCACACGCGACCACTTCCTAAAGTAGTTTTCAAGGTTTAAAGACATGTATAGAATTTTATTTCTGTGTAAAAGTGAAGGTTATTGTTCACTTCTCCTTTGGGAATCACAATTAGGCACACACGACCACTCCTTGATGTAATTTCCACAAATTACAGTTTTCAATAATTGTATTAGCAAGGTTAGGTATTCGGTAATGGTCTGCACATCGTTCTCTCTCGTATTTAGAGACACGCGACCACTCCTTCAAGCAGTAACAGTCTTTATAAAGTATGAACAATGGGTTTAAGCCATGTTAGTTTCTCATACGAGCAAAAGACCTTTCCTTCACAGTATATGCTAGTGCCACATTTCCATTGTTCAAGAGTATTTGGGTTTCAACAAACAACTTCTACTTGCTTTAACTCTGACGCGATTTTCCAGGGAGCTGGATACTGTTGCTGTCAATGCTCGCGCAAGGTAATAGAACACTGTGCTTCACTCACTGGCTTCTTTGACACTTGTTCTGTGGGTCACACTGCTTTCCTGACTTCTGCCACAACTTGTACAGCTTGTGGCTTGCTAAGGACCCATACCCTTCTGCTGTATGGGTGTCCCCAAAGCAGCCACACGTTTTCAGAGCCCCTCTCACTCCTGAGACCCACACCTTGCTCCTCGCCTCAGTCTCCAGCACGTTCACTGCAGGGTAACCACAGCAATCAAGCTCACATGGGGAAAACCAGCTTTCGTGCGTGTCTTCCGCTGAACGGCCTCTGCACTTCAGAGTTTGGTAAACAGGACCCTATTTAGTCTTTCTAAATCTACCTGCCTCTACTCTCCGCCCTCTGCAACTAATCCCGAACAGGACTGCAAGACTTGTCCTTGGCCTCAAGCCCTGGGATTGTATCTCTCCAGCTCTGAAATCTCTCCACTGGCTCCCAGTGGATGCAAGGATTAAATTCAAAACCCTCTGCATTGTCCACAAGGCTTTCTGGGGCCTGGGTCCAAAATACGTTCAGCTATCCCTCCGCAAATACCTCCCCTCTCGAGCTCTTCACTCCTCTACCTCCAACTCCCTCAGGGTCAGTCGTTTTTCTAAGAAATGAGCTGAGGGTAGATCTCTGTCTTCGGCTGGGGCCTCCCTCTGGAACAACCTCCCTGCCACTCTAAAACTTGAGGAGAACCATCTCCGGTTCCGGAAGCACCTCAAGACCTTCCTCTTTTCTTCTGCCTTCGCCCCCCCCTCTCCCCTGCTGATCTGTTCTCTCTTGGCACCATGCACCTGGCCACCCTCTGTCCTTTGGGCCCAGGTACTTGCTCATCCTGCCACCCTCCCGCACTGCCTCTGAGCCACCCCTTGCACTGGGGTCTGTATCTGTACCCATACAGACCCCCCTTTTTCTTCCTGCACTTATCAGACCTACCCTGTCTGCTGCCTTAAACCTAGCACTTGCAAATTGCTGGTTGCATTACCACTGTTGGTTGCCTTTATTATTTATTTATTGTTATTTATCTGTTTCTCCTCTGCTTTGCACTTTCCACCTCTCCCCCTTCCATGCACTTTTCCCCTCCCCCCTCTCCCATGCACTTGCGCGTTCTCAATGTCACTGGGCCTAGTAAGATCGCTGTTTAGTTCTCCCCTGTTCCCCTCCCTTGCCTGGTCGCGCTCTCAAACACTTTTGTACGAGTGCGATAGACATAAAATATCAATTAATCAATCAATCAATCAATCAGGACAAGCACGGTTGCCAGCCTCATTCCTTCTTTTTTCTGCTACTTCTGCTACAGCTCACCTCCCAGTCACCATTCCCACTCCTTCCACACCTTCTAATTGCCTGCACCTGAGGGGGGCTTTATGCCTTCCAGGTTCCTTCAGGTATGGGCTGTTAGGCTGAATTGCCTGACTACTGCAACTGCCTGCCTCTTCTGCCCTCTTCCTCATCCCAGTACTTCTGGGATTCTGGGACTTGTAGGCCCCTTCAATAAAGTTAGTTCTTTCAACTTCTGAGTTATTTTTAAGGGTGGATTTATTTCCCTTAAATTCATTAAAAGAGGGACTGTCAGAATGAGCTGTTACTGAGGAAGACGTTGAATTTAAGGCATTTTCTCTAGACCCTTTTATATTATCCCTTAGGGAGTATGGAGGGTTATTATTTTTAAGGGATCTTTCTGTTAACAAAACTTGCTCAGATTTAACAGATCTTGTACCCCGAATCACAGATCTTGTATGTGGGTCAGGGGCATTATAATGGCAATATGCCATTACCTGTTTTGGCAATCCAGAAAGGCACTTTCGGTCAGAGGACAAATACTGTGTCTCTTCCCATGGGATCTCCTCATCACCCTGCGCCCAGTCTCCTTCCAGGTGATCCTCCGCAGTACACCAACCCAAAGGTCGGGATCAGGAAGCATCTGCCTTTCCCTGGCCACCGAGGAGGAGTCTTTAGGCAGGGTTTCCGTGAAGAATCCACAGGATTTCTCACACCTGGCTGTCGGATAAAAGAGGATCTCAGGGCAGGAATTTGTGGTCACATACGGTACAAGGTTTTCCTCTTGGATGTGGTTACAGCTCTAAAAAGGGCAGGATGTGCATAGGAAGTCGTGGTGAGTACAGGTGCCTGAGGATACGGTCTCAAGTAGGTGGCGGCATTGGGGCAGCGGAGAGACCACCCCCAAAGTGCGGCAGAGTTACGGGGCGGTCCTAGCCATGGAGGAGTTTTTGCTGCAGTTGCGACCGTGACCGGTACCTGATGGCAGCGCACAAGTCAGGTTTGGGGTTTGACAAGCACTGACCCTCCTTACAGGCAGTTGAGACTCCTTGTCAACTGAATGCAGTGGTCCGTGGCTTATTCGCACCAGGCAAGGGTGTGGGAGCTACTGCCTGGCATTTGGCAACCAGAGGTGGAAGTTTGCTATATAACAGCCAGAAGTGACACAGGAAAGTTCTGTAGGGCATTATACTAAAGGTGGCTGGTACCACCCCCCATTTTGTTTGTTGACTCCAATAAAATGTGATCTGTTTGTTCCAAAAATATAATTGTCTCTGTGGTTTATTTCGTAAGTGCTTATTGCCTGTGGGTCTGGGGCCAAAGTAGTGGAGGGCCCCGATATGCCTAATAACAGCTGTTACTTGAACCGGCTTCAGGGGCCTGATGAGGGTCTATATCAGAGCTCTGGACATTGGCCTGCGTAATAGGTCTTATTATCATTCTGACCAAAATACACCGTATGTCCAGTCCACAAATGCTATGTTCTGTTAGTAAGACTGTGCAACACTTAATTTCATAACTAATGTGAAGACTCAATAAACACATATTACAATATATTTAACCAGAGATGGCCATTAACTACTTGGGGGAAAGGATGTGGAAAGGGGTGTGTGGATTTAATTTGTGGGCAGGGCTTCACACCCGGTTTTCACATTAAGCGAATGTGGCAACCCTACACGGAAACTTAACTCATGTGTGGCTGGGCAGCAACGTGGTGGGTAATTACTTCACTAAATTGTGTTCCTGCAAGGCGCATGCGCACTGTGGGTCTGACGTCACTGATCACGCACCTCCACACCACTGACCCGTGGTGCAGTCACGCATAGCCATTGGACTAATCGAGCTCCAGCCCTCCCTCCCCCGTCCCCCAAAATGTAAGTTAAGGGGCGGAGCCTCAAAGTTTGCCTCGCCCAGTTTCTGAAGTGGCCCCTCCCATCACCAGTTAGCCCCTACCTCCCCGGAAATTCAGGATTTGTTGAGGCCCACCAGGCTGTGCACACCACTTCAACAGCTCCTTACAGGGAAGGTGCCGCCTCCAGCCACGTGGACTGAAGAAGCACTCGCATGACTCGTGTGGTCCTGAGCGGCATGTCTGCGGTGGTGACATCATCGCCAGGGAAATAATTTTCAGACTCTGCCAAATTATCAAGGCTTTTATTAACAGAAACAGCTTACATGTATAGTGACCCCAAAACTCCCTTCAAATCTTCCCCAAAAGCCACTCCTAATATCAGGCCAAGATTCAACATTCCATAAGACTTCCTGTGTTTCCATCTTCAAAGTCACACTGTGCACATGCTCTGACATGCATGGGATAAGCTTGATATATATTATGCAGGTGAGTGTGTAGAGCGTAAGGAGTGGGGTATCAGGAAGGAGTGGGGTATCGCGCAACGAGCGGAGTATCAGAAAGGAGCAGGGTATCGGCGCAAGGAGTGGGCTATCAGGAAGGAGTGGGGTATCAGGAAGGAGTGGGGTATCAGCAAAGGGAGTGGGGTATCAGCCCAAGGAGTGGGGTATCAGGAAGGAGTGGGGTATCAGGAAGGAGTGGGGTATCAGGAATGAGTGGGGTATCAGTGCAAGGAGTGGGCTATCAGGAAGGAGTGACATATCAGGAAGGAGTGGGGTATCAGGAAGGAGTGGGGTATCAGCGCAAGGAGTGGGGTATCAGTGCAAGGAGTGGGCTATCAGGAAGGAGTGGGGTATCAGGAAGGAGTGGGGTATCAGGAAGGAATGGGGTATCAGCGCAAGGAGTGGGGTATCAGCACAAGGAGTGGGGTATCAGGAAGGAGCGGGGTATCAGGAAGGAGTGGCGTATAAGTGCAAGAGTGGGGTATCAGAAAGGAGCAGAGTATCAGGAAGGAGTGGGGTATCAGTGCAAGAAGTGGGGTATCAGTGCAAGGAGTGGGCTATCAGGAAGGAGTGGGATATCAGGAAGGAGTGGGGTATCAGGAAGACGTGGGGTATCAGTGCAAGGAGTGGGGTATCAGTGCAAGGAGTGGGGTATCAGGAAGGAGTTGCATATCAGCGCAAGGAGCAGGGTATCAGAAAGCAGCGGGGTATCAGGAAGGAGTGGGGTATCAGGAAGGAGCGGGGTATCAGGAAGGAGTGGCGTATCAGTGCAAGAGTGGGGTATCAGAAAGGAGCGGGGTATCAGGAAGGAGTGGGGTATCAGTGCAAGGAGTTGGGTATCAGTGCAAGGAGTGGGCTATCAGGAAGGAGTGGGATATCAGGAAGGAGTGGGGTATCAGGAAGGAGTGGGGTATCAGTGCAAGGAGTGGGGTATCAGTGCAGGGAGTGGGGTATCAGGAAGGAGTGGCTTATCAGCGCAAGGAGCAGGGTATCAGAAAGGAGTGTGGAATCAGGAAGGAGCGGGGTATCAGGAAGTAGTGGGGTATCAGGAAGGAGTGGGTTATCAGGAAGGAGTGGGGTATCAGGAAGGAGTGGGGTATAAGGAAGGAGCGAGGTATCAGGAAGGAGCAGGGTATCAGTAAGGAGTGGGGTATCAGGAAGGAGCTTGGTATCAGGAAGGAGCGGGGTATCAGGAACGAGTGGGGTATCAGGAAGAGGCTGGGTATCAGGAAGAGCGGGGTATCAGGAAGTAGTGGGGTATCAGGAAGTAGCGGGGGATCAGCACAAGGAGTGGGGTATCAGGAAGGTGCGGGATATCAGGAAGGAGTAGGGTATCAGCGCAAGGAGCGGGGTAACAGGAAGGAGCGGGGTATCAGTGCAAGGAGTGGGGTATCAGGAAGGAGTGGGGTATCAGGAAGGAGTGGGGTATCAGGAAGGAGTGGGATATCAGCGCAAGGAGTGGGGTATCAGGAAGGAGCGGGGTATCAGGAAGGAGAGGGGTATCAGTGCAAGGAGTTGGGTATCAGGATGGAGTATGGTATCAGGAAGGAGTTGGGTATCGGGAAGGAGCGGGGTATCAGCGCAAGGAGTGGGGTATCAGGAAGGAGTGGGGTATCAGGGAGGACTTGATTATCAGGAAGGAGTGGGATATCAGCGCAAGGAGTGGGGTATCAGCTCAAGGAGTGGGGTATCAGGGAGGAGTGGGGTATCAGTGCAAGGAGTGGGGTATCAGCGCAAGGAATGGGCCATCAGGAAGGAGCAGGGTATCAGGAAGGAGTGGGGTATCAGGAAGGAGTGGGGTATCAGGAAGAAGCGGGGTATCAGGACGAAGTGGGGTATCAGTGCAAGGAATGGGGTATCAGATAGGATTGGGGTATCAGGAAGGAGTGGGGCATCAGTGCAAGGAGTGGGATATCACGAAGAAGTGGCGTATCAGGAAGGAGTGGGGTATCAGGAAGGAGCGGGGTATCAGGAAGGAGAGGGGTATCAGTGCAAGGAGTTGGGTATCAGGATGGAGTATGGTATCAGGAAGGAGTTGGGTATCAGGAAGGAGCGGGGTATCAGCGCAAGGAGTGGGGTATCAGGAAGGAGTGGGGTATCAGGGAGGACTTGAGTATCAGGAAGGAGTGGGATATCAGCGCAAGTAGTGGGGTATCAGCTCAAGGAGTGGGGTATCAGGGAGGAGTGGGGTATCAGTGCAAGGAGTGGGGTATCAGCTCAAGGAATGGGCCATCAGGAAGGAGCAGGGTATCAGGAAGGAGTGGGGTATCAGGAAGGAGTGGGGTATCAGGAAGAAGCGGGGTATCAGGACGAAGTGGGGTATCAGTGCAAGGAATGGGGTATCAGATAGGATTGGGGTATCAGGAAGGAGTGGGGCATCAGTGCAAGGAGTGGGATATCACGAAGAAGTGGCGTATCAGGAAGGAGTGGGGTATCAGGAAGGAGCGGGGTATCAGCGCAAGGAGTGGGGTGACAGGAAGAAGTGGGGTATCAGGAAGGAGCAGGGTATAAGCGCAAGGAGCGGAGTATCAGCGCAAGGAGTGGGGTATCAGGAAGGAGTGAGGTATCAGGAAGGAGTGGGGTATCAGGAAGGAGCGGGGTATCAGTGCAAGGAGTGGGGTATTAGGTAGGAGTTGGGTATCAGGAAGGAGTGGGATGTCAGTGCAAGGAGTGGGGTATCAGGAAGGAGTGTGGTATCAGGAAGGAGTTGGGTATCAGGAAGGAGCGGGGTATCAGCGCAAGGAGTTGGGTATCAGGAAGGAGTGGGGTATCAGTGCAAGGAGATGTAAGTTAAGGGGCAGAGCCTCAAAGTTGGCCTCGCCCAGTTTCTGAAGTGGCCCCTCCCATCACCAGTTAGCCCCTACCTCCCCGGAAATTCAGGATGCGTTGAGGCCCGCCACGCTGTGCACACCACTCCAACAGCTCCTTACAGGGAAGGTGCCCCCTCCAGCCATGTGGACTGAAGAAGCACTCGCATGACTCGTGTGGTCCTGAGCGGCATGTCTGCGGTGGTGGCATCATCGCCAGGGAAATAATTTTCAGACTCTGCCAAATTATCAAGGCTTTCATTAACAGAAACAGCTTACATGTATAGTGACCCCAAAACTCCCTTCAAATCTTCCCAAAAGCCACTCCTAATATCCGGCCAAGATTCAACATTCCATAAGACTTCCTGTGTTTCCATCTTCAAGGTCACACTGTGCACATGCTCTGAAATGCATGGGATAAGCTTGATATATATTATGCAGGTGAGTGCGTAGAGCGTAAGGAGTGGGGTATCGCGCAAGGAGCGGGGTATCAGAAAGGAGCAGGGTATCGGCGCAAGGAGTGGGCTATCAGGAAGGAGTGGGGTATCAGGAAGGAGTGGGGTATCAGCAAAGGGAGTGGGGTATCAGCCCAAGGAGTGGAGTATCAGGAAGGAGTGGAGTATCAGGAAGGAGTGGGGTATCAGGAAGGAGTGGGGTATCAGGAAGGAGTGGGGTATCAGGAAGGAGTGGCGTATAAGTGCAAGAGTGGGGTATCAGAAAGGAGCGGGGTATCAGGAAGGAGTGTGGTATCAGTGCAAGGAGTGGGGTATCAGCGCAAGGAGTGGACTATCAGGAAGGAGTGGGATATCAGGAAGGAGCGGGGTATCAGTGCAAGGAGTGGGGTATCAGGAAGGAGTGGGGTATCAAGAAGGAGTGGGGTATCCGGAAGGAGCGAGGTATCAGCGCAAGGAGTGGGGTATTAGGAAGGAGTTGGGTATCAGGAAGGAGTGGGATATCAGCGCAAGGAGTGGGGTATCAGTGCAAGGAGTGGGGTATCAGGAAGGAGTGGCATATCAGTGCAAGGAGCAGGGTATCAGAAAGGAGCGGCGTATCAGGAAGGAGTGGGGTATCAGCGCAAGGAGTGGGGTATCAGCGCAAGGAGTGGGCTATCAGGAAGCAGTGGGATATCAGGAAGGAGTGGGGTATCAGGAAGGAGTGGGGTATCATTGCAAGGAGTGGGGTATCAGGAAGGAGTGACATTTCAGCGCAAGGAGCAGGGTATCAGAAAGGAGCGGGGTATCAGGAAGGAGTGGGGTATCAGTGCAAGGAGTGGGGTATCAGGAAGGAGTGGGGTATCAGGAAGGAGTGGCGTATAAGTGCAAGAGTGGGGTATCAGAAAGGAGCGGGGTATCAGGAAGGAGTGTGGTATCAGTGCAAGGAGTGGGGTATCAGCGCAAGGAGTGGACTATCAGGAAGGAGTGGGATATCAGGAAGGAGCGGGGTATCAGTGCAAGGAGTGGGGTATCAGGAAGGAGTGGGGTATCAAGAAGGAGTGGGGTATCCGGAAGGAGCGAGGTATCAGCGCAAGGAGTGGGGTATTAGGAAGGAGTTGGGTATCAGGAAGGAGTGGGATATCAGCGCAAGGAGTGGGGTATCAGTGCAAGGAGTGGGGTATCAGGAAGGAGTGGCATATCAGTGCAAGGAGCAGGGTATCAGAAAGGAGCGGCGTATCAGGAAGGAGTGGGGTATCAGCGCAAGGAGTGGGGTATCAGCGCAAGGAGTGGGCTATCAGGAAGCAGTGGGATATCAGGAAGGAGTGGGGTATCAGGAAGGAGTGGGGTATCATTGCAAGGAGTGGGGTATCAGGAAGGAGTGACATTTCAGCGCAAGGAGCAGGGTATCAGAAAGGAGCGGGGTATCAGGAAGGAGTGGGGTATCAGTGCAAGGAGTGGGGTATCAGCGCAAGGAGTGGGTTACCAGGAAGGAGTGGGATATCAGGAAGGAGTGGGGTATCAGGAAGGAGTGGGGTATCAGGAAGGAGTGGGGTTTCAGGAAGTAGTGGGGTATCAGGAAGGAGTGGGATATCAGCGCAAGGAGTGGGGTATCAGTGCAAGGAGTGGGGTATCAGGAAGGAGTGGCATATCAGTGCAAGGAGCAGGGTATCAGAAAGGAGCGGCGTATCAGGAAGGAGTGGGGTATCAGCGCAAGGAGTGGGGTATCAGCGCAAGGAGTGGGCTATCAGGAAGGAGTGGGATATCAGGAAGGAGTGAGGTATCAGGAAGGAGTGGGGTATTATTGCAAGGAGTGGGGTATCAGGAAGGAGTGACATATCAGCGCAAGGAGCAGGGTATCAGAAAGGAGCGGGGTATCAGGAAGGAGTGGGGTATCAGTGCAAGAAGTGGGGTATCAGCGCAAGGAGTGGGTTACCAGGAAGGAGTGGGATATCAGGAAGGAGTGGGGTATCAAGAAGGAGTGGGGTATCAGGAAGGAGTGGGGTTTCAGGAAGTAGTGGGGTATCAGGAAGGAGTGGGATATCAGCGCAAGGAGTGGGGTATCAGTGCAAGGAGTGGGGTATCAGGAAGGAGTGGCATATCAGTGCAAGGAGCAGGGTATCAGAAAGGAGCGGCGTATCAGGAAGGAGTGGGGTATCAGCGCAAGGAGTGGGGTATCAGCGCAAGGAGTGGGCTATCAGGAAGGAGTGGGATATCAGGAAGGAGTGGGGTATCAGGAAGGAGTGGGGTATCATTGCAAGGAGTGGGGTATCAGGAAGGAGTGACATATCAGCGCAAGGAGCAGGGTATCAGAAAGGAGCGGGGTATCAGGAAGGAGTGGGGTATCAGTGCAAGGAGTGGGGTATCAGCGCAAGGAGTGGGTTACCAGGAAGGAGAGGGATATCAGGAAGGAGTGGGGTATCAGGAAGGAGTGGGGTATCAGGAAGGAGTGGGGTTTCAGGAAGGAGTGGGGTATCAGGAAGGAGTGGGGTATCAGGAAGGAGTGGGGTATCAGGAAGGAGTGGGTTACCAGGAAGGAGTGGGATATCAGGAAGGAGTGGGGTATAAGGAAGGAGCGAGATATCAGGAAGGAGCAGGGTATCAGTAAGGAGTGGGGTATCAGGAAGGAGCTTGGTATCAGGAAGGAGCGGGGTATAAGGAACGAGTGGGGTATCAGGAAGGAGCTGGGTATCAGGAAGGAGTGGGGTATCAGGAAGGAGCGGGGTATCAGCGCAAGGAGTGGGGTAACAGGAAGGAGCGGGGTATCAGTGCAAGGAGTGGGGTATCAGGAAGGAGTGGGGTATCAAGAAGGAGTGGGGTATCTGGAAGGAGCGAGGTATCAGCGCAAGGAGTGGGGTATTAGGAAGATGTTGGGTATCAGGAAGGAGTGGGATATCAGCGCAAGGAGTGGGGTATCAGTGCAAGGAGTGGGGTAACAGGAAGGAGTGGCATATCAGCGCAAGGAGCAGGGTATCAGAAAGGAGCGGCGTATCAGGAAGGAGTGGGGTATCAGCACAAGGAGTGGGGTATCAGCGCAAGGAGTGGGCTACCAGGAAGGAGTGGGATATCAGGAAGGAGTGGGGTATCAGGAAGAAGTGGGGTATCAGGAAGGAGCGGGGTTTCAGGAAGTAGTGGGGTATCAGGAAGGAGCGGGGGATCAGCGCAAGGAGTGGGGTATCAGGAAGGAGCTTGGTATCAGGAAGGAGCGGGGTATCAGGAACGAGTGGGGTATCAGGAAGGATCTGGGTATCAGGAAGGAGCGGGGTATCAGGAAGTAGTGGGGTATCAGGAAGTAGCGGGGGATCAGCACAAGGAGTGGGGTATCAGGAAGGAGCGGGGTATCAGGAAGGAGCGGGGTATCAGCGCAAGGAGTGGGGTATCAGGAAGGAGTGGGTTATCAAGAAGGAGTGGGGTATCCGGAAGGAGCGAGGTATCAGCGCAAGGAGTGGGGTATCAGGAAGGAGTGGGGTGTCAGGAAGGAGCAGGGTATCAGGAAGGAGAGGGGTATCAGTGCAAGGAGTTGGGTATCAGGAAGGAGTGTGGTATCAGGAAGGAGTTGGGTATCAGGAAGGAGCGGGGTATCAGCGCAAGGAGTGGGGTATCAGGAAGGAGTGGGGTATTAGGGAGGACTTGGGTATCAGGAAGGAGTGGGATATCAGCGCAAGGAGTGGGGTATCAGCTCAAGGAGTGGGGTATCAGGAAGGAGTAGTGTATCAGTGCAAGGAATGGGGTATCAGCGCAAGGAATGGGCCATCAGGAAGGAGCAGGGCATCAGGAAGGAGTGGGGTATCAGGAAGGAGTGGGGTATCAGGAAGAAGCGGGGTATCAGGAAGAAGTGGGGTATCAGTGCAAGGAATGTGGTATCAGATAGGATTGGGGTATCAGGAAGGAGTGGGGCACCAGGAAGGAGTGGGGTACACGCGCAAGAAGTGGGGTTTCAGTGCAAGGAGTGGGGTATCAGGAAGGAGTGGGGTATCATGAAGAGTGGGGTATCAGGAAGGAGCGGGGTATCATTAAGGAGCGGGGTATCGGGAAGGAGTGGGGTATCAGGAAGGAGCGGGGTATCAGGAAGGAGTGGGTTATCAGGAAGAAGTGGGGTATCAGAAAGGAGCGGGGTATAAGGAAGGAGCAGGGTGTCAAGAAGGAGCGGGGTATCAGTAAGGAGTGGGGTATCAGGAAGGAGCTGGGTATCAGGAAGGAGTGGGGTATCAGGAAGGAGTGGGGTATCAGCGCAAGGAGTGGGGTGACAGGAAGGAGTGTGGTATCAGGAAGGAGCAGGGTATCAGCGCAAGGAGCAGGGTATCAGGAAGGAGCGGGGTATCAGCGCAAGGAGTGGGATATCAGGAAGGAGTGAGGTATCAGGAAGGAATGGGGTATCAGGAAGGAGCGGGGTATCAGCGAAAGGAGTGGGGTATCAGGAAGGAGTGGGGTATCAGGAAGGAGCGAGGTATCAGAGCAAGGAGTGGGGTATCAGGAAGGAGCGGGGTATCAGTGCAAGGAGTGGGGTATTAGGAAGGAGTTGGGTATCAGGAAGGAATGGGATATCAGTGCAAGGATTGGGGTATCAGGAAGGAGTGGGGTATCAGGAAGGAGCGGGGTATCAGCGCAAGGAGTGGGTTATCAGGAGGAGTGGGGTATCAGGAAGGAGCGGGGTATCAGGAAGGAGCGGGGTATCAGCGCAAGGAGTGGGGTATCAGGAAGGAGTTGGGTATCAGGAAGAAGTAGGATATCAGTGCAAGGAGTGGGAGTGGGATATCAGCGCAAAGAGTGGGGCATCAGCGCAAGAAGTGGGGTATCAGGAAGGAGTGGGGTATCAGGAAGGAGTGGGGTATCAGGAAGGAGCGTGGTATCAGCGCAAGGAGTGGGGTATTTGGAAGGGGTGGGGTATCAGGAAGGAGTTGGGTATCAGGAAGAAGTAGGATATCAGTGCAAGGAGTGGGAGTGGGATATCAGCGCAAAGAGTGGGGTATCAGCGCAAGAAGTGGGGTATCAGGAAGGAGTGGGGTATCAGCGCAAGGAGTGGGTTATCAGCGCAAGGAGTGGGGTATCAGGAAGAGTGGGGTAGCAGCGCAAGGAGTGGGGTATCAGGAAGAAGTGTGTTATCAAATGCAAGCAGTGGGGTATCAGGAAGGATTGGGGTATCAGGAAGGAGTGGGGTATCAGTGCAAGGAGTGGGGTATCAGGAAGGAGTGGGGTATCAGTGCAAGGAGTGGGGTATCAGGAAGGAGCAGGGTATCAGGAAGGAGTGGGGTATCATGAAGGAGCGGGGTATCAGTGCAACGAGTGGGATATCAGGAAGGAATGGGGTATCAGGAAGGAGTGGGGTATCAGTGCAAGGAGTGGGGTATCAGGAAGGAGTGGGGTATCAGTGCAAGGAGTGGGGTATCAGGAAGGTGCAGGGTATCAGGAAGGAGTGGGGTATCAGGAAGGAGTGTGGTATCAGCGCAAGGAGTGGGGTATCAGGAAGGAGTCTTCTTTGTCTTGGCAGCAAAATGGCAGGGATTCGCCTCCGGAAGCCTCTCTCTGTGTCTTGACCTTCACACCATCTAACATCTCCTAAAAGAAAGACAGGAAAACAGGACATGTCAGACACTGGCATGGGCACACACGTGAGACTCAGGAATACAGAGGCTGCTCTCCACGTGCAGACAGTGAACCCCTTCTTTCCCATCCTCTGCCATCTCCCCACCTAGACCCCTCTCTCCTGTACATCTCTATGGCACACTCATCTTCACTTTTCTCCCAGTCTTAAGGTTTTCCTTTGCTGATAGACCACTCCCAACTTCCTGCCCATATCAGAAATCCTGAGCTCGACCACCAGCGGTGGCGGTGCCCTGGACCTCTATCGCTGCAACCAGCCCACACATGCCTTCACCCAACCACCTTACTATGTACGCATCCCCTGCTCTCGCTCCTGCACACTGGAACTCAGTCATGTACGCTTACCCTATGCTGCACCAGTGACATGTTTTCACAGTTCTGATCCACACACAACCTGGTTGTGCCCCCTCCCCACTTGTACCTTCAGTCCGTGCTGGATTTAGTGATGACACTGACCCGGGCAGTGAAAGAAAAATGTGGCGTCAGCACCCACGTGCCCCTGGTGGTCACCAATTATTATTTACTCCCACCCCTGCGAAGGAGCAGGAAGTTAATCACTGGAATAGGGCGCAGATGCTATTGCATAAGCGCCCTATTCTAATGAAAACCACCCGTTCCCGCACTGGAGCGGGGAGGTAATCACCTCAACCAGCATCAGCACCCTATTGTTATTAAGGGCAACCCACTCCCACTCTGGAAAGCCTGGCACCAGCTCAAGAGCGGGGCACATTTTAATTCAATGGTTTGCCTGCCGTGCCTTCTCCCACCACGAAAGCTCAGGGGAGACCTTGAAAGACTGCTCCCCAAGCTGGCATGGTGGAGAGCTAATGGTGCTCTGGGCAGTCGACCAGGTGGCCCTGCCCTAAGGCCGGCCCTGCCTCGAGCCATGATTCTCACCTCTCCTGACATAACCACATCAATCTATTTGCCACCCTGCACTTCTCCAACCTGATCGTCCATGCGCTCCACAGCATTTATTCCCAGCACACACATTTGTAGGAGGAAGGATAGACACAGCGTGGAATGTTTGGGTATAGCTACTAAAGGACATGTCACCAGAGGGCAGGAGCTGTGACAACAATCAGTGAAATGAAAAGAAAGGCCTGTGACAGGCAGCAGGGCTGAGCGGATATGAGAGCGAGAGCCAAGCTGGAGACCAGGCAGGGCAGCAATGACATGAGCTGATTGGACGAGCCAGACAAACCTTACCCTCTCGATCATTTTTTCCATCATTTTATTTGTTCTGCTTGACGTATTTTCCCACAGCCGTCGACACTCCGACCACCATCAGCGCTTTGCTCAACAAGAGTACTGTTGTGATTCCGATCACAATGGGATAGGAAATGCACCCCAGAAAACTGGAAGCACACTCACTAAATGAAGAATGGGGCAATTAAAGAAAATCAAGTTATTTCTCAATGATCCTCTGTCTTTTGAGATAAACAGAACACACTGGAGTGATCAGTAATGTTCATCTTTACTATTGTTCATAATGGGTGGGGCTGGGTAATGCAAAAGGAGTCTAGGGGGTACACCTCTATAAAGACTAAGGGTGTCAGGGTGGGGTATCGCAAGTTGATATAGGGACCTACCTATGGGAATATGAGTCTCTGTCTCCCCTATTATTCACCTTTCCCTGTACAGTCCTCAGGGTTTTGCACCTGCTGCACTTCTTCCCTCCCTGTATTTCAGGCCCAGTCTCCAGCCAAACAGAATCCAGGGAAGGGTTTGAGGTCGTAAGAGGTCCAAACAGGCTGAGTGGCGTCCCTGTGGATACCAGGTGAGCGTTTACAGGTATGTATAACGCTCCACTTCGGTGGACATCCGCTGCAGGCTCGGCTATCCATCCACACCCTTTAGAATGAAGCTACAACTATGACAAATTTGGTCTAACTGGACACATAATGGCTCTCGCCATTACCCCAGACTTGCCTTTGCCATTAGCATACAGCTACAACCTATGACAATTTTCGGTCTAGCTCGGCAAACATTGCTTCTTCTGCACTAGCACTCTATCGTGACCTCCCTCAGCAACCGTCCACGTGCCTGAACTTTTAGGTTGCTTAGTGGAGCCTAGCCAGGCCACCTAATTCCTAGTCTTGGCAAAATGCACACACACACTTTAAGCATTTTACAGAGAATGTTTGCATACCTGGCCTTCAGTCACTGAGGGCGTTCCTACCACAAAGTGCATTGAGGCCATTCAAATGCGAAAAGGCGCTACATAAATGAAAAATACAATATAATATAGAGCCAGGAAGAGGTGCAGAGCCTGGTAGCTGAGAAGGAATTCATGGGGATGAGGTGCTAATAATTGTGTAACCAAAGAGGCAGCCCTTAATGGATGTGAACTCTGAATAATTATCGAAAATTCAAGTAAATGTGTGGTCCCTCTGACTGAGCTGATGACATTTCACAGACTTCAGAAGGTGCCTTATGAGTCAGGGTGGAGTTGTCTTCATCATTATCAGGAGATAAGCAGGCCCATGGTTGGCTATTAACTTTTAAAGAATCCTGTGGTTTACACCATGCCAAAATCAACAAAGAAGGAAATGGCCTGAATTACATGTAAAGTTTCTTAAAGAAAAGAAATATGATGTTAGTAGAAGTTGAAATCATGTCTAATTAAGAGATTTCCATAGGGTTACATACAGGATCAGGTTTTGTTGATTATCTCTGGAATCATACATCACACAATAATAAGAAAAATATCATTGAAAAGCTTACGAAAAATCCATAACAATTCGACCTTGGGAGCAAATGTTAGAAGCTAAAGTATGATAGTAGCTTCCCAAAAAATGTCACAAAGCAGGAACTTTAGAAGATTCTGTTGAATTAGATATCTGTAAAATAAATGTTGTGTTAATAACTGTTATATGTGTTGACTAAATCACGAAAATGTGTTATTTGAACCTGCAACCTTGTGTCAAAATAGGACAGAAAATATTATGCCTGGCATGATCAGACTAATCCAAAAGTATCTAGTTTGTGATGCTTATTTGTAAAAAATGTAAAAAGTGTCATTTTGTAGTTTTTAGCTTCAACTCTAAAATTGTTCAGAAGGATAATTTCAGATGGGTGAAGTCATAAACTCACAAGAATTATGCCTGGTAATGAAAGGGACCAATCTGAGAAAAAGGGAGGACAGTAAATGTCCAATCCAGATCAGAATCCAATAAGCTGGCACCTCATAATTTAGATTTTTTTTTATGTGATTAAAGAGTTATAAGGAGATGCATAATAGGAAAAGGGTAGCTGCCTGGTAGGATCTGAGTGGGACTACCGAAACATTGCGGAAAACTAACATTGCCTGGCAGATAGGAATTGCAGAAGCAGAGAAAGACAGAAGCTGTGATCCAGACAAGGAGAGGCAAATCAAAGGAGATTGATGCTGGAGGCTACCCATGACTGAGGTTGTACGCTGACCAGATCTCTGTCCTTTCCCCATGAGATGATCCACGAGGTATAGTCTTTTCCTTAGCACAAAAAACAGAGCTTTTCAATGTAAGTAATGTTTCCAACAAAAGCAAGTCTTGTTGGGATCTGTTTAATGCAATACCTTCCCCTTAATTAGTGAGAGGGAGTCAGACCAAGTCAATCCTTAGCATTTTATGAAATAATAATTTAATGAATATCCCTATAGCCAAATGACATGGGTGATTTTGTTGAAATTCGAAATTACCAACTTTGCTTCCAGCGTGAATAACAATATAGTTTGTTAAAGTAATTGGGTATCCCTTGCCTTATTGTGGCCAACTCCAAAATCTGCTAAAGGGAAGGGTTACGTGTAAAAATGAAATTCTAAATGGTGTAGCTCTCCCCGAACTCTGCCTTAAAGCTGAGGGGTTTCAAATCATGAATGAATACCTGGGTTTGTAGCATCGACAAGTGGCTTCAAAAAGTTAAACAGAGTGAAGTCACTGATTTCAAAGCACATCTCTACAGAATGGGACTCCTGATAGGAGAGAGATTTTTCATTGCATAATGGTGAAGAAAAACAAGGTCCCATATATAAAAAAAAGAGTAGTTCTTAAATGTTTGTTGTGCAATAACACTTCTATCATTCCAAAGTGTGCAGAGAGATTATAAATAAAGAGCACTGCATGTGTGAAATTGTTTTTGTCAATAGAAAAGTGTTGTGTGTTATTGAAAGTAAACCCTTTGCAACATATTTAAGGGAGTGAAATCATTCTGACATGTCCAGGGTGCTGTTTAATTCTTTACTTTGAGGTATTGCGGGTGACCCCATCATTTAAAATGTTTATTTGACCTGTGTGTCTTATTAAATGAGAGCAGGATTGCAAACACACATGTTGAGTTTGGATATGTTGTGCGTTTCGATTAACAGAAGTATCATGTATTTTGAAGTTTGTGCCACAGAGTAAAGGTGGCGTGTTGTGTGATTTTGTGCAAATATTACTTTGCCAAATGATTTAATAAATATATATTCTTTCTACACACCGGCCTGGTTCTTGGCTTATTTGTTGCACATGGGTGCGGGCTGATAGTGGTGTGAAATGAGTCAGAGACAGGGCTCGTTTGAATCATATCCACAGGTATATTAGTGTGGGGCGCTCGATTGGGGAGGGAAAGAATTCCCTGGTTTGGACGTGGCCGCATCAATATCTCCTACAAGGGTATGTGATAAGGCCGGAAGTGGGTGCAGAGAAACTTGAGGTCTTCGGAAGGCCAGGCACTTAAGGGGATCCCCAGGACCTCTCCCCATCCTTGTCATGAAAGCCAGCGACCCGGGCAAAGACAATGAGAACCAGCAGGGCTTTAAGTGGGCTGGGGCTAGCCAGAGCAGAACCCCGACAGGCTCCAAAATATTGTTCTGAGGCCGGGCACTGCTGTGGCTCCCTAATGTCCCCTGGGAGCCCCAGCCGCTACAGGACAGGTTTTTTTCTAAAGCCTGAATCTCTCGATCATGTGCGAGAGCTTCGGCTTTAGAAAAAGATTAATTTTCTCCATAATGGTGGGGCTGGCACCTGACAGGCATCCCTTTACCTAAGAGATGCCTGAGGCCGGCACCACCATTATGGAAGAAAGGTGAGGCAGCTGGACACCAAGGCCTTTTTTCCTAAAGCCTGAAAATCCTGCTCATTCAGGTGAGCTTCAGGTTTTAGGAAAAAAGACCTTGATGTCCAGCTGCCTCATGCACCTTTTCATCCTTAATGTCGGCGCTGGCCCTTGCCAAGCATCCATCAAGGGATGCCTGGCGGGGGGATGTGCCACCATTAAGGCTGAAAACATGTGGCACTGACATCTTCTCCCCCAGGAGGAGAGGGTGCTGATCTCTGCAAAGTTCAGCCTGGCAGGGGGGCCTGTCGCCCATCTGGCCAGGGCTCTTTTAGGGGGTGTGGCTTAACAAGCTGGCAGGCGACCCCTGCCATTAGGCTACGCAACCTTGATGAGCCCTTTCCTTAAGTCACTGAGAATCAGTCACATGGTCCGGAGCAGGGATTGTGGGCACAGCAATCATCACAGGCAGCAATGCAAGCGTGCTCCGTGGTCCCCTCATTTGCATGCAGAGGTTGAGTCCATAGAGACTGCACAGGGGGTGCAAGCAGAACACGTGCTGGTTTAGGAGAATCCGCAGTGCTATCGGCTGGGTACAATGCCAGGACCAAGCTACTGGCCCCCACTTCTCAATCATCACCCCCAGGAGCTGAGTGCTGGACCCAATGAAGAGAGATGTGGGGGAGGTGCGACATGTCGCGACCAGCCACTCCTAGGGTCATGCAATCAGAGATACAGGACTACACGATGAGTCAGGGGCTGCACAGGAGTGTGGGAGATTGGAGACAAGATAGCAGCGTGGAGAAGAGTGGAGAGATCAAGGTGAGCGAAGGCAGGAGGTCCAATGGGAAGAGGAGAACATCTGGGGAGTCCTGAAGCCAAATAATGGACGTGCCGATGGAGAGTGGGGTTCAGCGTGGCCTTCTCAAGTAAACCCGAAGCTGCTGCGGCTTTGAGAGTTCCAGCCCATTCTCCACCAATTCTAGGATTCAAGTTTGTTTATATATTCGCACCCAGGGAAGGGCACTCAGCCAATCGGGTGGCCGGGAGAGAGGTAGAGAAAGACATGGGCTGCCCACTGTTTCCAGCTACCTGAGGCACGTCCCCGGGTTGCGCTATCTTGATTGTGGGGACAGGGA
Organism: Ambystoma mexicanum; assembly: GCF_040938575.1. Taxonomy (NCBI): domain Eukaryota; kingdom Metazoa; phylum Chordata; class Amphibia; order Caudata; family Ambystomatidae; genus Ambystoma; species Ambystoma mexicanum. The sequence goes on along the minus strand of NC_090938.1, from coordinate 13,824,809 downwards.
GCCTCTCCCTGTTGCCTTCACACCTCCCAACCCCTCCAAAACAAACCATACACCTTCCCCACCACCTCCCTCCTCACTTACCTGCTGGACTGTAGCTTTGTGCTCCAGTCCCTGCGTATCTCCCGCTCCAAGGCCACAATAGAAATGGAAAAGGGACTGTGTTGCTTTTCTCTATGGCAGCAGCGGCATCTTTTCTTTTTCGAGAGAGGGAGGGATTGTGTTGCGCTAAAGGCGCTGCCAATCTCCTGAGAAAAATAAAATAAGCCATTCGCCCCCTGGGTAAACCCTGTGGTGCAAATGGCTTTCAACCTTGCATCAGCGGGTGGACATGGCCTTTAACAGCCTGAAGTCCTAAGCTCCGTGTCTGCCCCCCCTCAGCGGGCATGAAAGCCATAATCATATCAGTCCTTGAGTATATTGTAAAGGCTGATGACATGGAGAAAAAAAACTCTTGACACAAACCATGTTTTTTCATCTAACATTATGACATGAAAATGTGTCAGGTTTGTGACACTTTTCCAGGGCAGTCTTCCCAAAACTTTAGGAATGCAAACCACCACAAAATAAGCGAGAAAAGGCCCCTGTTGCGTAGTGAATACGCATTAGGCGCATGCGTGAGCTTCGTTATGGGCCGCACATGCGCATGTTCAATAAAGGAGGTCCTGACCGGCAGTTGGAGCTGGGACCCCCCACCAGCAACACGCGTCCCGTGTGTGTTCTTGTGTATGCATGCGTGTGTGCGTGTGAGTGCCCGCAGGGGCCTGGGGACTACCCGCGCTCCATAACACTGGCGACGAGGAGCGGCGATGGCGAGAAACCAGGCATTGCTCCGACCGTTGTCGGGTTGGAGAAAGTGTCTTTCCTCACGTCGCGGACCTACGCACTTTGGCTGGGGGCCATTTTGAGGCACAGCGGATCACGGCGGTTGCGGCCCACACGGGTGCTCATGCGCCGACTGCGATCCGGAGCCCTCAAAGACAATTTTTGGACCCTTCATGGCTCTTTTGATAAAAGGTATATATAAATGGGTAATCCCTATTTTTTGTTTACGGGGGGTCAAAACTGTAAGAAGGGATTCTCTGTGACGGAAAAGTTTATGAAAAAACAGATCGACTACCCCTCTCTTTAAGTCCTGTATGGGTCACAGGTGAAGATAAAGGTTAACCTGTACAATTTGTTAGCAAGGTTATCGCCTTTTTGGGAAAAATTACAAAAAAATGCAGCTAAGTACAAAAAATTCTATCTTTTTAATAGTCACAAAAATACCTAAAAAAAATTACAAACTTAACTAAACATAGCAAACTTAATACATTTTCAATTAAAACATTTAGTCATCATTCATCTATTCTAACAGGGGAATACTACAACTTAAACAGCTTTGTGCATAACAGTAAATCAAGATATGCATTAGTGACAGGGGAAAAAACCATTAGATTTTCCCTTTAGCAGTCGACATATGTTTCGGCCCTTTGTAGTGTACCACCTCTGTCAACAGTGATCACTAAGATGAATATTGGGCCATCTTCAGGACAAATGGTTACTTTGTGGTAGATTATTCTTGTTCCCCATTGGGCACACTAGCACATCTAAAAGGATAAATATACATATATTAATGTATGAAAAAGAAAATAGAAAAGAAAGAGTTGCAATTCCCAACTGGATAGAATCAAGGCGATGGCTAGGTTACACTGTTCTAGACACGCACACTAAACCCACCTATGGTCCATAGACTGAAGTTAGGACTATTGAGCTTGGTCAGACTCTCGGATGTGGCCGGGTATTGCCATCTCTGGTCTTGGTTCCTATAATTAATTAGAAACGACCATTATTTAGTGTTATGTTCCTGCTACTACAGGCTATTTATTAAGTGAACTAAATTGACAGATTAGCAACTTCTGTGGCTTTGTTTTCGAGGTTGGTCTTTGTATTTCTGTATTTCACTTGGTACCATTCATTGGCAGGACATGCACCGTTACTCTGGTGGTTATAGTGCTGCCTAAATCAAAGGAGAAAAGAAACTCGCTGTTGAATGGATATATTACAGCATGTTAGAATAGTTGTCATTCTTTTTTGGCTTTGTTGTTGCTGTGGTTATTTAAACGTGGACTGTGGGCCACGGGCTGTTATCAATTTATGAAAGCCTGTGCTTTAATATAGTCGGCTTTAAATTTTCTCAAGCGGCAGTCAAAGCGCCTTTTGCATAATGGCTTGTGAAAATCTAAAGTATATAGCCAAAAGATGCATGACATGGCTATGATTAATTGTTCTATGTTCTGTAGTTATTTTGAATGTACTACTGTCACGAATTACAAAGATAGACAATGTGCAAGCATTTGGCACCGTGTTCACCGCCTTGCAACCTGCAGCTTGACTTTTGCATGTTTATTTAAAATGCACGTGTTTCTATGACCTGTTGTAATCAGTGCCGTTAGTGTCAGATTTTACGAGCAAGCTTATCAGTCATTGTGATCACTGTGCCATGCTGACAGTGCGGTTGAGGCTTGTATAATTTAGACCTCTGACTTGATTAAAGCTATTCTAACGCTTACCTTGATCTGTGTTGTTTATGTCCGAGTGAAAGCTGAAAGTCTGCGAAACCGGCAAGAGCTCGTTCTGCAGAGTAATGGTGTGTTTTTGAATCGAGTCACGTGATATGAGATCCGTGCTTGCCTAACATTTGTAGCCATTAAGACGTGACTATAGGGCTGCTGGAACTTGTAGTCAAGGGCCACAAAAGGCCATGTTTTGTATTATTGCAAATCGAAAAACGGCCGTATGAGTGACATCTTTTGTAATGTTGCACCTGGTAATATGATATACTCAAGTGATTTATAACAGCTGCTGGCATCATATATTAGAAAATGCCTTTTATATTACCCGGTTGTGCCGCGGTTATATTGGGTAATTTTAAAATATTTTTGCACTTGCATGGCCCCCTTTCGTTTAATTTCAAAAAGTGAGACCTATAGATTGTGTTATCGGTCTTTTGATAAAAGGGCCTTGAAAAAAAAATGGAAAAAGGAAGAGGAAAAGCAGCTGTCAGCACCAATTCATCCATCCTGTGCCTTGTAATATTTGGGCACCCATCCTCAGGCCTGAGAGACAGTACAGGTGATCCACGGCTGACCCAACTAAGATTCCCTTCGCCTAACAGACACCATGGGTGAGGAAGGTGAACAGGTGGGAGCCCCTGCGCCTGTCCCACGAAGATTGCACAGCACCCTGGCACCCATGCCTGAATTCGATACCACAGGCCCGCCATCGAAGCTGGGACCGAAATGGCTACTATGGGTGAAGAAGTTGGAAATGTTTTTCAGAGCTTCGGGAGAGACGGATGATGACGCGAAGGTAGGCCACAATGGTATATTCAGCTGGCACAGAGGTCCATAGGATCTATGACTCGCTAAATCTTCAAGTGGTCACCTATGATGCAGTGAAGCAGGCCCTTCAAGACCACTTCCTCCCCGTGGCGAATGTCGACTTCGCCAGATTCGTAATGTGTACCGAGAAACAGCAAGGTGAGGAGTCGCTGGACCAGTTCTGTGCACGGCTGAGGGACCTCGCAAGCGCCTGCAGGTGGGTGAATGAGGAGGAGATGGTGCGGAACCAACAGATTCAGGGGTGCAGCTCGGGGGAGTTGCGAAGGCAAGTACTGAGGGAACCAGGCCTGACCCTGCAACATATCCTTGACACAGGAAGAATGTACGAACTGGCGGAGTCCAGAGGCGCTAAGATGGACGCTGCTGTGTATCCTGGGAAGAGTGAGGACGCTTTTGCCATTGGGCGTAATACCCCTGTTAGGGCGCGTTGGGCCCCTAGGAAGCTGGACAGCCCCTCTGTGCCAGGAGCCCCGCAGTCATGTCCATACTGTGGGTTCGACCTGCCTCATGTGGGGGAATGTCTGGCTAAGACTAGAGTCTGTAGACAGTGTGGCACGCTGAGATACTATGCAAGGGTGTGAAGAGCCTCGGCCCCAGTGACTGCATCAAGGGGGCCCGCAAGAACAGGTGGGAGTAACGCCCAGCGAGTGAGGGGTGTGTCGTCGATTGAGTAGGAAATGCAAGATCTGGACATCACTGAGGCAGAAGAGATGAGGAGGAAATCTTCTTCATATCAAGTATCGCCACAGGGTCCAGGCTGAGCAGGCAACCTACGTGCACAGTGAACATTGGTGAGCTGCCCACCCCTGTCTTGATAGACACTGGAGCTTCGGTCTGTGTGCTAGCGGTTGAACATTACGAGGCTCTACCAGGCCCTCCCAAGCTGGAAGAGTCCAAAGCCCGGATATATTAATTTGGTGAGGATACGCCACTGCCGATTCAAGGAGTCTTTGTTGCTCCGGTGTCACATGGGCCCCACCAGATCAAAGCAAGGTTCTTCGTGATGAGAGTAAGCCTGCACTCCTTACTCAGTTGTGCTGCATCCGAGGCCCTTAACATTGTACATTTTACGCTGGCAGTATACCACACTGACATTGATCGCCTGCTGCAGCGGTTCGAGGGCATCTTTCAGGGGGTCGGGAAGCTGAAGGGTGACCCCCATCAGATTTCACATTGACGGATCTGTGAGGCCGATAGCCCTCAAGCATCGAAGGATCCCCTTCCACCTGAGGGCACATGTTTTAGCACTTGGCATAGGCCAAAAGGAGGGTTTGTCAAATGAGAAATTATATTGTGCCTCCTATTGCTATGAATAGATGTATATTGGCCTACGCCAAGCTGCTCACAAGTCGCTTGCGAAGGAATCCATGTTGCAATGTCCTGACCTTAGAATCAATGTAAGCTGCCATTTTAGGTCAATCTGCCAATTTAGGTTCGCTTTGTAAAGTCACCCTGTGAGTTAAAATGGTGGACAATGTCATTCCAAAATACAACATGGCCGTCTTGACCTCTGTATGTAGCTAATATGTAACTTGCCTCCAGGCCACTTGTTGAGGTCGTGAACTGAGACCTTGTCCTTCGTTGACCTTTGTGTAAAGGATTACTCGTGCAATTAAACTAATCCACGAGCATACGTTAAGAACAATGTATTCAAATACTGAACGTAGAACACTTGTTTAACTACATTGTATTAATGTTTGAGAAGACCTACATGGAAAATCCCAGAATACACAGTTGCCGTATAGGCTTGTTGATATATGTATTAAAAGCAAACCAGTTATTTGCGGATGTGCGAGACTTGGCATGAACCCTAGATCAGTGATGTATTAGTGGAATATTAACCCGAAGTAGGGCGCTGGACATCGTGCTCACAAAGAGTATAAAAACCAATGCATTCTAATGTACAGCGTCTCTCACTGAACACACTGAACCATGCTGGAGTTCGTTGTGTTGCACTGAGGGCCGATAGCTATCTGATTTTGCTCTGTTCTTAGTAACTGGATTCAGTATAAAATAAAGTACTTTGTATGTTCCTTTGCAACCCGTGTTCGATGTGTTTCCTTTTGGGGTACTCAGCCTCAATATTTTGATTTTGTTTTCACAGTTGGCATCCGAATATGGACCCTCAAGATTGATGCCGGATTGTTGAAGGTTGACTCAGGCTATCGGACCGGGATTGGACGGTGTGACAAAAGGGGGCCCTGCTGAACGAGACGTGACACCTCAGCAGTGCTGCACGACCCGATCCCTGGACGATTAGCTTGTGGTCCGAGACGGCATCTTGACGAGGGTCCACTTGTCGAGGCGGGCAGATTTGCCGAAATCACCATACACGAGATAAGATTAGTTAGTTAAGGTTCTTTGAAATCCGATCGGCCTCCTTAGGTTTGTTCAGGTGAGTCGTGACCCGACTCTTAATTCAACCCTGATAATTTGAATTTGGTGCATTGTATCTGCAGACACAATTATTGACCAGGTAACACCAATAATTTGATATGCCTGGAAAATTGTCTACCTGCTTCAGGGCGTTGTTCCGCAGTGATAGACAATCTTTGGAATTTAGCCGTCCCGCACCACAGGAGGGGTCGCTGGCATGTACTATGTACTGTAAGCATGGCATTGGAAGTATAGTATTAAATGACATTTGGCACAGACAAACCAGACATGCCTCCGAATTCAGTGGCCAATCAATGGTAGTTTTGAAATCCCTCGTATTGAGTATTTAGAGTCAATTCTATTAAAGAAAAAGGCTAGACCTGCAGCATTTGATGTTTTGCCAAATTGGAAAAAAGAAGCGTTGCAGCAACTTAAAAGTAGAGAAAAACATGCGCGCCGTCATAAGACGAATGCCGAAAAAGTATTATTGTATGACCAAGATAAACATTCAGAATCGACTAGGAATATGGATAGTGCTTTCTCACTTGGAATTCAGAAAATGTATCCTTCCAAAGACCTCCATGCTTCCGATGAATTCATGGACAAATTGTTAAATGAACGAAGGCCTGGTGCCTCTGCGCCACCTTTGTATGTTCCTCTTCCTGCTGCCTTGCCTCTTCCTCCTGCTATTCCTGCTCTATCTGCTGTTGTTCCCGTTGTTCCTGCTCCTCCTAATGTTCCCCTTCCTCCGGCTCCTCCACCTCTTCTTATCGCACCAGTTACAGTACCTCCATTGAATTTGCTGCTCCCCCTCCTCCAAGTGGTCCTGAGCCGCTACAGCTATGCCAGGAAATTGCGGATGCGTCAAATGTGGATGAGGTGTTTCTGGTCATCAAGGAGGCCATGGGCAGCGGAGAATGGCAAGAGGTCCTCTCTAACAATGCCAGGAGGGAGGTTGGAGCACAAAAAGGTCTCCAAGCACTGTGGAGGGTGCACAACGAACTGTCGGTTGCGGACGACGGACTTCTGTTGAGAGGGCATCAGATCGTCATCCCTCGAGCACTGGTGATGAAAGTGCTACAGCTCGCCTACCACGGCCACCAGGGGACTGCAAAAACAAAGGCACGGCTGAGATTGAAGGTATGGTTCCCGGACCTGGAAATGAGGGTGGATGAGTTTGTGCGTTCATGCGTACCGTGCCAGGCGGCCAGCCCTGTGGAAAGGGGACCGCCCATCAAAACAATGGAAAGAAGCGAACAGCCATGGGGGACGGTTCATGCTGATTTTGGCTCCACGGGCAGGGGACTATATTTTCTTGCAGTAGTCGACCAGTGGTCGCGCTATCCCGAAGTGCAGCTGGTGGAATCCACGGCCAGTGACCACACCATTCTGGCCCTGGAGAAGATGTTTGCCAACCACCGGTTCCCGGCCGTGCTTTGTTCGGACAACGGCTCGCCATTTCAGGGGCAACAGTTTGCCCAGTACTGCATGGAGAGGGGGATCCAACACCGTAAACTTACCCCGCTCTGGCCCAGGGCGAATGGGGAGGTCTAGAGCTTCATGCGGACACTCAACAAGGTCTTCAGAATTTCGCGGGATGGGTGAGGGGAATTATGTTGCAACCTCTTCGATTTTTTGCGAGAGTACCGCACAACCCCACATCAGTCCACTGGGGTCGAGCCAGCCGAGGCCCTATTCAAGCGGTGCCCCAGAGGGCTGCTACCAGACATGGAGGGGCGCCGCCCGGGGGTGATTGACAATGACCACATACGAGTGGAGCTGGGCATCACGAACGAGTGGGAGAGCGCACGCCGGAACCTGCCCGAGGAATCGATTGCGGTGGATGACACCGTTCTGGTCCGGGACCGTTGGCCGGAGGGAAAGCTGTCTCTCCCGTACGAAGTCCAGCCGCTGGGAGTAACTCATGTCAAGGGGTCCATGGCCACTGCAGCTAATGCCAGGGGCACCGTTACGTGGAACAAGTCCTACTTCAAGTGGATTGAAGCCACACCCCCTCCCGCGCCATCAGATGCGCCAAGATCCGGGCCTGGACCAGGGTCGCCACCGAGGTACGAAGACCCTCCAGCAGTCCCGGAGGCACCAGGGACACCTCGAGAGGAGTCCAGGAGGTACCCGAGTCGTGCAGGGCGGAATCCCCCACAGAGGTTTCAGGACTTCATCATGGACCCCACGTCATAACGTGTCGAGAACTGTTCCTGAGTTCCAAGATTACACCTGTTGTTTGTTAATGTTATGGTTATTCACTGTTTAGGGAAAAAGGAGGGATGTTGCGTAGTGAATACGCATTAGGCGCATGCGCGGGCCTCGTTATGGGCCACGCTTGCGCATGTTCAATAAAGGCGGTCCCGGCTGGCAGTTGGAGCCGGGACCCCGCACCGGCAACGCACATCCTGTGTGTGTTCTAGTGTATGCATGCGTGTGTGCGTGTGAGTGCCCGTGGGGGTTTGGGGACTACCCGCACTCCATAACAGCCCCTTCCATAACACAAGTGACTCGGAATCATCACAAAAACAAGAGAGCCCCTTCTGTGAGGGCTGCTCATAGGTGCACAGCCACTTAGAAGACTTCCCTAAACCAACCTCTTTTTCCTAACCCACTCACCCTGCATTTAGCCACCGTATATAGACTGAAGAGGATTGGCAGTGCAGTGGCCCAGGGCTTCAGAAGACCTCGTCACCAAGCTCTCACCCAGGAACCACGCCATATTACTGGCCAACCCACCCCAGGACAGCCCAGTCCACACAACCATCCACGCCTGCAGGGAGACCCTTGGAGACCACCGCTGGTCCCTCACACCGCACACCCCTATCCCAACCCAATCAGCACAGGGTTCAAACCTTGCCTCACCCGCTCTATGCCCCTACCTCAAATCCTCCCTGTACCTCACAGAACGTAGCACCAAGAGGCCACCCACCTGGGAGAAGCCACAGTGAGCAAGATCCAGTTGCATTGCAATAAATCACATTTCTAAACACAGTGCTGAAGAGAGGTAAGATGAGGGTGCTGTACCTGGGTTCCTCCGTTCCTGGGGCCAGAGGTGTTGAGTTCTTTGAATCTGGCAATAAATCAGAATGAAAGTGTGACTGAATGAGGAGTGATCAACAGAAGAGGTCCACTGCTGGCCCTCACCAGGGTCTCCCAATTCCCCAATGTGCACAGGCCGCTCAACTGTGATCAAGCAATTCCACGTCTATAGATGATTCCAGAACAGACCACCCCAGAATGCCTTCACATCTCACTATCCCCCCAACAGAGAAGGGGTCACATTGCACCAGTGCATGCACCAGACCAGGCCCCTGGAACAGGCTGTCCTCCAACTATTCCTGGATGGGATGGGATGGGATGCAGGGGGTTACTGGCCTGAGCCTTCAAAGGCAGGATGTTGGGGCCACGGGAGATAGGGATGGGGCATGATGGGGAGGTCACTGGCGGGAGAGACATTTAGGGATACCGACGGAGTGGTGGGGCCAGTGATGGAGCCATGAAGTGTGATAGAGGGGGGCCTAAGGGTCAGTATGGGGGCGTGAAGCGTGATAGAGGGGGGCCTAAGGGTCAGTATGGGGGCGTGAAGTGTGATAGAGAGGAGGTCTCAGGGTCAGTATGGGGGCGTGAGGCGTGATAGAGGGGGGCCTAAGGGTCAGTATGGGGGCGTGAAGCGTGATAGAGGGGGGCCTAAGGGTCAGTATGGGGGCGTGAAGCGTGATAGAGGGGGGCCTAAGGGTCAGTATGGGGGTGTGAAGCGTAATAGAGGGAAGGTCTCAGGGTCAGTATGGGGGCGTGAAGCCTGATAGAGGGGGGCCTAAGGGTCAGTATGGGGTGTGAAGCGTGACAGAGGGGGGGTCTAAGGGTCAGTATGGGGATGTGAAGCATGATAGAGGGGGGTCTAAGGGTCAGTATGAGGGCATGAAGCGTGATAGAAGGGAGGTCTAAGGGTCAGTATGGGGGCGTGAAACGTGATAGAGGGGGGTCTAAGGGTCAGTATGGGGGCGTGAAGCGTGATAGAAGGGAGGTCTAAAGGTCAGTATGGGGGCATGAAGCGTGATAGAGGGGGGCCTAAGGGTCAGTATGGCGGTGTGAAGCGTGATAGAGGGGGGCCTAAGGGTCAGTATGGGGGCGTGAAGCGTGATAGAGGGGGGTCTAAGGGTCAGTATGGGGGCGTGAAGCATGATAGAAGGGAGGGCTAAGGGTCAGTAAGGGGGCAAGTCTGTGAAACGCAACGATATTTTAAGCCACCTTCATGCTGAGTGAATTGGGACCTTTTATTCTATTGTTTTTGGGGTCTCAGTAGAGACTTAAAGCTTACAGAATGGAGGGGGCACACCATTAATTGACTGCTTGATCACATACTCTCTTCAACTCAGAACAAAATAAAAGAAAAAATCTATTTGTGAATGTGTCAAAAATCTCTAGAATGGGAAAAGTCACACTTAGATAACCAGTTGTCATCGATTTATAGCATCGTCTTAACTAGGCCTGCCTGTTCCCATTGTAGAGAATTCTCACCCATTCACCATATAGCGAAATTACCCCCCATGCCCCATAAAAAGGAGAAAGGTGAGCTGCGTTTGGCCTAACTAAGCAGTGAGTGTAGCTTCAGAGCCAGCTATGAGATTAAATACGCTGAGGGGCAGTGAAGAATCAGGGGGCAAACACGGGGGCTTTGTGGAATCGTATAGGCAGGGGAGGGGCCTTCACAAATTGATTTATTTGTATAAACTGCAGCAGAGTGTTCAGTGTCATTGGAGAGGCTGGTTGTTGGTTCACTTGGAGTCTGTTATTTATTTCTATCTAAGACTCCGACACCAAGCGGAGCGGTGTGGAGTGAAAAGGAGTGTTCATTGTCATTGGAGAGGCTGGTTGTTGGTTCACTTGGAGTCTGTTATTTATTTCTATTAAGAATCTGACTCCAAGCAGAGCAGTGCGGAGTGAAGCAGAGTGTTCAGTGCCATTGGAGAGGCTGGTTGTTGGTTCACATGGAGTCTGTTATATATTTGTATCTAAGACTCCGACTCCAAGCGGAGCGGAGCGGTGCGGCGTGAAGCAGAGTGTTCAGCGTTCCGTGGCTCCTGGCGATGGCAGCAGGACTCTGTCAAATGATCATGATTTCTGGATAATCACTGATATTTTGGAAATAGCAAAATATCTGTGGAGTATCCGAGAATAGACATTGAGTCACAGTAGTTAAACACTGTAAACATTGTCAATGAAGCACCAGCAGTAAGTGTCTATGGGCCTCATTACGACCCTGGCGCTAATGGGTTAACGGCACCGTAAAAGGCTGCAGCGCCGTTAACCCATTAGTGCCTGATTACGAGGTCCCTTTGCGGGACCCGACCTTAACGGCTGGTCTACACCAGCCGTTAAAGTAGGGACCCACAAAGGTATAATAAACAAAAAATCAGGATGACGAGATCCAGACCCAGTTCTGTGTGTGTGTGTTTATTCGCATCAACACAGAAAGTTTTTCAAGTAATCAAAACAATTTATTTTACAGATCTTTCGATAAGCACGAAAGGTACAATGTGAACGGACAAGGTTTAGTGATGAGAAGTGATAACACATATGTGTGTAGACCTCGCAACTGCAGAGGCCAAAAACTCCACTCAAAAAACAGATTTCCCACAGTTGGAAAGGGTAACAACCCTAGTAGGCAGGGAAAGGTGTGCTCTTAGACTTGCGTCAGTCCAAGGCATGATTAACACATGGTGCACACAACACAATTTACATGAAACGTACACAAGGGGGGTAGAGTTGTGACACAGGGATCGACACAGGGTGTGTTTCGGCCAAAAAAGAGGCTAGAATTGCGTCTGTCTTTGCGCTGGCCTTCGTCAGGAGATGCACCTATAGCGGAGCTGTCCGTAGTGTCTGCTGTTGTGGTAGCCGGAGGCTGTTATGAGGGTCATCCATGTTAACAACCACTACGGCGTTCAGAGGTCCCGGTACTACGCAGCGCAGCACCTGCGAGCTCACTGAGATTCAGGACCTATCCCCCGGCCTACACCAGTTGCACGGGACCCTGAGACGAATCGGCCCATCCACCGAGACAGCCGACAGAACAAATGCCATTCGTGCACCGTCAATCCTGCATTTGTTATGGATGACCCTCATAACAGCCTCCGGCTACCACAACAGCAGACACTACGGACAGCACCGCTATAGGTGCATCTCCTGACGAAAGGAAATCTGTTTTTTGAGTGGAGTTTTTGGCCTCTGCAGTTGCGAGGTCTACACACATATGTGTTATCACTTCTCATCACTAAACCTTGTCCGTTCACATTGTACCTTTCGTGCTTATCGAAAGATCTGTAAAATAAATTGTTTTGATTACTTGAAAAACTTTCTGTGTTGATGCGAATAAACACACACACACAGAACTGGGTCTGGATCTCGTCATCCTGATTTTTTGTTTATTATATGTTTACCTACCTGGGTAAATCAGGACCCCGCCAGGTGCCCTACCATTTATATTCTATTTAGCGGGACCCACAAAGGGACCTTGGTGCTAAGTACAGTACCGCAATTTGCGGTACCGTACTTAGCGCCTTCCCCATTCCCATAGAGCCCTATGGGGCGAAAATGGGAATGGGGAAGGGCCATGGTTCAATGGGGAATTACCGCCCCGCCAACCTTGGAATGGGGTGGTAATTCCCCATTGAACCATGGCGGACCTGTTACAACACCGGCAACAACCATGGTGCTAATAGCGTCATGGTTTAGCGCCAGTGTTTGTAATGAGGGCCTATGTCTGTCTGGAGCATTTGCGATAGTGTGTTGTATTAAGTTTGCCTGCAACAAGCCTTGCATTCAGAGGGCGTGGGTGTGCAATTTGTTTGAGAGGAAAGGTTTTTGCTGTTCATTTACGTTACCCTGTGGGAACTGAGGAGCAACGTCCTTAAAGTCACAACTTGACCAATTTAAAGGCATCCATTATCCTGTGTTGTGGTGACTTCACAGCAAAAGCTCTTTGAGCCACAACGAAATTGAACTTGTAAAGGCACCCGTTATTTTGTATTGTGGTGATGGCAGGGCTAAAAGTCCTTTGAGCTGTTCAGGGGGTCACCTCGGAACTCACTGGTACAAATGACAAAAGTAGTCAAAAAGGAGGATTTGCCAGGCAAGAAGTAATGCAACTTTATTCTGGGTCCAGTCGCAGCTGGGAAAGCGAAATTCAAACAGCAATTGGAACAGAACTGCAAGAAACACGCTGTCAAAGATACGCCCCAAAAACAAGAGCTTTTATAACATTACGATCTAATTCACATCAATCACTTTGCAACCTTAAAATGTCTCCCCACAAGAAGCTGATTTGTGAAATCCTATCATACCCCTATAGGAGGGCATACATTATCTTCTATGATTGGGTCCCGCAAACCTTACCACACCACCCCTAGTTTCCTGTTGTGACATCACAATCCAACCCCCAATTCCCACATCATAGTGCAAATTCATTGAAGCAATTGAGATGACCAGCGGATCGTAATTCAACTGCCCCGGTCATCTCATCTACGTTCTCATGAGAAAGACATCTACCATGTATGAGAAATCTGAAGGTGTCTCCCTGTATAGTCCCTGGGGATCTGTCATCCAGGTGGCCAGGACACAGCCATCGCTATTGGATCCAGTTCCTGGGGTAGGACCAGTGCAGGAGGATCACCTGGATGCTGGGTCTTTGGGGAATGGAAGTGGGACACCGATGGGTGAGGCGTGGTATCCCCTTTTTTATAACACCTTTTCCCCATCCTGCCACATAGGATATTCAGAACCTCAACCCCACCCTTTTCCAACACAAACACTGTCTTAGACCATAAAAAAACAATGGACTAACACCAGAGCCATTTACCTGACATGTCCCAACACAAGGGTCAGGCAAAGTCAGGCAATTGATCAGAATCACACACACCTAACGGCCCTTTCCCTTCCCCACAGGGATACAAGGTGGAGCATGAGAGCACAATGTGAGCAAGGCAGACCGCATGACGAGACAGCTATCCCAGGGCAGCAGTTCAGGAGGAGACGAAAGGTGGCGAGAACCGAAGGGGCGACAAGGAGAGAAGTGACCTTGCCCTTTCTGACACAGACCTGCAAAGCCTTCTGGGAATGAAACATAAGACTGTGAACAATAGTCAGCGTGTCTTGCAGCAGATGTCAACGGTACACGTAGCCCTCCTACATTGATAATCAGGATGGGAGAGACACTTGCTACCATGGTACCGTCCTTGACTCCAGAGACAAGAAAAGCCAAGCAGTTGATCACAGCCGGTGAGTCGGAGGGACTATGTGGTCTGTGGCAGTGGCACTTTGGTAGTTGATGGTTCTATATGGTCTGTGGCAGTGGCACATGGGTATGTTATGGTTCCATGTGGTCTCTGGCACTTGTGTAGGGGATAGTTCTATGTGGTCTGTGGCACTTGCGTAGGTGATGGCTCTATGTGGTCTGTGACAGTGGCACCTGGATAATTGATGGTTCTATGTGGTCCATGGCAATGGCATTAGGGTATGTGAATGTTCTAAATGGGCTGTGGCACTTGCATAGGTGATGGTTCTATGTGGTCTGTGACAGTGACACTTTGGTAGTTGATGGTTCTATGTGGTCTGTGGCAGTGGCACTTGGGTATGTGATGGTGCTTGGGTGGTTGATGGTTCTATGTTGTCTATAGCAGGGGCACTTGCGTATGTAATAGTTCTATGTGGTTTGTGACAGTGGCACATGGGCATGTGATGGTTCTATGTGGTCTGTGGCAGTGGCACTTCAGTATGTGATGTTCTAAGTGGTCTGTGGCAGTGGCACTTGGGTGTGTGATGGTTTCATGTCGTCTGTGGCACTTGCATAGGTGATGGTTTTATGAGGTCTGTGGCAGGGGCACTTGCTTAGTTGATGTTTATTTGTGGTCTGTGGCAGTGGCACTTGGGTATTTGAATGTTCTATATGGGCTGTGGCACTTGCGTAGTTGATGGTTCTATGTGGTCTGTGGCAGTGGCACGGGGTATGTGATAGCTCCATGTGGTCTGTGGCACTTGCATGGGTGATGGTTATATGTGCTCTGTGGCAGTAGCCCTTGGGTAAGTGAAGGTTCTCTGTGGTTTCAGGCAGAGGCACGTAGGTATGTGTTGGTTCCATGTAGTCTGTGGCACTTGCACAGGTGATGGTTCTATGTGGTATGTTGCAGTAGCCCTTGGGTAAGTGATGGTTCACTATGGTTTGTGGCAGTTGGGTATTCAATGGTTCTATATGGTCTGTGGCAGTGGCACGTGGGTATGTTATGGTTCCATGTGGTCTGTGGCACTTGTGTAGGTGATAGTTCTATGTAGTCTGTGACAGTGGCATATGGGTAGTTGATGGCTCTATGTGGTCTGTGGCAGTGGCGCATGAGTATGTGATGGTTCCATTTAGTCTGTGGCACTTGCATAGGTAATGGTTCTATGTAGTCTGTGGCAGTAGCCCTTGGGTAAGTGATGGTTCTCGGTGGTTTGTTGCAGTGGCAGTTAGATACTCAATGATTCTATGTTATCGTTGGCAGTAACACTTGGGTAAGTGATGGTTCTATGTGGTCTGTGACAGTGGCACTTGGGTAGTTGATGGTTCTATGTGGTCTGTGGCAGTGGCGCATGAGTATGTGATGGTTCTATGTAGTCTGTGGCAGTAGCACTTGGGTATGTGATGGTTCTATATTTTCTGTGACAGTGGTACTTGGGTAGTTGATGGTTCTTTGTGGTCGGTGGCAGTGGCACTTGGGTATGCGTTGATTCTATGTGGTCTGTGACAGTGGCGCTTGGGTAGTTGATGGTTTTATGTGGTCTGTTGCAGTGTCACGTGGGTATGTGATCTTCCCATGTGGTCTGTGGTACTTGCATGGGTGATGGTTCTATGTGGTCTGTGGCAGTAGCCCTTGGCTAGGGGATGGTTCTCTGTGGTCTGTGGCGGTGACAGTTGGCTATTCAATGGTTCTATGTTATCTTTGGCAGTGGAACTTGGGTATGTGATGGTTCTATGTGATGTGTGGCAGTGGCACTTGGGTAGTTGATGGTTCTATGTAGTCTTTGGCAGTGGCAACTGGGTATGTGATGGTGCTTGGGTGGTTGATGCTTCTATGTGGTCTATGGCAGGGGCACTTGGGTATGTAATAGTTCTATGTGGTTGATGACAGTGGCACGTGGGCATGTGATGGTTCTATGTGCTCTGTGGCAATGGCACTTGGGTGTGTGATGGTTTCATGTCATCTGTGGCACTAGCATAGGTGATGTTCCTCTGTGGTTTGTTGCAGTGGCAGTTGGATACTCAATGATTCTATGTTATCGTTGGCAGTAACACTTGGGTATGTGATGGTTCTATGTGGTATGTGACAGTGGTACTTAGGTAGTTGATGGTTCTATGTGGTCTGTGGCAGTGGCATTTGGGCATGTGAATGTTCTATGTGGGCTGTGGCACTTGCATAGGTGATGGTTCTATTTGGTCTGTGACAGTGGCACTTGGGTAGTTGATGGTTCTTTGTGGTCTGTTGCAGTGTCACATGGGTATGTGATGGTCCCATGTGGTCTGTGGTACTTGGGTAGGTGAAGGTTCTATGTGGTCTGTGGCAGTATCCCTTGGCTAGGGGACAGTTCTCTGTGGTGTGTGGCGGTGACAGTTGGCTATTCAATGGTTATATGTTATCTTTGGCAGTGGCACTTGGGTATGTGATGGTTCTATGTGGTTTGTGACAGTGGCACATGGGCATGTGATGGTTGTTTGTGGTTGGTGGCAGTGGCACTTGGGTATGGGATGATTCTATGTGGTCTGTGACAGTGGCACTTGGGTAGTTGATGGTTCTATGGGGTCTTTGGCAGTGGCACTTGGGTATGTGATGGTGCTTGGGTGGTTGATGGTTCTATGTGGTCTATGGCAGGGGCACTTGGTATGTAATAGTTATATGTGGTTGATGACAGTGGCTCGTGGGCATGTGATGGTTCTATGTGCTCTGTGGCAATGGCACTTGGGTGTGTGATGGTTTCATGTCATCTGTGGCACTTGCATAGGTGATGGTTTTCTGTTGTTTGTTGCAGTGGCAGTTGGATACTCAATGATTCTATGTTATCGTTGGCAATAACATTTGGGTATGTGATGGTTCTGTGTGGTCTGTGACAGTGGTACTTAGGTAGTTGATGGTTCTATGTGGTCTGTGGCAGTGGCATTTGGGCATGTGAATGTTCTATGTGGGCTGTGGCACTTGCACAGGTGATGGTTCTATGTGGTCTGTGACAGTGGCACTTGGGTAGTTGATGGTTCTTTGTGGTCGGCGGCAGTGGCACTTGGGTGTGCGATGATTTTATGTGGTCTGTGACAGAGACGCTTGGGTAGTTGATGGTTTTATGTGGTCTGTTGCAGTGTCACATGGGTATGTGATGGTCCCATGTGGTCTGTGGTACTTGGGTAGGTGATGGTTCTATGTGGTCTGTGGCAGTAGCCCTTGGCTAGGGGACAGTTCTCTGTGGTCTGTGGTGGTGACAGTTGGCTATTCAATGGTTATATGTTATCTTTGGCAGTGGCACTTGGGTATGTGATGGTTCAATGTGATGTGTGACAGTGGCACTTGGGTAGTTGATGGTTCTATGTGGTCTTTGGCAGTGGCACTTGGGTATGTGATGGTGCTTGGGTAGTTGATGGTTCTATGTGGTCTTTGGCAGTGGCACTTGGGTATGTAATAGTTCTATGTGATCTGCGGCAGTGGCACTTGATTGTTCTATGGGGTCTGTGGCAGTGGCACTTGGGTGTGTGATGGTTTCATGTTGTCTGTTGCACTTGCATAGGTGATGGTTCTATGTGGTATGTGACAGTTGGGTATTCAATGGTGTTATGTTATTTTTGGCAGTGGCACTTGAGTATGCGATGATTCTATGTGGTCTGTGACAGTGGTACTTGGCTAGGTGATGGTTCTACGTGGTCTGTGGCAGTGGCACTTGGGTATGTGAATGTTCTATTTGGGCTGTGGCATTTGCATAGGCGATGGTTCTATGTGGCCTGTGGCAGTTGCACTTGGGTATGTGAATGTTCTATGTGGGCCATGGCACTTGCATAGGTGATGGTTCTATGTGGTCTGTGACAGTGGCACTTGCGTAGTTGATGGTTCTTTGTGGTCGGTGGCAGTGGCACTTGGGTATGCGATGATTCTATGTGGTCTGTGACAGTAGCGCTTGGCTAGTTGATGGTTTTATGTGGTGTGTTGCAGTGTCACGTGGGTATGTGTTGGTCTCATGTGGTCTGTGGTACTTGCGTGGGTGATGGTTCTATGTGGTCTGTGGCAGTATCCCTTGGCTAGGGGATGGTTCTCTGTGGTCTGTGGCGGTGACAGTTGGCTATTCAATTGTTTTATGTTATCTTTGGCAGTGGCACTTGGGTATGTGATGGTTCTATGTGATGTGTGACAGTGGCACTTGGGTAGTTGATGGTACTATGTGGTCTTTGGCAGTGGCATTTGGGTATGTGATGGTGCTTGGGTGGTTGATGGTTCTATGTGGTCTGTGGCAGGGGCACTTGGGTATGTAATAGTTCTATGTGGTTTGTGACAGTGGCACATGGGCATGTGATGGTTGTTTGTGGTTGGTGGCAGTGGCACTTGGGTATGGGATGATTCTATGTGGTCTGTGACAGTGGCGCTTGGGTAGTTGATGGCTTTATGTGGTCTGTTGCAGTGTCACGTGGGTATGTGGTGGTCCCATGTGGTCTGTGGTACTTCTGTGTGTGATGGTTCTATGTGGTCTGTGGCAGTAGCCCTTGGCTAGGGGATGGTTCTCTGTGGTCTGTGGCGGTGACAGTTGGCTATTCAATTGTTTTATGTTATCTTTGGCAGTGGCACTTGGGTATGTGATGGTTCTATGTGATGTGTGACAGTGGCACTTGGGTAGTTGATGGTACTATGTGGTCTTTGGCAGTGGCATTTGGGTATGTGATGGTGCTTGGGTGGTTGATGGTTCTATGTGGTCTGTGGCAGGGGCACTTGGGTATGCAATAGTTCTATGTGGTTTGTGACAGTGGCACATGGGCATGTGATGGTTGTTTGTGGTTGGTGGCAGTGGCACTTGGGTATGGGATGATTCGATGTGGTCTGTGACAGTGGCACTTGGGTAGTTGATGGTTCTATGTGGTCTTTGGCAGTGGCACTTAGGTATGTGATGGTGCTTGTGTGGTTGATGGTCCTATGTGGTCTATGGCAGGGGCACTTGGGTATGTAATAGTTCTATGTGGTCTGTGACAGTGGCACATGGGCATGTGATGGTTGTTTGTGGTTGGTGGCAGTGGTACTTGGGTATGGGATGATTCTATGTGGTCTGTGACAGTGGCGCTTGGGTAGTTGATGGTTTTATGTGGACTGTTGTAGTGTCACGTGGGTATGTGTTCTTCCCATGCGGTCTGTGGTACTTGCGTGGGTGATGGTTCTATGTGGTCTGTGGCAGTAGCCCTTGGCTAGGGGATGGTTCTCTGTGGTCTGTGGCGGTGACAGTTGGCTATTCAATGGTTCTATGTTATCTTTGGCAGTGGAACTTGGGTATGTGATGGTTCTATGTGGTTTGTGACAGTGGCACATGGGCATGTGATGGTTGTTTGTGGTTGGTGGCAGTGGCACTTGGGTATGGGATGATTCTATGTGGTCTGTGACAGTGGCACTTGGGTAGTTGATGGTTCTATGTGGTCTTTGGCAGTGGCACTTGGGTATGTGATGGTGCTTGGGTGGTTGATGGTTCTATGTGGTCTATGGCAGGGGCACTTGGTATGTAATAGTTCTATGTGGTTGATGACAGTGGCTCGTGGGCATGTGATGGTTCTATGTGCTCTGTGGCAATGGCACTTGGGTGTGTGATGGTTTCATGTCATCTGTGGCACTTGCATAGGTGATGGTTTTCTGTGGTTTGTTGCAGTGGCAGTTGGATACTCAATGATTCTATGTTATCGTTGGCAATAACACTTGGGTATGTGATGATTCTATGTGGTCTGTGACAGTGGTACTTAGGTAGTTGATGGTTCTATCTGGTCTGTGGCAGTGGCATTTGGGCATGTGAATGTTCTATGTGGGCTGTGGCACTTGCACAGGTGATGGTTCTATGTGGTCTGTGACAGTGGCACTCGGGTAGTTGATGGTTCTTTGTGGTCGGTGGTAGTGGCACTTGGGTGTGCGATGATTCTATGTGGTCTGTGATAGTGGCGCTTGGGTAATTGATGGTTTTATGTGGTCTGTTGCAGTGTCACATGGGTATGTGATGGTCCCATGTGGTCTGTGGTACTTGGGTAGGTGATGGTTCTATGTGGTCTGTGGCAGTAGCCCTTGGCTAGGGGATGGTTCTCTGTGGTCTGTGGTGGTGACAGTTGGCTATTCAATGGTTATATGTTATCTTTGGCAGTGGCACGTGGGTATGTGATGGTTCAATGTGATGTGTGACAGTGGCACTTGGGTAGTTGATGGTTCTATGTGGTCCTTGGCAGTGGCACTTGGGTATGTGATGGTGCTTAGGTAGTTGATGGTTCTATGTGGTCTTTGGCAGTGGCACTTGGGTATGTAATAGTTCTATGTGATCTGCGGCAGTGGCACTTGTGTATGTGATTGTTCTATGTGGTCTGTGGCAGTGGCACTTGGGTGTGTGATGGTTTCATGTTGTCTGTTGCACTTGCATAGGTGATGGTTCTTTGTGGTATGTGACAGTTGGGTATTCAATGGTGTTATGTTATCTTTGGCAGTGGCACTTGAGTATGCGATGATTCTATGTGGTCTTTGACAGTGGTATTTGGCTAGGTGATGGTTCTATGTGGTCTGTGGCAGTGGCACTTGTGTATGTGAATGTTCTATGTGGGCTGTGGCACTTGCATAGGCGATGGTTCTATGTGGCATGTGGCAGTTGCACTTGGGTATGTGAATGTTCTATGTGGGCCATGGCACTTGCATAGGTGATGGTTCTATGTGGTCTGTGACAGTGGCACTTGCATAGTTGATGGTTCTTTGTGGTCGGTGGCAGTGGCACTTGGGTATGCGATGATTCTATGTGGTCTGTGACAGTAGCGCTTGGCTAGTTGATGGTTTTATGTGGTGTGTTGCAGTGTCACGTGGGTATGTGTTGGTCTCATGTGGTCTGTGGTACTTCCGTGGGTGATGGTTCTATGTGGTCTGTGGCAGTAGCCCTTGGCTAGGGGATGGTTCTCTGTGGTCTGTGGCGGTGACAGTTGGCTATTCAATTGCTTTATGTTATCTTTGGCAGTGGCACTTGGGTATGTGATGGTTCTATGTGATGTGTGACAGTGGCACTTGGGTAGTTGATGGTACTATGTGGTCTTTGGCAGTGGCATTTGGGTATGTGATGGTGCTTGGGTGGTTGATGGTTCTATGTGGTCTGTGGCAGGGGCACTTGGGTATGTAATAGTTCTATGTGGTTTGTGACATTGGCACATGGGCATGTGATGGTTTTTTGTGGTTGGTGGCAGTGGCACTTGGGTATGGGATGATTCGATGTGGTCTGTGACAGTGGCGCTTGGGTAGTTGATGGCTTCATGGGGTCTGTTGCAGTGTCACTTGGGTATGTGATGGTCCCATGTGGTCTGTGGTACTTGCATGTGTGATGGTTCTATGTGGTCTGTGGCAGTAGCCCTTGGCTAGGGGATGGTTATCTGTGGTCTGTGGCAGTGACAGTTGGCTATTCAATGGTTCTATGTTATCTTTGGCAGTGGCACTTGGGTATGTGATAGTTCTATGTGATGTGTGACAGTGGCATTTGGGTGTGTGATGGTTTCATGTCATCTGTAGCACTTGCATAGGTGATGGTTCTTTGTGATCTGTGGCAGCAGCCCTTGGGTAAGTGATCGTTGTCTGTGGTCTGTGGCAGTGGCAACTTTGTATGTGAATGGGGTATGTGGGCTGTGGCATTTGTGTCGTTGATGGTTCTATGCTTTCTATGGCAGTGGCACTTGGGTATGCGATGATTCTATGTGGTCTGTGATAGTAGCGCTTGGCTAGTTGATGGTTTTATGTGGTGTGTTGCAGTGTCACGTGGGTATGTGTTGGTCTCATGTGGTCTGTGGTACTTGCGTGGGTGATGGTTCTATGTGGTCTGTGGCAGTAGCCCTTGGCTAGGGGATGGTTCTCTGTGGTCTGTGGCGGTGACAGTTGGCTATTCAATTGTTTTATGTTATCTTTGGCAGTGGCACTTGGGTATGTGATGGTTCTATGTGATGTGTGACAGTGGCACTTGGGTAGTTGATGGTACTATGTGGTCTTTGGCAGTGGCATGTGGGTATGTGATGGTGCTTGGGTGGTTGATGGTTCTATGTGGTCTGTGGCAGGGGCACTTGGGTATGTAATAGTTCTATGTGGTTTGTGACAGTGGCACATGGGCATGTGATGGTTGTTTGTGGTTGGTGGCAGTGGCACTTGGGTATGGGATGATTCGATGTGGTCTGTGACAGTGGTGCTTGGGTAGTTGATGGCTTCATGGGGTCTGTTGCAGTGTCACTTGGGTATGTGATGGTCCCATGTGGTCTGTGGTACTTGCATGTGTGATGGTTCTATGTGGTCTGTGGCAGTAGCCCTTGGTTAGGGGATGGTTATCTGTGGTCTGTGGCAGTGACAGTTGGCTATTCAATGGTTCTATGTTATCTTTGGCAGTGGCACTTGGGTATGTGATAGTTCTATGTGATGTGTGACAGTGGCACTTGGGTAGTTGATGGTACTATGTGGTCTTTGGCAGTGGCATTTGGGTATGTGATGGTGCTTGGGTGGTTGATGGTTCTATGTGGTCTGTGGCAGGGGCACTTGGGTATGTAATAGTTCTATGTGGTTTGTGACAGTGGCACATGGGCATGTGATGGTTGTTTGTGGTTGGTGGCAGTGGCACTTGGGTATGGGATGATTCGATGTGGTCTGTGACAGTGGCGCTTGGGTAGTTGATGGCTTCATGGGGTCTGTTGCAGTGTCACTTGGGTATGTGATGGTCCCATGTGGTCTGTGGTACTTGCATGTGTGATGGTTCTATGTGGTCTGTGGCAGTAGCCCTTGGCTAGGGGATGGTTATCTGTGGTCTGTGGCAGTGACAGTTGGCTATTCAATGGTTCTATGTTATCTTTGGCAGTGGCACTTGGGTATGTGATAGTTCTATGTGATGTGTGACAGTGGCATTTGGGTGTGTGATGGTTTCATGTCATCTGTAGCACTTGCATAGGTGATGGTTCTATGTGATCTGTGGCAGTAGCCCTTGGGTAAGTGATGGTTGTCTGTGGTCTGTGGCAGTGGCAACTTTGTATGTGAATGGGGTATTTGGGCTGTGGCATTTGTGTAGTTGATGGTTCTATGCTTTCTATGGCAGTGGCACTTGGGTATGTGATGGTTCTATGCCGTCTGTGGCAATTGCATAGGTGATGGTTCTATGCGGTCTTTGGCAGTATCCCTTCAGTAGTGTGAGAAAGCTGAGGGCTCTCTCCCAACTATTCACCAGGGATCTTCGACTCAGGTAGCCAAGCAAGGGCCATTGCTTTTTGATCCCAACCCTGGGGGCGTACATGCAAGGGAGGATCAACTGGGTGGAAGTTCCTTGTGGATTAGGGAGAGGGAGCCGGACGAGAGAGACATATTATCCTCCTTCCGTATCTCTGACTTATCCTCCCTTCCCTCAGCCTTCATGCGCTATGCTTACGCAAACCCCATTTCTCCCCAAAGTACTGAGAAAGGAGGACTACCTAGAGAACACCAACCACTCTACTGGTATAAAGAAGGGGCCTGGAAAGGCGACCAAGATGAAGGTCAGGCATGTCCCATTCATTTCACTAATTACAACCAGGCAACTGAGACTGAGGACTCACAACTGAAACCCCTCAAGGGGACACAGGTGTATATAACGTGGAGCCCACAGCAGTACAGAGGGAGTTGTAAGGAGAGAGCAGCAGCAGACCCAGTGAATGGCAAGGAGTACCCATAGACGACGGAACGCCAAAGAGCTGTGGACGTGCAGAGGGAAGCAGTCCATGGAAGCTGGGCAAAGGAGTCGTGGCTTCAGGGTGCTGGCGAGGTGGGAGGAAGGGAGCCGTGTGGAATATCGGCCCCTTCGTGGAAGCTGCAAAGTGCCTTTTTCCCCTGGGCGATGGAAACAACAGAAGAGTGTCTGAGGGGCAGGAGGTCAGACTGTGACCTCAACCTCAAGACCTCAGGAAAGCTGAGAAGCCGAGAAAAGCAAGCTTGGGGGGCAGGGGCAATCTTAAGCTTTAATGGAACTTGTGTGAACTTTAAAGAACCAATAGTGGAGCTGCAATTGGGGAAGAAAATCAAATCTCAAGATACTTTTTTGTTTGAACTGTTCTGAGAATATCACAAACTCGAAGAGAGGCCGAAACCCAAACAAAAGCTAGAACAATGCTCAGAACTTTTATTTTTGAACAGTGTTTATTTGGTGCTACTATCCCTACACTTTGTTTAGTATTAGATGTGAGGGCAAGCATAGGTTATGACACACACAGACTGTTGATTTTGACTGACTGACAAGGACTTCCCTTTAGTTTATTTAGGTAGAGGACACCTCAACTTAATTATAGGGCAAGATAGGTATTCATCCAACCCTACAAATCATAATAAAAGTTTTCAGAAACGGTTCCTTTTTGTGTGTCTGTGTCATCTCTTGATACCATGCCTGTCTCACATATGGTGTCAGGACTGGGATGCAGCTCAATCGATACAGATTGGGGGATCGTGAAATACGAGAAGTTAAGTACCAGAGCATCAAGTTCCACGGCAGTCACAAAAGGCTCCATCGGATTTGATATCTGTAGTAGCAGGAAATAAACCATTCCTTCAGGGGAAAGGAAAATAATATCCACTGATTTACTACTTATACCACCACCTGGAACCTATATACGACTAGCCCCCAAATCAGGACTTGCTTGGATATTCGGGATA
Organism: Ambystoma mexicanum; assembly: GCF_040938575.1. Taxonomy (NCBI): domain Eukaryota; kingdom Metazoa; phylum Chordata; class Amphibia; order Caudata; family Ambystomatidae; genus Ambystoma; species Ambystoma mexicanum. The sequence continues at coordinate 13,800,133 of NC_090938.1, read as the reverse complement.
TATGTCCTGGCTGGTGTTACTCAAAGAGTGGAAGGAGAACCCTCCTGAGGCCAATGCCACTATACTTTCTTGTTTGGTACCAGAAGAAGTAGAGAATAATATCTTAATTCCTTTAACCTCATGAATAATCAGAAACAAGATCTTCTAGACCTAGTAAGCCAATTTCAGGATGTGTTTTGTGAGGAACCGGGACAAGTGAAGAATATGTACCACCACATTCACACTCTCCCAGGAAAAGTAGTACATTTAAAACCCTATCGACTCTCTGAGGCTCGAAAACATACCATCATTAAAGAGGTAGAGAACATGCTTAAAGCCAATATAATACAACCTTCAAATAGCCCTTTGTCCCACCCCATCGTCTTAGTGGTGAAACCCGATGGTAGTTGGAGGTTCTGCATAGATTTCAGGAGGGTGAATACAAGCTCAGCTTTTGACATGTACCCAATACTGCGTATTGACGACCTCAAACATAGATTGGGTAATGCTGTTTACTTGTCAACCCTATATCTCACCAAGGATATTGGCAAGTTCTGCTGTTTGGCCCTGACAAAGAGAAAACTGTGTCCCCATAGGGTTATCCCATTTTAAGGTCCTGCCATTTGGATTACATGGTGTTCCCGCAACATTCCAGAGACTGATGGACCAGCTTTTACAACCTTACTCAGACATTTGCAGAGCATACATTGATGACAAAGTAATCCATAGCAAAGCCTGGGAAGACCGCCTATACCATCTATATACAGTTACGAGAGCTCTCAGGAAAGCCAGATTAACGGCCAACCAGAAGAAATGTAAAATAGCCCAATCTGCTGTTAAATACCTTGGGTTTTTTGTAGGCAATCGTGGTGTCCAACCCCAACAAGAAAAAGTAAGAGCAGTTCTTTAAATCCCTACACAAAAAAACAAAAGGGATTTAAGAGCTTTTCTTGGGTTGATAAGATATTACTGTAGGTATATCCCACATTAAAGTGCAGAGCCTCAAAAATTCTAATGGAATGAGCAGGATGACATATGCTATAATATATTGAAACAAACCCTAGGTCAGAGCCCCATTTTGAAAGTGGCCGATTTTTCCAAAGGCTTCATTTTGCAAACTGACGCTTCCTTGACAGGACTAGGTGCCATCCTATCATAAAACATGATGGCCTAGAACACCCAATTCTGTACACCAGTCAGAAATTGTTCCCCAGGGAAAACAATTACTCAGTCATCAAACTAGAAGCACTGGAGGTAAAGGGGGCGATGGTGGAATCACTGGTAATGGATAGGGGAATGGAGGGCATCACTCAGATAGAGGGGTTGATGGGGGGCATCACTGCAGATAAAGGGGTTAATGGAGGGTGTACAGCAGATGAACAGGGTGATGGATGGAATCAGTGGAGATGGAGGGGTGATGGAGGGCATCACTGGAGATGAAGGGGTTAATGGAGGGAGTACACCAGATGAACAGGGTGATGGAGGGCATCACTGAAAATGGAGGGGGCGATGGAGAGATCACCAATGATGAAGGGGATGATGGAGAGCTCACCGGAGAGTGACACTGTGATGGAGGTATCATTGGAGAATGAGGTGGCAATGGAGGGGATCACTGGAGATAGAGGGGGTGATGAAGGGATCGCTGGCAATGAAGGGGTGATGGAGGGCATCACTGGAGATGGATGGGTGATGGAGGGCATCACTGGAGATGAAGGGGTGATGGAGGGCATCACTGGAGATGAAGGGGGTGATGGAGGGTATCACTGTAAATAGAGGAGGTGATGAGGGCACCACTTTAGATGGAGGGGGTGATGGAGGGCATCACTGGAGGTAGAGGGGGTGATGGAGGGCATCACGAGATGGCAGTGTGATGGAGGGATCACTGGAGATAAAGGGGGTGATAAGGGCATCACTGGAAATAGAGGGATCAATGGAGGGGATCACTGGAGATAGAGGGGTTGATGAGGGCATTGCTGGAGATGGAGGGTGTGATGGTGGCAATACTGGAGATGAAGGGGGTGATGGAGGGATTACCAGTGGCACCACTAGGGCGTTTAGGGGGACAGAGCCCCCCCTCTGAAATCCTGTGCTCCCCTGCCTAAGGTGAGCAGTGACCGTGTTCTCTGTTCGTGGTGTTTGTGACACTCACTAAGGCAAATGTCTGCTGATCACACAGAAAATACTCTCCTTTTGTCTCAAAGCGAGCAGTGATCTAGGTATGCATTCTGGCATGGGTATGAACATGAGCAGGAGCCACTTCTCAGGTGTTCCTGCCCGGCTTCTGCACAGCGACCTCCATAGTGTGCAGAGCAGCTTGCAGCCCTTCCCATCAGAATGTAGGCACGAAAGTGCTAATGATGGGCCATTAGTCACTGAATGGTTTTGTGCCTCCATTCTGATGGGAGGGGAGGTGCAGTGGGGTGTGGGTAGTTGGTGTGCACAAAAGCCTCTCTGCAGGAGTGCTTCTGATGTCATACATTACCTTTCATAGGCGGCCCCCCACTGTGGTCTGTGGCCCACCTACTTTTGTCTTTGGACCCCTCTGTGCCCCTCCTAAATTTGACTCCTGGCAACGCCACTGGGGATCACTGAAGATAGAGGGGGGATGATGGCATCACTAGAGGTAGGGGGGTTATGAGGCCATCTGTGTTGTTGGAGGGGTGATGGAGGGGATCACTGGAAAAGAAGGGGGTGATGTAGGGCATCACTGGAGATAGAGGGGGTGCTGAGGGCATCGGTGGAAATAGAGGGGGCGATGAGGGCATCTCTGGAAATGGAGGGGCTGACAGAGGGATCACTGGAAATGGAGGGCTTGATGGAGGGATCACTGGCGCTAGACGGGTGAAGGGGATCACTGGAGTAGGAGGGGGTGATGGAGGGGATCACTGGAGATGGAGGGGGTGATGGAGGGATTACTGGCATTTGAGGGAATTGGATGATCACTGGAGATTGAGGGGGGATGGAAACATCACTGTGGAGGCGTGGGAGCTTCAAGAACGGCTTATTGGAGAGAGATGGGGAGGACAGTAACATGGAGGGGAGTTCGGCAAGCTCTGCTTTGGCCATCTTCCAATTGGTATTCTGCGTATGCTGGTGTTTACTCCAAGTGGTTTACTTTGCTGCAATTACAGTCAGAAAATTAAGGAGCTACAGAAATTCAAAACAAAGGTGAATAAAATGTTAACAGAAAGAGCTGAGCGAAGTTTGTATCAGTTAAAATGTACCTACTTTAAAAATGCGATTGATGGTTGGCACATCGATTGAGGAAAATAGAATCAGATAGGGCTATCACTTCAGTTTGGGATCCAAATGGTTTAATTACGTTTAAACCTGGAAACATCAATGACATTTTTAAGAGTTACTGTGAAAAATTGTACCGTAATGAACAATCAGTGTCTGGAGAAATTAAGCATTTTATGGTGAATTTGTAGATCGTGAAGATTTTGGAAACGGAATGTAAGATTCTAGAAGAGCTGACTATTGAAGAAATAAGGAGGTCAATCACTAAGCTGAATACAGGGAAGTCACCCGGGCCGGATGGCCTTCCAGCCGATTTCTATAAGATTCTACCAAACTCAGTCCTGACCCTCATGAGGGATATGTTCATATCATCACTAAGAGATGTCTTATAACCTCAAACGACTAGACCTGCTATGATAACAGTATTTAAAAAGAAAGGAAAGGATGAGACTCAACCTTCGAGTTACCGCCCGATTAGCTTAATAAACATGGATAACAAAGTATTGTCTAAATTATTAGCCATGAGGTTACGAACTTTATTACCAATGCTGCTCCATGAAGATCAATCTGGGTTTGTACAGAAAAGACACGCTTCTGTAACATTTGCAGACTACTTCAAACAATGCCACAAGCCTCACACTCATGTGATGATATTGCAGTAATGTCCTTGTATGCAGAAAGAGCGTTCAAAAGTGTGAACTGGAATTACCTATTTATGGTACTGCATAGAATGGGGCTAGGAGAGAAATGCATATCCTGGATTAAATGATTGTACTCAAACCAACTGCTGATATAAACACAAATGGCTTGAGATCCAGTATATTTGAACTAGAAAGAGGAACTGGGCAAGGATGCCCCTTATCACCGCTTTTGTTTGTTATTGCAGTGGAGCATCAGACGCAAGAGAAGGTTAAGTGCGGTAAGTTGTTGGGGTGTGGAATAAAAGCTTTGGTTTCATGCTGACGATCTTCTGCTAGTCTTCAAAGATTTATAACACATTCACTACCCATATTAAGGGAAATTCTATGCAACTTCAATGCATCATCTGGTCATAAATTTAAGTGGGCAAAATCAGAGGTGATGCCATTGACAATAACCTGTAATAAGCCGTGGGTTACCTCTCTCGGCTTTAGATGGTGCTCGGATAGGATGAGGTATTTAGGAGTATGGTTGACCCCAAAGATTGAAGAGATGGTACATGAAAATCTGGAAGAATTGAGCGAAGGATTGAGAATAGATCTGGAGAGATGGAAAGTGCTAAAGCTGTCCTTATGGGGGAAAGTGAAAGCCCTAAAAATGAATTCAGCTCCTAGGATAAACTATGTCCTTGGTATGTGACCTTTAAAAAGTGGCCAACAATATTGGAAAGAGTTTGATGGGCTCATGCAGAGTTTCATTTAGGATAACAATCTTCTGAGACTAAAGCTCTGGAAACTACAATTACCACTTGACAAAGGGGGACTGGGTGTATCGAACTTTCATGCTTATCATTTAGAGTTCATGGCACAATTTTTTATTCCATTCTTACAAATATCACCAAATGATTGTGTTAAACGGGAAATCATATTGTGCCTCCTTTATTGTATATATTGGCCTAAGCCCAGTAGCTCTGCGAAGAAATCCGCATCCAAAGTGCTCCGGAAGTGTGGCTGTTGGGCTGGGTGGTCTGAATCTCCTGCTGGACAACTCCCACGTGATCTCCGTGTACCTCTGCTAATCGATAGGGCGTCCGCGAGGTGAAGCCTCTACTGCCGTTCTACTGCGCGTAATGCGCTGACACTGGACTGCCTTTCTGATTCTGTTGGGACATCTAACATAGCCCCGCCTCCTTTGCTCCGCCTCCCGCCTCCTGCCCGCTCCCCACACACAGCCTCTTCCTCATTAGCACTGGTGCACGCGCATCCCGCGCGCGCATTCGAAGTGCTCCGGAAGTGTGGCTGTTGGGCTGGGTGGACTGAATCTCCTGCTGGACAACTCCCGTGTGATCTCCGTGTACCTCTGCTAATCGATACGGCGTCAGCAAGGTGAAGCCTCTACTGCCGTTGCGCGTAACGCGCTGACACTGGACTGCCTTTTTGATTCTGTTGGGACATCTAACATAGGTGAACTCTTGTCTCTTGTCTTCAAGACCGCGGGTCTTGCCGCAAATTTTGTTTGTTGTTGGTCGGAGAGTGTAATTTACTCTCTACTCCTCTCTTACAGCCCGCCTCCTTTGCTCCGCCTCCCGCCTCCTGCCCGCTCCCTACCCACAGCCTCTTCCTCATTAGCACTGGTGCACGCGCATCCCGCGCGCGCATCCGAAGTGCTCCGGAAGTGTGGCTGTTGGGCTGTTCGTCTGGCGGTGGTCGGGGGTTGAGGTACAGAGACAGTATGTGTCTATTGAAATTGCTACTGTAATTAGTGCTACTTGTGCAATTAGCCTTTTATTTTTACTTACACCCTTCTTGGCTTTTCATTTTCAAGATGAGAAAAAACAAAATGCTGGGAATGAAAAATGATGTCAGAGCTGACTTTTTTGCTGCAGTCAGCACTAGACGAGCTAGTTTAGCCTGTGCTGCTGCCCTCCTTTTACCCGACATGAATGATGATGAAGAAGCACTATTGCAATGTGCCCAGGACTGTTCTACTGCGGGTAAAAATATTGATGATCTAATAGACCCATCCCAACCTCTCTTTTTGGAACCTGAGTCTCCCGATGACACTCAATCCAAAAAGAAATCAGCTTTGTACAAAGATGGGGCAACTACCCCACAGGAACCATGTATATCTAGTGGATTTGATTATGACAATTTTGATGAACCCCTATCCTCTTTTCGCTTAGGCGAAGTGAATTCTGCTGTCCCGGGCACGGAGAATTCAGCTACCGTTGGTATGGGGGAGTTGGTTGACCCTAGTCACTCTGCCAACACTGATCTTATGGCAATGATGGGCATTTTTAATCATCTGATGTTGTCAGAATTAAGAAAGCAGACGGTTGGAACAACCAATCTGGCCTCTGAAATAGGAAACTTACCCAAGAAGTTGGGTGAGTCTTTCGCTATTGTACTTCCCCCTATCCTGGTGAAGGAGCTGAGGGAGGTTTTTGGTGCTAAAGTTCTCAATGTGGAGACTAATACATCACCCACAGACAAAATAATTATTCTACCTCCCACTCAGGAGGAAGCTAGTGGTGACTTGTCCCAGGGTGAAGGGACGAAAGGCAATGCGTCCTCGGTCGGAAAAGAGCTATCCAACTCTAATGAGGACTTTGAAGTAAAAATATCAAAAAGACAGGGGAAAAAATTGGCCAAAATTAAGAAAGAAAACTGCAATGAAGCTCTTAAAAAAATCATCTCGTAAATTTATGAGGGCACCCGAATTCAAACATGCCTTACTCGATGATGTGAATGTAATTTTTGTCCCCGACGAAAAAGGTGAAAATCATAAAAAAAACATGAACACACAATACAATCATGAAGACGTACATGTAGAGAACGTCCCTGGTATTCAAGGTTTTTATCTGAGGGGGAATTAGCTTTAGGTGATGCTTTAAAAAAGAAAAGGGAAGCCATCTATGAGATCTTTAAAGCGACTCCTTCACTAGAAAACTTTATAGAGCCTCCTAACCTAAATTTGGCCTGGGGGCGGAATGTCCAAGCTGATCCGATTGTTAACAATGTCATGCCTGAAATGAAACTTGATGAACATGTTAACAAAACTGGATCCATGGACAAATCTGGAAAGAATTGTGTTATCACTGTTAATACTGGCATGATTACTACTGGTTTGACAGTACCAAAAGCTCCTACTCAGCCAATACTGCCGAGTGACTGTAATCCTGTCAACATCGCAAGGTTTACCCATGAGCCACCAATGATCCCTAATGTTGTGGGGAAAGGGCCTGTGGTGTTCGCCTGTAATAACAGGGAGGAAGAAATTCAACATCTTATTCTGAAGGTGCTTAAAGACAATATGATATCTCAACCTGAGCGTAATCTGCCCATCCCTTTAGCCCCAACCAAAACTATCGAATCTTCATATGATAGTAACAAAGTGATAGACCCCGGCGTGATTAGGGGCTTTGAAGAGCAATTGTATTCGAATTAACCTAGTGAAGGTTACGAACACACATTTTCTACTGTTGCACAATCAGACCCAGATTTAAGACAACCAGCATGGCCCGAATTACCTGGTTTAATTCTCAAAACGCTATTTAATGATAATGGTAATGCCCCTCTAAATAGACCATACATTTTATCTCTGTTTGCGACTATCCCAGAACTCAATCTTATATCATCCACTGATATTTTTCTGGTTGCCTTCCTACATAAATTCAGGTCTGATTATGTACGTTTGATTATCCCCTCACCTTTGGTGAGATCGCTACTCTTGAAAGAGGCTGAACAACTGCAATCCCGAGGGTTTGACATATACGAACATAAGGTTACCTTACCTAAGGTTCCAAATCTGCCATCCAGGCAAGGGAAATATGATACTGGTCACTCATTGCCTAATATAGCTAGGGTGAACTCAAAACCCAACTCTGAACTGGATAAACAAGAATGGAGGTGGTCAGCCTTGTCCTTGCGTGAGTCGATTGACTCACTCAAATGGCTGGAAAAACCACTCTAGCTCTGAGCGTGTTTTACATTTTGTGAGTTGGAACTCGAGAGGCAGCTTTAACCTCTTACAGAATGAGGATCTTATGCGTTCCCTGGTTCAGTTTGATTTTATCCTACTTCAGGAAACTTGGTGTAGAACTGAGTTGTGCTGGGATGGTTTTATGGTGATCTCTAACTGTGCAGATGGCGCGAATAAGGGCCGTCCCAAAGGGGGACTCATTATAGCAGCCAAAATAACTAATGATTTAGTAAAAACTGGGGAATGGCGCTGTTTACATCATTTTCTCGTGGTCTCCTTTCAGCTGGGGGTAAATCAGGACTGTGTAGCCATTCTCATGGACTGTCCGATTTGCAACTTGCCAACAAACTAACTAAGTTGGGATTTATCATTGAACAGTGGTTGGAAAAGAACAAAGGGGGTCAGCGGGTAATTGCTGGTGATCTCAATGCCGACCGTTATAGTGAGCGTATGTTTGGTGATATCATCTTAGCCAATTCTTGCGATTTAGGTAAAACTGGCGGTAACCCTAAGCTGAGGGGCAGGATGTGGACGCATTTTGCGGAATTGTGGTCTGTTGACGTACTGTATAATGACCATATTACATGGAAAGCCCGAGGTCTTACTTCTATTATTGATTATATTTTTTTGTCCAGTGGTTTGTCAACAGGTATACGAAAATGTGATGTCACAGAAACTAGCTGCAGTGATCACTGTTTTTTGATGTTTGAAACAACTGTAAATGTTCAAAGCACAAACGCATATGTGTACAAACATGATTTGTCCTCTAGTCCAAAGGGTAATAGAATAAAGTGGACTCATGGCAAAAATGTCAAGTTCACCTCTACCATGGTGACAGACTTTGCGAGCATGACTCCCTTTCAACGGGATGACTGTTATTCTGCGGTGAATTTTACTGCATACATCCACTGCACCATTAATAAAATAGAGAAACAACTATACAAAAATCTCAAATCAAAAAACCAACATAAGCATTGTACCAACAGCAAAATTCATGAACGTAGATGTATTTATAGGAAACAACTAAGACTTCTTCATAAATCTGGTCTTCCCCAACTTGATATTGTGTGTATGACAAAGTCAATCAAACAAAGCTACAAAAACTGGTTGATCCACCATAGAGGTCAACTTTCGCAAATGGATGGTGAAGCTATGTTACGAGCCTTAAGGGGTACAAACTTCTCCAACTTTTGGTCCTTAATTAATGAATCTGAAAGACCCCAAAAGATTGCCAATATGCACTCCATTAGTGAAGACTCATGGCTGGGCCATTTTGCCAAGTTGTACCCTCCCAATAATAGTACAGAATCAATTGAGGTACATTGGAGACCGAATTGGACCCTGAAATTCACTGAAGAAGATATTACGAACCTTATTGTTAAATCCAAGAATTCGGGTGCTCCTGGTCACAACAATCTCATCAATAAACTGCTTAAAGTCGATCCAGTTTATTGGGCCCATATTTTGTTCCTGTTGTTTGAAAATGTTCTCTTATGTAAACATATCCCTGTATCCTGGAGGGTTTCTATTGTAATTCCGGTATTTAAAAAGGGTTCCCGGCTGGTTCCCTCTAGTTACAGACCGTTCGCAATTGCGGACCCTGAATCCAAGCTATTTTCCTCCATGGTCTTACTGGATTTGGAAAAATGGATCACGGATAAGCATATTCTTGATCCCAAACAGATCGATTTAAAAAAAAAGATTGGCACCCATTGTGGAGGCTTAATACTCAAATCTCTAACGTCCAGATCTATAAAAGTGGATAAAGCATCCACTTTTGTGGCGTCTATGGATCTAAGCTCAGCCTTTGATCTTGTAGACAGGAAGATGTGATCTTGATATTCCTATCCACCTGCTTGAAATTACTATGGCTCTTCATTCAGATTCCAGGATTAGAGTACGACTTAATTCAGAAGGTCTTCTCTCTAGAGAACTGATTATCACAAACGGCCTTCGACAAGGCTGCATGCCAGCCCCCACTATTTTTAATCTTTATGTAAGTGGTGCCAATAAAGCCTTGGACAACAAGGGTCTGGTCTGCCCCAAATTGAACGATACTTGTTTGGCATGGATGGCGTAAGCCGATGACTTCCTTCTTATTGACAACATGAAGGTTGGCCTTCAGCGGCTGTTTAAGGCCTTTGAGAGGTTATTTCTGATTTACGGGTTAAAATCAATCCATTCAAGACTGTTATTTTGCGCTTTGGTAGACCTAATAAGAAGGAAAACGCTTTTACATGGTTTTGTGGTAATAAAATCATGAAGGCTCAATCTGCTTTCAAGTATTTGGGCTTTTACTTCTCTGGGACGGGGTCTAATACTCTAATCAAAAGTCAGCTGAAATTAAAAGCCGAGATTGCGATCAGGCAAATGCGTGCAATCGAAACAAAATTTGGGAAGTTCCCTGCGACCCCGTTGAGAGAGTTTTACATCAAAAAAGCTATACCTCGTGTTACCTATGGCCTGGATTTGTTTTCAGATGACCTACATGCATATCTGACTTATATAGAAGGCCTCATCTGGAGGGCTGTACTCTTTTTCCTACCTAAATGTTTGCCATTGGCACTGATCTAATACGAATTTGGATTAACTTCCCTCGCTACCTTTGTTACTTGGAAACAAATGCACTTGTGGCGTAAATGCCACAGGTCGGGTGATGACACTCTGTATGCTTGTGCCGCTAGGGATCCAGCCAACCCTTTTTTTAATATGTTACATGATGAGACAATGCAATGCCTAGTTAGGATTGGTATGTCTGTAGTCTCACTCCGCAACAAACCCTTGAAATTTAAAACAAGTCTCGTGGGTTTTGACTGGCAAACAACCAAAAGCAAAATTTCAGAAACCAAACTATATAAATATGCATGTTGCATTTGGAAATGGGTCCTGGCTATGGAAGGCTATCTTAAGAAATATCCTAGTAAACAAATGCGGAATGACTTTATGCGTTTTATATTCAACGCTATTCAAACCAATCAAATTAATTGTATTATAAACTGCATCTCTGGGGACTGGAAATGGTGTCGCTTCTGTAAAAAGGAAGGAGTGGTAGAAACATTACAACACGTTTTGCTGGTGTGTCCTGGACTTTTGTCCTACAGGAAATCCTATTTTGCCCAATTTGTACATTCAACCTACGAGGTAAATAGAGAAATTATATGGCACAGAATGCTACATGAGAATTCACCAATACTGAACATTCGGGTCACTTCTTTTTTGAGAAATGTTTGTGACTTATGCTAGTGGGGTGTAAAGTCTGTTGCTTTCATTCTCCGTTTGCTGCCATTTTTCTTGACCTCTTTGTGTAACCCCCGTAGGATCAATATTGAGTTAATGAAAGCACCTTTATGCTAGGGTCAAATTTCATTGTGTTCATTGGTAGGAATTGCTCTAAATATCTTCATTTGCTGCTGTAGCGCTTATTCATTCTCCTTATTGACCTTCCACTCACTATCAATTTGTATTTTATGTAAAAATAACCAATTGTTTTATTACTTGCTTTTTACTCTGTAAGCTTTTTATTCTGAAACAGAATTAATTGTGTATTCAATGTATTTAACTTTCTTTCCTTGTGGCATAGTGTGGTTCTGTGTCTCTCATATTCTGTAATCTTGTATTTATCATATTCTGTAATCTTGTATATTTGTTGTTGATTCATTTTATCCCCTTTTGTAAAGGTTTACTACAAACCAAAACAAATAAACAAAAAAAACAAAAAAATCTGTGTTGCAAAGTTCTGACCTTAGATCGATTTAGCCGACATTTTAGGTTCATCCGCCATTTTGATTCTCACTTCAAAGTCACCCTGTGTTCTAAAATGGTGGACAGTGTTCTTCTGTTTGTAACTTGGCGGTCTTGACCTCTACATGCAAGTTAATGCCTAAACTGCCCGGAGGCCAAATGTTAGGGTCATGTCATGAGACCTTGTCCTTCATTGACCTGTAGATCAAGGATTACCTATGCCAAAATACTGATCCGCAAGCATATATTAAGCACAATGTTGTTTAAATACTGAATGTGAACACTTGTTGAACTACATTGTATAAAACATGTACGAAGGCTTAATGTTAAATCCAAATAATACACTCTTGCCACTGTGACCTATTTATGAATATACTAGGAATAATTCATAGGCCAATAGATGAATAAATTAGAAAAGAACTCGGCACGAACCCCTAGCCCGAGAAATGGTTAACCTGTAAATGGGCTGGACATCATGTTTCAAATTGTATAAAAGAGTGAATGTTCTAATGTACAGTCCCACTCACTTCTCACACCGAACGGGCTGGTATTCGCTGTGATGTACTGAGGGCCTGATAGCTATCCGATACTTTGTTTCTTTGAAAACTGTTCAGTTGTAGAATAAAGATCTGTGCATCTTTGTAAACCAACGTTTGGTGTATTTCCTTTTGGGGTACTCAGCCTTGATATTTCCTTTTGCTTTTACAATTGAGCGAGTCTTTGTGATTTTCTTGGAAAGAACTTTTAAGGTTGTTATGTGTTGATGCACTTCAGGGCCCGGATGCTTCCATCTGGTCAAATGCAGGGATTAAAGAAAATAGGAAAACATAATTTTGGCCAGAAGGGTTTTTAGGAGGGGTTAGATGGGGTGAATACTTGCTAAAAGATAGGAAATGGCTCATAGTGAAGGAAATTAAAAATAAATGGGATATAGATAACTTTTCTTCCAAGGATTACAGGCGATTAAAAAAAGCAATAGGAGTGATTGATGTTGAAAATGTGTTAGATTTTCACGCCTTTACTGTCAAGCGTGAAGGAGGATTGGCAAGTGAAATCTATAAACACATTGTTTCACGATATAAGATAAATGACCAGTTGATGGAGGATTGGAGTGAAAGATTTCAATGTGAGATTACTTCAGAGCAATGGTTGACCATGTGCAAAAATGTCAATCTGTGTTCAATTAGTTTGACTGAAAGGTCTCATCAAAAAAACATTTTAAACAGAGTCTACTGGACCCCGGAGCGATTACATAAAAGGAGTATTTTAGACACAAATGATTGTTGGGGATGTATACACCGGATTGGAACATATGTTATGGGAATGTGTCAGAGTGCATGGTTTCTGCCTGGATATTTGTGAGATATTAGATGAGGTCCTTGGATAAAAGATTGTTTATGACTTTAAAACCCTGTTTTGGGAGATGATGACATACTGGAAGATTTGAACACCTGCCAAAAGAAATGGTTATTTAGAGGAATTGCTGTGGGAAAGAAAATGATTTTGAGAGGATGGAAATCAAGGGCATCCCCTGATGTGAAGGATTGGATGGATGAAATGTACAAATTAGCTGGGATGGAGAGAACGATCTATGGTAGAGAAAAGGAACATTTGCTATTTGAGAAGATGTGGGGGGACATTCATGGATTATATTAGTCTCTATTCTTGGTGTAGATACATAGGGGGGATGGGTGGATTGTGCATACATGGGGTTTAATGTATATAGTTGCATGGGCGCCACTATTAATGCCATTTGTTTTTGATGTATTATTTATCACTATAATGTGACTTGAATTCATTCATATGTTGTTAATCTGCTATTTGATGTGGACAAAGGGGGGGTGGGTGGGGGTGGCTTAAAATGTCTGGGGTTTGATGAATATAGTTGTGACATGGTTATCGTCATTTGGTTTGAGCATTTTTTATCATTATGATACTAACTGGGCTTTTCAGGGGCACCTCTTTCTGATGCACCTAGAAAGACCTTTGTACAGGTGCGTTATAAATGCCATATCATATCATATCATGCATGTACCCCTGGGAGTAGACTCTGTTCCCTGGGGTGCATTCAGCACTTGGTGTCATCCCCTTCCAGGACCCCAGCGTGTGATGCTAACGCTGACCTTTAAATGAAGTACCTATGGTTGAGCCAGAAATGCCAGAATCAGACCAGGAGAGATAGAGGGGTCAGTGGACCGATGGGTTCACAGGGGCAACAGTGATGGGCAATGTGATGAGGACATGAACTTTTTGATTGAGGAGAGGTTCAGAGGAACGCAATAAAGTGACTCACCTTCGGAAACTTGCAGTTGAATTCTCTTAATTATCTTTAAACTGGCAGAAGCATTCGCCGCACACCAGTACTTGCCAGAGTCCTCCTCTGATAGATCTCCAACACCGACAGAAATCACATGTCTTTCTTTGTCATCCTGGATCGTGGTCCTCCCAGAGGAAGCTCTGTCTGGTGCTGTGACTATGGGGTCACACCTGTCTCCTCTCTCTCTGCACCAGGTTTTACTGTAATCCGTATAGTTGCCCGAGTACTCACACTGCTCCGCCAGACTCTCTCCTGGGCCACGTGATATCGTTTGTAAGTAGAGACCTGAAAAAGGACAGGAAGACTTGTTGAGTTTGTCTTTGTAAATGATCAACATATCTGCTTTTTCTCTTTTCCCTGTAATACGTGGGTAGTTGCAGTAGGGAAGCAAACAGCTATGCTCCTCCTCCTTGATTTATCGGCTGCCTTTGACCTGGTGGACCATGCAGTGTTATGCAACCATCTAGCGTCTGCCGCCTATTTCTCAAGTGAAGCTATAGCCTGGGGACAATCCTTCCTTGCCAACCGTACGATGAGAGTGTTCTCCCCTTTAGCTTCAGCGGACCCAATACAAATCACTTGTGGCGTCCCACAAGGCTCATGTGTCTCCCCTACAATGTACAACATCTTCACTAAGCCACTCTTCGACAAACTTGACAGACTGGGGGTAACTTACACCAATTATGCGGACGATACACAGATCCTCATACCACTGTCTGGCAATTTTGTCGAAGACACAGCTCTATTAAACAAGATTTACCTCCTCATTCAGGCATGGATGGCCTCCCACGGCCTCTGCCTGAATGACGACAAAACAGAGATACTGATCCTGGGCTCCGACGCTAACCTTAAAAAACTTAGCCATAATTATCTTGCCTTAAACATAGATGGCAATATAATCAAAGTGGCAAACAAGGCAAAAACATTAGGCTTCTACCTCGACTCTACATTATCTCTCAAAAAACAAGTTAATTCCCTAGCCTCCTCCACAGCTTACACCTGCAAATTAATCAGAGCTTGCAGACCTTACCTTTCCAAAACTAATTGTATTACTCTAGCCAATGCCTTAGTAATGTCCAAATTGGACTATTGTAACGCCCTTTATGCAGGCGCTAGCAAAACTGTCATAAATAAATTGCAAATACTGCAGAACAATGCTCTTAGAGCAGCCCTGGACATACCCTGTAGAGCTCACATCTCCAACATTAGAAAAGACCAGCACTGGTTAAAAATCGGTGATAGAATTCTCCTCAAGACGTTATCCCTCACCCATAAAGGTCTGAACAACACTGCACCCCCTTATATCTCGGCCAGACTGACAAGAAAATCATCTGCTCACCACACCAGAGCTTCTAACCACTTCCTACTTGAAATACCCAGATTTAGACTAACTAAAGCGGGTGGAGCAAGTTTCCCTGTCAGAGCTACCCGTGCCTGGAATACACTCCCCATCACACTGAGAGGCAACCTACCCTACACGAGATTTAGAAGCAACGTGAAAAGTTGGCTCTGGACTAACGATGACCCACATTCCGTGCCGTTGTGATAGGCTCAGATCTATTATCTCGTCTAATAACCTTGATACCTCTGAAACTTTACGTGTGACCACATATTCTATACTGTATACTGTATACTGTTTATAGTTTACGTGGACCTGTATATTCTATACTGTATTTACAGCTAGTATATTTTGTATACCTGCACTGATAATACTTTAATGACACATGTAATGTATCTACTATATCCTTGTATGTATCCTGTAACTGTAACCTAAGTTTAAGTATTCTTGTAACTGCTGCGCCCGGCTACCCCTGGGTTTGGAGCGCATTATCAAATAATAAACTAAACTAAACTAAAGAGGCTGCCCTTCACCCACCCCACCCTGCATAGACTTGAGAGAGTCAGGGAAGTCACGTAGGGCAGAGCATGGAGGCCTGGCCTGGCTATTAGGGCCAAACAAGAGCCAAGCCAGGGAAAGGGCCATACAAAATAGGGGAAGGTGGTCAGGCTGGGAGTGGGGGCACAAAAAGGATCTAAAGGGGCCTGTGGAATAACAGTAGGGGATAAAAGGAACTAGGGGCAAGAAAATGAGGCAAGGAAAGGGGCTAATAGGAACTGGGGGCAAGAAAAGGCTCTGGGGCAATAGAAGAGGCTTGAAGGGGCTGGAGCGAGAAAAAGGGCTAAATGCGACAGAGGGGGGGCTGGGTGCTACACAATGAGCTAAAGGGGTGTGGGGCAACAGAAGGGCATAAAGGGGGCAGGAAAAGGGGTGAAAAGGTTCTGGTGTGAGAAAATGTTTGGCAGACTTCTTATCGAGATTAACATGTAAAGAAGAACTAGAAGAATCAGGAGAGCAAGAACAAGGATTATCTGTAATGGATCAAACAATTCCAGAAAACAAGTGGAATAAAGCGATGGAAAAAAGACCTTGACACTGATAGGATACAGGAGTTATAAACTGTGTAAAACTGTGCAAGTTAAATAAAGCAAAATTAAAAGATATGTGAATAAACTTGCTTTGGCAAATCAAAAATGAAATGTATGAAGGGAAAATACTGAAAACACGGGACAGAATAATTTCCCCCAAAAGACACCTGTAACGGTTTATTGAGCGCTCACCCTCAACACGGGTAGTTCCTTCCTGCCCCACTCAAGGTGTCACACAACAAACTGTTTAACAGATTCTTGTATTCAACCCTACTTCAGACACATATCATGACCCTTGGATCCCTTGCCCTGAGCTACCAATGAGCAAAAAACCAGGCCGGTGTACGGGAAATATATTTAAGTTTATTTGGATTAGATGTTACAAAACTCGCACTGAAATGTCAAACACCACTCTATCCATGGCACAACATGATAAACTTCCCTCAACATAAATAAATAACAGAAGTGAATTGAATAGAACACAAATCACCATTCTTTACTTTCTACAAATGTCACTTCAAGAAATGATTAGCATCGGTCCGTGAATACATTGATAGATGTAGTGCTGTACAATTTTGTTTTCCCTGCACGCTTAAAAGGCTAGCAGTTTATGTCAATTATTATTTCACCCACACTTCCGCTTTAAAATAAACAGAGGGTGATTTAGCGGTTTGTTTTTCAGACCCCCCACCCCCTTCTACTATGGTCTGGGATGGAGACGTCTGACAGAAAAGTTGGAATAAATTGGGAATTTTGGACTTATTTAAAAACAAAGACACCCCTCTTTCTCAATGAAGTCGGGTTCAACAGGACAAAAGGATTATCCTATTAAATTAAAGACTATAGTTTTTCAGCACACACTGGGAAGTGAGCTTTGTTAATTTCCAATTTAAACAAAAATCAACCAGTTGTGTTCGGCCAAATGGGGAATTAATTAAATTAATATTTTTAGTCACCTAGGCTAAGGATCTACACAGTTTTGCCCCGCCCACTATGAAGGGAAAGGATTTAAGGCTAGCAGACTCTCCCAGCTTTTGGTTTCCCAGGGCACCGTTCTACTTACGTAAAAAAAAACCTCTGTTTAAAGTTCAGGACAGCCAGCTGCATGTCAGGACACTCTGGAAAAAAGGGCAAGGGTCTAGCCACTCCACTCTCAAGGATGGCCTCCCACTCTGCACCATAGGATCCAGGCAGCTTTTTTAGGAATTCCTAGAAATAGCCAGCTCCACCCAGATGCACTCCCAGAAATATCATCTGGTGTTTCCTTGCAGCTGTCAGATGGTAAGTTTCATCAGCTCTCTTCTACGGTAAATTTCAACAGCTAAGTCCCTTCCTCCAAGTGCATAGCAGCAATGACACCATCAAGTGTACAATCTTGGGGAAGTACCCTGCAAGAGTTCTCACAACTTAGAGTGGGCAGTTACCCTTCTCTCTCCTCCCAAATCCATCCTCCATGTAAGGATTAGATTAGGGGTTTGGAGCATACATATGGCAAGTCCCATTTGTTTTGTTTATTGTGTTTGACATTACAACAAGAGAACGAGCAGCATACAATAGAAGGTGAATATACAATCATCATACACAGATGGAAGGTGGTACATACAGGGAGTCAGAGGGACCAGCAAACAGTACAGCAATCAAAGCTCACACATTGCAGTAATAATCAATGCATCTAACTTAAGTATATATAGGGATGGGGAGGAGGGTTCATCAGGGTCGTCATCAGTGTCAGCGGATATAGAGGAGAAGTAGGAACGGAATGGGGACCAAATATTCCTGGGCCACGACACCAGTGGCTGCTGACCTGTCCAGGCCTCCTCCGTGTCTGAAGCCCAAGTCACAGCTCCGAGCCATTGGGCATGTGTGGGAGCCCCAGGGCGGAGCCAGCACAACAGGACACAATGCACTGCTAGGAGCATGCAGAGCCCCGCCAGTATCCCGGAGTCCCAGCCGAGACCAGGGAGCTTGTGAAAGAGGCATGTCAGTGGGGATTGGAAGATAGTATAGTCCAGGATTTCAGACATAGTAGAGCAAACGTCTCCCCAAAACTGAGAAAGATGTGGACAGGACCACAACATATGTATGTATTTTCCATCCTCAGAACCACATCCGGGGGACCTGGGGGGTGGTCCTTTGACACATGATGTAATCTGATCGGGGTATAATGGAACCTAAGGAGTACTTTGAATTAGATCAGTTTGAAGCAGGAGTTAAACAATATGTCATGCATCCAGGTGCACATATGATCCCAGCGTTGATCAATTATTTCATTTTCTAGGTCCTCGCCCTAGTTGCATTTGAGTTTGCCGAAGGGGGGAATAGTCTTGGACTGCAGTAAGGTATATATTCTGGAGACCTTTCCCTTAGAAGATATGGTATTTAGGATTTCAGCGAGTATAGGGTCATCTGGGGGTCATCTGAGGGTAAGGCCGGGTATCTTTTGTTAAGGGAACGGCACAGGCCTGTATATTGGAGCCAGAGGGAGGGCTTCCCCCACAGGGAGCCAGGTAGATCTGGCCATTCAAGGAAATTACCTTGGACAAAGACATCTCGGGTAGTTTCAAAACCTGTATCGGCCCAGAGGCGCAGTTCAGCCGGGGGTATACAGGGAGCCTCCGGGAGGAAGTTCCAAAGAGGAAGGTTGCCATGAAAGGGATGGGAGACATTAGCCAGCTTCCATAGTTTAGTCAAGGCCAGTGACATGGAGCCTACGGGGTCGAGGTGGTCAAACCGGACACGTTGAGAAGAGAGGACCAAGGAACGGATATCATGGCCCTCTACAGCAAGACACTTGAGCCTAGTATGCAGAGGAGGGTTTGTAAGGTCAAACCAATACAAAGCATATTGCGCTTGAGCAACTAACCAATAACTTTTAAAGTTGGGGGCACCAAAGCTGCCTCCAGACATGGGGGTAGTTAATGTGTCTAGTTTAAGATGAACCTGGCCGGAGTGCCACAGAAAAGTATTGACTGTGAGGGCCAGTGATTGAAAGAATTCATTACCAGGCCATAAGGGAATATGAAGGAACCTTTATAGGAGTTGGGGGAGTACGACCATTTTTAGAATACCGATTTTACCTACCAGGGAATTTGGCAGTTTAGCCCAGCCCGTACATTTCCTGGTAAATTGGTTGCGTACAGCAAATTAGATTGGCGAGCAAGCACTACTCCAAGATAGGTCATCTCACCTGTGACCATGTGAAACCCAAGGGGTCTGAGTGGGGGGGGGGGCAAACCTTCAGTAAGTGGCAATAGGGTAGATTTAGAGCAATTCACTTTGAGTCCCGAAATCTCTCCAAAGTGGATGACATCCTCCAGAATAGGGGCAAGGTTGACTGCAGGTGTGCAAATGAAAAGTAGGGCATCGTCAGTATAACGGGAGATGATTTCAGGAGAGCCGGACAATCTCAGACCTCTATGGGCAAGCATTTGACGTATCCTATCAGCTAGAGGGTTCCATGGCTATAGCAAAAATCAGAGGAGAGAAGGGGCAGCCCTGACTCGTACCTCTGGCTATGTGGAAGGGGGTCGAACACCTGTCCTCAGTTTAGACCCTGGCCATTGGATCAGAATAAAGTAGTCTGACCCAGGACTGGAAGCGGGGCCCGAAGTTGCACTTCGCCAGGACTCGCCAAAGGTAGCTCCGGGAGACAGAATGAAATGCTTTTTGCATATCAAGGGAGGCCGCCAGTGCTTGTACGTTCAGGTTAATCCGGCTGAGAATATTGAACAGTCGACGTAAATTGAGGGAAGCGGAGTGCCCCTGGATAAACCCGGCCTGGTCTGGGTGAATAATGTAAGACATATATGGGGCCAGTCTCAGGACTAACACTTTAGTGAAGATCTTAACATCACAGTTAATGAGGGAGAGGGGCTAGTATGTGCCACATTGAGTGGGGGGTTTGCCTTATTTAAGTAGTACAGAGATTATAGCTTCCCAGAGGTATGGGGGAAGAACACCCAACTCACAGAACTCCTCCCACAGCGCATGTAGTTGGGGGACCAGGTGGGATTTAATTTGCTTGTAGAATTCGACTGGCAGGCCGTCGGATCCAGGGGCTTTACCAGAGGGCAGGGAGTCAATGGCCTTAGATATGTCTTCAGCAGTAATTGGTATATCGAGACAGTCCCTAGTCTCAGCGGAAAGGACGGAGAGTGGGAGGCTGTGTAAGTATGTGTCTACTTCAGCCATAGGGATACTATCAACATTAGAATAGAGGGATACATAGAATAAGTGGAATTCTGCATTAATAGCTTGCGATGACAGGGCTAGGGTGCCATCATGCCTCTCTATAGCCGGGATGTGGGGTGAGCCGGTCTCCTGGCCAAGACACGGCCGGGACGTTCACCCTCAGCATACCTGCAAGCAAAGTGGGGGTCATCTAGAAATGTCCTTTCCTGTTCCGCATGGGTGCGGAGTGTATCTAGTTCTATGCCGATATTGGAAAGGGTATTGGGAGACTGTGAAGAGGCATATTGGGTTTCAAGGGAGGAGAGTAGAGATTCACTCTTAGTAATGTTGCACCAGATCACTCTGAGGATCCCTGACTCCTTAGAGATTGCTAAGCCCCTTATGTAGACTTTGAATGATTCCCAAAGGGTAGTTTGCAAGCAGACTGAACCTGTGTTTAGTGCAAAAAAATCATCTATGGCGTTCCCTAGCTCCGTCTTAAAAGCAGTCTCTAAAAGGGAATGTGGTTTCAATTTCCGGGATCGGGTCCTATTGTGATCAGAACCCTAACCGAGGGAAATTGTTGTCGGGGAATGGTCGGAGAATGTTCTGGGGAGAATTGTCATATGTGTGATGGTTCTAATGAGTATATCCGATACGAGCCATCTGTCAATCCATGAATTCAAATCATGCACTGAAGAATAGAAGGAGTATGCTCGAGAATCCGGATGCATCAGCCTCCATGCGTCCGAGACCATCAACTGCGCCTGGACTTCAATAATGGCTTTAGCTGCCCTGGAGAGTTGACGGGGCTTGGAGCCCGATCTATCCAGATTTACGTCTAAGATAGTATTAAAGTGCCCACCCCAGAGGATTGGAACAAGGGGGAATCCGGAAAGCAGGGAGGCCAGAAATGCATAAAACTCAGGGTCATCCATGTTGGGTCCATAGATGTTAAGAAGCATGACTTCACTATTTAGCAGAGGGCCAAACAGTAAGACATAGCGACCTAAGGGGTCCACATGAACCATCTTATGCTGAAACGTAATACTTTTGTGTATCAGGATCATGACTCCGTGATTATGGGTAGAGTAATTAGTGTAGTATCGCTGAGGACCCCATGATTTAGCAAATCTCTCACAACTCCCAGTTCGAGCATGGGTTTCCTGCAAAAAAAGCTATTTCACACCGTACTGTTCGACATAGAACTGCAATGTAGGCATCTTTACGTAATTACCCAGTCCCCTAATATTCCAACTTATATAGACAAGGTTATCGTCAGCCATCGGGATGGGCAGGAGATATGAATAATAGAGATTGTTGAATTAGAAGTTGGGAGCCAGGCTCAGCATAAACGTGGATGAGTCTACGGTCCATATGCGTAAGACTGAGCATGTTTGTGTACTCTAATTCCTCATCGCATGTCAAGCAATTTTCAACATAACACCCCTTCCACCCCACCCCCAGCCCTCTCTCAACCAGAGGGATGAAAACCTGGAACACCTCTAGAAAGTAATGGCATCATCGCCAGGGGGCTGTGTGCTGGCCATGAGCGGTGATGCTTCCGAGTTAGGGAACAGATTAGGCATTATTGTGGTACATAGCATGAAGGGGATGTGAATCAGGTGGAAAGAGCATATTAGCGGAACTGAGCAAAGAAAAAAATAATCAGTTAGCCCGGAGTAGACGGTAGACTAAAGGGCCTACTAATAACAAGGTCCGATTCACACTAGGTATTGTCATACATTTCCTGATGAACAAAGCAGCATGATCTTGGCTGCCGAGGCAGATGTGGTCATCACGGGAAATGTTTGTTGATAAATTTCGAGGCCTCTTCTGGGATAGTGAAGAAATAGACTTGATTTGAGTGCTCAATCCTGAGCTTGGCCGGGTACAGCATCGAGTATTTGACCCCCAGGTCTCGTAGCCTCTTCTTAGCAGCCAGAAAGGTTTTATGCTCCTGCTGGCCAGATACAGAAAAGTTGGGGTACAGGTGATTCTGGAGGAGCCAAGGAAGAATTCCCCTTTAGCTCTCGCCGCTCGCAGTAGTGAATCTCGATCACTATAGTTCAAAACTCTTGAAATGATAGAGCAAGGAGGTGCACCGGCTTTGGCTTTGCCATCAGGGTCTGGTGGGCCCTCTCTATTGTGAATTGCAGGGAGGGTTTCGGAGAATCCAGTAGCATGAGCAAGGTGCGCTCAATATAGTCTTCCATGGAACTGTCAATTCTATCCTCTGGGACCCCGATGATGCAGAGATTGTTGTGCCTGGAGCATGATTCAAGGTCTTCGTTCTTCTTGCTAACGTCCAGCACCTGTCTGGAAAGCGTAGTCACTTCCACTCGGAGGGCAACAATGTAATCCTGCGCTGCACCCACCTTCTCCTCCAGCTCTGCAACCCGACCATCAGTTTTTCCATGTGGGCTTTGACCGATGATATGGTTCTGTTCATGTCATCAAGTCTGGAGTGTAGGGCAGTGAACCCTTCCCGCATTTAGTCCATCATCTTCTGAAATTCGGTGGACTCGGGAGGTGATGACGTGGTGGGCTCAGGTTCAGGAGCGCGCTCAGCAGATTTTGGTGGCGCTTTGCAAACATGTTGATGGAGCTCTGTTTTTTGTTGGCTCCTTTTGTCATGGTCTCAGTGGATTCCCCAGAGGATAACTGTACAGTGCACAGGGAATGGTGGTGACGCAACAGGGTCAGGAAGCCCGCCTAATGTGAGGATCAACGCACAGTGGGGTCATCTGGCGCAGACTGCTATTAAATAGTGGAACTCTGGGCAGCGTATCAGCCGATTGATCGAATTTAGTAGGCAGCCCTGGGTTTAGTACTGTGGAGTGTGTAAGAGACCGACCCTAGTCGGAGGTCCAGAGACCATGTGTGGGCATCCTGTAAGTGGCTTCAGGGAACAAGAATACTGTAGTGATGGTCAGTACCGCTCTCCAAGCTTTAGAGGTGTAGTATAGACCAGGACCAGACTGGTTTTGACCTCTCTTGTTTGATGGGGAAGAGATGTGTAGGTATGGCCCCAATTTGACAGTGCGTTAGGAAGGTAATTAAGTGATCCTCCAGGAGTTCAATCTCAATTGGCTACCTGCTTGCAGTCCCCCCGGTCTATTGGGGAAGTAGATAGCGTGGATGTGTATGAAGGCAATCCAGTCCAGAAGTATCTACCCCCTGATTGGTACTGAGATGCAAGGTAGTCCCACTCTATTTTCCTTGTGAAGTGCCAGTCATTGGTTTTTTTGTATCACAGTGTACAAACTCGAAGGCACGTCTGCTCCGAGGGCCAGGAAGTATTAGGCAGATGGGCTATGGGAACCGGGCAGGATGTTACTGTTTTTTGTTGTGAATATTAGAAGGAAAGCCACCACAGTATCAAGTTCTATCGGAGGAGGTCAGGCTCCCCGCTGGCAGTAGTACCAGCAGTGATGTCTGCTCGGGCCGGTCTACACCGCACCCAAATGGACTGTGTTCCCCACGTATAGTAGGATGTCAGGTGGTGATACTAGCCCTCAGGATGTTTATTGGTTGATTAAATGCAAGAACAGGACTTCCCGTTGTACAGCAGGCTGTGTGGTCGAGCCGCGGCCATATGTGGGTAAGGGAGCCAGTGTGACCGTTGAGTTGTGATAGTGATCAGAGGCTCCCTGCGCTGCAGCACAGTCAGCGGCACCCTGTTCACAGCCCGGTGGGAGGCAGGCCGGCAGCCGTGCTGTGGAAATCATGCAGGGGTGTAAGCAGCGGGGGGCCCCCAGTGTCCCAACCTCGAGTGGGATCGGAGCGGAATGTACACAGTCATAGGGGGGCGTAGTCCAGTGCACAGGTGTAGGGCTCCAAGTACTCACTGCAGTGGGGCTGGAATCAACGGCCAGCATCCGCCCGCCTTCCAGCAGTCACGGGCAGCGCACTCCGCATTGGTTGTATGAGGGCTCATTCATACAGCTGCCCAGCCCGGGGCGCCTTGCCCCCGAGTGATGGACGGAGTCACCAAGCCAGGATGGTGCTGAGGGGGCTGCTGGAATGTGTGTGTGCCGGGCAGGTGCAAAGTGGCCCTCTGTGCGCTGGCACCAAGATCCCAGCTCACGGGGCAGTGGTCCGAGGAGGATGCAAGGCAGTATGAGCAAGGGTCTGCTCGTTGGATAGAGCGCTCATTATAGCATTGGTCACCGCTCTCCCTCTGCAATGGCAAGACACACAAGACAGGGCAGCGGGTGCCCCTACCCCCAGCAGGCCTTCATCGCCACAGCACTCGCGTCTGCAGGAGGCCGCATTCACTGGAGATGAAGTACAGATCGCGTGAGGAGGTTTCTCGGGTGACAATTTCTCTGTCTCAGTATGTTCCCACAGCTTGATATTCTAACAGTCTCTGGAGAAGGGCTACAGTAAGTAGCTGACAGCTTTTTTTCCAAACAATTTGCCGTACCACCGCAGATTTTGAAGATTAGGATTTCTCCCCGCACAGAGCTCTCACTCAGGCAGCCATACTTCTCGAGCGCAACAGCACCCCTTGCAATCCCCATTTGTTCTTATGTCAAAATTTTGCAAAAATCTAGCTAAGTGGCAAAATGTTATAAGTTTACTCACAAATGCCATAATATATATATTTTCTGATTCCGCTAATCATAGGGCAATAAATAAGACGACAGTCAGGTCTGCACCATTTTCCACGCTCGTGTGGCTATTTTGAATAAGTAATTTATTACCAATATTCCTAATTCTACCCTCCACCCATTCACCAACTCTCACATTTGGAAAACGTTCAGATCAGCCAGAAACCCATTTTACATGGCCATTACAGTTCCCTCAGACACAGGCAGATGAATTTTATATCACTGCAATCACCTGGAAATTACATAAAAAAATGACACATAAATAAATACAAAAAATCTGACTTTTGGTTGCTGTGGAAAATGCCTACATTATAATAGTCCTTTAAAATTAAATGTGCATCTGTATGTTCAGCAAATGGAAGCTCTTCTTCATCCAGACATGTGTCTGCCTAGGCCAGCCTAAGTTCAGAGTTTGCTTTCATGAGTCTCTTTGAAGTTGGCTGTTTGCTCTTTGAAGTTGGAGTTTCATCCTCCCTTAATGGTAGCCCCCATTTTCACACCCACTGTCTACATTCTGGCCATGCATCAATCAAGGGAAATTGTCCTGTAGAGGCAGCAAGTCTAAAGGACACTTGGTTTTCACACTTTTCAGAGGCCACATTTTATTGTAGTTGTAAACCACTGGGGGGATGTAAAAAACAGCCTTCCAGTGGGGGAGTTCTTTGTGACATTTGTCCCACAGCCAGCAAAAGGTTTTGCCTCTGGCCTACAGAAACTATTTCATGGAAATAGTGGGCTTTTCTTTCAAATGTTTGCTGGTATTCTGCATGCGAAACATAATATACATTACTTTTTGTCAACACGCATCATGTCTTTTACCCTGACATTGTTAGCATGGGTACATTTTTCACATTTAAAATGCAAACACACATGCAAAGTCATTTTTGGGTCAGTGTTTAAAAATCCTGATTTTTATGTGAAAGGGACCTTCAGTTTGGGGCCTTTGAATGCACTCCACACATCCAGGAACTCTTAGCAGGCTTGGGCAACGAAGGCCACCAGGACATAAGAAACACCAAGTGGCGAATCTACAGTGATTACCGGCAGGCAGGCTGTAATATGAAAATAGAAAGGGTTGTGATAGACTGTAAACTCTCTTTGAAGAGTGACAAAGTGTGTTTGTGAGTCATTAATGTCCAATTAGAATACCAGCTATGCCTGGAGAACCCTGAGACAAACCAGGAAATTATATTTTAGGGCCTGTACATGATTCAGAAATCATACTCTTATTGCTTAGTTCTCTTGGATATGTTGATGAAATGGTTTGAAATCCTCATGGCCAACAATAATAACACCAAGAAAGTGATAGCTTTTCAAGAACAGGTATTTAAGAGGGAAGGTTATCTCAGAGTACTACTAACGGATAATAGAGTACAATTTAAATCAAGCGAAAAGGAGGGTAAGGCGATACAACATGACAACAGTGCAATATATCCACCAACTACAGACCCATCACCACCGACCCATTCTTGCTCAAAATATTAGATAAGACAGCCTATCAACAAATACAAAAATATCTCGAACAAAACCATCTCCTGGGAATCCGGGAGAGACAATGGGAAAACTGCTTTACTGCTTCTTCTAGACCTCTCTGCAGCATTCGATCTAGTTGATCATAAAATTCTATGCAATCACTTGGACTCGGCTGCTCACTTTTCACAAGAAGCCATTGGTTGGATTGAGTCATTCTTGAGCAACAGATCCATGCAAGTCTTTCCCACCTCAGCGTCCACTGACCCCATCCCCATCACGTGTGGGGTCCCTCAGGGTTCATGTGTCTCCCCCACTCTGTATAAGGTGTTCATGAAGCCCCTGTTTGATTATCTTGACGGTCTGGGTATCACCTACACTAATTACGCTGATGATACCCAGATCCTCATCCCATTGACGGGAGATTACAATAAGGATTTAGCCTTGGTGAACAGGGTGTACCTCATCATCCAGGCATGGATGGCCTCCAACAGTCTATGCCTGAATGATGACAAGACTGAACTCATTATCCTCGTCTCCAACCCAAATCTAAACAAACTGGACCATAGCTACACTAGCTTCACTATTGACGGCAATCCTATCAAGGTAGCTAAGGGAGTGAAAACTTTAGGAATCTAACTAGACTCTGCCCTCTCCTACCACAAACAGGTTAGTTCTATGGCCTCTTCCACAGCATACATGTGTAAGCTTATACGAGCAGCCAAACCCTTCCTATCTACTAAGAACTGCATTACCCTTGCCAGAGCCCTTGTGCTTTCTAAACTGGACTACTGTAACGCCCTATATGTAGGAGCCAACAAACAGGTTACTAAAAAATCCAGACCTTGCAAAACAATGCTCTCAGAGCAGCGCTTAGCATCCCCAAGAGAGAACACATCTCCAACATCAGGAGAACCCACAATTGGCTTACCACCACAGACAAAATCCTGCTCAAAGTAGCCTCCTTAACACACAAATGCCTCAATAATGCAGCACCCCGCTACTTAGCCGACAGAATAAAAAGACACACCCCTAACAGACCTACCAGAACTACCAACGCTAACCTGCTTAGAGTTCCCAGGTTCAAACAAACCAAAATGGGTGGCAACAGCTTCCAGGTGAAAGCAGCCCATCACTGGAACTCTCTACCACCCTCCCTAAGGACACTTCAAACCTACCCCCACTTCAGACTAACTACATCCAATGGTTAAAGAATAATGATCGATAACTGTCCACACTTGTGTAAATCATGTAAATATGTATACTTAAAATCTGCTTATTACTATATCCCTCGCGACTGTTTTAACCTATGTGCCCACTGTAATTACTGTACAGCACTGTAACCAAGCTGAGAATAACCTTGGTGCTTCTGTGCCCTCATACCCTCGGGTCTCGCGCGCATTACAAATAAATAAACAAAAAAATAATAATAAATAAACCAATATACCACCCTCGATGAATGGAGTAGTAGAAAGATTCAATAAGGTCTTAAATTATACAATAAGATGGGCCAAGGACAATAAAAGGGACTGGAAAGGTGCAGTGATGGATATAGTGGTAGCACATACGTCTACACACCATACCACAACTGGTATACTACCATTTGAGATTAGCAGGGAAGAAAACAGAATACAAAGTTGACACCGGCTTTCTTGAAAATCTCAAGTCCCATAAACATTGAAAGTAAAGCGATTGATCGCATCAGATACAAACAGAGAAAGAGCAAAGAAGTGTATGAAATAACAGGAGTTTAAAGCACCCCACATGTGTCAGCAGGATCGTGGGTCAGACTAAGGTTACGAAGGCCACTTAGGAAAGATTCATGCTGGTGGTCGAATCCCATCCAACTGACACAAAGATTTCATAATTTTGAGCGGATAAAAGAAGAATCTAGAGAAAGTAATGGTATATAAGAAGGAGGACAATAGAAAAGGTGACGGTGGTGGAAAGAAGTGGGAGAAAGAAACCAATCAGCAAGCAGCAAATGAATGACGTTTGATGGTTGAGTGTGACACAAGGAAAGAGTTAAGTGGAGAAAGAGAGAGGATAAATATCACATCCCAGACGAGATGGAAGTGAGTGACATCAATGTACTCATGAGATTATGTTAGGTAGAAAGAAAGGGTGCAAACAGAAGGGAGGGTGTGTTATCCATGATGTGAAGGGGTTCATGGATGAAGGAGATTTCTAGGCTGAGTTCAAATACATACCTTCATCCTGATTAAAAGTTAACATTGTGTTTGTCCAGTCAAAACACTTAAACAAGTTAAATAGTGAAGATTTTAACAGTGATAACTCCCAAGGCACCTGGACGGGTGACTCCGGATAGACTAAACACAGGCGGCACGCACGGAGATGGAGTCAACTACCCCAGACAATCCCACCAACACTTCCCCTGCCCTGGTTACCACCAGGGACCACAGTGGTGTGGAATTGACGAGATATTGGCAACCACCAGACTACCTAAGGAAGAGAGGATAAGGGGAGCTATGAGAGAGCTTGCTAGAGGTGGGAGCCAGAGGAGCAGGGCACCTTGTATGCCGGTCAGACCCAGAACAGACATAGCCGCATCAAGGGAGACTGCGCAAGCCGGGCGTCTCAATTCAGGATAGAGACGCAAACTAACCAACCCTACTAACAATCTCACTTTCTGCATACACCTGTCAAACTCCAAACCAAACACAACCAAAACCTACAGCACAACAAACCCCACAAACTTCACTACATTGCAACAACAAAACAAAACACACATAGTCTTGCACAACAGTACACGACCTCTACCGGCCGCAAACACCTCAGGCCCAGCCATTGGACCCACCGGGCTGAGGCCGCTAACAGCACATCACTGCTCTCTTGCACTTTTCCTGCTTCCTCCCACTAACTCAACCTCCCCTCCTCTTCCAGAACCGCCGGCGCGCCAAGGGACCACTACGGTGGTGATAGTGCGCGGTACAAATGTCCTTTAACATTAACATTAACATTAACAGTGTTGCATGGCAATAAACGTGTAAATGTGAACTGTAAAATCATTTAGAAATGTTTTTATTCAGGCTGGAATGAACATATCACTCACTGTAATTTGCAAAGGATTGTGGGTATGTACATAGGCCCTAAAGCCTTTCCATGTAGGGGGCAGTGTGTGCAATGTATGGGATAGCTCTGCTGTCTAAAGCCTTTCCATGTAGGGGGCAGTGTGTGCAATGTATGGGATAGCTCTGCTGTCTAAAGCCTTTCCATGTAGGGGGCAGTGTGTGCAATGTATGGGATAGCTCTGCTGTCTAAAGCCTTTCCATGTAGGGGGCAGTGTGTGCAATGTATGGGATAGCTCTGCTGTCTTAAGCCTTTCCATGTAGGGGGCAGTGTGTGCAATGTATGGGATAGCTCTGCTTTCTAAAGCCTTTCCATGTAGGGGGCAGTGTGTGCAATGTATGGGATAGCTCTGCTGTTTTAAGCCTTTCCATGTAGGGAGCAGTATGTGCAATGTATGGGATAGCTCTGCTGTCTAAAGCCTTTCCATGTAGGGGGCAGTGTGTGCAATGTATGGGATAGCTCTGCTGTCTAAAGCCTTTCCATGTAGGGGGCAGTGTGTGCAATGTATGGGATAGCTCTGCTGTCTAAAGCCTTTCCATGTAGGGGGCAGTGTGTGCAATGTATGGGATAGCTCTGCTGTCTAAAGCCTTTCCATGTAGGGGGCAGTGTGTGCAATGTATGGGATAGCTCTGCTGTCTTAAGCCTTTCCATGTAGGGGGCAGTGTGTGCAATGTATGGGATAGCTCTGCTTTCTAAAGCCTTTCCATGTAGGGGGCAGTGTGTGCAATGTATGGGATCGCTCTGCTGTCTAAAGCCTTTCCATGTAGGGGGCAGTGTGTGCAATGTAAGAGACCTCTGCTGTCTAAAGCCTTTCCATGTAGGGGGCAGTGTGTACAATGTATGGGATAGCCCTGCTGTCTAAAGCCTTTCCATGTAGGGGGCAGTGTGTGCAATGTATGGGATCGCTCTGCTGTCTAAAGCCTTTCCATGTAGGGGGCAGTGTGTGCAATGTATGGGATAGCTCTGTTGTCTTAACCCTTTCCGTGTATGGTGCTCTATGTAAAGTAATGTAAAGTTGTATTATATAACGCCCTCCTGCCATGTTTGCCTTCCTTACTGTGCGCAGCTCTGTAATTAAAGAGGGAGGAGGGGTTGTTAGTGGGATGTCAGGAGAGGCAGAAGCGAGCCCTGTGGTGTTGATGGGTGCAGGTCGGAAGTACCTGGGACCTCAGTGGTGCTCCACACGCCATTAGGGGATTGACGCAGAAACTTGGGAATAAGTTCTCAGGGGGAGCCCAAGATCTGATAGAGAAGAGTGCTTTGGGGCAGGTTAGCCACTGACGTGGGGGAGCGTAACAGGGTAAAGAGGAGTGGTTAGTGTTGCTTGATAGATTGACATGTAGTGACGGCATGCTTGCAGTGCCTGTCTGAGGAGGACGTGTGTGTGGTGTAAGGTGGTACGAGATGTTAGGGGAGTAATATAGTATAGAGAGTGGTCCTCCCCACGCTCCCTCCTACCACAGGTCCCTTGCAGAGGCGCCTCACTTCACTTTCTCGCACTGACATCATCAGTGTAGCTCTCGATCTCTTTCTCAGTGCCCCATCCCCCTCACACGCTCCCTCCACTGCCCCCCTTCTCTCTCACACACTCCCCCTCTCCCAAACGCACGCACAGACACGCACGCACACACACTCCGTTTTGTCTCTCTGGTCCTCGCCCTCATAAATTGACCACTTGTACAGCAAGAATGTGAAGTGGACTGACAGGACGATGACCTTAGACCAGCAGGAAGGCAGGTACAGGGGGTGAATGAAGAAAGGGGAGGGAAGGAACCCTGGCTGCCCTGTGAATGTCATGCCTGGGCCCATAACGTGGTTAGGGGTGGCTTTTGCTCCGGGCGTCCTGGGTGACTGCCAAGTCCGCCACATTAGCCCCCTGCCACACCAGCTCGGGGGAGTTTGTTAAGCGCTCCCCCAGCTGGCGAGGTGGGGGAAGGTGCGGCAGGCGCCCTATTGTAATAAAAAGCTCCCAGCTCTCGTGCTGGTGCCGGGTATTCCAGCGCGAGAGCGGGGCACATTTGAATACAATAGGGTGCTGATGCTTTACCATCAGCGCCCTGTTGCAGTGATTAACTCCTCGCTCCGGTGCGGGAGTGGGGAGTGCCCCCAACCGACATAGAAAGCAAATGGCAATGAGAACACATGTGCCCCCCTCTGGCCATGAGCGATGGCCCAGACATGGGGGTGCTGCCACTGCTAAGGCCAGCCCTGAGAGTGGACCAGACATGGCTTGCATAGGCAGGGGTGTGGGGGGCTTGGAAACACTCCCAGATGTTCAATAAAGGTGCGACTCTCTGAGGAAGAGTGGAAAGTGCCTGCACTCACCTCTGGACACCTGCAGCTCCAGGGTCTTCAATTGATAAACTGTGCCCTTATCGGGGAAATGGACCCCGCACCAGTAGCGCCCCGAGTCCTTCTCTCTCAGATCCTGAACCGTGACAGTAATCACCCGCTTTTCTTTATCATCCGAGAGATGTCTGTTGCCGGAAGTGGTTTCCACTCGTGTCTCGTCCGTCACTGCTGTCGTGAGAATCCTAAGGCACTTTCCTTTGTCCTTGTTGGTTTCTCTGCACCAGGTTTTGTAGTTGCTGCTGTACTCGGCGCCGTACTCGCAGCGCACGGTCACACTCTCCCCCGGGCCTCGTGGGCTTATTTCCTGGGCAAACACACCTGGGAAAAGAACAGATCATCAGTGTTGGGGGGTGGGGGGGCTGCGAAAGGAAAGCAGTTCCCCTGTAACACTATTTCCTCCTGAGGGGCAGCAGTATTGAGTGCGTTGACACTTTAAATGGAAAATAGAGGGGGGGGGGGCAAACGTGAGGGCTTCATGTAAGAACACATCTTTAATGGCATAATGTGAACTAAACCTCCCAACACTCCCCTGCGCATACATTTTTAACCATGGAGCAATCAAAAGCCGACCTAATTCTGACTAAATTGGGCCCAGTGACTGCCCGCTGCAGCTTGCACATTAACCACCTTGGCTATCTCGCAGCTGAAGAAAGGACACAGATCATGTCATTTCTGAAAATGTCATTAGTTTTAAACAAGGGTGTAAAAACCTTGCTAGAAGCTTCATTTAAAGCTTTCAACACTAGTGAATCCCTGGAATAGCTCAGTGAGTTAAGGACTTGCAGCAAAGGTCTAGCAGCAGGTGTCACTGAAGCAGGCACATTATCCCACCAAGCAAACATTCCAAAATAAAGTCACGTGGGTAAACGATGAGAGTGACTCTCTGGCCATTTTATAAAGCGCAACCCAGTAGCATAATAAGAGCCTGGTGCAATGTTTAGAGGCAGAGCCGAGTCCAGTGACCTGTGTCTGACCTCCCCCCTCCTGGCTTTCTGCAGACACTGCCCCTCTTATGAAACACCCCCAGTGTATCTTGGCTGTTGCACTTGTTGGGCAAATCCTTCAGCAAGATTATGGAAATCTCACTCCCTCACACAGCAGTGAGGTTTAAGTTTCCCAGTCGCAGGCTTGAATGCCGGGAAGATAGCTCAGTGGGCTAGTGAGCTGCAGGTCGCAGGTTCGAATCCCAGCAAGGCCCCCTGAGCCTCTCATTCTTCCGAGGTCGATAAATGAGAAGCATCTTCATTTGGGTGACAATTGTATGTACATATGTTGTGTGTAAGCGCTTTGGTGAAAGCGCTATACAAATAACCCATTGCCTAGAAAGGACATAATAAACTGTGAAAATGAACGGTGTGACTCTCACTTGAAGTTGATTCGCTTTATAGATCTGCAGAGTGAGGACTAGATGCCAAGAAAGCCTAAAGTATTGAGAAGGGGTCCCATAACGTGGCCGACACCTCCCACCAAGAACTGGCTGTTCATTCAACAGCAGAGTGCATTCTGGGACTTGTAGTGTAGCTTTTCTTAAAGGTTTGTACCAAGTTGGCATTCCCTTGAAAGCCAACACTGACCCCTTGCCAGCTTCTTTTCCTCCACTGCCTCCTTACTCTGCATGTTGTCCGCTGCCTCCTTACTCTGCATGCTGTCCGCTGCCTGCTCACTCGGCATGCTTTCCGCTGCCTCCTTACTCTGCATGCTGTCCACTGCCTCGTTACTCTGCATGTTGTCCACTGTCTCCTTACTCTGCATGCTTTCGCTGCCTCCTTACTCTGCATGCTGTCCGCTGCCTCCTTACTCAGGATGCTGTCCGCAGCCTCCTTACGCAGGATGCTGTCCACTGCCTACTTACTCTGCATGCTGTCCACTGCCTCCTTACCCTGCATGCTGTCCACTGCCTCATTACTCTGCATGCTGTCCGCTGCCTGCTTACTCTGCATGCTTTCTGTTGCCTCCTTACTCTGCATGCTGTCCGCTGCCTCCTTACTCTGCATGCTGTCCACTGCCTCCTTACTCTGCACGGTGTCCACTGCCCCCTTACTCTGCACGCTGCCCACTGCCTGCTTACTCTGCACGCTGTCCACTGCCTCCTTACTCTGCATGCTGTCCACCGCCTCCTTACTCTGCATGCGGTGCACTGCTTCCTTACTCTGCATGCTGTCCACTGCCTCCTTACTCTGTATGCTGTCCACTGCCTCCTTACTCTGCATGCTGTCCGCTGCCTCCTTAATCTGCATGCTGTCCACTGCCTCCTTACTCAGGAGGCTGTCCATTGCCTCCTTACTCTGCACACTGTCCACTGCCCACTTACTCTGCATGATGTCCACTGCTTCCTTACTCTGCATGCGGTCCACTGCTTCCTTACTCTGCATGCTGTCCACTGCCTCCTTACTCTGGATGCTGTCCACTGCCTCCTTACTCTGCGTGCTGTCTGCTGCCTCCTTAATCTGCATGCTCTCCACTGCCTCCTTACTCAGGAGGCTGTCCACTGCCTCCTTACTCTGCATGCTGTCCACTGCCTCCTTACCCTGCATGCTGTCCACTGCCTCCTTGCTCTGTATGATGTCCACTGCCTCCTTACTCTGCATGCTGTCCGCTGCCTCCGTACTCTGCATGCTGTCCACTGCCTCCTTGCTCTGCATGCTGTCCACTGCTTCCTTACTCTGCATGCGGTCCACTGCTTCTTTACTCTGCATGCTGTCCACTGCCTCCTTACTCTGTATGATGTCCACTGCCTCCTTACTCTGCATGCTGTCCACTGCCTCCTTACTCTGCATGATGTCCACTGCCTTCTTACTCTGCATGCGGTCCACTGCTTCCTTACTCTGCATGCTGTCCACTGCCTCCTTACTCTGTGTGCTGTCCACTTCCTCCTTACTCTGCACGCTATCCACTGCCTCCTTAATCTGCATGCTGTCCACTGCCTCCTTACTCAGCATGTGGTCCACTGCTTCGTTACTCTGCTTGCTGTCCACTGCCTCCTTACTCTGCATGATGTCCACTGCCTCCTTACTCTGCATGCGGTCCACTGCTTCCTTACTCTGCATGCTGTCCACTGCCTCCTTACTCTGCATGCTGTCCACTGCCTCCATACTCTGCATGCTGTCCACTGCCTCCTTACTCTCCATGCGATCCACTGCTTCCTTACTCTGCATGCTGTCCACTGCTTCCTTACTCTGCATGCTGTCCACTGCCTCCTTACTCTGTATGATGTCCACTGCCTCCTTACTCTGCATGCTGTTCACTGCCTCCTTAATCTGCATGCTGTCCACTGCCTCCTTACTTAGGAGGTTGTCCACTGCCTCCTTACTCTGCATGCTGTCCACTGCCTCCTTACTATGTATGATGTCCACTCCCTCCTTACTCTGCATGCGGTCCACTGCTTCCTTACTCTGCATGCTGTCCACTGCCTCCTTACTCTGTATGATGTCCACTGCCTCCTTACTCTACATGCTGTCCACTGCCTCCTTACTCTGCATGATGTCCACTGCCTCCTTACTCTGCATGCGGTCAACTGCTTCCTTACTCTGCATGCTGTCAACTGCCCCCTTACTCTGTATGCTGTTCACTGCCTCCTTACTCTGCATGCTGTCCGCTGCCTCCTTAATCTGCATGCTGTCCACTGCCTCCTTACTCAGGAGGATGTCCACTGCCTCCTTACTCTGCACACTGTCCACTGCATCCTTACTCTGCATGCTGTCCACTGCCTCCTTACTCTGCATGCGGTCCACTGCTTCGTTACTCTCCTTGCTGTCCACTGCCTCCTTACTCTGCATGATGTCCACTGCCTCCTTACTATGCATGTGGTCCACTTCTTCCTTACTCTGCATGCTGTCCACTGCCTCCTTACTCTGCATGCTGTCCACTGCCTCCTTATTCAGGAGGCTGTCCACTGCCTCCTTACTCTGCACACTGTCCACTGCCTCCTTACTCTGCATGCTGTCCACTGCCTCCTTACTCTCCATGCGGTCCACTGCTTCCTTACTCTGCATGCTGTACACTGCCTCCTTACTCTGTATGATGTCCACTGCCTCCTTACTCTGCATGCTGTCCGCTGCCTCCTTAATCTGCATGCTGTCCACTGCCTCCTTACTCAGGAGGCTGTCCATTGCCTCCTTACTCTGCATGCTGTCCACTGCCTCTTTACTATGTATGATGTCCACTCCCTCCTTACTCTGCATGCTGTCCACTGCCTCCTTAATCTGCATGCTGTCCACTGCCTCCTTACTCAGGAGGATGTCCACTGCCTCCTTACTCTGCACACTGTCCACTGCATCCTTACTCTGCATGCTGTCCACTGCCTCCTTACTCTGCATGCGGTCCACTGCTTCGTTACTCTCCTTGCTGTCCACTGCCTCCTTACTCTGCATGATGTCCACTGCCTCCTTACTATGCATGTGGTCCACTGCTTCCTTACTCTGCATGCTGTCCACTGCCTCCTTACTCTGCATGCTGTCCACTGCCTCCTTATTCAGGAGGCTGTCCACTGCCTCCTTACTCTGCACACTGCCCACTGCCTCCTTACTCTGCATGCTGTCCACTGCCTCCTTACTCTCCATGCGGTCCACTGCTTCCTTACTCTGCATGCTGTCCACTGCCTCCTTACTCTGTATGATGTCCACTGCCTCCTTACTCTGCATGCTGTCAACTGCCCCCTTACTCTGTATGCTGTTCACTGCCTCCTTACTCTGCATGCTGTCCGCTGCCTCCTTAATCTGCATGCTGTCCACTGCCTCCTTACTCAGGAGGCTGTCCACTGCCTCCTTACTCTGCATGCTGTCCACTGCCTCTTTACTATGTATGATGTCCACTCCCTCCTTACTCTGCATGCTGTCCGCTGCCTCCGTACTCTGCATGCTGTCCACTGCCTCCTTGCTCTGCATGCTGTCCACTGCCTACTTACTCTACATGCTGTCCACTGCCTCCTTACTCTGCATGATGTCCACTGCCTCCTTACTCTGCATGCGGTCAACTGCTTCCTTACTCTGCATGCTGTCAACTGCCCCCTTACTCTGTATGCTGTTCACTGCCTCCTTACTCTGCATGCTGTCCGCTGCCTCCTTAATCTGCATGCTGTCCACTGCCTCCTTACTCAGGAGGATGTCCACTGCCTCCTTACTCTGCACACTGTCCACTGCATCCTTACTCTGCATGCTGTCCACTGCCTCCTTACTTTGCATGCTGTCCACTGCCTCCTTACTCTGCACGCTGTCCACTGCCTCCATACTCTGCATGCTGTCCGCTGCCTCCTAAATCTGCATGCTGTCCACTGCCTCCTTACTCAGGAAGCTGTCCACTGCCTACTTACTCTGCACGCTGTCCACTGCCTCCTTACTCTGCATGCTGTCCACTGCTTCCTTACTCTGCATGCTGTCCACTGCCTCCTTACTCTGTATGATGTCCACTGCCTCCTTACTCTGCATGCTGTCCGCTGCCTCCTTAATCTGCATGCTGTCCACTGCCTCCTTACTCAGGAGGTTGTCCACTGCCTCCTTACTCTGCATGCTGTCCACTGCCTCCTTACTACGTATGATGTCCACTCCCTCCTTACTCTGCATGCTGTCCGCTGCCTCCGTACTCTGCATGCTGTCCACTGCCTCCTTGCTCTGCATGCTGTCCACTGCTTCCTTACTCTGCATGCGGTCCACTGCTTCCTTACTCTGCACGCTTTCCACTGCCTCCTTACTCTGTATGATGTCCACTGCCTCCTTACTCTGCATGCTGTCCACTGCCTCCTTACTCTGCATGCTGTCCACTGCCTCCTTACTCTCCATGCGGTCCACTGCTTCCTTACTCTGCATGCTGTCCACTGCCTCCTTACTCTGTATGATGTCCACTGCCTCCTTACTCTGCATGCTGTCCGCTGCCTCCTTAATCTGCATGCTGTCCACTACCTCCTTACTCAGGAGGCTGTCCACTGCCTCCTTACTCTGCATGCTGTCCACTGCCTCTTTACTATGTATGATGTCCACTCCCTCTTTACTCTGCATGCTGTCCGCTGCCTCCGTACTCTGCATGCTGTCCACTGCCTCCTTGCTCTGCATGCTGTCCACTGCCTCCTTACTCTGCATGCGGTCCACTGCTTCCTTACTCTGCATGCTGTCCACTGCCTCCTTACTCTGTATGATGTCCACTGCCTCCTTACTCTGCATGCTGTCCACTGCCTCCTTACTCTGCATGCGGTCCACTGCTTTCTTAATCTGCATGCTGCCCACTGCCTCCTTACTCTGTATGATGTCCACTGCCTCCTTACTCTGCATGCTGTCCGCTGCCTCCTTACTCTGCATGCTGTCCACTCCCTCCTTACTCTGCATGCTGTCCACTGCCTCCTTACTCTGCATGCTGTCCATTGCCTCCTTACTCTACATGCTGCCCACTGCCTCCATACTCTGCATGCTGTCCGCTGCCTCCTTAATCTGCATGCTGTCCACTGCCTCCTTACTCAGGAGGCTGTCCACAGCCTACTTACTCTGCACGCTGTCCACTGCCTCCTTACTCTGCATGCTGTCCACTGCTTCCTTACTCTGCATGCTGTCCACTGCCTCCTTACTCTGTATGATGTCCACTGCCTCCTTACTCTGCATGCTGTCCGCTGCCTCCTTAATCTGCATGCTGTCCACTGCCTCCTTACTCAGGAGGTTGTCCACTGCCTCCTTACTCTGCATGCTGTCCACTGCCTCCTTACTACGTATGATGTCAACTCCCTCCTTACTCTGCATGCTGTCCGCTGCCTCCATACTCTGCATGCTGTCCACTGCCTCCTTGCTCTGCATGCTGTCCACTGCTTCCTTACTCTGCATGCGGTCCACTGCTTCCTTACTCTGCATGCTGTCCACTGCCTCCTTACTCTGTATGATGTCCACTGCCTCCTTACTCTGCATGCTGTCCACTGCCTCCTTACTCTGCATGATGTCCACTGCCTTCTTACTCTGCATGCGGTCCACTGCTTCCTTACTCTGCATGCTGTCCACTGCCTCCTTACTCTGTGTGCTGTCCACTGCTTCCTTACTCTCCACGCTGTCCACTGCCTCCTTACTCTGCATGATGTCCACTGCCTCCTTCCTCTGCATGCGGTCCACTGCTTCCTTACTCTGCATGCTGTCCACTGCCTCCTTACTCTGCATGCTGTCCACTGCCTCCATACTCTGCATGCTGTCCACTGCCTCCTTACTCTCCATGCGGTCCACTGCTTCCTTACTCTGCATGCTGTCGACTGCTTCCTTACTCTGCATGCTGTCCACTGCCTCCTTACTCTGTATGATGTCCACTGCCTCCTTACTCTGCATGCTGTTCACTGCCTTCTTAATCTGCATGCTGTCCACTGCCTTCTTATTCAGGAGGTTGTCCACTGCCTCCTTACTCTGCATGCTGTCCACTGCCTCCTTACTATGTATGATGTCCACTCCCTCCTTACTCTGCATACTGTACGCTTCCTCCGTACCCTGCATGCTGTCCACTGCCTCCTTGCTCTGCATGCTGTCCACTGCCTCCTTCCTCTGCATGCGGTCCACTGCTTCCTTACTCTGCATGCTGTCCACTGCCTCCTTACTCTGTATGATGTCCACTGCCTCCTTACTCTGCATGCTGTCCACTGCCTCCTTACTCTGCATGATGTCCACTGCCTCCTTACTGTGCATGCAGTCCACTGCTTCCTTACTCTGCATGCTGTCAACTGCCTCCTTACTCTGTATGCTGTCCACTGCCTCCTTACTCTGCATGCTGTCCGCTGCCTCCTTAATCTGCATGCTGTCCTTTGCCTCCTTACTCAGGAGGATGTCCACTGCCTCCTTACTCTGCACACTGTCCACTGCATCCTTACTCTGCATGCTGTCCACTGCCTCCTTACTCTGCATGCGGTCAACTGCTTCGTTACTCTCCTTGCTGTCCACTGCCTCCTTACTCTGCATGATGTCCACTGCCTCCTTACTATGCATGCGGGCCACTGCTTCGTTACTCTCCTTGCGGTCCACTGCTTCCTTACTCTGCATGCTGTCCACTGCCTCCTTACTCTGTATGATGTCCACTGCCTATTACTCTGCATGCTGTCCGCTGCCTCCTTAATCTGCATGCTGTCCACTGCCTCCTTACTCAGGAGGCTGTCCACTGCCTCTTTACTATGTATGATGTCCACTCCCTCCTTACTCTGCATGCTGTCCGCTGCCTCCGTACTCTGCATGCTGTCCACTGCCTCCTTACTCTGCATGCGGTCCACTGCTTCCTTACTCTGCATGCTGTCCACTGCCTCCTTACTCTGTATGATGTCCACTGCCTCCTTACTCTGCATGCTGTCCACTGCCTCCTTACTCTGCATGCGGTCCACTGCCTCCTTACTCTGCATGCTGTCCGCTGCCTCTTTACTCTGCATGCTGTCCACTCCCTCCTTACTCTGCATGCTGTCCACTGCCTCCTTACTCTGCATGCTGTCCACTGCCTCCTTACTCTGCATGCTGTCCACTGCCTCCATACTCTGCATGCTGTCCGCTGCCTTCTTAATCTGCATGCTGTCCACTGCCTCCTTACTCAGGAGGCTGTCCACTGCCTACTTACTCTGCACGCTGTCCACTGCCTCCTTACTCTGCATGCTGTCCACTGCTTCCTTACTCTGCATGCTGTCCACTGCCTCCTTACTCTGTATGATGTCCACTGCCTCCTTACTCTACATGCTGTCCGCTGCCTCCTTAATCTGCATGCTGTCCACTGCCTCCTTACTCAGGAGGTTGTCCACTGCCTCCTTACTCTGCATGCTTTCCACTGCCTCCTTACTACGTATGATGTCCACTCCCTCCTTACTGTGCATGCTGTCCGCTGCCTCCGTACTCTGCATGCTGTCCACTGCCTCCTTGCTCTGCATGCTGTCCACTGCTTCCTTACTCTGCATGCGGTCCACTGCTTCCTTACTCTGCATGCTGTCCACTGCCTCCTTACTCTGTATGATGTCCACTGCCTCCTTACTCTGCATGCTGTCCACTGCCTCCTTACTCTGCATGATGTCCACTGCCTTCTTACTCTGCATGCGGTCCACTGCTTCCTTACTCTGCATGCTGTCCACTGCCTCCTTACTCTGTGTGCTGTCCACTGCCTCCTTACTCTGCACGCTGTCCACTGCCTCCTTAATCTGCATGCTGTCCACTGCCTCCTTACTCTGCATGCGGTCCACTGCTTCGTTACTCTTCTTGCTGTCCACTGCCTCCTTACTCTGCATGATGTCCACTGCCTCCTTACTCTGCATGCGGTCCACTGCTTCCTTACTCTGCATGCTGTCCACTGCCTCCTTACTCTGCATGCTGTCCACTGCCTCCATACTCTCCATGCGGTCCACTGCTTCCTTACTCTGCATGCTGTCCACTGCCTCCTTACTCTGCATGCTGTCCACTGCCTCCTTACTCTCCATGCGGTCCACTGCTTCCTTACTCTGCATTCTGTTCACTGCTTCCTTACTCTGCATGCTGTCCACTGCCTCCTTACTCTGCATGATGTCCACTGCCTCCTTACTCTGCATGCGGTCCACTGCTTCCTTACTCTGCATGCTGTCCACTGCCTCCTTACTCTGCATGCTGTCCACTGCCTCCATACTCTCCATGCGGTCCACTGCTTCCTTACTCTGCATGCTGTCCAC
Organism: Ambystoma mexicanum; assembly: GCF_040938575.1. Lineage (NCBI taxonomy): Eukaryota > Metazoa > Chordata > Amphibia > Caudata > Ambystomatidae > Ambystoma > Ambystoma mexicanum. The sequence goes on along the minus strand of NC_090938.1, from coordinate 13,758,495 downwards.
TGCCTCCTTACTCTGCATGCTGTCCACTGCCTCCTTACTCTCCATGCGGTCCACTGCTTCCTTACTCTGCATTCTGTCCACTGCTTCCTTACTCTGCATGCTGTCCGCTGCCTCCGTACTCTGCATGCTGTCCACTGCCTCCTTACTCTGCATGCGGTCCACTGCTTCCTTACTCTGCATGCTGTCCACTGCCTCCTTACTCTGTATGATGTCCACTGCCTCCTTACTCTGCATGCTGTCCACTGCCTCCTTACTCTGCATGCGGTCCACTGCTTCCTTACTCTGCATGCTGTCCACTGCCTCCTTACTCTGTATGATGTCCACTGCCTCCTTACTCTGCATGCTGTCCGCTGCCTCTTTACTCTGCATGCTGTCCACTCCCTCCTTACTCTGCATGCTGTCCACTGCCTCCTTACTCTGCATGCTGTCCACTGCCTCCTTACTCTGCATGCTGTCCACTGCCTCCATACTCTGCATGCTGTCCGCTGCCTTCTTAATCTGCATGATGTCCACTGCCTCCTTACTCAGGAGGCTGTCCACTGCCTACTTACTCTGCACGCTGTCCACTGCCTCCTTACTCTGCATGCTGTCCACTGCTTCCTTACTCTGCATGCTGTCCACTGCCTCCTTACTCTGTATGATGTCCACTGCCTCCTTACTCTGCATGCTGTCCGCTGCCTCCTTAATCTGCATGCTGTCCACTGCCTCCTTACTCAGGAGGTTGTCCACTGCCTCCTTACTCTGCATGCTGTCCACTGCCTCCTTACTCTGCATGCTGTCCACTGCCTCCTTACTCTCCATGCGGTCCACTGCTTCCTTACTCTGCATTCTGTCCGCTGCTTCCTTACTCTGCATGCTGTCCACTGCCTCCTTACTCTGCATGATGTCCACTGCCTCCTTACTCTGCATGTGGTCCACTGCTTCCTTACTCTGCATGCTGTCCACTGCCTCCTTACTCTGCATGCTGTCCACTGCCTCCATACTCTCCATGCGGTCCACTGCTTCCTTACTCTGCATGCTGTCCACTGCCTCCTTACTCTGCATGCTGTCCACTGCCTCCTTACTCTCCATGCAGTCCACGGCTTCCTTACTCTGCATTCTGTCCACTGCTTCCTTACTCTGCATGCTGTCCGCTGCCTCCGTACTCTGCATGCTGTCCACTGCCTCCTTACTCTGCATGCGGTCCACTGCTTCCTTACTCTGCATGCTGTCCACTGCCTCCTTACTCTGTATGATGTCCACTGCCTCCTTACTCTGCATGCTGTCCACTGCCTCCTTACTCTGCATGCGGTCCACTGCTTCCTTACTCTGCATGCTGTCCGCTGCCTCTTTACTCTGCATGCTGTCCACTCCCTCCTTACTCTGCATGCTGTCCACTGCCTCCTTACTCTGCATGCTGTCCACTGCCTCCTTACTCTGCATGCTGTCCACTGCCTCCATACTCTGCATGCTGTCCGCTGCCTTCTTAATCTGCATGCTGTCCACTGCCTCCTTACTCAGGAGGCTGTCCACTGCCTACTTACTCTGCACGCTGTCCACTGCCTCCTTACTCTGCATGCTGTCCACTGCTTCCTTACTCTGCATGCTGTCCACTGCCTCCTTACTCTGTATGATGTCCACTGCCTCCTTACTCTGCATGCTGTCCGCTGCCTCCTTAATCTGCATGCTGTCCACTGCCTCCTTACTCAGGAGGTTGTCCACTGCCTCCTTACTCTGCATGCTGTCCCCTGCCTCCTTACTAGGTATGATGTGCACTCCCTCCTTACTGTGCATGCTGTCCGCTGCCTCCGTACTCTGCATGCTGTCCACTGCCTCCTTGCTCTGCATGCTGTCCACTGCTTTCTTACTCTGCATGCGGTCCACTGCTTCCTTACTCTGCATGCTGTCTACTGCCTCCTTACTCTGTATGATGTCCACTGCCTCCTTACTCTGCATGCTGTCCACTGCCTCCTTACTCTGCATGATGTCCACTGCCTTCTTACTCTGCATGCGGTCCACTGCTTCCTTACTCTGCATGCTGTCCACTGCCTCCTTACTCTGTGTGCTGTCCACTGCCTCCTTACTCTGCACGCTGTCCACTGCCTCCTTAATCTGCATGCTGTCCACTGCCTCCTTACTCTGCATGCGGTCCACTGCTTCGTTACTCTTCTTGCTGTCCACTGCCTCCTTACTCTGCATGATGTCCACTGCCTCCTTACTCTGCATGCTGTCCACTGCCTCCTTACTCTGCATGCTGTCCACTGCCTCCATACTCTCCATGCGGTCCACTGCTTCCTTACTCTGCATGCTGTCCACTGCCTCCTTACTCTGCATGCTGTCCACTGCCTCCTTACTCTCCATGCGGTCCACTGCTTCCTTACTCTGCATTCTGTCCACTGCTTCCTTACTCTGCATGCTGTCCACTGCCTCCTTACTCTGTATGATGTCCACTGCCTCCTTACTCTGCATGCTGTTCACTGCCTCCTTAATCTGCATGCTGTCCACTGCCTCCTTACTCAGGAGGTTGTCCACTGCCTCCTTACACTGCATGCTGTCCACTGCCTCCTTACTATGTATGATGTCCACTCCCTCCTTACTCTGCATGCTGTCCGCTTCCTCCGTACCCTGCATGCTGTCCACTGCCTCCTTGCTCTGCATGCTGTCCACTGCCTCCTTACTCTGCGTGCGGTCCACTGCTTCCTTACTCTGCATGCTGTCCACTGCCTCCTTACTCTGTATGATGTCACTGCCTCCTTACTCTGCATGCTGTCCACTGCCTCCTTACTCTGCATGATGTCCACTGCCTCCTTACTCTGCATGCGGTCCACTGCTTCCTTACTCTGCATGCTGTCAACTGCCTCCTTACTCTGTATGCTGTCCACTGCCTCCTTACTCTGCATGCTGTCCGCTGCCTCCTTAATCTGCATGCTGTACACTGCCTCCTTACTCAGGAGGATGTCCACTGCCTCCTTACTCTGCACACTGTCCACTGCATCCCTACTCTGCATGCTGTCCACTGCCTCCTTACTCTGTATGATGTCCACTGCCTCCTTACTCTGCATGCTGTCCGCTGCCTCCTTAATCTGCATGCTGTCCACTGCCTCCTTACTCAGGAGGCTGTTCACTGCCTCCTTACTCTGCATGCTGTCCACTGCCTCTTTACTATGTATGATGTCCACTCCCTCCTTACTCTGCATGCTGTCCGCTACCTCCGTACTCTGCATGCTGTCCTCTGCCTCCTTGCTCTGCATGCTGTCCACTGCCTCCTTACTCTGCATGCGGTCCACTGCTTCCTTACTCTGCATGCTGTCCACTGCCTCCTTACTCTGTATGATGTCCACTGCCTCCTTACTCTGCATGCTGTCCACTGCCTCCTTACTCTGCATGCGGTCCACTGCTTCCTTACTCTGCATGCTGTCCACTGCCTCCTTACTCTGTATGATGTCCACTGCCTCCTTACTCTGCATGCTGTCCGCTGCCTCCTTACTCTGCATGCTGTCCACTCCCTCCTTACTCTGCATGCTGTCCACTGCCTCCTTACTCTGCATGCTGTCCACTTGCTCCTTTCTCCGCATGCTGTCCAATGCCGCCTTACTCTGCATGGCTGTGAAGTAGGGGTTTATCCAAGCACTTTCAGCTATTCCCCGGCTTGCCTTCCAGCGCAACCAGGAAGTGCTGTATTTCTGGCCTGAACTACCCTGCCAGCATCACCAGCATCGAAAGCGTCTTCTCTTAGCAACATGCCGTGTCATTCAGTCAAAGGTCACATGACGTAATTCGTGGTGCTGTCCTCATTATGCTAATTACTATAATAGAAACATAAAAAAACAGAGATGTTGTCAGTTATGTTCCGTGTTATCAGCATACAGAACTCACATGCATGTATAAGAAGTGAAACTTGCCCCAACCTTCAACCATGTCCACACCTGCACCCTACCTCACCTCAACCTTCACCCATGTCCACACCTGTGCCCTACCTTACCCCAACCTTCAACCATGTCCACACCTGCGCCCTACCTCACCCCAACCTTCAAACATGTCTACACCTGCGCCCTTCCTCACCCCAACTTCACCCATGTCCACACCTGCGCCCTACCTCACCCCAACCTTCAAGCATGTCCACACCTGCACCCTATCTCACCCTTAACTTCAAACATGTCCACACCTGCGCCCTATCTCACCCCAACCTTCAAGCATGCCCACACCTGTGCCCAATCTCACCGCAACCTTCAAGCATGTCCACACCTGCGCCCTATCTCACCCCAACCTTCAAGCATTTCCACACCTGCACCCTACCTCACCCCAACCTTCAAGCATGTCCACACTTGCGCCCTATCTCACCCCAACCTTCAAGCATGTACACACCCACGCCCTACTCACCCCAACCTTCAAGCATTTCCACACCTGCACCCTACCTCACCCCAACCTTCAAGCATGTCCACACCTGCGTCCTATCTCACCCCAACCTTCACACATGTCCGCACCTGCACCCTACCTCACCCCAACCTTCAACCATGTCCACACCTGCACCCAATCTCACCCCAACCTTCACACATGTCCGCACCTGCACCCTACCTCACCCCAACCTTCAACCATGTCCACACCTGCGCCATACCTCACCCCAACCTTCACACATGTCCGCACCTGCACCCTACCTCACCTCAACCTTCACACATGTCCTCACCTGCACCCTACTCACCCCAACCTTCAACCATGTCCACACCTGCGCTCTACCTCACCCCAACCTTCACACATGTCCGCACCTGCACCCTACCTCACCCCAACCTTCAACCATGTCCACACCTGCGCCTTACCTCACTCCAACCTTCACACATGTCCGCACCTGCAACCTACCTCACCTCAACCTTCACACATGTCCTCACCTGCACCCCACTCACCCCAACCTTCAACCATGTCCACACCTGCGCCCTACCTCACCCCAACCTTCAAACATGTCCACACCTGCGCTCTACCTCACCCCAACCTTCACACATGTCCGCACTTGCACCCTTCCTCACCCCAACCTTCAACCATGTCCACATCTGCGCCCTACCTCACCCCAACCTTCACACATGTCCGCACCTGCACCCTACCTCACCCCAACCTTCACACATGTCCTCACCTGGACCCTACTCACCCCAAACTTCAACCATGTCCACACCTGCGCCTGTTAGACGATCCTCTGCACACCAGTTTGCTACACATCAGAACACTGCTCACATATCTCCACCATCCCCTCCCACGGTTCCAGGCTTAGGTGATTCGGTTAACCCAAAGAACCGGAAACCCCGTACCAGCTTTGGTGTACGGGCTCGATTGCAGCCCTTTCTGCATTGGCAATTGCCTTGGAGAGCGTATGGCAGAAGGGGCGGTGTTACGTCACCACGTCGGTCACGTGATCCAGAGTCACGTGTCCTTGTTGGACGTCACATGATCCAGAGACGTCACATGACTCCCAGACACACAGTATAAAGGTCTGAGAGACAGAACACTCATTGCTTCTCAGCTGGCTTCAGACCCTGTTTGGCGTTACTACTTGCTCCTTGCTATCTTGATCACGGAACTCTACCTCGGACTCCCTCGGACACCCCTTTTGTACCTTTGCTTGGAACTGTTGACCTGTTGCCGGATTTTGGACTTCACCTCGACTTGCCTTTGGATCATCCCTGGTTACCTTGCTGAACTTCTACGCCCTTTCCCTTCTTGGGATTCAAGTCAAGCCCTCTCTCCTACAGGTGGCTAGCCCTTCATCCACGCTAACCTGCGGTTCTACCATTCCAGGGACCGCCGCATCAACTGAGCCTCGAGCCTCTCTACTAGGTTACCTGGGTTACCCTTACACCAGATAGGTAAGACATTTTAGATCCTTTTGTTTATCTGACTGTGTTGTGATTGCCTGGTACTTAACCCCGTTCCTTCTCGACAGCAGCATCGGTGTTCCAGAGGCTCCGTGGATCTGGGAAGACATCTCCCACCTGTGGCCTCAAAGGTCGCACAGCGGGTTTCTATTAAGTTCCCCTGTGCGTCACTTGGGGACAGAGGACTCATCGGTCTACACGACACTCAAGTCAGAACAGACTGAGAAGCCGTATAGTCGTGTTTGACGATGCAGGGATCCACGGAAGAACCCATAGCTGCTTTAGTCCAGGCAATTACAATATTAAGGGCAGATATGGCAGCCGCGAACACAGTGATCCACCAAAGGTTGGATTCCATACAAAGTGTTCAGCATTCCCTTCCTGCAGACCCTGAGTTTGGAGATGCCAGCTCCTTCACTACACCCCCTCCCTTGGCTACTTCTACAGTCCCAACTCCAATGATCCTCCCATCTCCTTCCCCCCTGGCTGCTCCGGAACGCTATCAAGGTGACCCCAAGAAATTCAGAACCTTTGTTAATCAGTGCAAGTTACACTTCTTATGCAGACCTTTGGCTTTTCCTACTGCCACTACTAAAGCCACCTTCGCCCTCTCCCATTTAGCCGGAACGGCTGCCGCTTGGGCTAATCCCCTGCTAGAGAATAATAGCCCAGTCCTTTACGACTTTGATTTGTTGGTTCTAGAAATGTCCCGAGTATTCGATACTCGACACAAGGCGCAGTCTACGGATTTGGAGTTTTTGGAACTGACTCAGGGTAGAAGGACTTTGATAGAATACATCACCCGTTTCAATCAGCTAGTTGCAGAAACATCATGGCCAGAAAACAAGCGGGCGGTGGTATTTTATAGGGGGTTGAGTAATACCATGAAAGATGCTTTATCAGTGATCCCTTCTATGCCTACTCAGTATCAGGAATTGGTTGATCTCGTCTTGCAGGTAGATGCACGACGATCAGAGCGTAGAGCTGAATTGGGGGTCTCCTCCCATCCTACTCTTGCTAGCACTCCTGCTTCCAGTACAGAAGAACCTATGCAAGTGGGAGGTTTACGTAGTCCTATCACAACATCAGAGAGGGAACGTAGAAGGGTGGACAATGCATGCTTTTATTGTGGCACTACTGGACATATTGTGAAAGAGTGCCCTCGACGTCCCAAGAAGAGCCAGGTTTTTCGGATGGCTTGACCTTAGATCCGGAGAACAGGTCGAGTGTCCCGTCATCATCTCCGGGTACCTCTCTTGCCTTTGCTCGTGTCCAACCCGTCTCTGTAAAGGCTACTCTATGTCCCTCTACAGGCCTTCTTCATGCAGTCAATATCATCATTGATTCAGGTGCCACTGGTAATTACATAGCTATCGATTTGGCCCATTCCCTCAACCTACCTTTAGTGGTAAAAACACGACCGGAACATGTCCAAGCCGTAGACGGCTCTGCATTGGTTTCTGGTCCTGTTAGACACCAAACTGCACCCCTCTTGTTGAACATACAAGAAACACACACAGAAACCATATGTTTTGATTTAATTACCACACCCCAATTTGGTATCATACTAGGTATTCCATGGTTACGTGAACATAACCCACTGATCAATTGGCAGTCAGGCACTGTACTCTTCGAGTCCGAAGTCTGTCAGAATTACTGTCTCCCGGTCCATCAAGCCTCTGACACACCTTCTCGGGCCTTAGGAGCATTAGCTCAACTCACTGTTGATGATCCAGAGATTGTTCATTCGCATACTGTTGGGGGGTTGGTGTCTGGGATTCCTCCTGAGTACAATGCATTCGAATCGGTTTTCGATCGGGGCTCTTCCGAGGTACTTCCTCCACATAGACCATATGACTGCCCAATCGAATTACTTTCTGATTCCGCTATCCCTTCGGGCAGGATCTATTCTTTGTCCCCTTCGGAGGAACAAGCATTGAAAGAGTATGTACAGAATGCCTTACGTTTAGGACACATCCGTCCCTCCACTTCACCAGCAGCAAGTCCCATATTCTTTGTACCCAAGAAGGAGGGGGATTTACGCCCTTGTGTGGATTATCGGCGTCTTAACGCTATCACAAAAAAGGATAGATATCCAATCCCGTTAATCACCCCACTTCTGGACCATTTAACTCATGCTTCCGTTTTCACCAAGCTTGACCTACGTGGCGCATACAATTTAGTACGCGTTCGCGAGGGAGACGAGTGGAAAACGGCTTTCTGTACTCGTTACGGCTTGTAGGAATATTTAGTCATGCCTTTTGGCCTATGTAATGCCCCAGCCACATTCCAACGATTCATGAATGACATATTCAGGGATATTCTGGACGTTTACATGGTTGTGTATTTGGACGACATCTTAATCTTTTCTCGTGATCTTGATAACCATGTAAAGCATGTTCGAGAAGTACTATCCTGTTTGAGAGAACATTCCTTATTTGCCAAACCTGAGAAATGTCAGTTCCATAAAACTTCTGTTGAGTTTCTGGGTTTCCATATCACCCCTGGGGCGTTATCCATGAACAAATCTAAGGTCAAAGCAGTATTAGATTGGCCAGTACCCCAAACACTCAAGTCCTTGCAGGCCTTTTTGGGATTCGCTAACTTTTATAGACGTTTCATTTCTTCCTTTTCCACAATTGTTGCGCCGCTCACGGCTCTGACTAGTCCTCAGGTACCCTACCATTGGCACGGGGAACATCAGGAGGCTTTTGAGGCTCTGAAAACTGCTTTCACTACCGCACCGGTACTCCAGCACCCCAATCCTGATCTTCCGTTCATAGTAGAGGCAGATGCCTCTTCTTTTGCTCTTGGTGCGGTATTGTCACAAACGTGTCCTACAACAGGCAAATTACATCCAGTGGCATACCATTCCCGTAAGTTCTCCAGTACTGAGACTCATTACACTGTTACGGAGAAAGAACTCTTGGCTGTCATGGATGCCTTTCGTGTTTGGCGCCATCATCTTCTGGGGGCCAAACATCCCATCACGGTTTACTCAGATCACCGGAATTTGCAGGATCTGGCCTCATTGAAGTGCATTAATAGCAGACAGGTCCGATGGCATCTTTTCTTTTCCTCTTTTGATTTTCGTATCATGCATCGTCCTGGCACTGCACATGGAAAAGCAGACGCCTTGTCACGTTCCCCAGGGGGGGTCGTGTTGCCAACCTTTCCTGACACTGTTCTCGGAAAGAGTCATGTGATTTGTCTTTGTACACCTTCATTGTCGTTATTAGACTCGGTCCGATCTTGGACTAGCAATCACTCCGACCAGTTGCGAGAATGGGACCCCGTGTTTTCTGATGGGTTGCCTTTCGTACATGAACGTCTATTCCTTCCCACACCTGACACTCGTAATCTGGCCCTTGAGTGGTCTCATGATGCCCCTTTTAATGCCCATCCCGGTCAAGAGCGCACTTTAGATCTTCTCAAGCGCTGGTGTTGGTGGCCCTCTATGAGGCGCGATGTAGACTGCTATGTCAATTCATGTGCAGTGTGTGCTCAGGCTAAACATCGGAGAGGCCGACCGGTTGGGTTGCTACTTCCACTTCCAGTTCCTCCCAGGCCTTGGCATACACTGACTATGGATTTCGTTACCGATCTCCCCAAATCACAAGGATTTGACTCCATCTGGGTAGTGGTGGACACGTTTACAAAAATGGCTCGTTTTGTCCCTTGTAAAGGTATTCCTTCGGCCCCGGTCTTGGCGGACTTGTTTTTTGAACATGTGTTCATGTTATTCGGCCTCCCTTCGGTCATTATATCCGATCGAGGATCACAGTTCACCTCTCGGTTTTGGAGGTCGTTGACTAAATTGTTGGGCATTGATACCAGGTATTCTTCGGCATATCATCCTGAGACCGATGGGCAGACCGAAAGGACGAATCAATCTATGGAGCAGTATCTTCGCTGCCTTATATTGCAACATCAGACCTCCTGGTTGGCCGCTTTGCGGCTTGCTGAGTTCGCGTACAATAACGCGGCTCATTCAGCTACAGGTTATTCTCCTTTCTATGCCCTCTACGGCCAACATCCCAAGGTCTTGCCAGTCCCTGATGCTTCTGGTTCTTCGAATCCTGCGGCCACGACGTGTCTTAGGGATCTGTCTGCTGTACATGCTAGTACTGTGGTGCATCTCACGGAAGCGAAGACTGCCATGAAGGCCCGTGTGGATGGCAAACGTCTGGCTGCTCCCCCTCTGGTGGTGGGTTCTAGGGTCTGGTTGTCGTCACGTCACCTTCGCCTAGTGGATTGCCGGAAACTGCTACCTCGTTTTGTCGGCCCGTATGTGGTCTCACAGGTAGTGAATCCGGTGGCTTTTCGTCTGGTGCTTCCTAGTTCTTGGCGTATCCATCCTGTCTTCCATGTGTCCCTCCTCAAGCCTTGCCCCGATTCTGTCCGCCTTCGTACCCCTGTTGCACCGGTGTCCCTGTCCTCTCCTGATGTCTTTGAGGTGTCGGCCATTTTAGGGTCCCGATGGTTTAGGGGTAGGCTCCAATATCTGGTGGATTGGAAGGGTTACGGCCCGGAGGAGCGTTCATGGGTTTCCGCCTTGGATCTGAACGCCCCTCGGCTGGTGACCCGCTTCCATAAGGATCATCCGTCCAGCCCACGGGGTCGTGGGTCGTTGGGGGGGGCTATGTTAGACGATCCTCTGCACACCAGTTCGCTACACATCAGAACACTGCTCACATATCTCCACCATCCCCTCCCACGGTTCCAGGCTCAGGTGATTTGGTTAACCCAAAGAACCGGAAACCCCGTACCAGCTTTGGTGTACGGGCTCGATTGCAGCCCTTTCTGCATTGGCAATTGCCTTGGAGAGCGTATGGCAGAAGGGGCGGTGTTACGTCACCACGTCGGTCACGTGATCCAGAGTCACGTGTCCTTGTTGGACGTCACATGATCCAGAGACGTCACATGACTCCCAGACACACAGTATAAAGGTCTGAGAGACAGAACACTCATTGCTTCTCAGCTGGCTTCAGACCCTGTTTGGCGTTACTACTTGCTCCTTGCTATCTTGATCACGGAACTCTACCTCGGACTCCCTCGGACACCCCTTTTGTACCTTTGCTTGGAACTGTTGACCTGTTGCCGGATTTTGGACTTCACCTCGACTTGCCTTTGGATCATCCCTGGTTACCTTGCTGAACTTCTACGCCCTTTCCCTTCTTGGGATTCAAGTCAAGCCCTCTCTCCTACAGGTGGCTAGCCCTTCATCCACGCTAACCTGCGGTTCTACCATTCCAGGGACCGCCGCATCAACTGAGCCTCGAGCCTCTCTACTAGGTTACCTGGGTTACCCTTACACCAGATAGGTAAGACATTTTAGATCCTTTTGTTTATCTGACTGTGTTGTGATTGCCTGGTACTTAACCCCGTTCCTTCTCGACAGCAGCATCGGTGTTCCAGAGGCTCCGTGGATCTGGGAAGACATCTCCCACCTGTGGCCTCAAAGGTCGCACAGCGGGTTTCTATTAAGTTCCCCTGTGCGTCACTTGGGGACAGAGGACTCATCGGTCTACACGACACTCAAGTCAGAACAGCGCCCTACCTCACCCCAACCTTCAAACATGTCCACACCTGCGCTCTACCTCGCCCCAAACTTCACACATGTCCGCACCTGCATCCTACCTCACCCCAACCTTCAAACATGTCCACACCTGCGCCCTACCTCACCCCAACCTTCACACATGTCCGCACCTGCACCCTACCTTACCCCAACCTTCACACATGCCCTCACCTGCACCCTACTCACCCCAACCTTCAACCATGTCCACACCTGCGCCCTACCTCACCCCAAACTTCAAACATGTCCACACCTGCACCCTACCTCACCCCAACCTTCACACATGTCCGCACTTGCACCCTACCTCACCCCAACCTTCACACATGTCCGCACCTGCACCCTACCTCACCCCAACCTTCAAGCATGTCCACACCTGCACCCTACTCACTCCAACCTTCACCCATGTCCACACCTGCACCCTATCTCACCCCAACCTTCAAGCATGTCCTCACCTGTGCCCTATCTCACCCCAATCTTCACCCATGTCCACACCTGCGCCCTACCTCACCCCAACCTTCACACATGTCCGCACATGCACCCTACCTCACCCCAACCTTCACACATGTCCGCAACTGCACCCTACCTCACCCTGACCTTCAAGCATGTCCACACCTGCACCCTACTCACCCCAACCTTCCCCCAGGTCCACACCTGCACCCTATCTCACCCCAACCTTCAAGCATGTTCTTACCTGCGCCCTATCTCACCCCAACCTTCACCCATGTCCACACCTGCACCCTATCTCACCCCAACCTTCAAGCATGTCCTCACCAGCGGCATATCTCACCCCAACCTTCACCCATGTCCACACCTGCACCCTATCTCCCCCAACCTTCAAGCATGTCCATACCTGTGCCCTATCTCACCCCAACCTTCAAGCATGTCCACACCTGCGCCCTATCTCACCCCAACCTTCAACCATGTCCACACCTGCACCCTACCTCACCCCAACCTTCACACATGTCCACACCTGTGCCCTACCTCACCCCAACCTTCACACATGTCTGCACCTGCACCCTACCTCACCCCAACCTTCAACCATGTCCACACCTGCGCCCTACCTCACCCCAACCTTCAACCATGTCCACACCTGCGCCCTACCTCACCCCAACCTTCACACATGTCCTCACCTGCACCCTACTCACTCCAACCTTCAACCATGTCCACACCTGTGCCCTACCTCACCCCAACATTCAAACATGTCCTCACCTGCACCCTACTCACCCCAACCTTCAACCATATCCACACCTGAGCCCTACCACACCCCAAACTTCAACTATGTCCACACCTGTGCCATACCTCACCCCAACCTTCACACATGTCCGCACCTGCACGCTACCTCACCCCAAACTTCAACCATGTTCGCACCTGCACCCTACCTCACCCCAACCTTCACACATGTCCTCACCTGCACCCTACTCACCCCATCCTTCAACCATGCCCACACCTGTGCCCTACCTCACCCCAACCTTCAAACATGTCCACACCTGCGCCCTTCCTCACCCCAACCTTCATACATGTCCGCACCTGCACCCTACCTCACCCCAACCTTCACACATGTCCACACCTGCACCCTACCTCATCCCAACCTTCAAGCATGTCCACACCTGCACCCTACTCACCCCAACCTTCACCCATGTCCACATCTGCACCCTATCTCACCCCAACCTTCAAGCATGTCCTCACCTGCACCCTATCTCACCCCAACCTTCACCCATGTCCACACCTGCACCCTATCTCACCCCAACCTTCAAGCATGTCCTCACCTGCGCCCTATCTCACACCAACCTTCACCCATGTCCACACCTGCGCCCTATCTCACCCCAACCTTCAAGCATGTCCACATCTGTGCCCTATCTCACCCCAACCTTCAAGCATGTCCACACCTGCACCCTATCTCACCCCAACCTTCACACATGTCCGCACCTGCACCCTACCTCACCCCAACCTTCAACCATGTCCCCACCTGCACCCTACCTCACCCCAACCTTCACACATGTCCGCACCTTCGCCCTACCTCACCCCAACCTTCACACATGTCCGCACCTGTGCCCTACCTCACCCCAACCTTCACACATGTCCGCACCTGCACCCTACCTCACCCCAACCTTCAACCATGTCCACACCTGCGCCCTACCTCACCCCAACCTTCACACATGTCCGCACCTGCGCCCTACCTCACCCCAACCTTCACACATGTCCGCACCTGCACCCTACCTCACCCCAACCTTCAACCATGTCCACACCTGCGCCCTACCTCACACCAACCTTCACACACGTCCTCACCTGCACCCTACTCACCCCAACTTTCAACCATGTCCACACCTGCGCCCTACCTCACCCCAAACTTCAACCATGTCCACACCTGCGCCCTACCTCACCCCAACCTTCAAACATGTCCGCACCTGCACCCTACCTCACCCCAAACTTCAACCATGTCCACACCTGCACCCTACCTCACCCCAACCTTCACACATGTCCGCACCTGCACCCTACCTCACCCCAAACTTCAACCATGTCCACACCTGTGCCCTGCCTCACCCCAACCTTCACACATGTCCGCACCTGCACCCTACCTCACCCCAAACTTCAACCATGTCCACACCTGCGCCCTACCTCACCACAACCTTCACACATGTCCGCACCTGCACCCTACCTCACCCCAATCTTCAAGCATGTCCACACCTGCACCCTACTCACCCCAACCTTAACCCATGTCCACACCTGCACCCTATCTCACCCCAACCTTCAAGCATGTCCACACCTGTGCCCTATCTCACCCCAACTTTCACCCATGTCCACACCTGCGCCCTACCTCACCCCAACCTTCAACCATGTCCACACCTGCGCCCTACCTCACCCCAATCTTCACACATGTCCGCTCCTGCACCCTCCCTCACCCCAACCTTCAAGCATGTCCACACCTGCACCCTACTCACCCCAACCTTCAACCATGTCCACACCTGCCCCCTATCTCACCCCAACCTTCAAGCATGTCCTCACCTGCGCCCTATATCACTCCAACCTTCACCCATGTCCACACCTGCGCCCTACCTCACCCCAACCTTCATCCATGTCCACACCTGCGCCATATCTGACCCCAACCTTCACCCATGTCCACACCTGCGCCCTATCTCACCCAACCTTCATCCATGTCCACACCTGCGCCACATCTCACCCCAACCTTCATCCATGTCCAAACCTGCGCCCTATCTCACCCCAACCTTCGCACATGCCCACACCTGCGCCCCATCTCACCCCAACCTTTGCACATGCCCACACCTGTGCCCTATCTCACCCCAACCTTCGCACATGCCCACACCTGTGCCCTATCTCACCCCAACCTTCATCCACGTCCACACCTGCGCCCTATCTCACCCCAACCTTCGCACATGCCCACACCTGTGCCCTATCTCACCCCAACCTTCGCACATGCCCACACCTGTGCCCTATCTCACCCCAACCTTCATCCATGTCCTCACCTGCGCCCGATCTCCCCCCAACCTTCGCACATGCCCACACCTGCGCCCTATCTCACCCCAACCTTTATCAATGTCCACACCTGTGCCCTATCTCACCCCAACCTTTGCACATGCCCACACCTGCGCCCTATCTCACCCCAACCTTCAGCCATGTCCACACCTGTGCCCTATCTCACCCCAACCTTCGCACATGCCCACACCTGTGCCCTATCTCACCCCAACCTTCCCACATGCCCACACCTGCGCCTTATCTCACCCAAACCTTCATCCATGTCCACACCTGCGCACTATCTCACCCCAATCTTCGCACATGCCCACACCTGTGCCCTATCTCACCCCAACCTTCATCCATGTCCACACCTGCACCCTATCTCACCCCAACCTTCGCACATGCCCACACCTGTGCCCTATCTCGCCCCAATCTTCGCACATGCCCACACCTGTGCCCTATCTCACCCCAACCTTCATCCATGTCCACACCTGCACCCTATCTCACCCCAACCTTCGCACATGCCCACACCTGTGCCCTACCTCACCCCAACCTTCACACATGTCCGCACCTGCACCCTACCTCACCCCAACCTTCACACATGTCCTCACCTGGGCCCTACTCACCCCAAACTTCAACCATGTCCACACCTGCACCCTACCTCACCCCAACCTTCAAACATGTCCACACCTGCGCTCTACTTCACCCCAAACTTCACACATGTCCGCACCTGCATCCTACCTCACCCCAACCTTCAAACATGTCCACACCTGCGCCCTACCTCACCCCAACCTTCACACATGTCCGCACCTGCACCCTACCTCACCCCAACCTTCACACATGCCCTCACCTGCACCCTACTCACCCCAACCTTCAACCATGTCCACACCTGCGCCCTACCTCAACCCAAACTTCAAACATGTCCACACCTGCACCCTACCTCACCCCAACCTTCACACATGTCTGCACCTGCACCTTACCTCACCCCAACCTTCACACATGTCCGCACCTGCACCCTACCTCACCCCAACCTTCAAGCATGTCCACACCTGCACCCTACTCACTCCAACCTTCACCCATGTCCACACCTGCACCCTATCTCACCCCAACCTTCAAGCATGTCCTCACCTGTGCCCTATCTCACCCCAATCTTCACCCATGTCCACACCTGCGCCCTACCTCACCCCAACCTTCACACATGTCCGCACATGCACCCTACCTCACCCCAACCTTGGCACATGCCCACACCTGCACCCTATCTCACCCCAACCTTCGCACATGCCCACACCTGTGCCCTATATCGCCCCAACCTTCGCACATGCCCACACATGTGCCCTATTTCACCCCAACCTTCAAACATGTCCACACCTGCACCCTATCTCACCCCAACCTTCGCACATGCCCACACCTGTGCCCTATCTCACCCCAACCTTCAAGCATGTCCACAGCTGCACCCTATCTCACCCCAACTTTCAACCATGTCCACACCTGCGCCCTACCTCACCCCAAACTTCAACCATGTCCACACCTGCGCCCTACCTCACCCCAACCTTCAAACATGTCCGCACTTGCACCCTACCTCACCCCAAACTTCAACCATGTCCACACCTGCACCCTACCTCACCCCAACCTTCACACATGTCCGCACCTGCACCCTACCTCACCCCAAACTTCAACCATGTACACACCTGTGCCCTGCCTCACCCCAACCTTCACACATGTCCGCACCTGCACCCTACCTCACCCCAAACTTCAACCATGTCCACACCTGTGCCCTACCTCACCACAACCTTCACACATGTCCGCACCTGCACCCTACCTCACCCCAACCTTCAAGCATGTCCACACCTGCACCCTACTCACCCCAACCTTAACCCATGTCCACACCTGCACCCTATCTCACCCCAACCTTCAAGCATGTCCACACCTGTGCCCTATCACACCCCAACCTTCACCCATGTCCACACCTGCGCCCTACCTCACCCCAACCTTCAACCATGTCCACACCTGCGCCCTACCTCACCCCAATCTTCACACATGTCCGCTCCTGCACCCTCCCTCACCCCAACCTTCAAGCATGTCCACACCTGCACCCTACTCACCCCAACCTTCACCCATGTCCACACCTGCCCCCTATCTCACCCCAACCTTCAAGCATGTCCTCACCTGCGCCCTATCTCACCCCAACCTTCACCCATGTCCACACCTGCGCCCTACTTCACCCCAACCTTCATCCATGTCCACACCTGCGCCATATCTCACCCCAACCTTCACCCATGTCCACACCTGCGCCCTATCTCACCCAACCTTCATCCATGTCCACACCTGCGCCACATCTCACCCCAACCTTCATCCATGTCCACACCTGCGCCCTATCTCACCCCAACCTTCGCACATGCCCACACCTGCGCCCCATCTCACCCCAACCTTTGCACATGCCCACACCTGTGCCCTATCTCACCCCAACCTTCGCACATGCCCACACCTGTGCCCTATCTCACCCCAACCTTCATCCACGTCCACACCTGCGCCCTATCTCACCCCAACCTTCGCACATGCCCACACCTGTGCCCTATCTCACCCCAACCTTCGCACATGCCCACACCTGTGCCCTATCTCACCCCAACCTTCATCCATGTCCTCACCTGCGCCCGATCTCCCCCCAACCTTCGCACATGCCCACACCTGCGCCCTATCTCACCCCAACCTTCATCAATGTCCACACCTGTGCCCTATCTCACCCCAACCTTTGCACATGCCCACACCTGCGCCCTATCTCACCCCAACCTTCAGCCATGTCCACACCTGTGCCCTATCTCACCCCAACCTTCGCACATGCCCACACCTGTGCCCTATCTCACCCCAACCTTCCCACATGCCCACACCTGCGCCCTATCTCACCCAAACCTTCATCCATGTCCACACCTGCGCACTATCTCACCCCATTCTTCGCACATGCCCACACCTGTGCCCTATCTCACCCCAACCTTCATCCATGTCCACACCTGCACCCTATCTCACCCCAACCTTCGCACATGCCCACACCTGTGCCCTATCTCGCCCCAATCTTCGCACATGCCCACACCTGTGCCCTATCTCACCCCAACCTTCATCCATGTCCACACCTGCACCCTATCTCACCCCAACCTTCGCACATGCCCACACCTGTGCCCTACCTCACCCCAACCTTCACACATGTCCGCACCTGCACCCTACCTCACCCCAACCTTCACACATGTCCTCACCTGGACCCTACTCACCCCAAACTTCAACCATGTCCACACCTGCGCCCTACCTCAACCCAACCTTCAAACATGTCCACACCTGCGCTCTACCTCACCCCAAACTTCACACATGTCCGCACCTGCATCCTACCTCACCCCGACCTTCAAACATGTCCACACCTGCGCCCTACCTCACCCCAACCTTCACACATGTCCGCACCTGCACCCTACCTCACCCCAACCTTCACACATGCCCTCACCTGCACCCTACTCACCCCAACCTTCAACCATGTCCACACCTGCGCCCTACCTCACCCCAAACTTCAAACATGTCCACACCTGCACCCTACCTCACCCCAACCTTCACACATGTCCGCACCTGCACCCTACCTCACCCCAACCTTCACACATGTCCACACCTGCACCCTACCTCACCCCAACCTTCAAGCATGTCCACACCTGCACCCTACTCACTCCAACCTTCACCCATGTCCACACCTGCACCCTATCTCACCCCAACCTTCAAGCATGTCCTCACCTGTGCCCTATCTCACCCCAATCTTCACCCATGTCCACACCTGCGCCCTACCTCACCCCAACCTTCACACATGTCCGCACATGCACCCTACCTCACCCCAACCTTCGCACATGCCCACACCTGCACCCTATCTCACCCCAACCTTCGCACATGCCCACACCTGTGCCCTATCTCGCCCCAACCTTCGCACATGCCCACACATGTGCCCTATCTCACCCCAACCTTCAAACATGTCCACACCTGCACCCTATCTCACCCCAACCTTCGCACATGCCCACACCTGTGCCCTATCTCACCCCAACCTTCAAGCATGTCCACAGCTGCACCCTATCACACCCCAACCTTCAAGCATGTCCACACCTGTAACCTATCTCACCCCAACCTTCACCCATGTCCACTCCTGCACCCTACCTCACCCTAACCTTCACCCAAGTCCACACCTGCACCCTATCTCACCCCAACCTTTAAGCATGTCTACACCTATGCCCTATCTCACCCCAACCTTCGCACATGCCCAGACCTGTGCCCTATCTCACCCCAACCTTCCCACATGCCCACACCTGCGCCCTATCTCACTCCAACATTCGCACATGTCCACACCTGCACCCTACTCACCCCAACCTTCACACATGTCCACACCTGCACCCTATCTCACCCCAACCTTCAAGCATGTCCACACCTGCGCCCTATCTCACTCCAACATTCGCACATGTCCACACCTGCACCCTATCTCACCCCAACCTTCATCCATGTCCTCACCTGCGCCCGATCTCCCCCCAACCTTCGCACATGCCCACACCTGCGCCCTATCTCACCCCAACCTTCATCAATGTCCACACCTGTGCCCTATCTCACCCCAACCTTTGCACATGCCCACACCTGCGCCCTATCTCACCCCAACCTTCACACATGTCCACACCTGCACCCTATCTCACCCCAACCTTCAAGCATGTCCACACCTGCGCCCTATCTCACTCCAACATTCGCACATGTCCACACCTGCACCCTATCTCACCCCAACCTTCATCCATGTCCTCACCTGCGCCCGATCTCCCCCCAACCTTCGCACATGCCCACACCTGCGCCCTATCTCACCCCAACCTTCATCAATGTCCACACCTGTGCCCTATCTCACCCCAACCTTCCCACATGCCCACACCTGCGCCCTATCTCACTCCAACATTCGCACATGTCCACACCTGCACCCTACTCACCCCAACCTTCACACATGTCCACACCTGCACCCTATCTCACCCCAACCTTCAAGCATGTCCACACCTGTGCCCTATCTCACCCCAACCTTCGCACATGCCCACACCTGTGCCCTATCTCACCCCAACCTTCATCCATGTCCTCACCTGCGCCCGATCTCCCCCCAACCTTCGCACATGCCCACACCTGCGCCCTATCTCACCCCAACCTTCATCAATGTCCACACCTGTGCCCTATCTCACCCCAACCTTTGCACATGCCCACACCTGCGCCCTATCTCACCCCAACCTTCAGCCATGTCCACACCTGTGCCCTATCTCACCCCAACCTTCGCACATGCCCACACCTGTGCCCTATCTCACCCCAATCTTCCCACATGCCCACACCTGCGCCCTATCTCACCCAAACCTTCATCCATGTCCACACCTGCGCACTATCTCACCCCATTCTTCGCACATGCCCACACCTGTGCCCTATCTCACCCCAACCTTCATCCATGTCCACACCTGCACCCTATCTCACCCCAACCTTCGCACATGCCCACACCTGTGCCCTATCTCGCCCCAATCTTCGCACATGCCCACACCTGTGCCCTATCTCACCCCAACCTTCATCCATGTCCACACCTGCACCCTATCTCACCCCAACCTTCGCACATGCCCACACCTGTGCCCTACCTCACCCCAACCTTCACACATGTCCGCACCTGCACCCTACCTCACCCCAACCTTCACACATGTCCTCACCTGGACCCTACTCACCCCAAACTTCAACCATGTCCACACCTGCGCCCTACCTCAACCCAACCTTCAAACATGTCCACACCTGCGCTCTACCTCACCCCAAACTTCACACATGTCCGCACCTGCATCCTACCTCACCCCAACCTTCAAACATGTCCACACCTGCGCCCTACCTCACCCCAACCTTCACACATGTCCGCACCTGCACCCTACCTCACCCCAACCTTCACACATGCCCTCACCTGCACCCTACTCACCCCAACCTTCAACCATGTCCACACCTGCGCCCTACCTCACCCCAAACTTCAAACATGTCCACACCTGCACCCTACCTCACCCCAACCTTCACACATGTCCGCACCTGCACCCTACCTCACCCCAACCTTCACACATGTCCACACCTGCACCCTACCTCACCCCAACCTTCAAGCATGTCCACACCTGCACCCTACTCACTCCAACCTTCACCCATGTCCACACCTGCACCCTATCTCACCCCAACCTTCAAGCATGTCCTCACCTGTGCCCTATCTCACCCCAATCTTCACCCATGTCCACACCTGCGCCCTACCTCACCCCAACCTTCACACATGTCCGCACATGCACCCTACCTCACCCCAACCTTCGCACATGCCCACACCTGCACCCTATCTCACCCCAACCTTCGCACATGCCCACACCTGTGCCCTATCTCGCCCCAACCTTCGCACATGCCCACACATGTGCCCTATCTCACCCCAACCTTCAAACATGTCCACACCTGCACCCTATCTCACCCCAACCTTCGCACATGCCCACACCTGTGCCCTATCTCACCCCAACCTTCAAGCATGTCCACAGCTGCACCCTATCACACCCCAACCTTCAAGCATGTCCACACCTGTAACCTATCTCACCCCAACCTTCACCCATGTCCACTCCTGCACCCTACCTCACCCTAACCTTCACCCAAGTCCACACCTGCACCCTATCTCACCCCAACCTTTAAGCATGTCTACACCTATGCCCTATCTCACCCCAACCTTCGCACATGCCCAGACCTGTGCCCTATCTCACCCCAACCTTCCCACATGCCCACACCTGCGCCCTATCTCACTCCAACATTCGCACATGTCCACACCTGCACCCTACTCACCCCAACCTTCACACATGTCCACACCTGCACCCTATCTCACCCCAACCTTCAAGCATGTCCACACCTGCGCCCTATCTCACTCCAACATTCGCACATGTCCACACCTGCACCCTATCTCACCCCAACCTTCACACATGTCCCCACCTGCGCCCTATCTCACCCCAACCTTCAAGCATGTCCACACCTGCACCCTATCTCACCCCAAACTTCAAGCAATCCACACCTGCGCCCTATCTCACCCCAAACTTCACCCATGTCTTCACCCCAACCTTCGCACATGCCCACACCTGTGCCCTATCTCACCCCAACCTTCAAACATGTCCACACCTGCACCCTACTCACCCCAACCTTCACCCATGTCCACACCTGCGCCCTATCTCACCCCAACCTTCACCCATGTCCACACCTGCGGCCTATCTCACCCAAACCTTCACACATGTCCACACCTGCGCCCTATCTCATCCCAACCTTCACACATGTCCATACCTGCGCCCTATCTCACTATCTCACCCCAACCTTCAAGCATGTCCACACCTGCGCCCTATCTCACCCCAACATTCGCACATGTCCACACCTGCACCCTACTCACCCCAACCTTCACCCATGTCCACACCTGCGCCCTCTCTCACCACAACCTTTACCCATGTCCACACCTGCGCCCTATCTCACCCAAACCTTCACACATGTCCACACCTGAGCCCTATCTCACCCAAACCTTCACACATGTCCACACCTGCACCCTATCTCACCCCAACCTTCAAACATGTCCACATCTGCGCCCGATCTCACCCCAACCTTCAACCAGGTCCTCACCTGCGTCCTATCTCACCCCAACCTTCACCCATGTCCACACCTGCACCCTATCTCACCCCAACCTTCAAGCATGTCCACACCTGCGCCCTATCTCACCCCAACCTTCAAACATGTCCCCACCTGCGCCCTAACTCACCCCAACCTTCAAGCATGTCCACACCTGAGCCCTATCTCACCCCAAACTTCAACCAGGTCCACACCTGCACCCTACCTCACCCCAACCTTCACACATGTCCGCACCTGTGCCCTATCTCACCCCAACCTTCACACATGTCCGCACCTGCACCCTATCTCACCTGAACCTTCACACATGTCCACACCTGTGCCCTATCTCATCCCAACCTTCACACATGTCCACACCTGCGTCCTATCTCACCCCAACCTTCACACATGTCCACACCTGCGTCCTATCTCACCCCAACCTTCACACATGTCCGCACCTGCACCCTAACTCACCCCAACCTTCAAGCATGTCCAAACCTGCGCCCTATCTCACCCCAACCTTCAAGCAATCTACACCTGTGCCCTATCTCACCCAAACCTTCAAGCATGTCCACATCTGCGCCCTATCTCACCCCAACCTTCACACATGTCCACACATGACCCCCTCTTCAGATTATAGCTATCCTAGTATTAGCAAGCTTTTCCTAAGGCAGCCTACCTTCTCTACAGTATGCAGGTGTTAACTTTAATTATGTTCCCATTCTGCATAATAACCTATGCCACCCTTTACACCAAAGGTCACTTCATCAAGATTGGTGAAGGGCTAGGCAGATGGGGATGTCTCTGCCACTACCCCATCCCCTGCCCCACACCATGCCTCCCTTCACTACCCCCATTTCCCGTACTTGCGATACCTAAACTATATCCAGGCTCCACCATGAGCACTACACAGGATAAGTAGACCCCCCTGCCACTAGTTTCATCCGCCTCCCCTCCTGACATTTCCAAGCATAACGAGAGACTAGCCAGTAGACTACTGTCCATCAGGCACTCAGTAGCAAAATACACCCATAGGACCACATGCTTAGATCGCTCTGCATCCACCAACAACAACCTTAGGCGAAAAAAAACAAAAGGCATACAGTTGCACCGAATAACACAGATGACATTAGTCCCAGCTTACCATTGAAGGGCTCACAGACACAGCCTACCAAAGGAGCATTACTGAATGTCAGGTCCCTGGTAGCTCACGCAACAGAGATTGCTGACATCATTTTGAATAATAACCTTGACTTCCTTGCAGTGACAGAAACTTGGCTGCACAATGCAGCAGGCCCTTCTATTGCCCTAGCCGTCCCAGACAATTATTCCATTCTCCGTGCAGACAGACCCACTGCTCGTGGAGGAGGAATAGCCATCATCTTTAAATCCACTCTCAATATAAGACTTGCCACCCCCACCTCGCTGGCATCGTGAGAACTCCTCTCAGTCAAGCTCCAAAACTCACTGAACAACACTATCACACTACACATCATTTACAGGCCCCCAGGACCTCCTGGGCCCTTCAAAGAAGACACCACAGCCCTAGCAGCTGACACCACCAAACCCATGGTGCAACATATCATTCTAGGAGACTTTAACCTTGGTTATAATGACACTAGTGATCCACATGCCATCTATCTAGCCTCTGCACTATCAGAAGAAGGCTATACCCAAATTAGCACCAAACCCGCCCATGAAAAGGGTAGGATACTTGATTGGGTAGCGGATCTCAATTGCAACATCACTCTATTAGATTCTACTCCACTTGTGTGGTCTGACCACCACCTCATCACCCTAGAAATGAACATTAACAACTTGGAAAAGAAAAAGCCCATTATTGCTCCCCCCTGCCTCACAAGGAATAAACGTAACATCGCAGTAGAAGCTTTAGTTCCTTTGGTAGCCCCCCTACTCAATACCCTACTGAATACCCTACTGGACACCAATGATCCTAACACACTGATTACCACCTATAATGAGACTATGACCAACGCCATCAACGCTATTGCCCCTCTAAAATTGCGTAAAAGTAAACCCAAAGCCCATATTAACTTGTGGTTTACTCCAGAAGTAAAAATACTCTGTACTGAAAAAAGAAAAATGGAAACACGTTGGAAATCCTCCCCTACACCTGAAAATAAAACAAACCTTGCCATCATCACTGCCACATACAAAAATAAGATAATCCAGACTAAAAAAGAAACCTTCAATGACAGAATAGCCCAAGCCAGCTCCAGCACGAAAGAATTATTTAACATCCTAAGAGAACTAGAGAACCCCAACCCCCTGCCAGATACATGCACCAAGGATAAAACCTGGTGCACCAGTACACAAAACGCCCTTTCCAGCAAAATCAAAGGGCTTCAGACTAAAATACCTGACAAAAGGTTACAATTTACAGTCAACACTCCAGCACCATCATCTACCTCACACATTAATTCAGGCTTCATGTTTTAAAAAGTCACCATAGCCGAAGTTCAAAACATCATTGCTTCGCTTAAACCGTCTAATTGTAAGGGCGATAGCTGTCCGGCTCAGATTATAAAAGACGCAGCCAGAGATTTTGCCCCATTCATGACTAAACTCATAAACTCCTCCTTCTCTAGCAACTCTTTCCCAAGTAATCTCAAACAGTCCTGGGTTTTACTGCTACTAAAGAAACAGACCCTCGACCCGGCTATACCCACTAACTACAGACCAATTACGACAGTCCCCTTCTTATTGAAATTTTTGGATAGAATTGCTTACCTGCAAATACAAGACTATCTTGAAACTCACAAATTACTCGGAATCCGTCAATCTAGCTTCAGACCTCAGCATGACACAGAAACCACCCTTGTTGACCTCAAAAGCCAGATCGATGAACTGAAAGAGAAAGGAAAGATGGCCATCCTGCTCCTACTGGACCTCTCAGCGGCCTTTGATCTGGTGCACCATACAATACTTTGCGATCACCTATCATCAGCAGGTCATTTCTCCAGCTCTGCAGTCTCGTGGATCCAATTTTTCCTCGCAAACAGAACAATGTGTGTGTTCTCACCCTCGGCAGCTGCTGATCCTATCCCCATCACCTGCGGAGTCCCTCAAGGATCCTGCGTCTCGCCCACTTTGTACAACATTTTTACAAAGCCACTATTTGACAAACGGGACTGTCTGGGTGTCACCTACACAAACTATGCTGATGACACCCAGATACTCCTACCCCTATCAGGATCCTATGATATAGACGTCGTTCGGATTAATGAAGACTACATCATCATTCTGGCATGGATGGCCACACATGGCCTCTGCCTGAATGATGATAAGTCAGAGTTACTCCAATTTGGATCATATAACAACCTTCTCAAACTAAGTCCTCATTATACAAGCATCCTCATTGATGGGAATAGTATACCCCTAACCAAACATGTAAAAACATTAGGTTTTCACCTCGATGCCCAGTCTAACTTAACTAAACAGGTGAACATGACCTCCTCCGCCACTGCCTACACCGGCAAGCTGATAGAGCTTGCAGACCTTTACTATCACCCACCTGTTGCATTACATTGGCGACCGCGCTCATACAATCCTGTTAAACGGGAAATCATATTGTGCTTCCTTTCTCGTATATATTGGCCTAAGCCCAGTCGCTCTGTGAAGAAAACCATGTTGCAAAGTTCCGATTTTAGATAGACATCACTGCCATTTTAGGTCTATCCGCCATTTTGATTTCCATTCCAATGTAACTCTGTATTCTAAAATGTTGGACAGTGTTTCCCGCTTATAACGGAGCCATCCTGAACCTTGTATGATAGTTAATGTTTAGACTGTCCATAGGCCGAATGTTTGGGTTGAGTAAAGAGACCTTGTCCCATGCCTGACTTGTAGACAGAGGATTGTCTGCGCCAATAAGTCTGATCCATGAACATACATTGAAACAATGTAATACAAATGTTGAACGTGGACACTGGCTGAACTGAATTGTAAGGGACATGTGCTAAGGCTTACTGTTAAAACCTAGAATACACTGTTACCATTGTAACCTGCTTGTATGTAATCTGTGAGCATATTGTTGTATAAGCCATAAGTGAACTCGGCACAAACTCTAGACCATGGATTATTAACTTGCAGAGGGGCTGGACATTATTACCAAAAATGTATGAAATGCACAACTGTTTAGATGTCCAGTACCTCTCACTTCTCACACCGAAAGGGCTGGTATTCGCTGTGATGTACTGAGGGCCAGATAGCTATCTGATTTTGTTTCTGTGTAACTGTACAGTAGATTAAAGATCTGTGAATCTTTATAAACCCGTGTTTGGTGTATTGCCTTTTGGGGTACTCAGCCTCGATATTTCCTTTTGCTTTTATAGATGGCGCCCGAATCGGGACCCTCAAGATTGATGCCATCTCGTTGAAGGTTGACGCGGCTATCGGACCAGGATCAGACGGTGAAAAAGTGGGCCCCTTTCATGGATGAGAAGCGATACCTCAACAGTGTTTCATGACCCGATCCCTGGACGGTAAGCCCGCGGTCCGAGACGGCATCTTGACGAGGGTCCATATATCGAGGCGGGCAGATTTTCCGAAATCACCAACCACGTGGGTCCTTTGTGTTGTTAGAAATCCGATCGGACCTCCTTAGTTCTTTGATCAGGTGAGTCGTGACCCGATTCTTAAGTATCCTGATAATTTGTTTTGGTGCATTGCACTCGCGAGTACAATTATTGACCAGGTAACACCAGTATTCTGATATGCCTGGGAAATTGTCTGCCTGCTTCAGGGCGTTATTCCGCAGTGACAGACAATCTTTGGAATTTGGCCGACCGGCACCAATGGAGGGGTCACCGGCGTGTACTATGTACTGCAAGCACGGCATTGGTAGTATAGTGTTTAATGATAATTGGCACAGACAAACTCGACATGCTTCCGAACTTCAGTGGCCAATCAATGGTAGTTTTGAAATTCCTCGCATAGAATACTTAGAATCTATATTATTAAAGAAAAAGGCTAGACCTGCATCATTTGACGTATTACAGAATTGGAAGAAAGGAGCTATGCAGCAACTTAAAAGTAGGGAAAAACATGTGTGCCGTCATATGACGAATGCCGAAAAAGCGTTGTTATATGATCAAAATAAACAGTCTGAGTCAGTTAGGAATATGGATAGGGCTTTTTCACTGGGTATCCAGAAAAATGTATCCTTCCAAAGACTTTCATGTATCTGATGAGCTGATTGACAAACTTCTAAATGAACGAAGACCTGGTGCCACTGTGCCACCTCCGTATGTTCCTCTTCCTGCTGTTTTGCCTCTTCCTGCTGTTATTCCTCCTCCCTTAGCTCCTCCTGCTCCTCCTATTGCACCTCTTGTTGTTCCTCTTCCTCTGGCTGTTGTTCATTCTCTTGTTGTTGCTCCTCCACCTGCTCCTCTTCCTTGTTTGGTGGGTTTGCCTGCTGCACCAGTGACAGCACACTTTTCGCCAAATGTACAAGGTTTGCCTACTATTCCTCTTCCAAGTGGTCCTGTACCACTTGTAGTCGATCGGGGAGCGGGATCGAGGGTCGTGACTTGTAATACTGTGTCTCCAGAGAGAAAGCATGAATTGACTGCATGGGCTACACACTGTATGGAGAGGGGTGAACAAGCTGATGTTTTTACCACACTCTCTAACTTAGACAATTTTCCTGAGAAAAACGTTTTTATTGAAGGTTTGGGAATTCATTTACATATAATGTGGAACAGATTAAATGATATAGATCTCCCACAAGGGTTGAGGGATCTGAATATTTTAGCATATTCAAGAAATACTGCGGAGAAAGTACATGAGCACGTCGAGAGGGTTTTTGAGTACAGAAGGGAGTTGGAAAGGTTACAGAATGAAGATATTGATGATGATAGTTTGGATGCTATGTTAGTACAGAAACGGTTCCTTCCTTGTCGTAAATCGATAAATGAGGAAACACGAATTTGCACAAAAGATGCGATTAGGTGGATTTCAGACATGTTGATAACTCCCGTAGAAGTATATGACATGTATAGTCAGTATACGCCAGAAATGCAGAGGAAAGTGATCCAGGTAATGGTAGAATACCTGCAGGATGAATGTACAAAAAGAAAGATTTGTTGTCCCGCAGAATTATTGAATATCTATAAGAGAGCTTTTTCGTTTGACACTCCTTCAGCTGCTTTAGCGCTCAATTTAGCTCCGTTGCTCAGTAAGCGTTTGGAGTTGCCTACTTCTCAGTTGCCTATGCGAGAGGTTCCTCCGACATTTGTCCCAAAAGTTGAGATTCCCGCTAATGTCGCAGGAGGTACACCTGCTCAGGATATTCCTGCACATTATGTGTCACAGTTTGTTCACGTCCCGTTCTCGAGACAGGAAGTGAACACCATTAAGCAATCCATTCCCGATATTAGGAAGAATCCAACAGGGTTCTACTGTCAGGTTGGCACATTCTTACTTACATTGGGTCAGGTGTTACATTGGGTCAGGTGTTACATACATTGACATGTTCTAGGGTCAGGGGTTACATACATTGACATATTCTTACATACATTCGGTCAGGTGTGGCACATATGTAGTATGTAAGGGTTTTGGTGTGTTATGATTGGTTTTATTTTGATACAGACAAATTAGCCTTAACCTTAATTGGAGCCTTTGGAAAAGGCCCCAAGCCAAGATGGAAGTGCTCAGCCTAAGTTTTGATTGGCTGGTGATTGTTTATAGGAAGGACAGTGAACATTCTAAACTGCCTTTCATCGTCGAAGCCCAGCTGAGAGGACGTATGTAAAGCTGCTCCTGCTTAACTTGATCAGGGGCTTCAAGTTTCAAGCAGTCGAGCGGCTTCTTCAAGTATTAATCTGGGAAAGAGTTCGGAGTTTGTTTGGACACAGGACAGGAGTGAGGAAATTCCATTTTCAGGGAGAAGAACTTTTCTAAGACTCATTCAAGAGATAAGTGCTTTCTGTTACTTCCAAGTGGAAGAAAACTTTATTACAGAACTATCCTAGTCTCACTTAATTTTTTGTAAAAAGGTTAATTTAATTGAAAAGGATCACGAGCGCGAGCATGTTCATCTTATCCACGCATAAACTGTAACGCGTGTGCATGTTTTCATAAGCTACATGTCTCTTCAGAGCTAGCACGTGTTTGAGCCGTTAAATAAAGCAATAGCGTGAGTGCGAGTGTTTTCTACGGGAATTAACTGCGCATGCGCGAAGAAACTGCTACGTGAATCATCTGTGCGTGTGCGTGTGTTTGTTACGGGACTCATTCGCGTGTACGTGTTTCCTGCTACATTGAACAATTGCGCATGTGTGTGTTTTCTGCTACGTGGAACTAAAGCGCGTGTACGTGTTTCCTGCTGCGTTGAACAATTGCGCGTGTGCGTGTTTTCTGCTACGTGGAACAAAAGCACGTGTACGTGTTTCCTGCTACGTTGAACAATTGCGCGTGTGCATGTTTTTTGCTACGTGGAACAAAAGCGCGTGTACGTGTGTCCTGCTATGTTGAATAATTGCGCGTGTGCATGTTTCCAGCTACGTGGAACTAAAGCCCGTGTACGTGTTTTCGGCTATGTGGAACTTTAGCGCGCGAGCATGTGATTACTACGAGAATTCCCATCGCAAGTTTCAAGCTCTTCTTCATTAAGAGACTAATCTTAGCATACAAAGACTTTACCAGATTGGATTTTGTTGGAACTTCCATTACTTCATCTTAAACTTAATAAGTTGTTAAAGTTAATTGAAGAATAAGAAGTTACAGGAAAAGATTGCTAAAGCATTCAAGGACCTATCTAAGAAGGCTGAATGAACATTAAGTTTCCTGGCAACTAGTAAGGAAGTCTTATCTACTAAATCACTTCTCAGGGCATTTTCAGGAGAAGTACCAGGTATGGTCTTTTAAACTATTTAGTAAAGGATATAGTTTATGAGGTCAGTGACTCAATGAGTAAATGTGGTGTTGTATATGCTCATGTCTTTACTACAGGTGAAGAACCAGCTAGTCAATAGCTTCCAGCCTGGTGTTTGTTATTTTATCCACTTTTCCCCCTTTCCCCTAGAAGTGTGGTAAACTGAGCTGAAAAACTATTCAGAGCTCTGAGTACTACATTTTAGGTAGATTGTCGGGGGTTCAGCAGCTTCCGCAGACGCAAGATCAGAATCTCAGCCTGACATCTATAAAGAGATAGAATCTGTCTTGCAATCACCAGTATTTATCTTGAGCGATATTGATTTGTTATTTCCCGTGCTCTTACCTGTTGATTTGTGGAAACAGATTAGGACTGTAGACGATGTACCAGGGTTAGGGGATAGATGGGATAATATGGTTAGATTGCATAGAGAAAGGCCAGCTGGCGAGAGACCACCACAGGTAATACTGACTTTGCTTGATAGAATAGTTACAAAATTAAAAACTATAATTCCTGAAAGAAGGATTATTTGGGACAAACTTACTGCTTGTGTCCAAGGGAAGTCTGAGGGTGCTACCGAATTCTTTAATCGGTTTGAACAAGTGTTTTCGGATTTCAGTGGACAAGATTTAAGCACAGAGTCTGGGAAACGACTATTTGTGGATACATTTGTGCGTGGATTTTTGCCTGACATCCAGTCGCAAATTATGTCTTCAGAGAGCACTTGGCAAGCTAAGTCTCAGGGCCTCATTACACGGTAGACGGTAAGGGTTTACCAGTACCGGTAAGGGCACCGGTACCGGTAAACCCTTACCGCCCTACTACGAGTTCCCTTTGCGGGACCTGACCTTAACGGCTGGTTTTACCAGCCGTTAAAGTAGGGTGCTGCAAAGGGACCTCAGTGCTAATTACGGTACCGCAATTTGCAGTACTGTAATTAGCGCCTTCCCCATTCCCATTATGCCCTATGGGGCAAAAATGGGAATGGGGAAGGGCCATGGCGGCAGGGGGAATTACCGCCCCGCCAACCTCGGAATGGGGTGGTAATTCCCAATTCCACCATGGTGGTACCGGTATGGTACCGGCGTCAACCAAGGTGCTAATAGCACCTTGGTTTAATGCCTACCGTGTAATGAGGCCCTGAGTCTGAAGTGTTGCATATGGCTCAGTACTATGAGAACCGAGTCAATAACGAAAAAGAAAGAATTGAAAAGAGAAAGGGAGACCTGAAAACAAATGTTCTATTACAGTTAATTGTTAGAGGCCCTAGAGGGGGTACTACACAATTTAGGGGTCAGTTTGCTCCACAGGGAAATGCGCTATTGGGTCCTGTAAACATAAACCAGTGTGCTTATTGCAGACAGGAGGGTCATTGGCGCGCACAATGCCCGATCCTCCAGCAGTGGTCGAATAACGCATTTGGTAACATGGGTAGACGATCCAGGGGCCGCCCTGGGGCAGGGGGTCCTGGTAGAAGTCAGTTTTCGCAAGATTTGCAGCAACCTTTTTCACAGAATAATCAGGCACCGAGTGTGGATAATAGAAACATTTTTGATTATCCTTCTGCTGCTTACCTCTCTGAAGAATTTCCTTCTGACGACATTCTGTTTCGCTAGGATTGCCCGAAGCAGGGTTTGGAACCGACGCCTATTCTGTTGACCAGAAAGGTCCCTAGATTGAGATGATAGTGGGAAATAGGAAACATCTATTCTTGATAGATACAGGAGCACAGAAGTGTTCCATTGACCATTCACGGGTTCCAAACATTCCACTGTCAGGGCAAACCAATGTTTCTGTAGGGTTTTCTGGCACACCAGTAGTCTGTCTGGTTTCTTCGCCGGTACCGATTACCTTGGGTCCAATCACGGAGCACTGTCCATTCCTTTTGACTACGAATTGTGGAGAGAATTTGTTGGGGTTGAATCTGTTGAAGGAATTAAATGCGGTAATTCATTGTTCTTCAGACGGAGTGCGTTTGACGATTTCACCACAGCAACTTTCTGTCTCTCAGTTCTTGACCAGACCTTTGCCACCGGAATTTAGTGATGTTCCGGAGTGTTTGTGGGCAATTGATGATAATGATGTCAGTGTTTTACAAATTGAACCTGTCAAGATTATTTTGAATCATGGAGTAAAGTTGCCACGTATTCCCCAGTATAAGATCTCGGTTGATAGTGAGCAAGCTTTGAAATGCAAATTCTCTGATTTTGTGCATCGTGGGGTAATTGAGGAAATTGCAGGTAGTTTGTGCAATAGTCCGATTTTGCCAGTGTACAAAAAGGCGATAATGCAATTCCTTTTCGTTTCATTATTGATTTGCGTGCCATCAATAAGATTGTTGCTCCACAATTTCCCATTGTGCCTGATGTCACGACAATATTAACTATGATTCCGGCTTCTGCTACTCACTTTAGTGTTGTGGATCTTAAGAACGCTTTCTTTAGTATTCCTATATCCCCTTTACCCGTGCGCCACAAGGTTACACAGAGAGTCCTAGCATTTACAGTAGGGCTTTGAAAGAGCAGCTCGACACACTCGAGTTGCCCACCACTTGTACACTGCTTCAGTATGTCGATTATCTACTTTTAGCTGCTGACTCAGAGAGCGCCTGTAAGGAGGGCACCGTGTTGTTGCTTATTCACCTAGCACAACATGGACACACAGCTTCACTCAAAAAGTTTCAGTACTGTCGACACAAGGTCGTTAATTTAGGCTATCTCCTGTCAAAGGAAGGAAGAAGGTTGATGCCTGAGCGGATAAAAATCATTTCTAGCATGTCTGTCCCAAAAACACAGAAGGAAGTCAGAGCCTTGACAGGAATGGCTTCTTACTGTAGGCAGTGGATCCCCAACTTCTCGTTAACGATTAAACCAATGTTGGCTTTGACGAAGAAGGGCATTTCTTCGCCCTTGCAGTGGAACTTGGAACACCAGCAAGCGTTTGATCTGCTCAAGACTGCACTGTGTTCGGCACCAGTTTTGGGCACACCAAATTATGACAAGGCCTTTGTGTTGTATGTGCATGAACGTGATGGATGTGCTTTGGCTGTATTAACGCAGGAACATGGAGGAACAAATAGGCTGTGCAGCTACTTTTCTTCCGCCCTTGATCCTGTTGCAAGCGCTTTGCCAAGATGTTTGAGAGCTGTCGCTGCTGCTGTTGCGTCTGTGAAACAGAGTGAGGGAATGGTCCTAGGCCATGCTTTAACCCTGATGGTACCTCACTCTGTAGATGTTCTATTAAACAGAACACAAACGCAACATCTCACCTCCGCACGATTAACGAGATACAAATTGATCTTGTTTGCACCGCACATTAAAATTCAGAGATGTTGTGTTCTCAATCCGGCTGAACTTTTACCTTTCCCGCAAGGTACTGCTTGCATTGACAAAGAGTCACATGACTGCCTTTACACTACAGAGCAAGAGACAAAAGCAGAATCGATCTAAAAGATACTCCTTTGCACAACCCACAAGGGGAGCTGTTTTGTGATGGCTCCTGTTTCAAACTTCCGGATGGTACATCCACGGCTGCTTATGCAATCATCACATTGAGCACAGTTGTGGAAACCAAAAGAATCATGCATAACTCTGCGCAGGCCGCAGAGATTATAGCATTGACTCGAGCTTGTGAACTTTCTGAAGAGCTTACAGTAAATATACATACTGACAGTCAGTATGCTTTTGGGGTGGTTCACAACTTCGGTAAACTTTGGGCAGAACAAGGTTTCTTGACCTCACATGTCACTAAAATCCAGTATGGCTCCTTGATAGTACGGTTACTCTCAGCGCTTGCACTCCCCACTCAGTTAGCAATCATGAAATGGGCAGTGCATCAGAAGATCATAGATAATGTGGGAAAAGGGAATTCTTTCGCTGACCAGATAGCCAAACAGACTGCCACTGATCTTTCTTCAGAAATGTATACTTCAAGGGAAGCCACAAATGCCTGTACTTTGGATGAGGGTATCGAATCTGTGAAAAGTATTCAAGCAGATGCCACTTTAGAGGAATCTAGGAAATGGGCTGAGGGTTTGGCAAAATTGGATGATGACGGGTGTTGGGTGGACAAGGTAGAAGGGAAATGGTTGTTGCCAGATGCGTACATTACAATGATGGTCGCTATGGCTCATGGTCCCACCCATATCTGTGCACGGAAAGTTACCAAAATGTTGCAAAATATCTGGGTGAATGATAAAATCTCCAACATAGCTGAACGCTTCGTCCAGAGTTGTATGATTTGTTTGCAGCATAATGTGGGAAAGGGCACATCGACTCCCAGGGGTAGTTTTGGTCCACCTTCTGTTCCCTTCGAGGTGATACATTTTGACTTTATTGAAATGGAGCGCTGTAACAACTACACATATGTACTAGTGGTTGTCTGCGCTTTTAGTAAATGGGTTGAAGCCTTTCCTGTCAGAGATACCAAAGCAATGACAACGGCAAAGACCATGCTGAAGGAAGATTCTCCTAGGTTTGGTTTGCCAAGAGTCATCTGGTGGGACAATGGTCCACATTTTATCGCTGCTGTAATTCTGCAGATATGTGCGGGATTACAAATCGATAAACGGTTCCATTCGGCTAGACACGCTCAGAGTGCTGGTTTGGTAGAAAGACACAATGGCATCATCAAGAACAAGCTCGCTAAGACGTGTGCCAGCACCAAACTGAAATTGCCGGACGCCTTACCGATCGTGTTATTATTTATGAGAACGACCCCTCAAACTAAGACTGGGCTCTCTCCATTTGAGGTGGTCATGGGTAGGACAGGTAACATTTGGAATCTCCCTAAACCCCGATCATTGCGTGACAATGAGAATGTACTTCTTTCCGATTATTGTGGCCAGTTAACTAAAAATCTGTATTTGATTTACCAACAGGTGCGAGAAGCTCTTCCTATTAAGTACGAGGGCCCAGGCCACAGCATACGGCCAGGCAGCTGGGTCTTAGTCAAGTCGTTTGAAAGATCATCTTGCCTCGCACCTCGTTGGCGGGGCCCATATCAAGTTCTCTTGGTCACACAGACCGCTGTGCGAGTGGCGGGGTGAAAACACTGGATCCACGCGTCCCACATCAAGAGGATTCCCTTCCCTTTGCCACACGATACAGAAGGCACAGATTCCCCTACCTGTGCTGCAACCAACGATCACAAAGCATCAAACAGCATCGAGAGTGCGTCGGAGACTCTCCCTGAGCCCGTGGGGCCTGGGGAAACAGCCGCTTCATCTCCACACTCTCCAACAGATCCTTTTGCACCACTGTCAAATCCTGTCTTGAATTCACCGATGTATACTTCAAGGGAAGCCACAAATGCCTGTACTTTGGATGAGGGTATCAAATCTGTGAAAAGTATTCAAGCAGATGCCACTTTAGAGGAATCTAGGAAATGGGCTGAGAGTTTGGCAAAATTGGATGATGACGGGTGTTGGGTGGACAAGGTAGAAGGGAAATGGTTGTTGCCAGATGCATACATTACAATGATGGTCGCTATGGCTCATGGTCCCACCCATATCTGTGCACAGAAAGTTACCAAAATGTTGCAAAATGTCTGGGTGAATGATAAAATCTCCAACATAGCTGAACGCTTCGTCCAGAGTTGTATGATTTGTTTGCAGCATAATGTGGGAAAGGGCACATTGACTCCCAGGGGTAGTTTTGGTCCAACTTCTGTTCCCTTCGAGGTGATACATTTTGACTTTATTGAAATGGAGCGCTGTGACAACTACAAATATGTACTAGTGGTTGTCTGCGCTTTTAGTAAATGGGTTGAAGCCTTTCCTGTCAGAGATACCAAAGCAATGACAACGGCGAAGACCATGCTGAAGGAAGATTCTCCTAGGTTTGGTTTGCCAAGAGTCATCTAGTCGGACAATGGTCCACATTTTATCGCTGCTGTAATTCTGCAGATATGTGCGGGATTACAAATCGATAAACGGTTCCATTCGGCTAGACACGCTCAGAGTGCTGGTTTGGTAGAAAGACACAATGGCATCATCAAGAACAAGCTCGCTAAGACATGTGCCGGCACCAAACTGAAATTGCCGGACGCCTTACCGATCGTGTTATTATTTATGAGAACGACCCCTCAAACTAAGACTGGGCTCTCTCCATTTGAGGTGATCATGGGTAGGACAGGTAACATTTGGAATCTCCCTAAACCCTGATCATTGCGTGACAATGAGCATGTACTTCTTTCCGATTATTGTGGCCAGTTAAGTAAAAATCTGTATTTGATTTACCAACAGGTGCGAGAAGCTCTTCCTATTAAGTACGAGGGCCCAGGCCACAGCATACGGCCAGGCAGTCGTTTGAAAGATCATCTTGCCTCGCACCTCGTTGGCGGGGCCCATATCAAGTTCTCTTGGTCACACAGACCGCTGCGCGAGTGGCGGGGTGAAAACACTGGATCCACGCGTCCCACATCAAGAGGATTCCCTTCCCTTTGCCACACGATACAGAAAGCACAGATTCCCCTACCTGTGCTGCAACCAACGATCACAAAGCATCAAACAGCATCGAGAGTGCGTCGGAGACTCCCCCTGAGCCCGTGGGGCCTGGGGAAACAGCCGTTTCATCTCCACACTCTCCAACAGATCCTTTTGCACCACTGTCAAATCCTGTCTTGAATTCACCACTTCCATCAGGAAGCAACGACACATTGTTTGCAGATCACTCAGTACCAGGAGTCACAAGGTACGATCTGCGTCCGAGGAGTTAGACTTACTGCACGGTTTGGCTGTGCCATCAAGGGAAAAATCATCAGAGGGCTTGTCTTTTTGGCCCGTTCTTTTGCACGTAAGGGAATTCTGTTGGCTAGGGTTTGGGAAAGGACTAAGAAAACGCGCGATCTGGAGATCACCAGCAAACTAACTTTGGTGTTTTCGTTTGAAGAAACAATGCCTGCAACCGCTCCCACTCGTACGGAACAGATAAGAGACTGTGTGACCGACCGTAAAAATTAACAATCGAATGCGTGGGCCCCGAAAATGTATTGTTGTCTTGTGATTATGTTAACTGGTTTCACAATAGTAATTGCCTTAGGATTTTGGTATCTGGAGGAAGTACATCCACTTGAAATTCTGTTACCCACTGAAAATGTACCTACTGTTGCTACACCTTTCGTGCATCTGCACACTCTATCTCCTAGAGACTCTCAACACAGACAGAGTTACCATAACAATATTCTATTACTCATCATGAATGCCACACATGCCATTTTTAATAAGTCTAATTGTTGGGTCTGCTAACATTTACCACAACACGGAGATAAGGGGCTGGGCTGGTATATTCATCCTTCACCTTTGACTTCTGCATGATACACATCTTTAAGGGCACTATTCTTTGGACGATGGAACGATAGCATCTCGGGGAACTTCGATGGAACTAATTTGAATGACTTTGAGAAACGTGTTCTAACGCCCCTGGGATGCTCACTCTTTGTGAATAGGAGCAAGCCTAATGTTGCTTCTATTAGGCCTTCTGATAGACTGTGCCGCCCTTTTCAATCTTTGATCTCTTTCAAGATGGCTCCTACAGGCAATAGGGATGCTACGCCACCTTCTTATACTGTTAATGGTACTCAGTCAAT
The DNA here is from genome assembly GCF_040938575.1 of Ambystoma mexicanum. Lineage (NCBI taxonomy): Eukaryota > Metazoa > Chordata > Amphibia > Caudata > Ambystomatidae > Ambystoma > Ambystoma mexicanum. The sequence goes on along the minus strand of NC_090938.1, from coordinate 13,720,481 downwards.
GGGTGATTTCAAGGGTTGCGCCAACATTGCGAATTTGATCAGTGAGGACAGACCTTTGTATGTAGGTGAACCTGTCTAATTTGTTTGCGGTAATGTAGCTTTTCCATGGTTACCTATGGATTGGCAGGGAACCTGTTATTTAGGGATTCTCTTACCCAGGGTATTCATAGCAAGTACCATAGAAATCTCTAAGGCTCGTCCAAGGCGGGACGAGAATGGCGATACTTCAGCACAAGTTCTGGGTGACGTAGCTAAATCTTTCGTACCATTTTGGGGGCAAATATTGAACTCTGAAGACATCAGAAGACTAGCGAGAGTACTGGAGAGGACAATCAACCGGACCACTGACATACTCTATAACATGACTTTAGAACAAAAAGCGATAAGGTTAGTGGCACTTCAGAACCGGATGGCATTAGACATCATCCTGGCTGAGCGTGGTGGGGTATGTAAATTAGTGGGGTCTGCTTGTTGTGTTTTCATCCAGATTCCTCCCCAACTATCTTTAGGGCAATACAAAATCTGCATGTCCTTAGTTCAGAAGTGCATGTTCCCGAGGGAAACTGGGATCTTAGCGCTTGGTTCTGAGACTTCTTACGATCTTGGGGATGGAAGCTACTTTTGGTCTTGCTGATTATTTTGCGTGTTCTGTTGTTTTTCTGTTGTTGTATACAGTGCCTTCCTGGTATATGTTTGGTGTTAGGAGGATGTTGTGCACAGGCGATGGGTACATTAGGACACAAGGTATGCGCCCCTGAGAAAATGACCAACGAATTTGTGTTGAAAGAAATCTCAGTATCTGACCTCATGGCGATCGATATCTCTGATAGTGATTCAGGATGTATGGATATTGAGACGTGGAGTTACTCGTAAAGTGACTAGAAGTAGTTTAGCACTTGACTTAGGCCAAAAGGAGGGTTTGTTAAATGGGAAATCATATCATGCCTCCTTTCTCGTATATATTGGCCTAATCCCAGTCGCTCTGCGAAGAAAACCACATTGCAAAGTTCTGATTTTAGATCGACTTTGCCGCCATTTTAGGTCTATGCACCATTTTGATTTCTATTCCAATGTAACCCTGTATTCTAAAATGGTGGACAGTGTTTCCCGCTTGTAACTGAGCCGTCCTGAACCTTGTACGATAGTTAATGTTTACACTGTCCTTAGGCCGAATATTTGGGTTGAGTAAAGAGACCTTATCCCATGCCTGACTTGTAGACAGAGGATTGTCTGCGCCAATAAGTCTGATCCACGAACATACATCGAAACAATGTAATACAAATGTTAAACGTGGCCACTGGCGAAACTGCATTGTGAGGGAAATGTGTTAAGGCTTACTGTTAAAACCAAGAATACAATGTTAGCATTGTAACCTGTTTGTATGTAATCGGTGAGCATATTGTTGTATAAGCCATAAGGGAACTCGGCACGAACTCTAGACCATGGATTATTAACTTGGAGAGGGGCTGAACATTATTACTGAAAATGCATAAAATGCACAACTGTTTAGATGTCCAGTACCTCTCACTTCTCACACCGAAAGGGCTGGTATTCGCTGTGATGTACTGAGGGCCAGATAGCTATCTGATTTTGTTTCTTTGTAACTGTACAGTAGATTAAAGATCTGTGAATCTTTATACGCCTGTATTTGGTGTATTTACTTTTGGGTACTCAGCCTCGATATTCCCTTTTGCTTTTACAGAGCAGCGTTAAATATCTCTAAAAGAGAGCACATATCAGAAACTAGAAAGCATCACAAGTGGCTCTCTATACAGGATAAAATTTACCTAAAAACCATCTGCCTCACTCACAAAGCACTCAACTACCAAGCCCCTCCCTATCTCACAGACAAGTTCACATGGAAAGTGTCCAACAGAACCACAAGATCATCCAACATACCATGTCTGGCAGTTCCCAGATATAACGTAAAAAGAGCCGGTGGTACTAGCTTCCCGGTACCAGCCGCCCAGCTATGGAACACTCTCCCTCAGAATATTCAATCTATTCAAGCATTTGACAAATTTAGAAGCCATGTTATCACATGGATACTCAATAAAACATAAACGCCACAGCCATTTGGTACCACTGACCCTATGTTAGGACTGCATAATTTGTACATATTTCGCCTTGTTCTATTGTTATGACCGTATAATATGTATAACATTTCTATATCTCCCATTGTAATCTTACCCTGACTGTATAAACTGCATCTCTCATGTATAAAATTGTCTATACTTTGCCATGTAACCATTACTGTTTTTCCAGCGCCCAAGTAACCTTTGGGTCAGGTGCGCGATATTAATAAAATAAACAAACAAACACCTGTGCCCTATCTCACCCCAACCTTCAAGCATGTCCACAACTGTGCCCTATTTTGTATTTTTTTTGCAATTTTTTAAAGCACTCACACAGCCCACGGGCATCGAGGCGCTGTTACAGGAATTGTTCGTTTTTTCAGTTGCGTAATTGTTTTTTTTTTGTCATGGTTGCGTATTTATAACGAGCTTAAACACCCAGGGGTTTCTAAGCACGGACCCAGGGATCGAACCTGTGTTGCTTAGTGTCGTTTTGCTTCCAAGGCGCGCACGTTGCCGTTAAGCTATCTTCAAACATGTCCACACCTGCGCCCTTCCTCACCCCAACCTTCACACATGTCCGCACCTGCACCCTACCTCACCCAAACCTTCACCCATGTCCGCACCTGCACCCTACCTCACCCCAACCTTCAAGCATGTCCACACCTGCACCATACTCACCCCAACCTTCACCCATGTCCACATCTGCACCCTATCTCACCCCAACCTTCAAGCATGTCCACACCTGCGCCCAATCTCACCCCAACCTTTGCCCATGTCCACACCTGCACCCTATCACACCCCAACCTTCAAGCATGTCCACACCTGTGCCCTATCTCAATCCAACCTTTGCCCATGTCCACACCTGCGACCTATCTCACCCCAACCTTCAAGCATGTCCACACCTGCACCCTATCTCATCCCAACCTTCAAGCATGTTCCCACCTGCGACCTATCTCACCCCAACCTTTAAGCATTTCCACACCTGCGCTCTATCTCACCCCAACCTTCAAGCATGTACACACCTGCGACCTATCTCACCCCAACCTTCAAGCATGTCCACACCAGCACCCTATCTCACCTCCAACTTCAAGCATGTCCACACCTGCGCTTATCTCACCACAACCTTCAAACATGTCCACGTCTGCGCCCAATCTCACCCCAACTTTCAACCATGTCCACACCAGCACACTATCTCACCTCCACCTTCATGCATGTCCAGACCTGCACTCTATCTCACCACAACCTTCATACATGTCCACACCTGCGCCCTATCTCACCCCAACCTTCAAGCATGTCCACACCTGCGCCCTATCTCACCCCATACCTCACACATGTCCACACCTGCGCCCGGTCTCACCCAAACCTTCAAGTATGTCCACACCTGCTCCCTATCTCACCCCAATGTTCAAGCATGTCCACACTGAGCCTTATCTCACTCCAACCTTCAAGCATGTCCACACCTGTGCTCTATCTCACCCCAATCTTCAAGAATGTGCACACCTGCCCTCTATCTCACCCCAACCTTCAAACATGTCCACATCTGCGCCCTATGTCACCCCAACCTTCAAGCATGTCCACACCTGTGCCCTATCTCACCCCAACCTTCAAGCATGTCCACACCTGCGCTTTATCTCACCCCAACCTTCAACCATGTCCACACCTGCAACCTATCTCACCCCAACCTTCAACCATGTCCACACCTGCGCCCTATCTCACCCCAACCTTCAAGCATGTCCACACCTGCGCCATATCCCACCCCAACCTTCACACATGTCTACACCTGCGCCCTATCTCACCGCAACCTTTGCCCATGTCCACACCTGCGCCCTATCTCACCCCAACCTTCAAGCATGTCCAGACCTGCTCCCTATCTCACCCCAACCTTCAAGCATGTCCACACCTGCGCTCTATCTCACCCCAACCTTCAAGCATGTCCACACCTGCGCCCTATCTCACCCCAAAGTTTGCCCATGTGCACACCTGTGCCCTATCGCACCCCAACCTTCAAGCATGTCCACACCGGCACCCTATCTCACCCCAATCTTCAAGCATGTCCACACCTGCAACCTAAATCACCCCAAACTTCGCCCATGTCCACTCCTGCACCCTATCTCACCCCAACCTTCAAGCATGTACACACCTGCACCCTATCTCACCCCAACCTTCAAGCATGTCGACACCTGCGCTCTATCTCACCCCAAACATCAAGCATGTCCACACCTGCGCCCTATCTCACCCCAACCTTCACACATGTCCACAGTTGCACCCTATCTCACCCCAACCTTCACACTTGTCCACACCTGTGCCCTATCTCACCCCAACCTTCAAACATGTCTGCACCTGCACCTTATCTCACCCCAACCCTCAAGCATGTCCACAACTGTGACCTAGCTCACCCCAACCTTCAAGCATATCCACACCTGCGCCCTATCTCACCCCAACCTTCAAGCATGTCCACACCTGCACCCTATCTCACCCCAACCTTCACACATGTCCACACTTGCGGCCTATCTCAGCCCAACCTTCAAGCATGTCCACACCTGCGCCCTATCTCACCCCAACCTTCACACATGTCCCCACCTGCGCCCTATCTCACCCCAAGCTTCAAGCATGTCCACACCAGCGCCCTATCTCACCCCAACCTTCACACATGTCCCCACCTGCGCCCTATCTAACCCCAACCTTCGCCCATGTCCACACTTGCGCTCTATCTCACCACAACCTTCAGGCATGGCCACACCTGCGCTCTATCTCACCCCAACCTTCAAGCATGTCCACACCTGTGCCCTATCTCACCCCAACCTTCAAGCATGTCCACACCTGCGACCTGTTAGGGAGAATTCTCATCTATGGCTGATGTCCCTCACCTAGTGAGTCCCCCAGCAGCTTTGCTGGACTTCTGGAGTTTATTTTTTTCCACTTGGTAAGAGTGAGAACTTTTCCCCCACTCTCAACCTGTGTTTTGCTATATGTTTCTATCTGTTTTTGTGATTGTGGACTCTGAAGTACACCACTTCAGTAGCCCCCTTCTTTTTGTGTGTCACATAGCACCTTCAGTGCCGTGGCACATGGTTGTCTTTGAGACTTCCCTCGTCTCCATTTCTGAGACGACTACTGTCCCCCAGAAAAGGGTAAAGTTACCATTAACTTTACTTAGTCAATCTACCACAGACCCGGTACACCCCATCTTCTATGGAGTACTGGAAAGGGTTAACTCGTATCCCTTTGTATCTGTACCTCCTAGAGCATTGTTTTGCTCTTTTAACATTTAGACTTGGCTGGTGGCAGTGGTATCTACCCAAACTTTTCTACCGCGATTATATTAGATAAACGTGGTACTGTCCTTGGCTATTATATTAGTCTCGAACATAAACCCGCTTGACCAAATCGTCTTTCTTTTGGCTCCGGTTGGGTTTATTCGCCATTTCTTTTTGTTAAAGTCCTTCTTGTGTTTTACTTTGCACAGCAAACTAGGTACGCCTTCTTTGTTCACTGTCTTTTGGCGGGCTTTTGCCCAGAAGCCCTCCTCAAGGCACCTGGGTGTCTAGGTGGGCTGAATGTGAGGGAGGGGTGTAGTCTCCCCCTGCACAGGGTATCCTAGGAAACCCAAGTCGCACTTTGTCATGATTGGCCAGTGTAGTTGTCCGGGCTGGACAACCCCCCTGCTGGGTGATTGACAGCCAGGCTGCGTGAATGGGGGTTTTTTCGCATAAAAGGCAGGTCTCTTGGGCTAGAAGTCAGAGTCGCCACTGGAACTACAAGGAACTGAAGAGAAGCGGAGAGAACGACGGCAGCTGCAACTACCCCATCCCGGTGAAGCCCTGCTGCAGTCCTGAGCTATCTGCCCTTCAACGACTCAGAGAAGATCCAGTCCGGAGTCTTATTCCCTTGAGCTTGGTGGGGAGAACAAGCTCATCTTCTACAGCCAGAGGATCCTCTTCTGTGGCGAAATCGCTGCACACTGCTGTAGTGGTCCGGATAGCCACCTGAAGAGCCTCTCCTGTTTTTAAGGAGCGCACCTTTCATTCCTTATCGCTACTGCTGGCTTCATCCCTGTGTGGTGCAGACCCCCTTCAGACGTCCTCCTTCACAACAAAGCTCCAGGAATCGTGGGTTTGCGGGAAACCAACGGAACAACTGCCAGGGCACCAGCTGCACCACTGGAACAAGGTACTGTGTTCTGTTGAGGAAACTGGGTGAATCCCTTTTTCTACATTTCCAAGGCTTGCCCTTGTCTTCCCTCCTTCTTATAACTTTTGCTTCCGAACATTGACAATATCGAAGTACTTTTGGCTACGTTGAATCGTGAAATGTCTGACCGTGTGATCTTCGGCAACTGGGCCGGTGTCTTTTGACCCTGGCTCCAGCCCTTTGACTTTTGACCTCCTGTCTCTGAGTCTTTCTTGATTCTGCCTGCCTAACCAAAATATTGCCTGTGATTTTTGCCTCCAACTCCCTCTGGGTATCTCAGGTGCTAAGTGTGTTTTTGCCCCGGTAGCATTTCATGTCACGGATACGCGTTTGTTTAGTAGACCGAACTGTCAAAAGTGATCGCAATCGTATTCCCGGTTACATGTTTCGTTCATAACACTGGTTCATTCAAACACAGGGTACTTACCTTGAGACTTACTGTACAAAATGAATTGGTTAGTTGTAGTATATTTAATGTGTGGTTTTTATTGAAGTTTAATAGAAGTGTTGTGTTTATAACAAATGGTTTAAAAATAAATGTACTTATGTTTTTCTACCTGAAACCTTGAGTCAGTGTTTGCTTGATTCACAGTAATTGTGGTCCCTTTGTGTAATCTCTGCTACTGCTCATATACTCTTGTGATAAGCCTGGCTGCTCTGCCACTGCTACCACTCTGACATAGTAGTACAGGCTTGTACCAAAGGTAAAACTTGTATTGCCACCTCTAGTCTTAATTGTGTGTAGTGGTCCATAATGGCACTGCACAGGATTCTGCCTAACACTGGTGTACAGCGGTGAGGATTTGGAAGTAGAGTGATTACACTTAGAGTGCTGCTATTGCTTGGGTTCAACTAACCACAAGGCTAACACCATTAATTCTATTTAACTAAGACATCATGTAAAATATGGAAAACTACACTGAAGAGAGTCTTTTACTGCTGAGGTTATGAGAACCATGTGTAGGGATAACGATATCTCTGGTAAAGGAAAGAAATCTGAACTGGTTTCGAAGTTAATGGCAAAAAGCCTGGAGAGTGGGTCAGAAGGACCTACCACTCCAGCAAATGTGGATTTTGATGTTTCTGATTCTGAGAGTGTTAATTGTGAAGAAGTAGATGAGTCCTTGCTAGGAAACCCTGCAACTCCCTTGCCTGCTCAGAATGCACAGCCTCTGTCCACAGGGACCCCCACAGGTCCCACACCTACTCCTGAGTTTATTGCACTTGAGAAAATGAGACTTGAATTGGAAGTGAAACGTATTGATGCACAAACTGCCATGAAACATCAAGAGTTAAGGCTCGGAGAAATGGAGCTGAACCATGAACTAGAAATGAAGAAACTGTCTCTAGAAAATGCTTCTCTCCCAGAGTCCTCTAGGTCTTCAAGCCCTAAGAGACCCTGTATGCCAAAGGAAATGATTGGTATGTATGAGACTAAACTTGATATTTTGGATTGGTTAGCAATGTTTGAGTCCAATCATGGGATTCAAGGTATCTCAGGGAATCAGTTGATTCCTTGGCTTTTCTCTAGGCTTCCCCTGTTGCAAGTGGTGCTGTAATGGAGTTGGGGGAGGAGGATAAACAGGATTATGAGTGTGTGAAACTAGCATTAATATCTAGGTTTGGGAATACCCCTTCACAGTATCTTAAGAGGTTTAGAACCCTCGAAAAGCATGATGGTACCCCTTGGGCTACCTGGGCGTGTGAATGTTTGAAAAGCTTAGATGGTTGGGTTAAGGGTCACAAAGTGAACACTTATGAAGGTTTGAGGAATCTTGTAATGTTGGAGTCTATTTTTGATGTCTGCTCTCCTGAGCTTAGACAGCACTTGGCTGATTCAAAGGAGATAGATCCTAAGAGGCTATCTAAGGCTGCTGACTTGTGGGTTGCTAACAGGGCCACTCACAAGGATTCTGGGGCTACTCAGAAGAAGGATGAGAGGAAGCAGCCAAAGAAAGACAACAAAGAGAATTCCAATAATTCCAATCCAAAAAAGGGCCCCAAACATAACCAGGGTACGCCACAAGGTAAACCGAATCAGGCTAGTGTACCACCTGGTTCCACAACAGATGGAGGCCAGGGCAAACCCCCATTCCAGAGAGCATTTGGAAAATGCTTTGTTTGTGGGTTGCCTGGTCATGTGAAAGGAGATCAGAAGTGTAAGGGTAAACCTTCAGGGATCAACCCTGTCTCCTTAGCATTCTCCCAGATGGATGAAGTACCCATGACCAGTGGAAACTTTCAGCTACTAGCTGATGAGCCCATGAGAGTCTCAACTAGTGGTTCTTTAGTGTCCTTGGGTTTTTGGGAACAACAGCACTTAGATGTCTATAACTCAATCCCAGATAATACTAAAGAGTATTATAAAGATAGTGTTCTTGTGAATGGTCAGGAGACCCCTGCCATCAGAGACAATGGAGCCAGCATAACTGTGGTTGATTAATGTTTTTTCAAAGTGGAGGATGTTGCTAAGGCACCCAAACACTTAACCAAGTTAGCTGGAGCCCTGTGCAAATGGTTCCCCAGTTACCAGCTCTCATCCAGTGTAATGACATGACTGTCAGAATACCTGTAAGTGTGCAAAATAACGTACGTGGGAGGGTCCTGTTGGCTAATGACCTTAAAACTCTTGGAGTTGTGTCTCTGACCCCCAGGCCCCTCAGCAGAAGGAAGCAGGAGCTCACAAGTTCTGCAAGGGAGAGAACCTTAAGAGGCTCTCCTGGGGACATGATAGAGGAAGCTATCACCCCAAGTCCACAGGACTTACTTACTGCCATTGCAGGACAAGAAAAGACAAAGGGGAAACCTAAGTCTGCCAGAAAGAAACCAGCAAGCACTCCTGTGCCCAGAAGGACATCTCCGAGACTGTCCAAAGTCACATCAGTGACTCCCACACCAGCTGAGGCTGAGTCTGAGGGTCAACCCTGTATGGTCAAACTAGATACTGAGGAATCAGATCTAGAAGAGGATCTTACCTTGGTAGGAGATCTTGACCCTGTTGACCATCCTGAGCTGCAGTCTTTACTGGCAGTAGGTGGACCCAACAGAGAAGATTTCAGTAAGGGACAAAGAGAGTGTCCTACTTTGGAAGGTCTTCGCCAACAGACAGCTTCTCAGCTCAATGTGACTGAGCCTGGGAACTATAGGTTGCACTGGGAAGATGGCCTCTTCTACAGTGAACCAACTGAGTCGACCCCTGGAGACTACAGAAGACTTGTCGTACCTCTAGTGAACCGACTCCAGTTTCTGCAGTTAGCCCATGAGATACCTTTGGCTGGTCACTTAAGTTTTAAGAAGACCAAAGAAAGGCTATCTCTGCACTTCTACTGCCCTAAGATGGGTACAGAAGTAGGCATATTCTGCAGAAGCTGCCACACTTGCCAAAACTCTGGCAAGAGTGGATCCAAGAATGTGGCACCCTTAGTGCCTCTCCCAGTGGTGGGAATTTCTTTTTGAGAGGGTTGGGATTGACATTGTTGTCCTCTTGACCCTCCCAAAACTTCAGGCAACAGGTTTATCCTGGTTTTAGTGGACCATGCCACTAGATTTCCTGAAGCCATACCTATGAGGACTGTTACGGCTCCGGCTGAAGCTAAGGCCCTAGGTGGTATTTTTACCAGAGTAGGTTTTCCTAAGGAGGTGATATCTGACAGGGGATCAAATGTTATGTCCCACTACATGTAAACCATGTGGAAAACCTGTGGAGTGACCTACAAGTTCTCAACTGCCTAACACCCCAAACCAATGGACTGGTAGAGAGGTTTCACAGAACTATGAAGATCATGATAGGTGGTTTAGAAGAGCCCCTCAGAAGAAAGTGGGACCTTCTACTGCCATGCCTTCTCTTTGCAGTCCTTGATGTTCCACTTCCCTGTGATCAGTCCTTGATGACCGCCTCCTCGGTAATCAGTCCTTGATACTCCACCTCCCTGTGATCAGTCCTTGATATCCCACCTCTGCGATAGCCAGTCCTTGATGCTCCACCTCCCCTATGATCAGTCCTTGACGTTCCACCTCTCTGTGATCAGTCCTTCATGGCCCCCTCCCCTGTGATCAGTCCTTGATGTCCCACCTCCCCGTGATCAGTCCTTGATGTTCTAACTCCCTGTAATCAGTCCTTGATGTTCAACCTCCTTGTGATCAGTCCTTGATGCCCCAGCCCTGTGATTAGTCCTTGATGTCCCACCTCCCTGTGATCAGTCCATGATGTCCCACCTCTGCTGTAATCAGTCCTTGATGTCCCCCTCCCATGTGATCAGTCCTTAATCTCCCACCTTTGTCTGATCAGTCCTTGATGTCGCACCTCCCCTGTTATCAGTCCTTGATGCTCCACATCCCTGTGATCAGTAAATGATGTCCCACCTCCCTGTGATCAGTCCTTGATGTCCCCACTCCCTTGTGATCAGTCATTGATGCTCCACCTCCCTGTGATCAGTCCTTGATGCTCCACCTCCCTGTGATCAGTCACTGATGGTCCACCTCCCTGTGATCAGTCCTTGATGTCCCCCCTCCCCTGTGATCAGTCATTGATGCTCCACCTCCCTGTGATCAGTCCTTGATGCTCCACCTCCCTGTGATCAGTCTTTGATGTCCGCTCTCCCCTCTGATCAGTCCTTCATATACAACTTCCCCTGTGATCAGTCCTTGTTGTTCCACCTAGCGTCTGGCTGAAACTTCCTGCATCTTTGTTAATGGTTCTTTGCCTTTAGTTCGTACATCTAGCTCTATGTGTAAGCTGAGGTTCATTACTAATTCTCCCCAGTTTTCTCTTCCAAATACTATAGCGGCACCGTTCAGACATGTTTTACAATGTTTACTCCTTGATTTTTCCTGAAGTATAAGGATCCAATTAGATTCCGTACCAATTTTCCCTTTTCGTCCCCTCTCCTTTGCCGCGTTCTCCCGCGAATTTTGATATTGCAGTGTAGCTCGCGCAGGCGTTAAGTGTTGCGCTCCTTTTATATCGTACAGTTTCGTCACTTTGGTTGCTTGAGGTTACCATACGTATCTTTACAATCAGCTGCTTATCAGCGTAAGGACGCCAAAAAAGACACGGCGTAACGCGCAATACGATCACGTGAGGAGACCAAGTTGGACATTTAAATGTTCCAACAGCGCTGCCTTTCAGATGCGAGTCTCCGGTCTGTATTGAAGGTCGGGGAAAGTTTGAGTACAAGATTTGACCCAGGGATTCGTCCAGCACGTCGACGGCCGTCGGCTTCAGGTAAGCTGGGCTTACATTCATGCTCGAACACGGGGATTTGCTGCTATTCATTTAGCCAACCCAACTGCGTATTCAGCCGCTGGGCTCACTGGTGTATTTAGTATTTAGTATCATAAATCTTTTTTGGGCTTCTATTTGACCCGAAATGATGACTCTTAAATTAGGTCAGAAGTCCTTCTCTTGTAAAATCTGTAGAGAGTATAATTATATAATTATATAATTATATAACTATTTACTAGCTCTTTTCTCGTTCTTCTTCTTTTGCCTTTGGCCTGTGGTAATATGCCACATTTAGGTTCCACTCTCCTGGTAACTGCAGCAGTTCTTTTGAATAAACATCCTGTGAGGTGCACCACCAGCACCACCAATAGGTCTATTGTCCCAGGAGGATAGCTCAGTGGCAGCGTGCTCGACTTGGAAACAAGATGACATGAAGCAACACAGGTTCGATCCATGGGTCCGCGCTTAGAAACCTCTGGGTATTAAGCGCGTTATAAGTAACCTATCATATATTGTGACCCGACCTGCTGGGACAAGAATAATACTGACCCTGGATATGCTTGACATTTTGGCTAGCTTGCAGACTCGGGTCTTGTAACCTCATATGTAGGTTATGGCCCATGACTCTTTGATAGAGGGTTTCCTGATTCTCTTAATATACTTTAACCCTTTAGATTAAAGCATTAAGAGCATTCTTCTGCAAAAGCAGGATCCTCAATCTGAAGGCTGGAAAATCTTAATGACAGCGGTAACACACCACGGATTGACTTCTGTTGGTGTCCTCAAGGTCAGTATTTGTGGTTGTCTCTAAATTAGATGGACTTTCCAACATGGGATGCCACTCTTTGCATGTAATAATTGTCATCACATTTGGCGGGTTTCGAGCCCTGATCTAGTTCTGCCCTGCCTGGGGACACTGATTTCGGTTGGTAGCACTCCTTACATGACGCCCTCTGTTTACCCCGGATATATATATATTCGGGGTCATAAGCAGGACAGTAGTAGATTCTTCTACTCTAAACTTGAGCACAGTGTATTCACACATTTGCGCTTCTGTACATTTCTTTTATCACTGTCTATATATTCCTTTAGGGAAATTTATGTTTTTATATTTGTTCTATTTTTAGAAAATAGATTACTATCTCCTGATGAAGACGTAACACAAAAAACGTTAAAACGTCGAAACCGGTAGAGAAAGTGTGGATAAGGCTACTTGTGAAGATCTTCCATTCTTCGCCTATCCGAACTGCTGACCACCCAAAAGAATCACTGTGGTCATGCTGTTGGTTGTTGTTTTTCACAAAATATAATAATTTTTGTACAATAATTGGATTGTGAATGAATTGTGATATTTCTCATGTGTTTTTACTTTGTACTTATTGATGTTGTGTATGAATGGGCTGATGTATGTTGTATGGCTGAGGACAAATCTGTGAATGATTCAAGAGTATGAATTTTATGGAATTATGATGTGTTTTTAAACAATTTTGCTGCTATGTTAAATAAATAATTGTTTGAGTGCAAAATAAAACTGTGATTAAACTCACATAATAATAAATGTATTAGTTTTAATAAAATCCTTAATACGAGAATTTCAAACTGTATCCTCTGGATGTTCTTTCCGAGACTAGTTTCTGTTGCTAATACCCTCTTCCAGAGAGTGGGGTTTCCTGTGCCTTTCAGAGAAATACTAGATTTCCTGAAGCCATACCTATGAGGACTGTTACGGCTCCGGCTGAAGCTAAGGCCCTAGGTGGTATTTTTACCAGAGTAGGTTTTCCTAAGGAGGTGATATCTGACAGGGGATCAAATGTTATGTCCCACTACATGTAAACCATGTGGAAAACCTGTGGAGTGACCTACAAGTTCTCAACTGCCTACCACCCCAAACCAATGGACTGGTAGAGAGGTTTCACAGAACTATGAAGAGCATGATAGGTGGTTTAGAAGAGCCCCTTAGAAGAAAGTGGGACCTTCTACTGCCATGCCTTCTCTTTGCAGTCCTTGATGTTCCACTTCCCTGTGATCAGTCCTTGATGACCGCCTCCTCGGTAATCAGTCCTTGATACTCCACCTCCCTGTGATCAGTCCTTGATATCCCACCTCCGCGATAGCCAGTCCTTGATGCTCCACCTCCCCTATGATCAGTCCTTGATGTTCCACCTCTCTGTGATCAGTCCTTCATGGCCCCCTACCCTGTGATCAGTCCTTGATGTTCCACCTCGCTGTGATCAGTCCTTGATGCACCCCCTCCCTGTGACCAGTCCTTGATGCTCCACCTCCCCTGTGATCAGTCCTTGATGTCCCACCTCCCCTGTGATCAGTCCTTGATGTCCCACCTCCCCGTGATCAGTCCTTGATGTTCTAACTCCCTGTAATCAGTCCTTGATGTCCAACCTCCATGTGATCAGTCCTTGATGCCCCAGCCCTGTGATTAGTCCTTGATGTCCCACCTCGCTGCGATCAGGCCATGATGTCCCACCCCTGCTGTAATCAGTCCTTGATGTCCCCCATCCCATGTGATCAGTCCTTAATCTCCCACCTTCCTCTGATCAGTCCTTGATGTCGCACCTCCCCTGTTATCAGTCCTTGATGCTCCACATCCCTGTGATCAGTAAATGATGTCCCACCTCCCTGTGATCAGTCCTTGATGTCCCCCCTCCCTTGTGATCAGTCATTGATGCTCCACCTCCCTGTGATCAGTCACTGATGTCCCCCCTCCCTTGTGATCAGTCATTGATGCTCCACCTCCCTGTGATCAGTCACTGATGCTCCACCTCCCTGTGATCAGTCCTTGATGTCCCCCCTCCCCTGTGAACAGTCATTGATGTCCGCTCTCCCTGTGACCAGTCCTTTATGCTCCACCTCCCCTCTGATCAGTCCTTGTTGTTCCACCTCCCTGTAATCAGTCCTTGTTGTTCCACCTCCATGTGATCAGCCTTGATGACCGCCTCCTCAGTAATCAGTCCTTGATACTACACCTCCCTGTGATCAGTCCTTGATATCCCACCTTCACGATAGCCAGTCCTTGATGTTCTACCTCCCTTTGATAAGTCCTTGATGTTACACCTCCCCTCTGATCAGTCCTTGATGTCCCCCTCCCCTGTGATCAGTCCTTGATGTCCCCCATCCCATGTGATCAGTCCTTAATCTCCCACCTTCCTCTGATCAGTCCTTGATGTCGCACCTCCCCTGTTATCAGTCCTTGATGCTCCACATCCCTGTGATCAGTAAATGATGTCCCACCTCCCTGTGATCAGTCCTTGATGTCCCCCCTCCCTTGTGATCAGTCATTGATGCTCCACCTCCCTGTGATCAGTCCTTGATGCTCCACCTCCCTGTGATCAGTCACTGATGCTCCACCTCCCTGTGATCAGTCCTTAATGTCCCCCCTCCCCTGTGATCAATCATTGATGCTCCACCTTTCTGTGATCAGTCCTTGTTGTTCCACCTCCCCTGTAATCAGTCCTTGTTGTTCAACCTCCCATGTGACCAGTCCTTGATGTTCCACTTCCCTGTGATCAGCCTTGATGACCGCCTCCTCAGTAATCAGTCCTTGATACTCCACCTCCCTGTGATCAGTCCTTGATATCCCACCTTCACGATAGCCAGTCCTTGATGTTCTACCTCCCTTTGATCAGTCCTTGATGTTACACCTCCCCTCTGATCAGTCCTTGATGTCCCCCTCCCCTCTGATCAGTCCTTGACTTCACTGCTCCCCTGTGATCAGTCCTTCATGTCAACACCCCTGTGATCCGTCCTTGATGTTCCATCTCCCCGGGGATCAGTCCTTGATGTCCCCCCTCCCCTGTGATCAGTCCTTGATGTTCCAGCTCCCTATGATCAGTCCTTGATGTTCCACCTCCCTGTGATCAGTCCGTGATGACCCCCTCTCCTGTGATCGGTCCTTGATGCTCCACCTCCCCTATGATCAGTCCTTGATGTTCCACCTCTCTGTGATCAGTCCTTCATGTCCCCCTCCCCTGTGATCAGTCCTTGATGTTCCACCTCCCTGTGATCAGTCCTTGATGTCCCACCTCCCCGTGATCAGTCCTTGATGTTCTAAATCCCTGTAATCAGTCCTTGATGTTCAACCTCCTTGTGATCAGTCCTTGATGTCCGACCTCCCTGTGATCAGTCCATGATGTCCCACCTCTGCTGTGATCAGTCCTTGATGTCCCCCTCCCATGTGATCAGTCCTTAATCTCCCACCTCCCTCTGATCAGTCCTTGATGTCGCACCTCCCCTGTTATCAGTCCTTGATGCTCCACCTCCCTGTGATCAGTCCATGATGTCCCACCTCCCTGTGATCAGTCCTTGATGCTCCACCTCCCTGTGATCAGTCTTTGATGCTCCACCTCCCTGTTATCAGTCCTTGATATCCCCCCTCCCCTGTGATCAGTCATTGATGCTCCACCTCCTTGCGATCAGTCCGTGATGCTCCACCTCCCTGTGATCAGTCCTTGATGCTCCACCTGACTTTGATCAGTCCTTGATGCTCCACCTCCCTGTGATATGTCCATGATGTTCACCTCCCTATGATCAGTCCTTGATGCTCCACCTCCCTGTGATCAGTCCTTGATGCTCCACCCCACTGTGATCAGTCCTTGATGTCCGCCTCCCCTATGATCAGTCCTTGACGCTCCACCTGACTTTGATCAGTCATTGATGCTCAACCTCCCTGTGATCAGTCCTTGTTGTCTCCCCCTGTGACCAGTCCTTGATTCGGCACCTCCATGTGATATGTCCTTGATGTTCACCTCCCTGTGATCAGTCCTTGATGTTCACCTCCCTGTGATCATTCCTTGATGCTCAACCTCCCAGTGATCGGTCCTTGATGCTCCACCTCCCCTGTGATCATTCCTTGATATCCCACTTCCATCTTGATCAGTCCTTGATGTCCCACCTCCCCTGTGATCAGTCCTTGATGCTCCACCTGACTTTGATCAGTCCTTGATGCTCCACCTCCCTGTGATCAGTCCTTGCTGCCCCCCTCCCTGTGATCAGTCCTTGATGTTCACCTCCATGTGATCTTTCCTTGATGTTCACCTCCCTGTGGTCAGTCCTTGATGTTCACCTCCCTGTGATCAGTCCTTGATGCTCCACCTCCCTGTGATCGGTCCTTGACGCTCCACCTCTCCTGTGATCAGTCCTTGATATCCCACTTCCCTCTTGATCAGACCTTGATGTCCCACCTCCCCTGTGATCAGTCCTTGATGTTCCACCTCCCTGTGATCAGTCATTGATGTCCCACCTCCCTGTGATCAGTCCTTGATGTTCACCTCCCTGTGATCAGTCCTTGAAGCTCCACCTCCCCCATGATCAGTCTTTGATGTCCCACCTCCATGTGATCAGTACTTGATGTTCCACCTCCCTGTGATCAGTCTGTGATGACCCCCTCTCCTGTGATCAGTCCTTGATGCTCCACCTCCCCTACGATCAGTCCTTGATGTTCCACCTCTCTGTGATCAGTCCTTCATGTCCCCTTCCCCTGTGATCAGTCCTTGATGTTCCACCTCCCTGTGATCAGTCCTTGATGTCCCACCTCCCCGTGATCAGTCCTTGATGTTCTTACTCCCTGTAATCAGTCCTTGATGTTCAACCTCCTTGTGATCAGTCCTTGATGTCCCACCTTCCTGTGATCAGTCCATGATGTCCCACCTCTGCTGTGATCAGTCCTTGATGTCCCCCTCCCATGTGATCAGTCCTTAATCTCCCACCTCCCTTTGATCAGTCCTTGATGTCGCACCTCCCCTGTTATCAGTCCTTGATGCTCCACCTCCCTGTGATCAGTCCATGATGTCCCACCTCCCTGTGATCAGTCCTTGATGCTATACCTCCCTGTGATCAGTCCTTGATGCTCCACCTCCCTGTGATCAGTCCTTGATGTCCCCCCTCCCCTGTGATCAGTCATTGATGCTCCACCTCCCTGTGATCAGTCCTTGATGCTCCACCTCCCTGTGATCAGTCTTTGATGTCCGCTCTCCCCTCTGATCAGTCCTTCATATACAACTTCCCCTGTGATCAGTCCTTGTTGTTCCACCTAGCGTCTGGCTGAAACTTCCTGCATCTTTGTTAATGGTTCTTTGCCTTTAGTTCGTACATCTAGCTCTATGTGTAAGCTGAGGTTCATTACTAATTCTCCCCAGTTTTCTCTTCCAAATACTATAGCGGCACCGTTCAGACATGTTTTACAATGTTTACTCCTTGATTTTTCCTGAAGTATAAGGATCCAATTAGATTCCGTACCAATTTTCCCTTTTCGTCCCCCCTCCTTTGCCGCGTTCTCCCGCGAATTTTGATATTGCAGTGTAGCTCGCGCAGGCGTTAAGTGTCGCGCTCCTTTTATATCGTACAGTTTCGTCACTTTGGTTGCTTGAGGTTACCATACGTATCTTTACAATCAGCTGCTTATCAGCGTAAGGACGCCAAAAAAGACACGGCGTAACGCGCAATACGATCACGTGAGGAGACCAAGTTGGACATTTAAATGTTCCAACAGCACTGCCTTTCAGATGCGAGTCTCCGGTCTGTATTGAAGGTCGGGGAAAGTTTGAGTACAAGATTTGACCCAGGGATTGGTCCAGCACGTCGACGGCCGTCGGCTTCAGGTAAGCTGGGCTTACATTCATGCTCGAACACGGGGATTTGCTGCTATTCATTTAGCCAACCCAACTGCGTATTCAGCCGCTGGGCTCACTGGTGTATTTAGTATTTAGTATCATAAATCTTTTTTGGGCTTCTATTTGACCCGAAATGATGACTCTTAAATTAGGTCAGAAGTCCTTCTCTTGTAAAATCTGTAGAGAGTATAATTATATAATTATATAATTATATAACTATTTACTAGCTCTTTTCTCGTTCTTCTTCTTTTGCCTTTGGCCTGTGGTAATATGCCACATTTAGGTTCCACTCTCCTGGTAACTGCAGCAGTTCTTTTGAATAAACATCCTGTGAGGTGCACCACCAGCACCACCAATAGGTCTATTGTCCCAGGAGGATAGCTCAGTGGCAGCGTGCTCGACTTGGAAACAAGATGACATGAAGCAACACAGGTTCGATCCATGGGTCCGCGCTTAGAAACCTCTGGGTATTAAGCGCGTTATAAATAACCTATCATATATTGTGACCCGACCTGCTGGGGCAAGAATAATACTGACCCTGGATATGCTTGACATTTTGGCTAGCTTGCAGACTTGGGTCTTGTAACCTCATATGTAGGCTATGGCCCACGACTCTTTGATAGGGGGTTTCCTGATTCTCTTAATATACTTTAACCCTTTAGATTAAAGCATTAAGAGCATTCTTCTGCAAAAGCAGGATCCTCAATCTGAAGGCTGGAAAATCTTAATGACAGCGGTAACACACCACGGATTGACTTCTGTTGGTGTCCTCAAGGTCAGTATTTGTGGTTGTCTCTAAATTAGATGGACTTTCCAACATGGTATGCCACTCTTTGCATGTAATAATTGTCATCACATTTGGCGGGTTTCGAGCCCTGATCTAGTTCTGCCCTGCCTTGGGACACTGATTTCGGTTGGTAGCACTCCTTACATGACGCCCTCTGTTTACCCCGGATATATATATATATTCGGGGTCATAAGCAGGACAGTAGTAGATTCTTCTACTCTAAACTTGAGCACAGTGTATTCACACATTTGCGCTTCTGTACATTTCTTTTATCACTGTCTATATATTCCTTTAGGGAAATTTATGTTTTTATATTTGTTCTATTTTTAGAAAATAGATTACTATCTCCTGATGAAGACGTAACACAAAAAATGTTAAAACGTCGAAACCGGTAGAGAAAGTGTGGATAAGGCTACTTGTGAAGATCTTCCATTCTTCGCCTATCCGAACTGCTGACCACCCACAAGAATCACTGTGGTCATGCTGTTGGTTGTTGTTTTTCACAAAATATAATAATTTTTGTACAATAATTGGATTGTGAATGAATTGTGATATTTCTCATGTGTTTTTACTTTGTACTTATTGATGTTGTGTATGAATGGGCTGATGTATGTTGTATGGCTGAGGACAAATGTGTGAATGATTCAAGAGTATGAATTTTATGGAATTATGATGTGTTTTTAAACAATTTTGCTGCTATGTTAAATAAATAATTGTTTGAGTGCAAAATAAAACTGTGATTAAACTCACATAATAATAAATGTATTAGGTTTAATAAAATCCTTAATACGAGAATTTCAAACTGTATCCTCTGGATGCTCTTTCCGAGACTAGTTTCTGTTGCTAATACCCTCTTCCAGAGAGTGGGGTTTCCTGTGCCTTTCAGAGAAATACTAGATTTCCTGAAGCCATACCTATGAGGACTGTTACGGCTCCGGCTGAAGCTAAGGCCCTAGGTGGTATTTTTACCAGAGTAGGTTTTCCTAAGGAGGTGATATCTGACAGGGGATCAAATGTTATGTCCCACTACATGTAAACCATGTGGAAAACCTGTGGAGTGACCTACAAGTTCTCAACTGCCTACCACCCCAAACCAATGGACTGGTAGAGAGGTTTCACAGAACTATGAAGAGCATGATAGGCGGTTTAGAAGAGCCCCTTAGAAGAAAGTGGGACCTTCTACTGCCATGCCTTCTCTTTGCAGTCCTTGATGTTCCACTTCCCTGTGATCAGTCCTTGATGACCGCCTCCTCGGTAATCAGAACTTGATACTCCACCTCCCTGTGATCAGTCCTTGATATCCCACCTCCGCGATAGCCAGTCCTTGATGCTCCACCTCCCATACGATCAGTCCTTGATATTCCACCTCTCTGTGATCAGTCCTTCATGGCCCCCTACCCTGTGATCAGTCCTTGATGTTCCACCTCGCTGTGATCAGTCCTTGATGCACCCCCTCCCTGTGACCAGTCCTTGATGCTCCACCTCCCCTGTGATCAGTCCTTGATGTCCCACCTCCCCTGTGATCAGTCCTTGATGTCCCACCTCCCCGTGATCAGTCCTTGATGTTCTAACTCCCTGTAATCAGTCCTTGATGTCCAACCTCCTTGTGATCAGTCCTTGATGCCCCAGCCCTGTGATTAGTCCTTGATGTCCCACCTCGCTGCGATCAGTCCATGATGTCCCACCCCTGCTGTAATCAGTCCTTGATGTCCCCCATCCCATGTGATCAGTCCTTAATCTCCCACCTTCCTCTGATCAGTCCCTGATGTCGCACCTCCCCTGTTATCAGTCCTAGATGCTCCACATCCCTGTGATCAGTAAATGATGTCCCACCTCCCTGTGATCAGTCCTTGATGTTCCCCCTCCCTTGTGATCAGTCATTGATGCTCCACCTCCCTGTGATCAGTCCTTGATGCTCCACCTCCCTGTGATCAGTCACTGATGCTCCACCTCCCTGTGATCAGTCCTTGATGTCCCCCCTCCCCTGTGAACAGTCATTGATGCTCCACCTTCCTGTGATCAGTCTTTGATGTCCGCTCTCCCTGTGACCAGTCCTTTATGCTCCACCTCCCCTCTGATCAGTCCTTGTTGTTCCACCACCCTCTGATCAGTCCTTTATGCTCCACCTCCCCTGTGATCAGTCCTTGATGTTCCACCTCCCTGTAATCAGTCCTTGTTGTTCCACCTCCCATGTGACCAGTCCTTGATGTTCCACTTCGCTGTGATCAGCCTTGATGACCGCCTCCTCAGTAATCAGTCCTTGATACTCCACCTCCCTGTGATCAGTCCTTGATATCCCACCTTCACAATAGCCAGTCCTTGATGTTCTACCTCACTTTGATCAGTCCTTGATGTTACACCTCCCCTCTGATCAGTCCTTGATGTCCCCCTCCCCTGTGATCAGTCCTTGATGTCACTGCTCCCCTGTGATCAGTCCTTAATGTCAACACCCCTGTGATCCGTCCTTGATGTTCCATCTCCCGGGGGATCAGTCCTTGATGTCCCCCCTCCCCTGTGATCAATCCTTGATGTTCCAGCTCCCTATGATCAGTCCTTGATGTTCCACCTCCCTGTGATCAGTCCGTGATGACCCCCTCTCCTGTGATCGGTCCTTGATGCTCCACCTCCCCTATGATCAGTCCTTGATGTTCCACCTCTCTGTGATCAGTCCTTCATGTCCCCCTCCCCTGTGATCAGTCCTTGATGTTCCACCTCCCTGTGATTAGTCCTTGATGTCCCACCTCCCCGTGATCAGTCCTTGATGTTCTAACTCCCTGTAATCAGTCCTTGATGTTCAACCTCCTTGTGATCAGTCCTTGATGTCCGACCTCCCTGTGATCAGTCCATGATGTCCCACCTCTGCTGTGATCAGTCCTTGATGTCCCCCTCCCATGTGATCAGTCCTTAATCTCCCACCTCCCTCTGATCAGTCCTTGATGTCGCACCTCCCCTGTTATCAGTCCTTGATGCTCCACCTCCCTGTGATCAGACCTTGATGTTCCACCTCCATGTGATGAGTCCATGATGTCCCAACTCCCTGTGATCAGTCCTTGATGCTCCACCTCCCTGTGATCAGTCTTTGATGCTCCACCTCCCTGTGATCAGTCCTTGATGTCCCCCCTCCCATGTGATCAGTCATTGATGCTCCACCTCCCTGTGATGAGTCCTTGATGCTCCACCTCCCTGTGATCAGTCTTTGATGTCCCCCCTCCCTGTGGCCAGTCCTTGATGCTCCACCTCCCCTCTGATTAGTCCTTGATGTCCCACCTCCCCTCTGATCAGTCCTTCATATACAACTTCCCCTGTGATCAGTCCTTGATGTCCCCCTCCCCTATGATCAGTCCTTGATGCTCCACCTGACTTTGATCAGTCCTTGATGCCCCACCTCCTTGCGATCAGTCCGTGATGCTCCACCTCCCTGTGATCAGTCCTTGGTGCTCCACCCCACTGTGATCAGTCCTTGATGTCCCCCTCTATGATCAGTCCTTGATGCTCCACCTGACTTTGATCAGTCCTTGATGCTCCACCTCCCTGTGATCAGTCCTTGTTGTACCCCCTCCCTGTGACCAGTCCTTGATGCTCCACCTCCCTGTGATATGTCCATGATGTTCACCTCCCTGTGATCAGTCCTTGAAGTTCACCTCCCTATGATCAGTCCTTGATGCTCCACCTCCCTGTGATCCGTCCTTGATGCTCCACCTCCCCTGTGATCAGTCCTTAATATCCCACTTCCCTCTTGATCGGTTCTTGATGTCCCACCAAGTCTTTGATCAGTCCTTGATGCTCCACCTGAATTTGATCAGTCCTTGATGCTCCACCTCCCTGTGATCTGTCCTTGATGTTCACCTCCCAGTGATCTGTCCTTGATGTTCACCTCCCTGTGGTCAGTCCTTGATGTTCACCTCCCTGTGATCAGTCCTTGATGCTCACCTCCCAGTGATCTGTCCTTGATGTTCACCTCCCTGTGGTCAGTCCTTGATGTTCACCTCCCTGTGATCAGTCCTTGATGCTCCACCTCCCTGTGATCAGTCCTTGATGCTCCACCCCACTGTGATCAGTCCTTGATGTCCGCCTCCCCTATGATCAGTCCTTGACGCTCCACCTGACTTTGATCAGTCATTGATGCTCAACCTCCCTGTGATCAGTCCTTGTTGTCCCCCCCTGTGACCAGTCCTTGATTCCCCACCTCCCTGTGATATGTCCTTGATGTTCACCTCCCTGTGATCAGTCCTTGATGTTCACCTCCCTGTGATCATTCCTTGATGCTCCACCTCCCCTGTGATCATTCCTTGATATCCCACTTCCATCTTGATCAGTCCTTGATGTCCCACCTCCCCTGTGATCAGTCCTTGATGTTCACCTCCCTGTGATCAGTCCTTGATGTTCACTTCCCTATGATCAGTCCTTGATGCTCCACCTCCTGTGATCCGAACTTGATGCTCCACCTGACTTTGATCAGTCCTTGATGCTCCACCTCCCTGTGATCAGTCCTTGCTGCCCCCCTCCCTGTGATCAGTCCTTGATGTTCACCTCCATGTGATCTGTCCTTGATGTTCACCTCCCTGTGGTCAGTCCTTGATGTTCACCTCCCTGTGATCAGTCCTTGATGCTCCACCTCCCTGTGATCGGTCCTTGATGTTCACCTCCCTGTGATCAGTCCTTGAAGCTCCACCTCCCCCATGATCAGTCTTTGATGTCCCACCTCCATGTGATCAGTACTTGATGTTCCACCTCCCTGTCATCAGTCCATGATGACCCCCTCTCCTGTGATCAGTCCTTGATGCTCCACCTCCCCTATGATCAGTCCTTGATGTTCCACCTCCCCTCTGATCAGTCCTTGCTGTCCCCCCTCTCTTGTGATCAGTCCTTGATGTCCCACCTCCCCTCTGATCAGTCCTTGATGTCCCACCTCTCTGTGATCAGTCCTTCATGTCCCCCTCCCCTGTGATCAGTCCTTGATGTTCCACCTCCCTGTGATCAGTCCTTGATGTCCCACCTCCCCGTGATCAGTCCTTGATGTTCTTACTCCCTGTAATCAGTCCTTGATGTTCAACCTCCTTGTGATCAGTCCTTGATGTCCCACCTTCCTGTGATCAGTCCATGATGTCCCACCTCTGCTGTGATCAGTCCTTGATGTCCCCCTCCCATGTGATCAGTCCTTAATCTCCCAACTCCCTTTGATCAGTCCTTGATGTCGCACCTCCCCTGTCATCAGTCCTTGATGCTCCACCTCCCTGTGATCAGTCCATGATGTCCCACCTCCCTGTGATCAGTCCTTGATGCTACACCTCCCTGTGATCAGTCCTTGATGCTCCACCTCCCTGTGATCAGTCCTTGATGTGCCACCTCCTTGTGATCAGTCATTGATGCTCCACCTCCCTGTGATCAGTCCTTCGTGCTCCACCCCACTGTGATCAGTCGTCCTTGATGTCCCCTCCCCTATGATCAGTCCTGATGCTCCACCTGACTTTGATCAGTCCTTGATGCTCCACCTCCCTGTGATCAGTCCTTGTTGTCCCCCTCCCTGTGACCAGTCCTTGATGCTCCACCTCCCTGTGATATGTCCATGATGTTCACCTCCCTGTGATCAGTCCTTGATGTTCACCTCCCTATGATCAGTCCTTGATGCTCCACCTCCCCTGTGATCAGTCCTTGATATCCCACTTCCCTCTTGATCGGTCCTTGATGTCCCACCTCCCCTGTGATCAGTCCTTGATGCTCCACCTGAATTTGATCAGTCCTTGCTGCTCCACCTCCCTGTGATCAGTCCTTGCTGCCCCCCTCCCTGTGATCAGTCCTTGATGTTCACCTCCCTGTGATCTGTCCTTGATGTTCACCTCCCTGTGATCAGTCCTTGATGCTCCACCTCCCTGTGATCAGTCCTTGATGCTCCACCCCACTGTGATCAGTCCTTGATGTCCCCCTCCCCTATGATCAGTCCTTGATGCTCCACCTGACTTTGATCAGTCCTTGATGCTCCACCTCCCTGTGATCAGTCCTTGTTGTCCCCCCCGTGACCAGTCCTTGATGCTCAACCTCCCTGTGATCGGTCCTTGATGCTCCACCTCCCCTGTGATCATTCCTTGATTTCCCACTTCCCTCTTGATCAGTCCTTGATGTCCCACCTCCCCTGTGATCAGTCCTTGATGCTCCACCTCCCTGTGATTAGTCCTTGCTGCCCCCCTCCCTATGATCAGTCCTTGATGTTCACCTCCCTGTGATCTGTCCTTGATGTTCACCTCCCTGTGATCGTCCTTGATGCTCCACCTCCCCCGTGACCAGTCCTTGATTTCCCACTTCCCTCTTGATCAGACCTTGATGTCCCACCTCCCCTGTGATCAGCCCTTCATGTTCCACCTCCCTGTGATCAGTCCTTGATGTCCCACCTCCCTCTGATCAGTCCTTGATGTTCACCTCCCTGTGATCAGTCCTTGATGCTCCACCTCCCTGTGATCGGTCCTTGATGCTCCACCCTTTCGTGTGATCAGTCTTTGATGTTCCACCTTCCCTGTGATCAGTCCTTGATATCCCACTTCCCTCAGGATCAGTCCTTGATGTTCCACCTCTGCTATGATCAGTCCTTGATGTCCCACCTCTGCTGTGGCCAGTCCTTGATGTCTCACCTCTCTGTGAACAGTCGATGATGTCCCACCTCCCTGTGATCAGTCCTTGATGTCCCACCTCCCTGTGATCAGTCCTTGATGTTCCATCTCCCCTGTGATCAGTCCTTGATGTCCCACCTCCCTGTGATCAGTCCTTGATGTTCCATCTCCCCAGGGATCAGTCCTTGATGTCACACCTCCCTGTGATCAGTCCTTGATGTTCCACCTCTCTGTGACCAGTCCTTGATGCTCCACCTCCCTGTTATCAGTCCTTGATGCTCCACTTCCCTGTGATCAGTCTTTGAAGCTCCACCTCCCTGTTATCAGTCCTTGATGTCCCACCTCCCCTCTGATCAGTCCTTGATGTCCCACCTCCCTTCTGATCAGTCCTTGCTGTCCCCCTCCCCTGTGATCAGTCCTTGATGTCCGACCTCCCCTCTGAACAGTCCTTGATGTCCCACCTCCCTCTGATCAGTCCTTGATGCTCCACCTCCCAGTGAGCAGTCCTTAATGTTCTAGCTCCCCTGAGATCAGTCCTTGATTTCCCACCTCCCTGTGATCAGTCCTTCGTTCTCCAACCCCTGTGATCAGTCCTTGATGTTCCACCTCCCTGTGATCATTCCTTGATGCTCCACCTCCCTGTGATCAGTTCTTGATACCCACATACCCTGTGATCAGTCTTTGATGCTCCACCTCCTTGTGATCAGTCCTTGATGTCCTACATCCCTGTGATCAGTCTTTGATGTCCCCCCTCCCCTGTGATCAGTCCGTGATGTCCCACCTCCCTGTGATCAGTCCTTGATGTTCCACCTCCTGGTGGTCAGTCCTTGATGTTCCACCTCTCTTTGATCAATCGTTGATGTCCCACCTCCCTGTGATCAGTCCTTGATGTTCCACCTCTGCAGTAATCTGTCCTTGATGTTCCACCTATCTGTGATCAGTCCTTGATGTCTCACATCCCTGTGGTCAGTCCTTGATGTCCCTCCTTCCCTGTGATCAGTCCTTGATGTTCCACCCCCCTGTGACCAGTCCTTGATGTTCACGCCCCTGTGATCAGTCCTTGATGTTCACCTCCCTGTGATCAGACCTTGATGTCCCACCTGTCTGTGCTACCTCATTGTGATCAGTCCTTGTTGTCCGACCTCCCCCGTCATCAGTCCTTGATGCTCTACCTCCCTGTGATCAGTCCTTGATGTCCCACCTCTCCTCTGATCAGTCCTTAATGTCCAACCTCCCCCGTGATCAGTCCTTGATGCTCCACCTCCCTGTGATCAGTCCTTGATGCTCCACTTCCCTGTGATCAGTCCTTGATGTTCCACCTCCCCTTGTGTTTCACCTCTCCTCCCCTGTGATCAGTCCTTGATGTCCCACCCCCCTCTGATCAGTCGTTGATGTGCCACTTCCCTGTGATCAGTCCTTGATGTTCCTCCTCCCCTTATGATCCGCCACTCCTCCCCCTTGTGATCAGTTCTTGATGTCCCTCTTCACCTGTGATCAGTCCTTGATGTCCCACCTCCCCTGTGATCAGTCCTTGATGTTCCACCGCCCCATGATCAGTCCTTGATGATCCACCTCCCTGTGATCAGTCCTTGATGCTCCACCTCCCTCGTGATCAGTCCTTGATGTTCTACCTCCCTGTGATCAGTCCTTGATGTTCCATCTCCGTTGTGGCCAGTCCTTGATGTCCCCCTCCCCTGTAACCAGTCCTTGATGCTCCACCTCCCCTGTGATCAGTCATTGATGTCCACCTCCCTGTGATCAGTCCTTGATGTCCTCCTCCCTAGGATCAGTCCTTGATGTTCCACCTCCCTGTGATCAGTTCTTGATGTACCCCCTCCCCGTGATCAGTCCTTGATGTTCTAACTCCCTGTGATTAGTCCTTGATGTTCCACCTCCTTGTGATCAGTCCTTAATGCCCCCTCCCTGTTATCAGTCCTTGATGTCCCACCTCCCTGTGATCGGTCCTTGATGTCCCACCTCTGCTGTGATTAGTCCTTGATGTCCATCTCCCTTGTGATCAGTCCTTAATCTCCCACCTCCCTCTGTTCAGTCATTGATGTCCCACCTCCCCTGTTATCAGTCCTTGATGCTCCACCTCCCCGTGATCAGACCTTGATGTTCCACCTCCATGTGATCAATCCTTTATGTCCCACCTCCCTGTGATCAGTCCTTCATGCCACACCTCCCTGTGATCAGTCCTTGATGCTCCACCAAACTTTGATCAGTCCTTTATGTTCACCTCCCTGCGATCAGTCGTTGATGTTCACCTCCCTGTGACCAGTCGTTGATGCTCCACCTTCCTGTGATCGGTCCTTGATGATCCACCTCCCCTGTGATCAGTCCTTGATATCCCACTTCCCTCTTGATCAGTCCTTGATGTCCCACCTCCCCTGTGATCAGTTCTTGATGCTCCACCTGACTTTGATCAGTCCT
Source organism: Ambystoma mexicanum (assembly GCF_040938575.1). Lineage (NCBI taxonomy): Eukaryota > Metazoa > Chordata > Amphibia > Caudata > Ambystomatidae > Ambystoma > Ambystoma mexicanum. Next base: position 13,692,543 of record NC_090938.1, on the reverse strand, counting down.
TGATGCTCCACCTCCCTGTGATCAGTTCTTGATGTCCCCCTCCCTGTGACCAGTCCTTGATGTTCCATCTCCCCTGGGATCAGTCCTTGATGTTCCACCTCCCTGTGATCAGTTCTTGTTGTTCACCTCCCTGTGATCAGTCCTTGATGTCACACCTCCCTGTGATCAGTCCTTGATGTTCCACCTCTCTGTGACCAGTCCTTGATGTCCCACCTCCCCTCTGATCAGTCCTTGATGTCCCACCTCCCTTCTGATCAGTCCTTGCTGTCCCCCCTCCCCTGTGATCAGTCCTTGATGTCCGACCTCCCCTCTGAACAGTCCTTGATGTCCCACCTCCCTCTGATCAGTCCTTGATGCTCCACCTTCCCGTGAGCAGTCCTTAATGTTCTAACTCCCCTGAGATCAGTCCTTGATTTCCCACCTCCCGGTGATCAGTCCTTTGTTCTCCACCCCCTGTGATCAGTCCTTGATGTTCCACCTCCCTGTGATCATTCCTCGATGCTCCACCTCCCTGTGATCAGTTCTTGATTTCCACATACCCTGTGATCAGTCTTTGATGCTCCACCTCCTTGTGATCAGTCCTTGATGTCCTACATCCCTGTGATCAGTCTATGATGTCCCCCCTCCCCTGTGATCAGTCCTTGATGTCCCACCTCCCTGTGATCAGTCCTTGATGTTCCACCTCCTGGTGGTCAGTCCTTGATGTTCCACCTCTCTTTGATCAATCGTTGATGTCCCACCTCCCTGTGATCAGTCCTTGATGTTCCACCTCTGCAGTAATCTTTCCTTGATGTTCCACCTCTCTCTGATCAGTCCTTGATGTCCCAAATCCCTGTGGTCAGTCCTTGAGGTTCCACCTCCCGGTGATCAGTCCTTGATGTTCCACCTCTCTGTGATCAGTCCTTGATGTCCCTCCTCCCCTGTGATCAGTCCCTGATGTTCCACCCCCCTCTGACCAGTCCTTGATGTTCACGCCCCTGTGATCAGTCCTTGATGTTCACCTCCCTGTGATCAGACCTTGATGTCCCACCTGTATGTGCTACCTCACTGTGATCAGTGCTTGTTGTCCCACCTCCCCCGTCATCAGTCCTTGATGCTCTACCTCCCTGCGATCAGTCCTTGATGTCCCACCTCTCCTCTGATCAGTCCTTAATGTCCAACCTCCCCCGTGATCAGTCCTTGATGCTCCATCTCCCTGTGATCAGTCCTTGATGCTCCACTTCCCTGTGATCAGTCCTTGATGTTCCACCTCCCCTTGTGTTTCACCTCTCCTCCCCTGTGATCAGTCCTTGATGTTCCACCCCCTCTGATCAGTTGTTGATGTGCCACTTCCCTGTGATCAGTCCTTGATGTTCCACCTCCCCTTGTGATCCGCCACTCCTCCCCCCTGTGATCAGTTCTTGATGTCCCTCTTCACCTGTGATCAGTCCTTGATGTCCCACCTCCCCTGTGATCAGTCCTATATGTTCCACCTCCCCATGATCAGTCCTTGATGATCCACCTCCCTGTGATCAGTCCTTGATGCTCCACCTCCCTCGTGATCAGTCCTTGATGTTCTACCTCCCTGTCATCAGTCCTTGATGTTCCATCTCCGTTGTGGCCAGACCTTGATGTCTTACCTCCCTGTGATCAGTCCTTGATGTCCCACTTCACCTGTGATCAGTCCTTGATGTCCCACCTCCCCTGTGATCAGTCCTTGATGTTCCACCTCCCCATGATCAGTCCTTGATGATCCACCTCCCTGTGACCAGTCCTTGATGCTCCACCTCCCCTGTGATCAGTCATTGATGTCCACCTCCCTGTGATCAGTCCTTGATGTCCTCCTCCCTAGGATCAGTCCTTGATGTTCCAGCTCCCTGTGATCAGTTCTTGATGTACCCCCTCCCCGTGATCAGTCCTTGATGTTCTAACTCCCTGTGATTAGTCCTTGATGCTCCACCTCCCCGTGATCAGTCCTTAATCTTCTAACTCCCCTGTGATCAGCCCTTCGTGCTCCACTGCCCTGTGATCAGTCCTTGATGTTCCACCTCACTGTGATCATTCCTCGATGCTCTACTCCCTGTGATCAGTCCTTGATATACACATACCCTGTGATCAGTCATTGATGCTCCACCTCCTTGTGATCAGACCTTGATGTCTGACATCCCTGTGATCAGTCCTTGATGTTCCCCCTCCCTTGTGATCAGTCCTTGATGTCCTACCTCCCTGTGATCAATCCTTGATGTTCCACCTCTCAGTGATCAGTCTTTGATGTTCCACCTCTTTGTGATCAGTCCTTGATGCTCCACCTCCCTGTCATCAGTCCTATATGTCCCACCTCCCTCTGATCAGTCCTTGATATCCCCCTCCCCTGTGATCAATCCTTGCTGTCCCCCTTCCCTCTGATCAGTCCTTGATGTTCCACCTCCCTGTGATCAGTTCTTGTTGTATACCTCCCTATGATCGGTCCTTAATGCTCCACCTCAATTTGATCAATCCCTGATGCTCCACTTCCTTTTGATCAGTCTTTGATGCTCCACCTCCCTGTTATCAGTCCTGATGTCCCACCTCCCCTCTGATCAGTAGTTGATGTCCCACCTCCCCTCTGATCAGTCCTTGCTGTCCCCCCTCCCTGTGATCAGTTCTTGTTGTTCACCTCCCTATGATCAGTCCTTGATGTCACAACTCCCTGTGATCAGTCCTTGATGTTCCACCTTCCTGTGATCAATCCTTGATGTCCCACCTCCCTGTGATCAATCCGTGATGCTCCACTTCCCTGTGATCAGTCTTTGGTGCTCCACCTGCCTGTTATCAGTCCTTGATGTCCCACCTCCCCTCTGATCAGTCGTTGATGTCCCACCTCCCCTCTGATCAGTCCTTGTTGTCCCCCCTCCCCTGTGATCAGTCCTTGATGTCCCACCTCTCCTCTGAACATTCCTTGATGTCCCACCTCCCTCTGATCAGTCCTTGATGCTCCACCTCCTTGTGAGCAGTCTTTAATGTTCTAACTCCCCTGAGATCAGTCCTTGATTTCCCACCTCCTTGTGATCAGTCCGTCGTGCTGCACCCCCCTGTGATCAGTCCTTCATGCTCCACCTCCTTGTGATCAGTCCTTGATGTCCTACATATCTGTGATCAGTCTTTGATATCCCCCCTCCCCTGTGATCAGTCTTTGATGTCCCACCTCCCTGTGATCAGTCCTTGATGTTCCACCTCTCTGTGATCAGTCGTTGATGTCCCACTTCCCTGTGATCAGTCCTAGATGCCCCACCTCTGCAGTGATCTGACCTTGATGTTCCACCTCCCTGTGATCAGTCCTTGATGTTCCATCTCCACTGTGGCCAGTCCTTGATGTCTCACCTCCCTGTGATCAGTCCTTGATGTCCCACCTCCCTGTGATCAGTCCTTGATGTCCACCTCCCTGTGATCAGTCCTTGATGTTCCACCTCCTTGTGATCAGTCCTTAATACCCCCTCCCTGTTATCAGTCCTTGATGTCCCACCTCCCTGTGATCAGTCTTGATGTCCCACCTCTGCTGTGATCAGTCCTTGATGTACCCCCTCCCGTGATCAGTCCTTGATGTTCTAACTCTCTGAGATCAGTCCTTGATGGTCCACCTCCTTGTGATCAGTCCTTAATGCCCCCTCCCTGTTATCAGTCCTTGATGTCTCACCTCCCTGTGATCAGTCCTTGATGTCCCACCTCCCTGTGATCAGTCCTTGATGTCCACCTCCCTGTGATCAGTCCTTGATGTTCCACCTCCTTGTGATCAGTCCTTAATGCCCCCTCCCTGTTATCAGACCTTGATGTCCCACCTCCCTGTGATCAGTCCTGATGTCCCACCTCTGCTGTGATCAGTCCTTGATGTACCCCCTCCCGTGATCAGTCCTTGATGTTCTAACTCTCTGTGATCAGTCCTTGATGTCCCACATCCCTGTGATCAGTCCTTGATGTCCCACCTCTGCTGTGATCAGTCCTTGATGTCCCTCTCCCATGTGATCAGTCCTTAATCTCCCACCTCTCTCTGATCAGTCCTTGATGTCCCACCTCCCCTGTTATCAGTCCTTGATGCTCCACCTCCCCGTGATCAGTCCTTGATGTTCCACCTCCGTGTGATCAATCGTTGATGTCCCACCTCCCTGTGATCAGTCCTTCATGCACCACCTCCCTATGATCATTCCTTGATGCTCAAGCTGACTTTGATCGGTCCTTGATGCTCCACCTCCCTGTGATCAGTCCTTGATGTCCCCACTCCCTGTGACCAGTCTTTGTTGCTCCACCTCCCTCTGATCAGTCCTTGATGTTCACCTCCCTGCGATCAGTCCTTGATGTTCACCTCCTGTGACCAGTCCTTGATGCTCCACCTTCCTGTGATCGGTCCTTGACGCTCCACCTCCCCTGTGATCAGTCCTTGATATCCCACTTCCCTCTTGATCAGTCCTTGATGTCCCACCTCCCCTGTGAGCAGTCCTTGATGCTCCGCCTGACTTTGATCAGTCCATGATGGTCCACCTCCATGTGATCAGTCCTTGATTTCCCACCTCCCTGTGACCAGTCCTTGATGCTCCACCTCCGTGTGATCAGTCCTTGATGTTCACCTCCCTGTGATCGGTCCTTGATGCCCCACCTCCCCTGTGATCAGTCCTTGATATCCCACTTTCCTCTTGATCAGTCCTTGATGTCCCACCTCCCCTGTGCTCAGTCCTTGATGTTTCACCTCCTTGTGATCAGTCCTTAATGCCCCCTCCCTGTTATCAGTCCTTGATGTCCCACCTCCCTGTGATCAGTCCTTGATGTACCCCCTCCCTGTTATCAGTCCTTGATGTCTCACCTCCCTGTGATCAGTCCTTGATGTCCACCTCCCTGTGATCAGTCCTTGATGTTCCACCTCCTTGTGATCAGTCCTTAATGCCCCCTCCCTGTTATCAGTCCTGATGTCCCACCTCTGCTGTGATCAGTCCTTGATGTACCCCCTCCCGTGATCAGTCCTTGATGTTCTAACTCTCTGTGATCAGTCCTTGATGGTCTACCTCCTTGTGATCAGTCCTTAATGCCCCCTCCCTGTTATCAGTCCTTGATGTCCCACATCCCTGTGATCAGTCCTTGATGTCCCACCTCTGCTGTGATCAGTCCTTGATGTCCCTCTCCCATGTGATCAGTCCTTAATCTCCCACCTCTCTCTGATCAGTCCTTGATGTTCCACCTCCGTGTGATCAATCGTTGATGTCCCACCTCCCTGTGACCAGTCCTTCATGCACCACCTCCCTGTGATCAGTCCTTGATGCTCCACCTGACTTTGATCGGTCCTTGATACTCCACCTCCCTGTGATCAGTCCTTGATGTCCCCACTCCCTGTGACCAGTCTTTGTTGCTCCACCTCCCTCTGATCAGTCCTTGATGTTCACCTCCCTGCGATCAGTCCTTGATGTTCACCTCCTGTGACCAGTCCTTGATGCTCCACCTTCCTGTGATCGGTCCTTGACGCTCCACCTCCCCTGTGAGCAGTCCTTGATGCTCCGCCTGACTTTGATCAGTCCATGATGCTCCACCTCCATGTGATCAGTCCTTGATTTCCCACCTCCCTGTGACCAGTCCTTGATGCTCCACCTCCGTGTGATCAGTCCTTGATGTTCACCTCCCTGTGATCGGTCCTTGATGCCCCACCTCCCCTGTGATCAGTCTTTGATATCCCACTTCCCTCTTGATCAGTCCTTGATGTCCCACCTCCCCTGTGCTCAGTCCTTGATGTTTCACCTCCCTGTGATCAGTCCTTGATATCCCACCACCCTGTGATCAGTCCTTGATGTTCACCTCCCTGTGTTCAGTCCTTGATGTCTGAAATCCCTGTGATCAGTCCTTGATGTTCCCCCTCCCCTGTGATCAGTCCTTGATGTCCCACCTCCCTGTGATCAGTCCTTGATGTTCCACCTCCCGGTGATCAGTCCTTGATGTTTCACCTCTCTGTGATCAGTCCTTGATGCTGCACCTTCCCTGTGATCAGTCCTTGATATCCCTCTCCCCTCATGATAGGTCCTTGATGTCCCCCCTCTGCTATGATCAGTCCTTGATGTCCCACCTCTGCTGTGGCCAGTCCTTGATGTCTCACCTCCCTCTGAACAGTCGATGATGTCCCACCTTCCTGTGATCAGTCCTTGATGTCCCACCTCCCTGTGATCAGTCCTTGATGTTCCATCTCCCCTGGGATCAGTCCCTGATGTCCCACCTCCACTCTGATCAGTCCTTGATGTCCCACCTCCCTCTTATCGGTCCTTGATGTTCCACCTCCCCGTGATCATTCCTTAATGTTCTAACTCCCCTGTGATCAGTCCTTGATGTTTCACCTCCCTGAGATCAGTCCATCATGCTCCATCTCCCTGTGATCAGTCCTTGATGTTCCACCTCTCTGTGATCATTCCTCGATGCTCCACCTCCCTCTGATCAGTCCTTGATATACACATACCCTTTAATCGGTCCTTGATGCTCCACCTCCTTGTGATAAGTCCTTGATGTCTGAAATCCCTGTGATCAGTCCTTGATGTTCCCCCTCCCCTGTGATCAGTCCTTGATGTCCCACCTCCCTGTGATCAGTCCTTGATGTTCCACCTCTCTGTGATCAGTCCTTGATGCTCCACCTCCCTGTGATCAGTCCTTGATGTCCCACCTCCCTCTGAGCAGTCCTTGATGTCCCACATCCCCTGTGATCAGTCCTTGCTGTCCCCCCTCCCCTGTGATCAGTCTTTGCGGTCCCCCCTCCCCTGTGATCAGTCATTGATGTTCCACCTCCCTGTGATCAGTTCTTGTTGTTCACCTCGCTATGATCAGTCCTTGATGTCACACCTCCCTGTGATCAGTCCTTGATGTTCCACCTCCCTGTGATCAGTCCTTGATGTCCCACCTCCCTGTGATCAGTCCTTGATGCTCCACCTCCCTTTGATCAATCCTTGATGCTACACTTCCCTCTGATCAGTCTTTGATGCTCCACCTCCCTGTTATCAGTCCTTGATGTCCCACCTCCCCTCTGATCAGTCGTTGATGTCCCACCTCCCCTCTGATCAGTCCTTGCTGTCCCCCCTCCCTTGTGATCAGTCCTTGATGTCCCACCTCCCCTCTGATCAGTCCTTGATGTCCCACCTCCCTCTGATCAGTCCTTGATACTCCACCTCCCCGTGAGCAGTCCTCAATGTTCTAACTCCCCTGTGATCAGTCCTTGATTTCCCACCTTCCTGTGATCAGCCCTTCGTGCTCCACCCCCTGTGATCAGTCCTTGATGTTCCACCTCCCTGTGATCATTCCTCGATGCTCCACCTCCCTGTGATCAGTCCTTGATATCCACATAACCTGTGATCAGTCTTTGAAGCTCCACCTCCTTGTGATCAGTCTTTGATGTCCTACATCCCTGTGATCAAACTTTGATGTCCAATCTTCCTGTGATCAGTCCTTGATGTTCCACCTCCTGGTGATCAGTTCTTGATGTTCCACCTCTCTGTGATCAGTCCTTGATGTTCCACCTCTCTGTGATCAGTCCTTGATGTCCCACCTCCCTGTGATCAGTCCTTGATGTCCAACCTCTGCAGTGATCTGTCCTTTATGTTCCACCTCCCGGTGATCAGTCCTTGATGTTCCACCTCTCTGTGATCAGTCCTTGATGTCCCACCTCTGCAGTGATCTGTCCTTTATGTTCCACCTCCCGGTGATCAGTCCTTGATGTTCCACCTCTCTGTGATCAGTCCTTGATGTCCCACCTTTGGAGTGATCTGTCCTTGATGTTCCACCTCTCTGTGATCAATCCTTGATGTCACACCTCCCTGTGATCAGTCCTTGATGGCACACCTCCCTGTTATCAGTTCCTGATGTCCCACCTCCCTGTGATCAGTCCTTGATGCTCCACCTCCCTTTGATCAGTCCTTGATGTTCCACCTCCTGGTGATCAGTTCTTGATGTTCCACCTCTCTGTGATCAGTCCTTGATGTTCCACCTCTCTGTGATCAGTCCTTGACGCCCCACCTCCCTGTGATCAGTCCTTGATGTTCCACCTCTGCAGTGATCTGTCCTTTATGTTCCACCTCCCGGTGATCAGTCCTTGATGTTCCACCTCTCTGTGATCAGTCCTTGATGTCCCACCTTTGCAGTGATCTGTCCTTGATGTTCCACCTCTCTGTGATCAATCCTTGATGTCGTACCTCCCTGTGATCAGTCCTTGATGGCACACCTCCCTGTTATCAGTTCTTGATGTCCCACCTCCCTGTGATCAGTCCTTTATGCTCCACCTACCTTTGATCAATCTTTGATGCTCCACTTCCCTCTGATCAGTCTTTGATGCTCCACCTCCCTATTATCAGTCCTTGACGTCCCACCTCCCCTCTGATCAGTCGTTGATGTCCCACCTCCCCTCTGATCAGTCCTTGCTGTCCCCCCTCCCCTGTGATAAATCCTTGATGTCCCACCTTCCCTCTGATCAGTCCTTGATATCCCACCTCCCTCTGATCAGTCCTTGATGCTCCACCTCCCCGTGAGCAGTCCTTAACGTTCTAACTCCCATGTGATCAGTACTTAATTTCCCACCTCCCTGTGATCAGCCCTTCGTGCTCCATCCCCCTGTGATCAGTCATTGATGTTACACCTCCCTGTGATCATTCCTCGATGCTCCTCCTCCCTGTGATCAGTCCTTGATATCCACATAACCCGTGATCAGTCTTTGAAGCTCTACCTCCTTGTGATCAGTCCTTTATGTCCTACATCCCTGTGATCAGGCTTTGATGTACTCCCTGTCCACTGATCAGTCCTTGACGTCCCATCTCCCTGTGATCAGTCCTTGATGTTCCAACTCCCGGTGATCAGTCCTTGATGTTCCACCTCTCTTTGATCAGTTCTTGATGTCCCACCTCCCTGTGATCAGTCCTTGATGTCCCACCTCTGCAGTGATCTGTCCTTTATGTTCCACCTCTCTGTGATCAGTCCTTGATATTCCACCTCCCAGTGATCAGTCCTTGATGTTCCACCTCTCTGTGATCAGTCCTTGATGTTCCACCTCTCTGTGATCAGTCCTTGATGTCCCACCTCCCTGTGATCAGTCCCTGATTTTCTAACTCCCTGTGATCAGTTCTTTATGTCCCACCTCTGCAGTGATCAGTCCTTGATGTTATAACTCCCTGAGATCAGTCATTGAGGCTCGACATCCCTGTGATCAGTCCTTGATGTACCCCCTCCCTGTGATCAGTCCTTGATGTCCCACCTCCCCTGTGATCGGTCCTTGATGTTCCACCTCCCCCTGATCAGTACTTGATGTCCCTCCTCCCCTGTGATCAGTCCTTGAGGTTCACTCCCCTGTGATCAGTCCTTGATGTCCCCCCTGTCTGTGCTACCTCACTGTGATCAGTTCTTGTTGTCCCACCTCCCCCGTCATCAGCCCTTGATGCTCCACCTCCCTGTGATCAGTCCTTGATGTCCCACCTCTCCTCTGATCAGTCCATAATGTCCCACGTCTGCCGTGATCAGTCCTGATGCTCCACCTCCCTGTGATCAGTCCTTGATGCTCCACTTCCCTGTGATCAGTCCTTGATGTTCCACCTCCCCTTTTGATTCACCTACCCTCCCCTGTGATCAGTCCTTGATGACCCACATCCCCTCTGATCAGTCCTTGATGTTCCACTTCCCTGTAATCAGTCCTTGATGTTCCACCTACCATTGTGATCCACCACTCATCCCCTGTGATCAGTCCTTGATGTCCCTCCTCACCCGTGATCAGTCCTTGATGTCCCACCTCCCCTGTGATCAGTCCTTGATGTTCCACCTCCCCCATGATCATTCCTTGTATGCTCCACCTCGGCCGTGATCAGGCCTTGATTTCCCACCTCCCTGTGATCAGTCCTTGATGTTCCATCTCCGCTGTGGCCAGTCCTTGATGTCTCACCTCCCTGTGATCAGTCCTTGATGTCCCACCTCCCTGTGATCAGTCCTTGAAGTCCCCCTCCCCTGTGACCAGTCCTTGATGCTCCACCTCCACTGTGATCAGTCCTTGATGTTCCACCTCCCCGGTGATAAGTCCTTGATGCTCCACCTCCCTGTGATCAGTCCTTGATGCTCCACCTCCATGTGGGCAGTCCTTGATGCCTCACCTCCCTGTGATCAGTCCTTGATGTCCCACATCCCTGTGATCAGTCCTTGAGGTCCCCCTCCCATTGTGACCAGTCCTTGATGTTCCACCTCCGCTGTGATCAGTCCTTGATGTTCCACCTCCCCCGTGATCAGTCCTTGATGCTGCACCTCCCTGTGATCAGTCCTTGAAGCTCCACCTCCCCCATGATCAGTCTTTGATGTCCCACATCCATGGGATCAGTCTTTGATGTTCCACCTCCCCTTGTGATCCACCACTCATCCCCTGTGATCAGTCCTTGATGTCCGTCCTCACCCGTGATCAGTCCTTAATGTCCCACCTCCCCTGCGATCAGTCCTTGATGTTCCACCTCCCCGTGATCAGTCCTTGATGCTCCACCTCCCTGTGATCAGTCCTTGATGCTCCACCTCCTGTGATCAGTCCTTGATGTCCCACCTCCCTGTGATCAGTCCTTGATGTTCCATCTCCGCTGTGGCCAGTCCTTGATGTCTCACCTCCAAGTGATCAGTCCTTGATGTCCCACCTCCCTCTGATCAGTCCTTGAGGTCCCCCTCTCCTTTGACCAGTCCTTGATTCTCCACCTTCCCTGTGATCAGTCATTGATGTCCACCTCCCTGTGATCAGTCCTTGATGTCCTCGTCATCATGATCAGTCCTTGATGTTCCACCTCCCTGTGATCAGTCCTTGATGTACCCCCTCCCTGTGATCAGCCCTTGATGTTCTACCTCTTTGTGATCAGTCCTTGATGTCCGTCTCCCATGTGATCAGTCTTTAATCTCCCACCTCCCTCTGATCAGTCCTTGATGTCCCACCTCCCCTGTTATCAGTCCTTGATGTTCCACCTCCCTGTGATCAATCCTTGATGTCCCACCTCCTTGTGATCAGTCCTTCATGCTCCACCTGACTTTGATCAGTCCTTGATGCTCCACCTCCCTGTGATCAGTCCTTGATGGCCCCCTCCCTGTGACCAGTCCTTGATGCTCCACCTCCCTCTGATCTGTCCTTGATGTTCACCTCCCTGTGATCAGTCCTAGATGTTCACCTCCCTGTGATCAGTCCTTGATGCTCCACCTTCCTGTGATCGGTCCTTGATGCTCCACCTCCCCTGTGATCAGTCCTTGATATCTAACTTCCCTCTTGATCAGTCCTTGATGTCCCACCTCCCCTGTGATCAGTCCTTGATGCTCCACCTGACTTTGATCAGCCCTTGATGCGCCACCTCCCTGTGATCAGTCCTTGATGTCCCCCCTCCCTGTGACCAGTCCTTGATGCTCCACCTCCCTGTCATCAGTCCTTGATGTTCACCTCCCTGTCATCAGTCCTTGATGTTCACCTCCCTGTGATCAGTCATTGATGCTCCATCTCCCTGTGATTGGTTCTTGATGCTCCACCTCCCCTTTGATCAGTCCTTGATATCCCACTTCCCTCTTGATCAGTCCATGATGTCCCACCTCCCCTGTGCTCAGTCCCTGATGTTCCACCTCCTGGTGATCAGTCCTTGATGTCCCACCTCCCTGTGATCAGTCCTTGATGTTCACCTCCCTGTGATCAGTTCTTGATGCACCACCCTTTCCTGTGATCAGTCCTTGAAGTTGCACCTTCCCTGTGATCAGTCCTTGATATCCCACTTCCCTCATGATCGGTCCTTAATGACCCCCCTCTGCTATGATCAGTCCTTGAAGTCAAACCTTTGCTGTGGCCAGTCCTTGATGTCTCACCTCCCTGTGCACAGTCAATGATGTCCCACCTTCCTGTGATCAGTCCTTGATGTCCCACCTCCCTTTGATCAGTCCTTGATGTCTCACCTCCCCGTGATCAACCCTGATGTTCCATCTCCCCTGGGATCAGTCCTTGATGTTCCACCTCCCTGTGATCAGTCCTTGATGTTCCATCTCCCCTGGGATCAGTCCTTGATGTTCACTTCCCTGTGATCAGTCCTTGTTGTTCACCTCCCTATGATCAGTCCTTGATATCACACCTCCCTGTGATCAGTCCTTGATGTCTCACCTCCCGGTGATCAACCCTGATGTACCATCTCCCCTGGGATCAGTCCTTGATGTTCCACCTCCCTGTGATCCGTCCTTGATGTTCCATCTCCCCTGGGATCAGTCCTTGATGTTCACTTCCCTGTGATCAGTCCTTGTTGTTCACCTCCCTATGATCAGTCCTTGATATCACACCTCCCTGTGATCAGTCCTTGATGTTACACCTACCTGTCATCAGCCCTTGATGTCCCACCTCCCTGTCATCAGTCCTTGATGCTCCACCTCCCTGTGATCAATCCGTGATGCTCCACCTCCCTGTGATCAGTCCTTGATGCTCCACCTCCCTGTGATCAGTCCTTTCTGTCCCCCCTCCCCTGTGATCTGTCCTTGATGTCCTTCTCCCCTCTGATCAGTCCTTGATGTCCCACCTCCCTCTGATCAGTCCTTGATGATCCACCTCCCTTTGATCAGTCCTTAATGTTCTAACTCCCCTGTGACCAGTCCTTGATGCTCCACCTCCCTGTGATCAGTCCTTGATGTTCCACCTCTCTGTGATCAGTCCTTGATGTCCCACTTCCCTGTGATTAGTCCTTGATGTCCCACCTCTGCAGTGATCTGTCCTTGATGTTCTACCTCGCTGTGATCAGTCCTTGATGTTCCATCTCCACTGTGGACAGTCCTTGATATCTCACCTCCCTGTGATCAGTCCTTGATGTCCCATCTCCCTGTGATCAGTCCTTGATGTCCCCGTCCCCTGTGACCAGTCCTTGATGCTCCACCTCCCCTGCGATCAGTCATTGATGTCCACCTCCCTGTGATCAGTCCTTGATGTCCTCCTCCCTATGATTAGTCCTTGATGTTCCATCTCCCTGTGATCAGTCCTTGATGTACCCCCCCGTGATCAGTCCTTGACGTTCTAATTCTCTGTGATCAGTCATTGATGTTCCACCTCCTTGTGATCAGTCCTTAATGCCCCCTCCCTGTTATTAGTCCTTGATGTCCCACCTCCCTGTGATCAGTCCTTGATGTCCCACCTCATCTGTGATCAGTCCTTGATGTCCCTCTCCCATGTGATCAGTCCTTAATCTCCCACCTCCCTCTGATCAGTCCTTGATGTCCCACCTCCCGTGTTATCAGTCCTTGATGCTCCTCCTCCCCGTGATCAGTCCTTGATGTTCCACCTCCCTGTGATCAATCCCTGATGTCCTACCTCCCTGTGATCAGTCCTTCATGCTCCACCTCCCTTTGATCAGCCTTTGATGCTCCACCTGACTTTGATCAGTCCTTGATGCTCCACCTCCCTGTGATCAGTCCTTGATGTCCCCACTCCCTGTGACCAGTCCTTGTTGCTCCACCTCCCTCTGATCAGTCCTTGATGTTCACCTCCCTGCAATCAGTCCTTGATGTTCACCTCCCTGTGACCAGTCCTTGATGCTCCACCTTCCTGTGATCGGTCCTTGACGCTCCACCTCCCCTGTGATCAGTCCTTGATATCCCACTTCCCTCTTGATCAGTCCTTGATGTCCCACCTCCCCTGTGAGCAGTCCTTGATGCTCTGCCTGACTTTGATCAGTCCATGATGCTCCACCTCCCTGTGATCAGTCCTTGATTTCCCCCCTCCCTGTGACCAGTCATTGATGTTCACCTCCCTGTGATCAGTCCTTGATGTCCTCCTCCCTATGATCAGTCCTTGATGTTCCACCTCCCTGTGATCAGTCCTTGATGTACCCCCTCCCGTGATCAGTCCTTGATGTTCTAACTCTCTGTGATCAGTCCTTGATGGTCCACCTCCTTGTGATCAGTCCTTAATGCCCCCTCCCTGTTATCAGTCCTTGATGTCCCACATCCCTGTAATCAGTCCTTGATGTCCCACCTCTGCTGTGATCAGTCCTTGATGTCCCTCTCCCATGTGATCAGTCCTTAATCTCCCACCTCTCTCTGATCAGTCCTTGATGTCCCACCTCCCCTCTGATCAGTCCTTGCTGTCCCCCCTCCCCTGTGATCAGTCCTTGCAGTCCCCACTCCACTGTGATCAGTCCTTGATGTTCCACCTCTCTGTGATCTGACCTTGATGCTCCACCTTCCTGTGATCGGTCCTTGATGCTCCATCTCCCCTGTGATCAGTCCTTGATATCTCACTTCCCTCTTGATCAGTCCTTGATGTCCCACCTCCCCTGTGATCAGTCCTTGATGCTCCACCTCCCTGTGATCAGTCCTTGATGTCCCCCCTCCCTGTGACCAGTCCTTGATGCTCCACCTCCCTGTCATCAGTCCTTGATGTTCACCTTCCTGTCATCAGTCCTTGATGTTCACCTCCCTGTGATCAGTCATTGATGCTCCATCTCCCTGTGATTGGTCCTTGATGCTCCACCTCCCCTTTGATCAGTCTGTGATATCCCACTTCCCTCTTGATCAGTCCATGATGTCCCACCTCCCCTGTGCTCAGTCCTTGATGTTCCACCTCCCGGTGATCAGTCCTTGATGTCCCACCTCTCTGTGATCAGTCCTTGATGTTCACCTCCCTGTGATCATTTCTTGATGCATCATCCTTTACTGTGATCAGTCCTTGAAGTTGCACCTTCCCTGTGATCAGTCCTTGATATCCCACTTCCCTCATGTTCGGTCCTTGATGTCCCCCCTCTGCAATGATCAGTCCTTGATGTCCCACATTTGCTGTGGCCAGTCCTTGATGTCTCACCTCTCTGTGTACAGTCAATGATGTCCCACCTCCATGTGATCAGTCATTGATGTTCCATCTCCCTGTGATCAGTTCTTGTTGTTCACCTCCCTATGATCAGTCCTTGATGTCACACCTCCCTGTGATCAGTCCTTGATGTTCCACCTCCCTGTGATCAGTCCTTGATGTCCCACCTCCCTGTGATCAGTCCTTGATGCTCCACCTCCCTTTGATCAATCCTTGATGCTCCACTTCCCTCTGATCAGTCTTTGATGCTCCACCTCCCTGTTATCAGTCGTTGATGTCCCATCTCCCCTCTGATCAGTCGTTGATGTCCCACCTCCCCTCTGATCAGTCCTTGATGTCCCACCTCCCTCTGATCAGTCCTTGATACTCCAACTCCCCGTGAGCAGTCCTTAATGTTCTAACTCCCCTGTGATCAGTCCTTGATTTCCCACCTCCCTGTGATCAGCCCTTCGTGCTCCACCCCCTGGTGATCAGTCCTTGATGTTCCACCTCCCTGTGATCATTCCTCGATGCTCCACCTCCCTGTGATCAGTCCTTGATGCTCCACCTCCCTGTGATCAGTCCTTGATGTCCCACCTCCCTGTGATCAGTCCTTGATGTTCCATCTCCGCTGTGGCCAGTCCTGGATGTCTCACCTCCCTGTGATCAGTCCTTGATGTCCCACCTCCCTGTGCTCAGTCCTTGAGGTCCCCCTCCCCTTTGACCAGTCCTTGATTCTCCACCTTCCCTGTGATCAGTCATTGATGTCCACCTCCCTGTGATCAATCCTTGATGTCCTCCTCATCATAGTCAGTCCTTGATGTTCCACCTCCTTGTGACCAGTCCTTGATGTACCCCCTCCCTCTGATGAATCCTTGATGTTCTAACTCCCTGTGATCAGCCCTTGATGTTCCACCTCCTTGTGATCAGTCCTTGATGTCCGTCTCCCATGTGATCATTCTTTATTCTCCCACCTCCCTCTGATCAGTCCTTGATGCTCCACCTCCCCGTGATCAGTCCTTGATGTTCCACCTCCCTGTGATCAGTCCTTGATGTCCCCCCTCCCCTGTGATCAGTCCTTGATGCTCCACCTGACTTTGATCAGTCCTTGATGTCTCACCTCCCTGTTATTAGTCCATCGTGCTCCCCCTACCTGTGATCAGTCCTTGATGTTCCACCTCCCTGTGATCATTCCTCGATGTTCTACTTCCCTGTGATCGGTCCTTGATATAAACATACCCCGTGATCAGTCCTTGATGCTCCACCTCCTTGTGATAAGTCCTTGATGTCTGAAATCCCTGTGATCAGTCCTTGATGTTCCCCCTCCCCTGTGATCAGTCCTTGATGTCCCACCTCCCTGTGATCAGTCCTTGATGCTCCACCACCCTGTGATCAGTCCTTGATGTCCCACCTCTCTCTGATCAGTCCTTGATGTCCCACCTCCCCTCTGATCAGTCCTTGATGCTCCACCTCCCTGTGATCAGTCCTTGATGTCTCACCTCCCTGTTATTAGTCCATCGTGCTCCACCTCCCTGTGATCAGTCCTTGATGTTCCACCTCCCTGTGGTCATTCCTCGATGTTCTACTTCCCTGTGATCGGTCCTTGATATAAACATACCCCGTGATCAGTCCTTGATGTTCCCCCTCCCCTGTGATCAGTCCTTGATGTTCCCCCTCCCCTGTGATCAGTCCTTGATGTCCCACCTCCCTGTGATCAGTCCTTGATGTTCCACCTTCCCGGTGATCAGTCCTTGATGTCCCACCTCCCTGTGATTAGTCCTTGATGTTCACCTCCCTGTGATCATTTCTTGATGCATCATCCTTTACTGTGATCAGTCCTTGAAGTTGCACCTTCCCTGTGATCAGTCCTTGATATCCCACTTCCCTCATGATCGGTCCTTGATGTCCCCCCTCTGCAATGATCAGTCCTTGATGTCCCACATTTGCTGTGGCCAGTCCTTGATGTCTCACCTCTCTGTGTACAGTCAATGATGTCCCACCTCCATGTGATCAGTCATTGATGTTCCATCTCCCTGTGATCAGTTCTTGTTGTTCACCTCCCTATGATCAGTCCTTGATGTCACACCTCCCTGTGATCAGTCCTTGATGTTCCACCTCCCTGTGATCAGTCCTTGATGTCCCACCTCCCTGTGATCAGTCCTTGATGCTCCACCTCCCTTTGATCAATCCTTGATGCTCCACTTCCCTCTGATCAGTCTTTGATGCTCCACCTCCCTGTTATCAGTCGTTGATGTCCCATCTCCCCTCTGATCAGTCGTTGATGTCCCACCTCCCCTCTGATCAGTCCTTGCTGTCCCCCCTCCCTTGTGATCAGTCCTTGATGTCCCACCTCCCCTCTGATCAGTCCTTGATGTCCCACCTCCCTCTGATCAGTCCTTGATACTCCAACTCCCCGTGAGCAGTCCTTAATGTTCTAACTCCCCTGTGATCAGTCCTTGATTTCCCACCTCCCTGTGATCAGCCCTTCGTGCTCCACCCCCTGGTGATCAGTCCTTGATGTTCCACCTCCCTGTGATCATTCCTCGATGCTCCACCTCCCTGTGATCAGTCCTTGATGCTCCACCTCCCTGTGATCAGTCCTTGATGTCCCACCTCCCTGTGATCAGTCCTTGATGTTCCATCTCCGCTGTGGCCAGTCCTGGATGTCTCACCTCCCTGTGATCAGTCCTTGATGTCCCACCTCCCTGTGCTCAGTCCTTGAGGTCCCCCTCCCCTTTGACCAGTCCTTGATTCTCCACCTTCCCTGTGATCAGTCATTGATGTCCACCTCCCTGTGATCAATCCTTGATGTCCTCCTCATCATAGTCAGTCCTTGATGTTCCACCTCCTTGTGACCAGTCCTTGATGTACCCCCTCCCTGTGATGAATCCTTGATGTTCTAACTCCCTGTGATCAGCCCTTGATGTTCCACCTCCTTGTGATCGGTCCTTGATGTCCGTCTCCCATGTGATCATTCTTTATTCTCCCACCTCCCTCTGATCAGTCCTTGATGCTCCACCTCCCCGTGATCAGTCCTTGATGTTCCACCTCCCTGTGATCAGTCCTTGATGTCCCCCCTCCCCTGTGATCAGTCCTTGATGCTCCACCTGACTTTGATCAGTCCTTGATGTCTCACCTCCCTGTTATTAGTCCATCGTGCTCCACCTCCCTGTGATCATTCCTCGATGTTCTACTTCCCTGTGATCGGTCCTTGATATAAACATACCCCTTGATCAGTCCTTGATGCTCCACCTCCTTGTGATAAGTCCTTGATGTCTGAAATCCCTGTGATCAGTCCTTGATGTTCCCCCTCCCCTGTGATCAGTCCTTGATGTCCCACCTCCCTGTGATCAGTCCTTGATGCTCCACCACCCTGTGATCAGTCCTTGATGTCCCACCTCTCTCTGATCAGTCCTTGATGTCCCACCTCCCCTCTGATCAGTCCTTGATGCTCCACCTCCCTGTGATCAGTCTTTGATGTCTCACCTCCCTGTTATTAGTCCATCGTGCTCCACCTCCCTGTGATCAGTCCTTGATGTTCCACCTCCCTGTGGTCATTCCTCGATGTTCTACTTCCCTGTGATCGGTCCTTGATATAAACATACCCCGTGATCAGTCCTTGATGTCTGAAATCCCTGTGATCAGTCCTTGATGTTCCCCCTCCCCTGTGATCAGTCCTTGATGTTCCCCCTCCCCTGTGATCAGTCCTTGATGTCCCACCTCCCTGTGATCAGTCCTTGATGTTCCACCTTCCCGGTGATCAGTCCTTGATGTTCCACCTCTCTCTGATCAGTCCTTGATGTTCCCCCTCCCCTCTGATCAGTCCTTGCTGTCCCCCCTCCCCTGTGATCAGTCCTTGCGGTCCCCCCTCCCCTGTGATCAGTCATTGATGTTCCACCTCCCTGTGATCAGTTCTTGTTGTTCACCTCCCTATGATCAGTCCTTGATGTTCCACCTCCCTGTGATCAGTCCTTGATGTCCCACCTCCCTGTGATCAGTCCTTGATGCTCCACCTCCCTTTGATCAATCCTTGATGCTCCACTTCCCTCTGATCAGTCTTTGATGCTCCACCTCCCTGTTATCAGTCCTTGATGTCCCACCTCCCCTCTGATCAGTCGTTGATGTCCCACCTCCCCTCTGATCAGTCCTTGCTGTCCCCCCTCCCTTGTGATCAGTCCTTGATGTCCCACCTCCCCTCTGATCAGTCCTTGATGTCCCACCTCCCTCTGATCAGTCCTTGATACTCCACCTCTCCGTGAGCAGTCCTTAATGTTCTAACTCCCCTGTGATCAGTCCTTGATTTCCCACCTCCATGTGATCAGCCCTTCATGCTCCACCCCCTTGTGATCAGTCCTTGATGTCCCACCTCGCCTGCGATCAGTCCTTGATGTTCCACCTCCCCGTGATCAGTCCTTGATGCTCCACCTCCCTGTGATCAGTCCTTGATGCTCCACCTCCCTGTGATCAGTCCTTGATGTCCCACCTCTCTGTGATCAGTCCTTGATGTTCCATCTCCGCTGTGGCCAGTCCTTGATTTCTCACCTCCCTGTGATCAGTCCTTGATGTCCCACCTCCCTGTGATCAGTCCTTGAGGTCCCCCTCCCCTTTGACCAGTCCTTGATTCTCCACCTTCCCTGTGATCAGTCATTGATGTCCACCTCCCAGTGATCAGTCCTTGATGTCCTCCTCATCATGATCAGTCCTTGATGTTCCACCTCCCTGTGATGAGTCCTTGATGTACCCCCTCCCCTGTGCTCAGTCCTTGATGTTTCACCTCCCTGTGATCAGTCCTTGATGTTCCACCTCCCTGTGATCATTCCTCGATGCTCTACCTCCCTGTGATCGGTCCTTGATATACACATACCCCATGATCAGTCCTTGATGCCCCACCTCCTTGTGATAAGTCCTTGATGTCTGAAATCCCTGTGATCAGTCCTTGATGTTCCACCTCCCTGTGATGAGTCCTTGATGTACCCCCTCCCCTGTGCTCAGTCCTTGATGTTTCACCTCCCTGTGATCAGTCCTTGATGTTCCATCTCCCTGGGATCAGTCCTTAATGTCCCGCCTCCACTCTGATCAGTCCTTGATGTCCTTCCTCCCTCTTCTCAGTCCTTGATGTTCCACCTCCCCGTGATCAGTCCTTAATGTTCTAACTCCCCTGTAATCAGTCCTTGATGTCTCACCTCCCTGTGATCAGTCCATCGTGCTCCACCTCCCTGTGATCAGTCCTTGATGTTCCATCTCCCCTGGGATCAGTCCTTAATGTCCCGCCTCCACTCTGATCAGTCCTTGATGTCCCACCTCCCTCTTATCAGTCCTTGATGTTCCACCTCCCCGTGATCAGTCCTTAATGTTCTAACTCCCCTGTGATCAGTCCTTAATGTCTCACCTCCCTGTGATCAGTCCATCGTGCTCCACCTCCCTGTGATCAGTCCTTGATGTTCCACCTCCCTGTGATCATTCCTCGATGCTCTACCTCCCTGTGATCGGTCCTTGATATACACATACCCCATGATCAGTCCGTGATGCCCCACCTCCTTGTGATAAGTCCTTGATGTCTGAAATCTCTGTGATCAGTCCTTGATGTTCCCCCTCCCCTGTGATCAGTCCTTGATATCCCACCTCCCTGTGATCAGTCCTTGATGTTCCCCCTCCCCTGTGATCAGTCCTTGATATCCCACCTCCCTGTGATCAGTCCTTGATGTTCCCCCTCCCCTGTGATCAGTCCTTGATATCCCACCTCCCTCTGATCAGTCCTTGATGCTCCATCTCCCCTCTGATCAGTCCTTTCTGTCCCCCCTCCCCTGTGATCAGTCCTTGCGGTCCCCACTCCACTGTGATCAGTCCTTGATGCTCCACCTTCCTGTGATCGGTCCTTGATGCTCCATCTCCCCTGTGATCAGTCCTTGATATCTCACTTCCCTCTTGATCAGTCCTTGATGTCCCACCTCCCCTGTGATCAGTCCTTGATGCTCCACCTGACTTTGATCAGTCCTTGATGCTCCACCTCCCTGTGATCAGTCCTTGATGTCCCCCCTCCCTGTGACCAGTCCTTGATGCTCCACCTCCCTGTCATCAGTCCTTGATGTTCACCTCCCTGTCATCAGTCCTTGATGCTCCACCTCCCTTTGATCAATCCTTGATGCTCCACTTCCCTCTGATCAGTCTTTGATGCTCCACCTCCCTGTTATCAGTCGTTGATGTCCCATCTCCCCTCTGATCAGTCGTTGATGTCCCACCTCCCCTCTGATCAGTCCTTGCTGTCCCCCCTCCCTTGTGATCAGTCCTTGATGTCCCACCTCCCCTCTGATCAGTCCTTGATGTCCCACCTCCCTCTGATCAGTCCTTGATACTCCACCTCCCCGTGAGCAGTCCTTAATGTTCTAACTCCCCTGTGATCAGTCCTTGATTTCCCACCTCCCTGTGATCAGCCCTTCGTGCTCCACCCCCTTGTGATCAGTCCTTGATGTTCCACCTCCCTGTGATCATTCCTCGATGCTCCACCTCCCTGTGATCAGTCCTTGATGCTCCACCTCCCTGTGATCAGTCCTTGATGTCCCACCTCCCTGTGATCAGTCCTTGATGTTCCATCTCTGCTGTGGCCAGTCCTGGATGTCTCACCTCCCTGTGATCAGTCCTTGATGTCCCACCTCCCTGTGATCAGTCCTTGAGGTCCCCCTCCCCTTTGACCAGTCCTTGATTCTCCACCTTCCCTGTGATCAGTCATTGATGTCCACCTCCCTGTGATCAGTCCTTGATGTCCTCCTCATCATAGTCAGTCCTTGATGTTCCACCTCCTTGTATTTGTATTTGTATTTATTTATTTATAACGCACAAACCAGCAGGCCCGGAGGCATCAGGGCGCAATTTGTAAAAGGTTACAGATATGCAGTTATAACAGAGAATCATAAACATTTACACATGGGATCCGATATGCAGGTATAACAAAGAATCATTATATACATTTACAAGAGGATCTTATATACATATGTACAGTAGTTTCAGTGCCGATAGGTGATAGTAGCGGTCGGCAAGTCAGGGTAGGTCAGGAAGAAACGCGAAGCCGGCCTTAAAGCTGGTTGAAAAGCCAAGATCTAGTATTGGCTTTGAAGGTATTGAAAGAGTCTTCCGCTCTAATTGAAACAGGGAGGGAGTTCCATAACTTGGAAGCTAAGACGGGGAAACTTGAGCCCCCTGCTTTTTGCAATTTAAATCTGGGGATCGCTAGACAGTGGGATTGGGCTGTTCTTAGAGGTCGGGAGGTAGAGTGGCGCGACAGTCGACTACCAAGATAGATCGGGGCTTTGTTGGCTAGGCATTTGTGCGTAAGGGCGAGTGTTTTGAGTGAAATTCTCTGTTTGACAGGTAGCCAATTTAACTTACTTCTGGTTTCTGTGATGTGGTGGTGTCGGGGAATGTTTAAAGCGGCACGAATGGCGTTGTTTTGTGTCGTTTGAAGTCTGTTCAGGTTCTCTTGGCTGGTGCCAAGATAAAGAGCACTGCAATAATCAATTTTAGCCATAATAAGGGTTCTCGCTAGCGTAACGCTGTTAGACGTAGTGAGGAATGGTCTGCAAGCTGCGATAGGTTTGCATGTCTATGCAGACGCAGATCTGACAGCATTAGTTTGTCGGGTTAATGAGAGTGTGGCATCAAGGAAGAAACCTAACGTTTTGGTATCTTTTGAGACACGAATGATATTACCATCTATGTTGAATGACTGATAGGACGGCTCTAGTCTGCTCAGGCGTTGTGCAGTGCCCAAGATCAGGAGCTCCGTCTTGTCATCATTCAAGCACAACTGATGTTGGGCCATCCAGGCTTGGATGACCAAGTAGACGTCGTTAAGGGCCTTGGTGTCGTCTAGATAATCACCAGTGATGGGGATGAGTATCTGGGTGTCGTCCGCATAGTTAGTATAGGAGACACCCAGATAGTCAAGCACATCAAAGAGTGGTTTCGTGAAAATGTTATAGAGTGTAGGTGACACACAAGATCCCTGAGGAACGCCACAGTGAATCGGGGAAGGGTCCGCGGCTGCGGATGGGGCAAAGACTCTCATGGATCTGTTGCTCAGGAAAGATTTGATCCAAGCCGCAGCCGAGGAAGAGAAGTTGGCAGCTGAATGGAGGTGCTCGCACAGGATCTGATGGTTGACCAGATCGAATGCGGATGAAGGTCGAGAAGTAGTAGCATTGCTAGTTTGCCTTGATCCTTAAGATCCTCGATTTGAGTTTTAAGGTCTAATAATGCGGTCTCTGTCCCGTGTATGGGGCGGAAACCAGATTGTCGTAGACCTAGCAAGTTATTAGTTTCCAAGTAATTTTGGATCTGAAAGTATGCGGCACGGTCTAGGATCTTGAGCAGAAATGGTACAGTGGTGATAGGTCGGAAGTTAGTGGGAATGTTAGGGTCTAGGGAAGGTTTTTTAAGCAGTGGGATAACCCAAGCGTCCTTCAGATTGTCCGGGACAATACCTGTTTGAAAGGAAGAGTTGATGAAGGCCGTGATGAATGGGGCCAACTCATGCGCTGAGTCCTTGATAGTAGGGGATGGGCACGGGTCACCTTGGCAGTTAGTTGGCTTAATTCTAAGAATTATATTTTCTACCTCTGCCACGGTAAGCGGAGAGAATGCGAATGGTGTGATGTTGGTAGAGTCTGGCAAGGGGGCCTTAGTGAGGGAAGGAGCATGGTTGTCGCGCTTCAGGCTGTCCTGTTTATCTTTGATTTTGTCTTGTAGTGTGGAGATTTTATTTAGTAAGGCTGCTTGGATGTTGGCACACCATTTACTATCTTTGTCACTATCACTATCCTTGTGACCAGTCCTTGATGTACCCCCTCCCTGTGATGAATCCTTGATGTTCTAACTCCCTGTGATCAGCCCTTGATGTTCCACCTCCTTGTGATCAGTCCTTGATGTCCGTCTCCCATGTGATCATTCTTTATTCTCCCACCTCCCTCTGATCAGTCCTTGATGTCCCACCTCCCCTGTTATCAGTCCTTGATGCTCCACCTCCCCGTGATCAGTCCTTGATGTTCCACCTCCTTGTGATCAATCCTTGATGTCCCACCTCCCTGTGATCAGTCCTTGATGTCCCCCCTCCCCTGTGATCAGTCCTTGATGCTCCACCTGACTTTGATCAGTCCTTGATGTCTCACCTCCCTGTTATTAGTCCATCGTGCTCCACCTCCCTTTGATCAGTCCTTGATGTTCCACCTCCCTGTGATCATTCCTCGATGTTCTACTTCCCTGTGATCGGTCCATGATATAAACATACCCCGTGATCAGTCCTTGATGCTCCACCTCCTTGTGATAAGTCCTTGATGTTCCACCTCCCTGTGATCAGTCCTTGATGTTCCCCCTCCCCTGTGATCAGTCCTTGATGTCCCATCTCCCTGTGATCAGTCCTTGATGTTCCACCTCCCGGTGATCAGTCCTTGATGTTCCACCTCCCTGTGATCAGTCCTTGATGTCCCACCTCCCCTCTGATCAGTCCTTGCTGTCCCCCCTCCCCTGTGATCAGTCCTTGCGGTCCCC
Organism: Ambystoma mexicanum; assembly: GCF_040938575.1. Taxonomy (NCBI): domain Eukaryota; kingdom Metazoa; phylum Chordata; class Amphibia; order Caudata; family Ambystomatidae; genus Ambystoma; species Ambystoma mexicanum. The sequence continues at coordinate 13,668,242 of NC_090938.1, read as the reverse complement.
CCTCCCCTGTGATCAGTCATTGATGTTCCACCTCCCTGTGATCAGTTCTTGTTGTTCACCTCCCTATGATCAGTCCTTGATGTCACACCTCCCTGTGATCAGTCCTTGATGTTCCACCTCCCTGTGATCAGTCCTTGATGTCCCACCTCCCTGTGATCAGTCCTTGATGCTCCACCTCCCTTTGATCAATCCTTGATGCTCCACTTCCCTCTGATCAGTCTTTGATGCTCCACCTCCCTGTTATCAGTCCTTGATGTCCCACCTCCCCTCTGATCAGTCGTTGATGTCCCACCTCCCCTCTGATCAGTCCTTGCTGTCCTCCCTCCCTTGTGATCAGTCCTTGATGTCCCACCTCCCCTCTGATCAGTCCTTGATGTCCCACCTCCCTCTGATCAGTCCTTGATACTCCACCTCTCCGTGAGCAGTCCTTAATGTTCTAACTCCCCTGTGATCAGTCCTTGATTTCCCACCTCCATGTGATCAGCCCTTCATGCTCCACCCCCTTGTGATCAGTCCTTGATGTTCCACCTCCCTGTGATCATTCCTCTATGCTCCACCTCCCTGTGATCAGTCCTTGATGCTCCACCTCCCTGTGATCAGTCCTTGATGTCCCACATCCCTGTGATCAGTCCTTGATGTTCCATCTCCGCTGTGGCCAGTCCTGGATGTCTCACCTCCCTGTGATCAGTCCTTGATGTCCCACCTCCCTGTGATCAGTCCTTGAGGTCCCCCTCCCCTTTGACCAGTCCTTGATTCTCCACCTTCCCTGTGATCAGTCATTGATGTTCACCTCCCTGTGATCAGTACTTGATGTTCACCTCCCTATGATCAGTCCTTGATATCACACCTCCCTGTGATCAGTCCTTGATGTTACACCTACCTGTCATCAGTCTTTGATGTTACACCTACCTGTCATCAGTCTTTGATGTCCCACCTCCCTGTCATCAGTCCTTGATGCTCCACCTCCCTGTGATCAGTCCTTTCTGTCCCCCCTCCCCTGTGATCTGTCCTTGATGTCCCACCTCCCCTCTGATCAGTCCTTGATGTCCCAACTCCCTCTGATCAGTCCTTGATGATCCACCTCCCTGTGATCAGTCCTTAATGTTCTAACTCCCCTGTGACCAGTCCTTGATGCTCCACCTTCCCTGTGATCAGTCATTGATGTCCACCTCCCTGTGATCAGTCCGTGATGTTCACTTCCCTGTGATCAGTCCTTGTTGTTCACCTCCCTATGATCAGTCCTTGATATCACACCTCCCTGTGATCAGTCCTTGATGTTACACCTACCTGTCATCAGTCTTTGATGTCCCACCTCCCTGTCATCAGTCCTTGATGCTCCACCACCCTGTGATCAATCCATGTTGCTCCACCTCCCTGTGATCAGTCCTTGATGCTCCACCTCCCTGTGATCAGTCTTTTCTGTCCCCCCTCCCCTGTGATCTGTCCTTGATGTCCCACCTCCCCTCTGATCAGTCCTTGATGTCCCACCTCCCTCTGATCAGTCCTTGATGATCCACATCCCCGTGATCAGTCCTTAATGTTCTAACTCCCCTGTGACCAGTCCCTGATGCTCCACCTTCCCTGTGATCAGTCATTGATGTCCACCTCCCTGTGATCAGTCCTTGATGTTCCACATCCCTGTGATCAGTCCTTGATGTTCCACATCCCTCTGATCAGTCCTTGATGTCCCAACTCCCCTCTGATCAGTCCTTGCTGTCCCCCCTCCCCTGTGATCTGTCCTTGATGTCCCACCTCCTCTCTGATCTGTCCTTGATGTCCCATTTCCCTCTGATCAGTCCTTGGTGATCCACCTCCCTGTGATCAGTCCTTAATGTTCTAACTCCCTGTGATCGGTCCTTGATGTTCCACCTCCTTGTGATCAGTCCTTGATGTCCTCCTCCCTATGATCAGTCCTTGATGTTGTACCTCACTGTGATCAGTCCTTGATGTACTAACTCCCTGTTATACGTCCTTGATGTCCTCCTCCCTATGATCATTATTTGATGTGCCACCTCCATGTGATCAGTCCTTGATGTACCCCTCCCCGTGATCAGTCCTTGATGTTCTAACTCCCTGTGATCAGTCATTGATGTCCACCTCCCCGTGATCAGCCCTGACGTTCCATCTCCACTGGGATCAGTCCTTGATGTTCCACCCCCCTGTGATCAGTCCTTGATGTTCCATTTCCCCTGAGATCAGTCCTTGATGTTCACTTCCCTGTGATCAGTTCTTGTTGTTCACCTCCCTATGATCAGTCCTTGATGTCACAACTCCCTGTGATCAGTCCTTGATGTTCCACCTTCCTGTGATCAATCCTTGATGTCCCACCTCCCTGTGATCAATCCGTGATACTCCACTTCCCTGTGATCAGTCTTTGATGCTCCACCTGCCTGTTATCAGTCCTTGATGTCCCACCTCCCCTCTGATCAGTCGTTGATGTCCCACCTCCCCTCTGATCAGTCCTTGTTGTCCCCCCTCCCCTGTGATCAGTCCTTGATGTCCCACCTCTCCTCTGAACATTCCTTGATGTCCCACCTCCCTCTGATCAGTCCTTGATGCTCCACCTCCTTGTGAGAAGTCTTTAATGTTCTAACTCCCCTGAGATCAGTCCTTGATTTCCCACCTCCTTGTGATCAGTCCGTCGTGCTGCACCCCCCTGTGATCAGTCCTTCATGCTCCACCTCCTTGTGATCAGTCCTTGATGTCCTACATATCTGTGATCAGTCTTTGATGTCCCCCCTCCCCTGTGATCAGTCTTTGATGTCCCACCTCCCTGTGATCAGTCCTTGATGTTCCACCTCTCTGTGATCAGTCGTTGATGTCCCACTGCCCTGTGATCAGTCCTAGATGCCCCACCTCTGCAGTGATCTGACCTTGATGTTCCACCTCCCTGTGATCAGTCCTTGATGTTCCATCTCCACTGTGGCCAGTCCTTGATGTCTCACCTCCCTGTGATCAGTCCTTGATGTCTCACCTCCCTGTGATCAGTCCTTGATGTCCACCTCCCTGTGATCAGTCCTTGATGTTCCAACTCCTTGTGATCAGTCCTTAATACCCCCTCCCTGTTATCAGTCCTTGATGTCCCACCTCCCTGTGATCAGTCCTGATGTCCCACCTCTGCTGTGATCAGTCCTTGATGTACCCCCTCCCGTGATCAGTCCTTGATGTTCTAACTCTCTGTGATCAGTCCTTGATGGTCCACCTCCTTGTGATCAGTCCTTAATGCCCCCTCCCTGTTATCAGTCCTTGATGTCTCACCTCCCTGTGATCAGTCCTTGATGTCCCACCTCCCTGTGATCAGTCCTTGATGTCCACCTCCCTGTGATCAGTCCTTGATGTTCCACCTCCTTGTGATCAGTCCTTAATGCCCCCTCCCTGTTATCAGTCCTTGATGTCCCACCTCCCTGTGATCAGTCCTGATGTCCCACCTCTGCTGTGATCAGTCCTTGATGTACCCCCTCCCGTGATCAGTCCTTGATGTTCTAACTCTCTGTGATCAGTCCTTGATGGTCCACCTCCTTGTGATCAGTCCTTAATGCCCCCTCCCTGTTATCAGTCCTTGATGTCCCACATCCCTGTGATCAGTCCTTGATGTCCCACCTCTGCTGTGATCAGTCCTTGATGTCCCTCTCCCATGTGATCAGTCCTTAATCTCCCACCTCTCTCTGATCAGTCCTTGATGTCCCACCTCCCCTGTTATCAGTCCTTGATGCTCCACCTCCCCGTGATCAGTCCTTGATGTTCCACCTCCGTGTGATCAATCGTTGATGTCCCACCTCCCTGTGATCAGTCCTTCATGCACCACCTCCCTGTGATCAGTCCTTGATGCTCCACCTGACTTTGATCGGTCCTTGATGCTCCACCTCCCTGTGATCAGTCCTTGATGTCCCCACTCCCTGTGACCAGTCTTTGTTGCTCCACCTCCCTCTGATCAGTCCTTGATGTTCACCTCCCTGCGATCAGTCCTTGATGTTCACCTCCTGTGACCAGTCCTTGATGCTCCACCTTCCTGTGATCGGTCCTTGACGCTCCACCTCCCCTGTGATCAGTCCTTGATATCCCACTTCCCTCTTGATCAGTCCTTGATGTCCCACCTCCCCTGTGAGCAGTCCTTGATGCTCCGCCTGACTTTGATCAGTCCATGATGGTCCACCTCCATGTGATCAGTCCTTGATTTCCCACCTCCCTGTGACCAGTCCTTGATGCTCCACCTCCGTGTGATCAGTCCTTGATGTTCACCTCCCTGTGATCGGTCCTTGATGCCCCACCTCCCCTGTGATCAGTCCTTGATATCCCACTTCCCTCTTGATCAGTCCTTGATGTCCCACCTCCCCTGTGCTCAGTCCTTGATGTTTCACCTCCTTGTGATCAGTCCTTAATGCCCCCTCCCTGTTATCAGTCCTTGATGTCCCACCTCCCTGTGATCAGTCCTTGATGTACCCCCTCCCTGTTATCAGTCCTTGATGTCTCACCTCCCTGTGATCAGTCCTTGATGTCCACCTCCCTGTGATCAGTCCTTGATGTTCCACCTCCTTGTGATCAGTCCTTAATGCCCCCTCCCTGTTATCAGTCCTGATGTCCCACCTCTGCTGTGATCAGTCCTTGATGTACCCCCTCCCGTGATCAGTCCTTGATGTTCTAACTCTCTGTTATCAGTCCTTGATGGTCCACCTCCTTGTGATCAGTCCTTAATGCCCCCTCCCTGTTATCAGTCCTTGATGTCCCACATCCATGTGATCAGTCCTTTATGTCCCACCTCTGCTGTGATCAGTCCTTGATGTCCCTCTCCCATGTGATCAGTCCTTAATCTCCCACCTCTCTCTGATCAGTCCTTGATGTCCCACCTCCCCTGTTATCAGTCCTTGATGCTCCACCTCCCCGTGATCAGTCCTTGATGTTCCACCTCCGTGTGATCAATCGTTGATGTCCCACCTCCCTGTGATCAGTCCTTCATGCACCACCTCCCTGTGATCAGTCCTTGATGCTCCACCTGACTTTGATCGGTCCTTGATGCTCCACCTCCCTGTGATCAGTCCTTGATGTCCCCACTCCCTGTGACCAGTCTTTGTTGCTCCACCTCCCTCTGATCAGTCCTTGATGTTCACCTCCCTGCGATCATTCCTTGATGTTCACCTCCTGTGACCAGTCCTTGATGCTCCACCTTCCTGTGATCGGTCCTTGACGCTCCACCTCCCCTGTGAGCAGTCTTTGATGCTCCGCCTGACTTTGATCAGTCCATGATGCTCCACCTCCATGTGATCAGTCCTTGATTTCCCACCTCCCTGTGACCAGTCCTTGATGCTCCACCTCCGTGTGATCAGTCCTTGATGTTCACCTCCCTGTGATCGGTCCTTGATGCCCCACCTCCCCTGTGATCAGTCTTTGATATCCCACTTCCCTCTTGATCAGTCCTTGATGTCCCACCTCCCCTGTGCTCAGTCCTTGATGTTTCACCTCCCTGTGATCAGTCCTTGATATCCCACCACCCTGTGATCAGTCCTTGATGTTCACCTCCCTGTGTTCAGTCCTTGATGTCTGAAATCCCTGTGATCAGTCCTTGATGTTCCCCCTCCCCTGTGATCAGTCCTTGATGTCCCACCTCCCTGTGATCAGTCCTTGATGTTCCACCTCCCGGTGATCAGTCCTTGATGTTTCACCTCTCTGTGATCAGTCCTTGATGCTGCACCTTCCCTGTGATCAGTCCTTGATATCCCTCTCCCCTCATGATAGGTCCTTGATGTCCCCCCTCTGCTATGATCAGTCCTTGATGTCCCACCTCTGCTGTGGCCAGTCCTTGATGTCTCACCTCCCTCTGAACAGTCGATGATGTCCCACCTTCCTGTGATCAGTCCTTGATGTCCCACCTCCCTGTGATCAGTCCTTGATGTTCCATCTCCCCTGGGATCAGTCCCTGATGTCCCACCTCCACTCTGATCAGTCCTTGATGTCCCACCTCCCTCTTATCGGTCCTTGATGTTCCACCTCCCCGTGATCATTCCTTAATGTTCTAACTCCCCTGTGATCAGTCCTTGATGTTTCACCTCCCTGAGATCAGTCCATCATGCTCCATCTCCCTGTGATCAGTCCTTGATGTTCCACCTCTCTGTGATCATTCCTCGATGCTCCACCTCCCTCTGATCAGTCCTTGATATACACATACCCTTTAATCAGTCCTTGATGCTCCACCTCCTTGTGATAAGTCCTTGATGTCTGAAATCCCTGTGATCAGTCCTTGATATTCCCCCTCCCCTGTGATCAGTCCTTGATGTCCCACCTCCCTGTGATCAGTCCTTGATGTTCCACCTCCCTGTGATCAGTCCTTGATGTCCCACCTCCCCTGTGATCAGTCCTTGCTGTCCCCCCTCCCCTGTGATCAGTCTTTGCGGTCCCCCCTCCCCTGTGATCAGTCATTGATGTTCCACCTCCCTGTGATCAGTTCTTGTTGTTCACCTCGCTATGATCAGTCCTTGATGTCACACCTCCCTGTGATCAGTCCTTGATGTTCCACCTCCCTGTGATCAGTCCTTGATGTCCCACCTCCCTGTGATCAGTCCTTGATGCTCCACCTCCCTTTGATCAATCCTTGATGCTACACTTCCCTCTGATCAGTCTTTGATGCTCCACCTCCCTGTTATCAGTCCTTGATGTCCCACCTCCCCTCTGATCAGTCGTTGATGTCCCACCTCCCCTCTGATCAGTCCTTGCTGTCCCCCCTCCCTTGTGATCAGTCCTTGATGTCCCACCTCCCCTCTGATCAGTCCTTGATGTCCCACCTCCCTCTGATCAGTCCTTGATACTCCACCTCCCCGTGAGCAGTCCTCAATGTTCTAACTCCCCTGTGATCAGTCCTTGATTTCCCACCTTCCTGTGATCAGCCCTTCGTGCTCCACCCCCTGTGATCAGTCCTTGATGTTCCACCTCCCTGTGATCATTCCTCGATGCTCCACCTCCCTGTGATCAGTCCTTGATATCCACATAACCTGTGATCAGTCTTTGAAGCTCCACCTCCTTGTGATCAGTCTTTGATGTCCTACATCCCTGTGATCAATCTTTGATGTCCAATCTTCCTGTGATCAGTCCTTGATGTTCCACCTCTTGGTGATCAGTTCTTGATGTTCCACCTCTCTGTGATCAGTCCTTGATGTTCCACCTCTCTGTGATCAGTCCTTGATGTCCCACCTCCCTGTGATCAGTCCTTGATGTCCCACCTCTGCAGTGATCTGTCCTTTATGTTCCACCTCCCGGTGATCAGTCCTTGATGTTCCACCTCTCTGTGATCAGTCCTTGATGTCCCACCTCCCTGTGATCATTCCTCGATGCTCCACCTCCCTGTGATCAGTCCTTGATATCCACATAACCTGTGATCAGTCTTTGAAGCTCCACCTCCTTGTGATCAGTCTTTGATGTCCTACATCCCTGTGATCAATCTTTGATGTCCAATCTTCCTGTGATCAGTCCTTGATGTTCCACCTCCTGGTGATCAGTTCTTGATGTTCCACCTCTCTGTGATCAGTCCTTGATGTTCCACCTCTCTGTGATCAGTCCTTGATGTCCCACCTCCCTGTGATCAGTCCTTGATGTCCCACCTCTGCAGTGATCTGTCCTTTATGTTCCACCTCCCGGTGATCAGTCCTTGATGTTGCACCTCTCTGTGATCAGTCCTTGATGTCCCACCTCTGCAGTGATCTGTCCTTTATGTTCCACCTCCCGGTGATCAGTCCTTGATGTTCCACCTCTCTGTGATCAGTCCTTGATGTCCCACCTTTGCAGTGATCTGTCCTTGATGTTCCACCTCTCTGTGATCAATCCTTGATGTCACACCTCCCTGTGATCAGTCCTTGATGGCACACCTCCCTGTTATCAGTTCTTGATGTCCCACCTCCCTGTGATCAATCCTTGATGCTCCACCTCCCTTTGATCAGACCTTGATGTTCCACCTCCTGGTGATCAGTTCTTGATGTTCCACCTCTCTGTGATCAGTCCTTGATGTTCCACCTCTCTGTGATCAGTCTTTGACGCCCCACCTCCCTGTGATCAGTCCTTGATGTTCCACCTCTGCAGTGATCTGTCCTTTATGTTCCACCTCCCGGTGATCAGTCCTTGATGTTCCACCTCTCTGTGATCAGTCCTTGATGTCCCACCTTTGCAGTGATCTGTCCTTGATGTTCCACCTCTCTGTGATCAATCCTTGATGTCGTACCTCCCTGTGATCAGTCCTTGATGGCACACCTCCCTGTTATCAGTTCTTGATGTCCCACCTCCCTGTGATCAGTCCTTGATGCTCCACCTACCTTTGATCAATCTTTGATGTTCCACTTCCCTCTGATCAGTCTTTGATGCTCCACCTCCCTATTATCAGTCCTTGACGTCCCACCTCCCCTCTGATCAGTCGTTGATGTCCCACCTCCCCTCTGATCAGTCCTTGCTGTCCCCCCTCCCCTGTGATAAATCCTTGATGTCCCACCTTCCCTCTGATCAGTCCTTGATGTCCCACCTCCCTCTGATCAGTCCTTGATGCTCCACCTCCCCGTGAGCAGTCCTTAACGTTCTAACTCCCATGTGATCAGTACTTAATTTCCCACCTCCCTGTGATCAGCCCTTCGTGCTCCATCCCCCTGTGATCAGTCATTGATGTTACACCTCCCTGTGATCATTCCTCGATGCTCCTCCTCCCTGTGATCAGTCCTTGATATCCACATAACCCGTGATCAGTCTTTGAAGCTCTACCTCCTTGTGATCAGTCCTTTATGTCCTACATCCCTGTGATCAGGCTTTGATGTCCTCCCTGTCCACTGATCAGTCCTTGACGTCCCATCTCCCTGTGATCAGTCCTTGATGTTCCAACTCCCGGTGATCAGTCCTTGATGTTCCACCTCTCTTTGATCAGTTCTTGATGTCCCACTTCCCTGTGATCAGTCCTTGATGTCCCACCTCTGCAGTGATCTGTCCTTTATGTTCCACCTCTCTGTGATCAGTCCTTGATATTCCACCTCCCAGTGATCAGTCCTTGATGTTCCACCTCTCTGTGATCAGTCCTTGATGTTCCACCTCTCTGTGATCAGTCCTTGATGTCCCACCTCCCTGTGATCAGTCCCTGATTTTCTAACTCCCTGTGATCAGTTCTTTATGTCCCACCTCTGCAGTGATCAGTCCTTGATGTTCTAACTCCCTGAGATCAGTCATTGAGGCTCGACATCCCTGGGATCAGTCCTTGATGTACCCCCTCCCTGTGATCAGTCCTTGATGTCCCACCTCCCCTGTGATCGGTCCTTGATGTTCCACCTCCCCCTGATCAGTACTTGATGTCCCTCCTCCTCTGTGATCAGTCCTTGAGGTTCACTCCCCCGTGATCAGTCCTTGATGTCCCACCTGTCTGTGCTACCTCACTGTGATCAGTTCTTGTTGTCCCACCTCCCCCGTCATCAGTCCTTGATGCTCTACCTCCCTTTGATCAGTCCTTGATGTCCCACCTCTCCTCTGATCAGTCCGTAATGTCCCACCTCTGCCGTGATCAGTCCTGATGCTCCACCTCCCTGTGATCAGTCCTTGATGCTCCACTTCCCTGTGATCAGTCCTTGATGTTCCACCTCCCCTTTTGATTCACCTACCCTCCCCTGTGATCAGTCCTTGATGACCCACATCCCCTCTGATCAGTCCTTGATGTTCCACTTCCCTGTAATCAGTCCTTGATGTTCCACCTACCATTGTGATCCACCACTCATCCCCTGTGATCAGTCCTTGATGTCCCTCCTCACCCGTGATCAGTCCTTGATGTCCCACCTCCCCTGTGATCAGTCCTTGATGTTCCACCTCCCCCATGATCATTCTTTGTATGCTCCACCTCCGCCGTGATCAGTCCTTGATTTCCCACCTCCCTGTGATCAGTCCTTGATGTTCCATCTCCGCTGTGGCCAGTCCTTGATGTCTCACCTCGCTGTGATCAGTCCTTGATGTCCCACCTCCCTGTGATCAGTCCTTGAAGTCCCCCTCCCCTGTGACCAGTCCTTGATGCTCCACCTCCCCTGTGATCAGTCCTTGATGTTCCACCTCCCCGGTGATCAGTCCTTGATGCTCCACCTCCCTGTGATCAGTCCTTGATGCTCCACCTCCATGTGGGCAGTCCTTGATGCCTCACCTCCCTGTGATCAGTCCTTGATGTCCCACATCCCTGTGATCAGTCCTTGAGGTCCCCCTCCCATTGTGACCAGTCCTTGATGTTCCACCTCCCTTGTGATCAGTCCTTGATGTTCCACCTCCCCCGTGATCAGTCCTTGATGCTGCACCTCCCTGTGATCAGTCCTTGAAGCTCCACCTGCCCCATGATCAGTCTTTGATGTCCCACATCCATGGGATCAGTCTTTGATGTTCCACCTCCCCTTGTGATCCACCACTCATCCCCTGTGATCAGTCCTTGATGTCCGTCCTCACCCGTGATCAGTCCTTGATGTCCCACCTCCCCTGCGATCAGTCCTTGATGTTCCACCTCCCCGTGATCAGTCCTTGATGCTCCACCTCCCTGTGATCAGTCCTTGATGCTCCACCTCCTGTGATCAGTCCTTGATGTCCCACCTCCCTGTGATCAGTCCTTGATGTTCCATCTCCGCTGTGGCCAGTCCTTGATGTCTCACCTCCAAGTGATCAGTCCTTGATGTCCCACCTCCCTCTGATCAGTCCTTGAGGTCCCCCTCTCCTTTGACCAGTCCTTGATTCTCCACCTTCCCTGTGATCAGTCATTGATGTCCACCTCCCTGTGATCAGTCCTTGATGTCCTCGTCATCATGATCAGTCCTTGATGTTCCACCTCCCTGTGATCAGTCCTTGATGTACCCCCTCCCTGTGATCAGCCCTTGATGTTCTACCTCTTTGTGATCAGTCCTTGATGTCCGTCTCCCATGTGATCAGTCTTTAATCTCCCACCTCCCTCTGATCAGTCCTTGATGTCCCACCTCCCCTGTTATCAGTCCTTGATGTTCCACCTCCCTGTGATCAATCCTTGATGTCCCACCTCCTTGTGATCAGTCCTTCATGCTCCACCTGACTTTGATCAGTCCTTGATGCTCCACCTCCCTGTGATCAGTCCTTGATGGCCCCCTCCCTGTGACCAGTCCTTGATGCTCCACCTCCCTCTGATCTGTCCTTGATGTTCACCTCCCTGTGATCAGTCCTAGATGTTCACCTCCCTGTGATCAGTCCTTGATGCTCCACCTTCCTGTGATCGGTCCTTGATGCTCCACCTCCCCTGTGATCAGTCCTTGATATCTAACTTCCCTCTTGATCAGTCCTTGATGTCCCACCTCCCCTGTGATCAGTCCTTGATGCTCCACCTGACTTTGATCAGTCCTTGATGCGCCACCTCCCTGTGATCAGTCCTTGATGTCCCCCCTCCCTGTGACCAGTCCTTGATGCTCCACCTCCCTGTCATCAGTCCTTGATGTTCACCTCCCTGTCATCAGTCCTTGATGTTCACCTCCCTGTGATCAGTCATTGATGCTCCATCTCCCTGTGATTGGTTCTTGATGCTCCACCTCCCCTTTGATCAGTCCTTGATATCCCACTTCCCTCTTGATCAGTCCATGATGTCCCACCTCCCCTGTGCTCAGTCCTTGATGTTCCACCTCCTGGTGATCAGTCCTTGATGTCCCACCTCCCTGTGATCAGTCCTTGATGTTCACCTCCCTGTGATCAGTTCTTGATGCACCACCCTTTCCTGTGATCAGTCCTTGAAGTTGCACCTTCCCTGTGATCAGTCCTTGATATCCCACTTCCCTCATGATCGGTCCTTAATGACCCCCCTCTGCTATGATCAGTCCTTGAAGTCAAACCTTTGCTGTGGCCAGTCCTTGATGTCTCACCTCCCTTTGCACAGTCAATGATGTCCCACCTTCCTGTGATCAGTCCTTGATGTCCCACCTCCCTTTGATCAGTCCTTGATGTCTCACCCCCCCGTGATCAACCCTGATGTTCCATCTCCCCTGGGATCAGTCCTTGATGTTCCACCTCCCTGTGATCAGTCCTTGATGTTCCATCTACCCTGGGATCAGTCCTTGATGTTCACTTCCCTGTGATCAGTCCTTGTTGTTCACCTCCCTATGATCAGTCCTTGATATCACACCTCCCTGTGATCAGTCCTTGATGTCTCACCTCCCGGTGATCAACCCTGATGTACCATCTCCCCTGGGATCAGTCCTTGATGTTCCACCTCCCTGTAAACCCTTCCTTGATGTTCCATCTCCCCTGGGATCAGTCCTTGATGTTCACTTCCCTGTGATCAGTCCTTGTTGTTCACCTCCCTATGATCAGTCCTTGATATCACACCTCCCTGTGATCAGTCCTTGATGTTACACCTACCTGTCATCAGCCCTTGATGTCCCACCTCCCTGTCATCAGTCCTTGATGCTCCACCTCCCTGTGATCAATCCGTGATGCTCCACCTCCCTGTGATCAGTCCTTGATGCTCCACCTCCCTGTGATCAGTCCTTTCTGTCCCCCCTCCCCTGTGATCTGTTCTTGATGTCCTTCTCCCCTCTGATCAGTCCTTGATGTCCCACCTCCCTCTGATCAGTCCTTGATGATCCACCTCCCTTTGATCAGTCCTTAATGTTCTAACTCCCCTGTGACCAGTCCTTGATGCTCCACCTCCCTGTGATCAGTCCTTGATGTTCCACCTCTCTGTGATCAGTCCTTGATGTCCCACTTCCCTGTGATTAGTCCTTGATGTCCCACCTCTGCAGTGATCTGTCCTTGATGTTCTACCTCGCTGTGATCAGTCCTTGATGTTCCATCTCCACTGTGGACAGTCCTTGATATCTCACCTCCCTGTGATCAGTCCTTGATGTCCCACCTCCCTGTGATCAGTCCTTGATGTCCCCCTCCCCTGTGACCAGTCCTTGATGCTCCACCTCCCCTGCGATCAGTCAGTGATGTCCACCTCCCTGTGATCAGTCCTTGATGTCCTCCTCCCTATGATTAGTCCTTGATGTTCCATCTCCCTGTGATCAGTCCTTGATGTACCCCCCCGTGATCAGTCCTTGACGTTCTAATTCTCTGTGATCAGTCATTGATGTTCCACCTCCTTGTGATCAGTCCTTAATGCCCCCTCCCTCTTATCAGTCCTTGATGTCCCACCTCCCTGTGATCAGTCCTTGATGTCCCACCTCATCTGTGATCAGTCCTTGATGTCCCTCTCCCATGTGATCAGTCCTTAATCTCCCACCTCCCTCTGATCAGTCCTTGATGTTCCACCTCCCGTGTTATCAGTCCTTGATGCTCCTCCTCCCCGTGATCAGTCCTTGATGTTCCACCTCCCTGTGATCAATCCCTGATGTCCTACCTCCCTGTGATCAGTCCTTCATGCTCCACCTCCCTTTGATCAGCCTTTGATGCTCCACCTGACTTTGATCAGTCCTTGATGCTCCACCTCCCTGTGATCAGTCCTTGATGTCCCCACTCCCTGTGACCAGTCCTTGTTGCTCCACCTCCCTCTGATCAGTCCTTGATGTTCACCTCCCTGCAATCAGTCCTTGATGTTCACCTCCCTGTGACCAGTCCTTGATGCTCCACCTTCCTGTGATCGGTCCTTGACGCTCCACCTCCCCTGTGATCAGTCCTTGATATCCCACTTCCCTCTTGATCAGTCCTTGATGTCCCACCTCCCCTGTGAGCAGTCCTTGATGCTCTGCCTGACTTTGATCAGTCCATGATGCTCCACCTCCCTGTGATCAGTCCTTGATTTCCCCCCTCCCTGTGACCAGTCCTTGATGCTCCACCTCCCTGTGATCAGTCCTTGATGTTCACCTCCCTGTGATCGGTCCTTGATGCCCAACCTCCCCTGTGATCAGTCCTTGATATCCCACTTCCCTCTTGATCAGTCCTTGATGTCCCACCTCCCCTGTGCTCAGTCCTTGATGTTTCACCTCCCTGTGATCAGTCCTTGATATCCCACCTCCCTGTGATCAGTCCTTGATGTTTCATCTCCACTGTGGCCAGTCCTTGATGTCTCACCTCCCTGTGATCAGTCCTTGATGTCCCCCTCCCCTGTGACCAGTCCATGATGCTCCACCTCCCCTGCGATCAGTCATTGATGTCCACCTCCCTGTGATCAGTCCTTGATGTCCTCCTCCCTATGATCAGTCCTTGATGTTCCACCTCCCTGTGATCAGTCCTTGATGTACCCCCTCCCGTGATCAGTCCTTGATGTTCTAACTCTCTGTGATCAGTCCTTGATGGTCCACCTCCTTGTGATCAGTCCTTAATGCCCCCTCCCTGTTATCAGTCCTTGATGTCCCACATCCCTGTAATCAGTCCTTGATGTCCCACCTCTGCTGTGATCAGTCCTTGATGTCCCTCTCCCATGTGATCAGTCCTTAATCTCCCACATCTCTCTGATCAGTCCTTGATGTCCCACCTCCCCTCTGATCAGTCCTTGCTGTCCCCCCTCCCCTGTGATCAGTCCTTGCAGTCCCCACTCCACTGTGATCAGTCCTTGATGTTCCACCTCTCTGTGATCTGACCTTGATGCTCCACCTTCCTGTGATCGGTCCTTGATGCTCCATCTCCCCTGTGATCAGTCCTTGATATCTCACTTCCCTCTTGATCAGTCCTTGATGTCCCACCTTCCTGTCATCAGTCCTTGATGTTCACCTCCCTGTGATCAGTCATTGATGTTCCACCTCCCGGTGATCAGTCCTTGATGTCCCACCTCCCTGTGATCAGTCCTTGGTGTTCACCTCCCTGTGATCAGTTCTTGATGCATCATCCTTTACTGTGATCAGTCCTTGAAGTTGCACCTTCCCTGTGATCAGTCCTTGATATCCCACTTCCCTCATGATCGGTCCTTGATGTCCCCCCTCTGCAATGATCAGTCCTTGATGTCCCACATTTGCTGTGGCCAGTCCTTGATGTCTCACCTCTCTGTGTACAGTCAATGATGTCCCACCTCCATGTGATCAGTCATTGATGTTCCATCTCCCTGTGATCAGTTCTTGTTGTTCACCTCCCTATGATCAGTCCTTGATGTCACACCTCCCTGTGATCAGTCCTTGATGTTCCACCTCCCTGTGATCAGTCCTTGATGTCCCACCTCCCTGTGATCAGTCCTTGATGCTCCACCTCCCTTTGATCAATCCTTGATGCTCCACTTCCCTCTGATCAGTCTTTGATGCTCCACCTCCCTGTTATCAGTCGTTGATGTCCCATCTCCCCTCTGATCAGTCGTTGATGTCCCACCTCCCCTCTGATCAGTCCTTGCTGTCCCCCCTCCCTTGTGATCAGTCCTTGATGTCCCACCTCCCCTCTGATCAGTCCTTGATGTCCCACCTCCCTCTGATCAGTCCTTGATACTCCAACTCCCCGTGAGCAGTCCTTAATGTTCTAACTCCCCTGTGATCAGTCCTTGATTTCCCACCTCCCTGTGATCAGCCCTTCGTGCTCCACCCCCTGGTGATCAGTCCTTGATGTTCCACCTCACTGTGATCATTCCTCGATGCTCCACCTCCCTGTGATCAGTCCTTGATGCTCCACCTCCCTGTGATCAGTCCTTGATGTCCCACCTCCCTGTGATCAGTCCTTGATGTTCCATCTCCGCTGTGGCCAGTCCTGGATGTCTCACCTCCCTGTGATCAGTCCTTGATGTCCCACCTCCCTGTGCTCAGTCCTTGAGGTCCCCCTCCCCTTTGACCAGTCCTTGATTCTCCACCTTCCCTGTGATCAGTCATTGATGTCCACCTCCCTGTGATCAATCCTTGATGTCCTCCTCATCATAGTCAGTCCTTGATGTTCCACCTCCTTGTGACCAGTCCTTGATGTACCCCCTCCCTGTGATGAATCCTTGATGTTCTAACTCCCTGTGATCAGCCCTTGATGTTCCACCTCCTTGTGATCAGTCCTTGATGTCCGTCTCCCATGTGATCATTCTTTATTCTCCCACCTCCCTCTGATCAGTCCTTGATGCTCCACCTCCCCGTGATCAGTCCTTGATGTTCCACCTCCCTGTGATCAGTCCTTGATGTCCCCCCTCCCCTGTGATCAGTCCTTGATGCTCCACCTGACTTTGATCAGTCCTTGATGTCTCACCTCCCTGTTATTAGTCCATCGTGCTCCACCTCCCTGTGATCAGTCCTTGATGTTCCACCTCCCTGTGATCATTCCTCGATGTTCTACTTCCCTGTGATCGGTCCTTGATATAAACATACCCCGTGATCAGTCCTTGATGTTCCACCTCCTTGTGATAAGTCCTTGATGTCTGAAATCCCTGTGATCAGTCCTTGATGTTCCCCCTCCCCTGTGATCAGTCCTTGATGTCCCACCTCCCTGTGATCAGTCCTTGATGCTCCACCACCCTGTGATCAGTCCTTGATGTCCCACCTCTCTCTGATCAGTCCTTGATGTCCCACCTCCCCTCTGATCAGTCCTTGATGCTCCACCTCCCTGTGATCAGTCCTTGATGTCTCACCTCCCTGTTATTAGTCCATCGTGCTCCACCTCCCTGTGATCAGTCCTTGATGTTCCACCTCCCTGTGGTCATTCCTCGATGTTCTACTTCCCTGTGATCGGTCCTTGATATAAACATACCCCGTGATCAGTCCTTGATGTCTGAAATCCCTGTGATCAGTCCTTGATGTTCCCCCTCCCCTGTGATCAGTCCTTGATGTTCCCCCTCCCCTGTGATCAGTCCTTGATGTCCCACCTCCCTGTGATCAGTCCTTGATGTTCCACCTTCCCGGTGATCAGTCCTTGATGTTCCACCTCTCTCTGATCAGTCCTTGATGTTCCCCCTCCCCTCTGATCAGTCCTTGCTGTCCCCCCTCCCCTGTGATCAGTCCTTGCGGTCCCCCCTCCCCTGTGATCAGTCATTGATGTTCCACCTCCCTGTGATAAGTTCTTGTTGTTCACCTCCCTATGATCAGTCCTTGATGTTCCACCTCCCTGTGATCAGTCCTTGATGTCCCACCTCCCTGTGATCAGTCCTTGATGCTCCACCTCCCTTTGATCAATCCTTGATGCTCCACTTCCCTCTGATCAGTCTTTGATGCTCCACCTCCCTGTTATCAGTCCTTGATGTCCCACCTCCCCTCTGATCAGTCGTTGATGTCCCACCTCCCCTCTGATCAGTCCTTGCTGTCCCCCCTCCCTTGTGATCAGTCCTTGATGTCCCACCTCCCCTCTGATCAGTCCTTGATGTCCCACCTCCCTCTGATCAGTCCTTGATACTCCACCTCTCCGTGAGCAGTCCTTAATGTTCTAACTCCCCTGTGATCAGTCCTTGATTTCCCACCTCCATGTGATCAGCCCTTCATGCTCCACCCCCTTGTGATCAGTCCTTGATGTCCCACCTCGCCTGCGATCAGTCCTTGATGTTCCACCTCCCCGTGATCAGTCCTTGATGCTCCACCTCCCTGTGATCAGTCCTTGATGCTCCACCTCCCTGTGATCAGTCCTTGATGTCCCACCTCCCTGTGATCAGTCCTTGATGTTCCATCTCCGCTGTGGCCAGTCCTTGTTGTCTCACCTCCCTGTGATCAGTCCTTGATGTCCCACCTCCCTGTGATCAGTCCTTGAGGTCCCCCTCCCCTTTGACCAGTCCTTGATTCTCCACCTTCCCTGTGATCAGTCATTGATGTCCACCTCCCAGTGATCAGTCCTTGATGTCCTCCTCATCATGATCAGTCCTTGATGTTCCACCTCCCTGTGATGAGTCCTTGATGTACCCCCTCCCCTGTGCTCAGTCCTTGATGTTTCACCTCCCTGTGATCAGTCCTTGATGTTCCACCTCCCTGTGATCATTCCTCGATGCTCTACCTCCCTGTGATCGGTCCTTGATATACACATACCCCATGATCAGTCCTTGATGCCCCACCTCCTTGTGATAAGTCCTTGATGTCTGAAATCCCTGTGATCAGTCCTTGATGTTCCACCTCCCTGTGATGAGTCCTTGATGTACCCCCTCCCCTGTGCTCAGTCCTTGATGTTTCACCTCCCTGTGATCAGTCCTTGATGTTCCATCTCCCTGGGATCAGTCCTTAATGTCCCGCCTCCACTCTGATCAGTCCTTGATGTCCTTCCTCCCTCTTCTCAGTCCTTGATGTTCCACCTCCCCGTGATCAGTCCTTAATGTTCTAACTCCCCTGTAATCAGTCCTTGATGTCTCACCTCCCTGTGATCAGTCCATCGTGCTCCACCTCCCTGTGATCAGTCCTTGATGTTCCATCTCCCCTGGGATCAGTCCTTAATGTCCCGCCTCCACTCTGATCAGTCCTTGATGTCCCACCTCCCTCTTATCAGTCCTTGATGTTCCACCTCCCCGTGATCAGTCCTTAATGTTCTAACTCCCCTGTGATCAGTCCTTAATGTCTCACCTCCCTGTGATCAGTCCATCGTGCTCCACCTCCCTGTGATCAGTCCTTGATGTTCCACCTCCCTGTGATCATTCCTCAATGCTCTACCTCCCTGTGATCGGTCCTTGATATACACATACCCCATGATCAGTCCTTGATGCCCCACCTCCTTGTGATAAGTCCTTGATGTCTGAAATCCCTGTGATCAGTCCTTGATGTTCCCCCTCCCCTGTGATCAGTCCTTGATATCCCACCTCCCTGTGATCAGTCCTTGATGTTCCCCCTCCCCTGTGATCAGTCCTTGATATCCCACCTCCCTGTGATCAGTCCTTGATGTTCCCCCTCCCCTGTGATCAGTCCTTGATATCCCACCTCCCTCTGATCAGTCCTTGATGCTCCATCTCCCCTCTGATCAGTCCTTTCTGTCCCCCCTCCCCTGTGATCAGTCCTTGCGGTCCCCACTCCACTGTGATCAGTCCTTGATGCTCCACCTTCCTGTGATCGGTCCTTGATGCTCCATCTCCCCTGTGATCAGTCCTTGATATCTCACTTCCCTCTTGATCAGTCCTTGATGTCCCACCTCCCCTGTGATCAGTCCTTGATGCTCCACCTGACTTTGATCAGTCCTTGATGCTCCACCTCCCTGTGATCAGTCCTTGATGTCCCCCCTCCCTGTGACCAGTCCTTGATGCTCCACCTCCCTGTCATCAGTCCTTGATGTTCACCTCCCTGTCATCAGTCCTTGATGTTCACCTCCCTGTGATCAGTCATTGATGCTCCATCTCCCTGTGATTGGTCCTTGATGCTCCACCTCCCCTTTGATCAGTCAGTGATATCCCACTTCCCTCTCGATCAGTCCATGATGTCCCACCTCCCCTGTGCTCAGTCCTTGATGTTCCACCTCCCGGTGATCAGTCCTTGATGTCCCACCTCCCTGTGATCAGTCCTTGATGTTCACCTCCCTGTGATCAGTTCTTGATGCACCATCCTTTACTGTGATCAGTCCTTGAAGTTGCACCTTCCCTGTGATCAGTCCTTGATATCCCACTTCCCTCATGATCGGTCCTTGATGTCCCCCCTCTGCAATGATCAGTCCTTGATGTCCCACATTTGCTGTGGCCAGTCCTTGATGTCTCACCTCTCTGTGCACAGTCAATGATGTCCCACCTCCATGTGATCAGTCATTGATGTTCCATCTCCCTGTGATCAGTTCTTGTTGTTCACCTCCCTATGATCAGTCCTTGATGTCACACCTCCCTGTGATCAGTCCTTGATGTTCCACCTCCCTGTGATCAGTCCTTGATGTCCCACCTCCCTGTGATCAGTCCTTGATGCTCCACCTCCCTTTGATCAATCCTTGATGCTCCACTTCCCTCTGATCAGTCTTTGATGCTCCACCTCCCTGTTATCAGTCGTTGATGTCCCATCTCCCCTCTGATCAGTCGTTGATGTCCCACCTCCCCTCTGATCAGTCCTTGCTGTCCCCCCTCCCTTGTGATCAGTCCTTGATGTCCCACCTCCCCTCTGATCAGTCCTTGATGTCCCACCTCCCTCTGATCAGTCCTTGATACTCCACCTCCCCGTGAGCAGTCCTTAATGTTCTAACTCCCCTGTGATCAGTCCTTGATTTCCCACCTCCCTGTGATCAGCCCTTCGTGCTCCACCCCCTTGTGATCAGTCCTTGATGTTCCAGCTCCCTGTGATCATTCCTCAATGCTCCACCTCCCTGTGATCAGTCCTTGATGCTCCACCTCCCTGTGATCAGTCCTTGATGTCCCACCTCCCTGTGATCAGTCCTTGATGTTCCATCTCTGCTGTGGCCAGTCCTGGATGTCTCACCTCCCTGTGATCAGTCCTTGATGTCCCACCTCCCTGTGATCAGTCCTTGAGGTCCCCCTCCCCTTTGACCAGTCCTTGATTCTCCACCTTCCCTGTGATCAGTCATTGATGTCCACCTCCCTGTGATCAGTCCTTGATGTCCTCCTCATCATAGTCAGTCCTTGATTTTCCACCTCCTTGTATTTGTATTTGTATTTATTTATTTATAACGCGCAAACCAGCAGGCCCGGAGGCATCAGGGCGCAATTTGTAAAAGGTTACAGATATGCAGGTATAACAGAGAATCATAAACATTTACACATGGGATCCGATATGCAGGTATAACAAAGAATCATTATATACATTTACAAGAGGATCTTATATACATATGTACAGTAGTTTCAGTGCCGATAGGTGATAGTAGCGGTCGGCAAGTCAGGGTAGGTCAGGAAGAAACGCGAAGCCGGCCTTAAAGCTGGTTGAAAAGCCAAGATCTAGTATTGGCTTTGAAGGTATTGAAAGAGTCTTCCGCTCTAATTGAAACAGGGAGGGAGTTCCATAACTTGGAAGCTAAGACGGGGAAACTTGAGCCCCCTGCTTTTTGCAATTTAAATCTGGGGATCGCTAGACAGTGGGATTGGGCTGTTCTTAGAGGTCGGGAGGTAGAGTGGCGCGACAGTCGACTACCAAGATAGATCGGGGCTTTGTTGGCTAGGCATTTGTGCGTAAGGGCGAGTGTTTTGAGTGAAATTCTCTGTTTGACAGGTAGCCAATTTAACTTACTTCTGGTTTCTGTGATGTGGTGGTGTCGGGGAATGTTTAAAGCGGCACGAATGGTGTTGTTTTGTGTCGTTTGAAGTCTGTTCAGGTTCTCTTGGCTGGTGCCAAGATAAAGAGCACTGCAATAATCAATTTTAGCCATAATAAGGGTTCTCGCTAGCGTAACGCTGTTAGACGTAGTGAGGAATGGTCTGCAAGCTGCGATAAGTTTGCATGTGTATGCAGACGCAGATCTGACAGCATTAGTTTGTCGGGTTAATGAGAGTGTGGCATTAAGGAAGAAACCTAACGTTTTGGTATCTTTTGAGACACGAATGATATTACCATCTATGTTGAATGACTGATAGGACGGCTCTAGTCTGCTCAGGCGTTGTGCAGTGCCCAAGATCAGGAGCTCCGTCTTGTCATCATTCAAGCACAACTGATGTTGGGCCATCCAGGCTTGGATGACCAAGTAGACGTCGTTAAGGGCCTTGGTGTCGCCTAGATAATCACCAGTGATGGGGATGAGTATCTGGGTGTCGTCCGCATAGTTAGTATAGGAGACACCCAGATAGTCAAGCACATCAAAGAGTGGTTTCGTGAAAATGTTATAGAGTGTAGGTGACACACAAGATCCCTGAGGAACGCCACAGTGAATCGGGGAAGGGTCCGCGGCTGCGGATGGGGCAAAGACTCTCATGGATCTGTTGCTCAGGAAAGATTTGATCCAAGCCGCAGCCGAGGAAGAGAAGTTGGCAGCTGAATGGAGGTGCTCGCACAGGATCTGATGGTTGACCAGATCGAATGCGGATGAAAGGTCGAGAAGTAGTAGCATTGCTAGTTTGCCTTGATCCTTAAGATCCTCGATTTGAGTTTTAAGGTCTAATAATGCGGTCTCTGTCCCGTGTCTGGGGCGGAAACCAGATTGTCGTAGACCTAGCAAGTTATTAGTTTCCAAGTAATTTTGGATCTGAAAGTATGCGGCACGGTCTAGGATCTTGAGCAGAAATGGTACAGTGGTGATAGGTCGGAAGTTAGTCGGAATGTTAGGGTCTAGGGAAGGTTTTTTAAGCAGTGGGATAACCCAAGCGTCCTTCAGATTGTCCGGGACAATACCTGTTTGAAAGGAAGAGTTGATGAAGGCCGTGATGAATGGGGCCAACTCATGCGCTGAGTCCTTGATAGTAGGGGCTGGGCACGGGTCACCTTGGCAGTTAGTTGGCTTAATTCTAAGAATTATATTTTCTACCTCTGCCACGGTAAGCGGAGAGAATGCGAATGGTGTGATGTTGGTAGAGTCTGGCAAGGGGGCCTTAGTGAGGGAAGGAGCGTGGTTGTCGCGCTTCAGGCTGCCCTGTTTATCTTTGATTTTGTCTTTTAGTGTGGAGATTTTATTTAGTAAGGCTGCTTGGATGTTGGCACACCATTTACTATCTTTGTCACTATCACTATCCTTGTGACCAGTCCTTGATGTACCCCCTCCCTGTGATGAATCCTTGATGTTCTAACTCCCTGTGATCAGCCCTTGATGTTCCACCTCCTTGTGATCAGTCCTTGATGTCCGTCTCCCATGTGATCATTCTTTATTCTCCCACCTCCCTCTGATCAGTCCTTGATGTCCCACCTCCCCTGTTATCAGTCCTTGATGCTCCACCTCCCCGTGATCAGTCCTTGATGTTCCACCTCCCTGTGATCAATCCTTGATGTCCCACCTCCCTGTGATCAGTCCTTGATGTCCCCCCTCCCCTGTGATCAGTCCTTGATGCTCCACCTGACTTTGATCAGTCATTGATGTCTCACCTCCCTGTTATTAGTCCATCGTGCTCCACCTCCCTTTGATCAGTCCTTGATGTTCCACCTCCCTGTGATCATTCCTCGATGTTCTACTTCCCTGTGATCGGTCCATGATATAAACATACCCCGTGATCAGTCCTTGATGCTCCACCTCCTTGTGATAAGTCCTTGATGTTCCACCTCCCTGTGATCAGTCCTTGATGTTCCCCCTCCCCTGTGATCAGTCCTTGATGTCCCACCTCCCTGTGATCAGTCCTTGATGTTCCACCTCCCGGTGATCAGTCCTTGATGTTCCACCTCCCTGTGATCAGTCCTTGATGTCCCACCTCCCCTCTGATCAGTCCTTGCTGTCCCCCCTCCCCTGTGATCAGTCCTTGCGGTCCCCCCTCCCCTGTGATCAGTCATTGATGTTCCACCTCCCTGTGATCAGTTCTTGTTGTTCACCTCCCTATGATCAGTCCTTGATGTCACACCTCCCTGTGATCAGTCCTTGATGTTCCACCTCCCTGTGATCAGTCCTTGATGTCCCACCTCCCTGTGATCAGTCCTTGATGCTCCACCTCCCTTTGATCAATCCTTGATGCTCCACTTCCCTCTGATCAGTCTTTGATGCTCCACCTCCCTGTTATCAGTCCTTGATGTCCCACCTCCCCTCTGATCAGTCGTTGATGTCCCACCTCCCCTCTGATCAGTCCTTGCTGTCCCCCCTCCCTTGTGATCAGTCCTTGATGTCCCACCTCCCCTCTGATCAGTCCTTGATGTCCCACCTCCCTCTGATCAGTCCTTGATACTCCACCTCTCCGTGAGCCGTCCTTAATGTTCTAACTCCCCTGTGATCAGTCCTTGATTTCCCACCTCCATGTGATCAGCCCTTCGTGCTCCACCCCCTTGTGATCAGTCCTTGATGTTCCACCTCCCTGTGATCATTCCTCGATGCTCCACCTCCCTGTGATCAGTCCTTGATGCTCCACCTCCCTGTGATCAGTCCTTGATGTCCCACATCCCTGTGATCAGTCCTTGATGTTCCATCTCCGCTGTGGCCAGTCCTGGATGTCTCACCTCCCTGTGATCAGTCCTTGATGTCCCACCTCCCTGTGATCAGTCCTTGAGGTCCCCCTCCCCTTTGACCAGTCCTTGATTCTCCACCTTCCCTGTGATCAGTCATTGATGTTCACCTCCCTGTGATCAGTCCTTGATGTTCACCTCCCTATGATCAGTCCTTGATATCACACCTCCCTGTGATCAGTCCTTGATGTTACACCTACCTGTCATCAGTCTTTGATGTTACACCTACCTGTCATCAGTCTTTGATGTCCCACCTCCCTGTCATCAGTCCTTGATGCTCCACCTCCCTGTGATCAGTCCTTTCTGTCCCCCCTCCCCTGTGATCTGTCCTTGATGTCCCACCTCCCCTCTGATCAGTCCTTGATGTCCCAACTCCCTCTGATCAGTCCTTGATGATCCACCTCCCTGTGATCAGTCCTTAATGTTCTAACTCCCCTGTGACCAGTCCTTGATGCTCCACCTTCCCTGTGATCAGTCATTGATGTCCACCTCCCTGTGATCAGTCCTTGATGTTCACTTCCCTGTGATCAGTCCTTGTTGTTCACCTCCCTATGATCAGTCCTTGATATCACACCTCCCTGTGATCAGTCCTTGATGTTACACCTACCTGTCATCAGTCTTTGATGTCCCACCTCCCTGTCATCAGTCCTTGATGCTCCACCTTCCTGTGATCAATCCATGTTGCTCCACCTCCCTGTGATCAGTCCTTGATGCTCCACCTCCCTGTGATCAGTCCTTTCTGTCCCCCCTACCCTGTGATCTGTCCTTGATGTCCCACCTCCCCTCTGATCAGTCCTTGATGTCCCACCTCCCTCTGATCAGTCCTTGATGATCCACATCCCCGTGATCAGTCCTTAATGTTCTAACTCCCCTGTGACCAGTCCTTGATGCTCTACCTTCCCTGTGATCAGTCATTGATGTCCACCTCCCTGTGATCAGTCCTTGATGTTCCACATCCCTGTGATCAGTCCTTGATGTTCCACATCCCTTTGATCAGTCCTTGATGTCCCAACTCCCCTCTGATCAGTCCTTGCTGTCCCCCCTCCCCTGTGATCTGTCCTTGATGTCCCACCTCCTCTCTGATCTGTCCTTGATGTCCCATTTCACTCTGATCAGTCCTTGGTGATCCACCTCCCTCTGATCAGTCCTTGATGATCCACATCCCCGTGATCAGTCCTTAATGTTCTAACTCCCCTGTGACCAGTCCTTGATGCTCTACCTTCCCTGTGATCAGTCATTGATGTCCACCTCCCTGTGATCAGTCCTTGATGTTCCACATCCCTGTGATCAGTCCTTGATGTTCCACATCCCTCTGATCAGTCCTTGATGTCCCAACTCCCCTCTGATCAGTCCTTGCTGTCCCCCCTCCCCTGTGATCTGTCCTTGATGTCCCACCTCCTCCCTGATCTGTCCTTGATGTCCCATTTCCCTCTGATCAGTCCTTGGTGATCCTCCTCCCTATGATCAGTCCTTGATGTTGTACCTCACTGTGATCAGTCCTTGATGTACTAACTCCCTGTTATACGTCCTTGATGTCCTCCTCCCTATGATCATTATTTGATGTGCCACCTCCATGTGATCAGTCCTTGATGTACCCCTCCCCGTGATCAGTCCTTGATGTTCTAACTCCCTGTGATCAGTCATTGATGTCCACCTCCGCGTGATCAGCCCTGACGTTCCATCTCCACTGGGATCAGTCCTTGATTCCACCCCCCTGTGATCAGTCCTTGATGTTCCATTTCCCCTGAGATCAGTCCTTGATGTTCACTTCCCTGTGATCAGTCCTTGTTGTTCACCTCCCTATGATCAGTCCTTGATATCACACCTCCCTGTGATCAGTCCTTGATGTTACACCTACCTGTCATCAGTCTTTGATGTCCCACCTCCCTGTCATCAGTCCTTGATGCTCCACCTCCCTGTGATCAATCCGTGATGCTCCACCTCCCTGTGATCAGTCCTTGATGCTCCACCTCCCTGTGATCAGTCCTTTCTGTCCCCCCTCCCCTGTTATCTGTCCTTGATGTCCCACCTCCCCTCTGATCAGTCCTTGATGTCCCACCTCCCTCTGATCAGGCCTTAATGTTCTAACTCCCCTGTGACCAGTCCTTGATGCTCCACCTTCCCTGTAATCAGTCATTGATGTCCACCTCCCTGTGATCAGTCCTTGATGCTCCACCTCCCTGTGATCAGTCCTTTCTGTCCCCCCTCCCCTGTGATCTGTCCTTGATGTCCCACCTCCCCTCTGATCAGTCCTTGATGTCCCACCTCCCTCTGATCAGTCCTTGATGATCCACATCCCCGTGATCAGTCCTTAATGTTCTAACTCCCCTGTGACCAGTCCTTGATGCTCTACCTTCCCTGTGATCAGTCATTGATGTCCACCTCCCTGTGATCAGTCCTTGATGTTAGACATCCCTGTGATCAGTCCTTGATGTTCCACATCCCTTTGATCAGTCCTTGATGTCCCAACTCCCCTCTGATCAGTCCTTGCTGTCCCCCCTCCCCTGTGATCTGTCCTTGATGTCCCACCTCCTCTCTGATCTGTCCTTGATGTCCCATTTCACTCTGATCAGTCCTTGGTGATCCACCTCCCTCTGATCAGTCCTTGATGATCCACATCCCCGTGATCAGTCCTTAATGTTCTAACTCCCCTGTGACCAGTCCTTGATGCTCTACCTTCCCTGTGATCAGTCATTGATGTCCACCTCCCTGTGATCAGTCCTTGATGTTCCACATCCCTGTGATCAGTCCTTGATGTTCCACATCCCTCTGATCAGTCCTTGATGTCCCAACTCCCCTCTGATCAGTCCTTGCTGTCCCCCCTCCCCTGTGATCTGTCCTTGATGTCCCACCTCCTCTCTGATCTGTCCTTGATGTCCCATTTCCCTCTGATCAGTCCTTGGTGATCCTCCTCCCTATGATCAGTCCTTGATGTTGTACCTCACTGTGATCAGTCCTTGATGTACTAACTCCCTGATATACGTCCTTGATGTCCTCCTCCCTATGATCATTATTTGATGTGCCACCTCCATGTGATCAGTCCTTGATGTACCCCTCCCCGTGATCAGTCCTTGATGTTCTAACTCCCTGTGATCAGTCATTGATGTCCACCTCCCCGTGATCAGCCCTGACGTTCCATCTCCACTGGGATCAGTCCTTGATTCCACCCCCCTGTGATCAGTCCTTGATGTTCCATTTCCCCTGAGATCAGTCCTTGATGTTCACTTCCCTGTGATCAGTCCTTGTTGTTCACCTCCCTATGATCAGTCCTTGATATCATACCTCCCTGTGATCAGTCCTTGATGTTACACCTACCTGTCATCAGTCTTTGATGTCCCACCTCCCTGTCATCAGTCCTTGATGCTCCACCTCCCTGTGATCAATCCGTGATGCTCCACCTCCCTGTGATCAGTCCTTGATGCTCCACCTCCCTGTGATCAGTCCTTTCTGTCCCCCCTCCCCTGTTATCTGTCCTTGATGTCCCACCTCCCCTCTGATCAGTCCTTGATGTCCCACCTCCCTCTGATCAGGCCTTAATGTTCTAACTCCCGTGTGACCAGTCCTTGATGCTCCACCTTCCCTGTAATCAGTCATTGATGTCCACCTCCCTGTGATCAGTCCTTGATGCTCCACCTCCCTGTGATCAGTCCTTTCTGTCCCCCCTCCCCTGTGATCTGTCCTTGATGTCCCACCTCCCCTCTGATCAGTCCTTGATGTCCCACCTCCCTCTGATCAGTCCTTGATGATCCACCTCCCCGTGATCAGTCCTTAATGTTCTAACTCCCCTGTGACCAGTCCTTGATGTTCCACCTCCTTGTGATCAGTCCTTGATGTCCTCCTCCCTATGATCAGTGATGTTCCACCTCCCTGTGATCAGTCCTTGATGTACCCCCTCCCTGTGATCAGTCCTTGATGTTCTAACCCCCTGCGATCAGTCCTTGATGTTCCACCTCCTTGTGATCAGTCCTTGATGTCCCAACTCCCCTCTGATCAGTCCTTGCTGTCCCCCCTCCCCTGTGATCTGTCCTTGATGTCCCACCTCCCTGTGATCAGTCCTTGATGTCCCATTTCCCTCTGATCAGTCCTTGATGATCCCCCTCCCTGTGATCAGTCCTTGATGTTCTAACCCCCTGCGATCAGTCCTTGATGTTCCACCTCCTTATGATCAGTCCTTAATGGCCCCTCCCTGTTATCAGTTCTTGATGTCCTCCTCCCTATGATCAGTCCTTGATGTTCCACCTCCCTGTGATCAGTCCTTGATGTCCCACCTCCCTGTGATCAGTCCTTGATGTTCTAACCCCCTGTGAACAGTCCTTGATGTTCCACCTCCTTGTGATCAGTCCTTAATGCCCCCTCCCTGTTATCAGTCCTTGATGTCCCACCTCCCTGTGATCAGTCCTTGATGTCCCACCTCTGCTGTGATCAGTGCTTGATGTCCCTCTCCCATGTGATCAGTCCTTAATCTCCCACCTCCCTCTGATCAGTCCTTGATGTCCCACCTCCCCTGTTATCAGTCCTTGCTGCTCCACCTCCCTGCGATCAGTCCTTGATGTTCCACCTCCCTGTGATCAATCCTTGATGTCCCACCTCCCTGTGACCAGTCCTTGATGATCCACCTCCTCTGTGATCAGTCCTTGATGTTCCACCTCCCCCGTGATCATTCCTTGATGCTCCACCTCCCTGTGATCAGTCCTTGAAGCTCCACCTCCCCATGATCAGTCTTTGATGTCCCACCTCCATGTGATCAGTCCTTGATGTTCCACTTCCCTGTGATCAGTCTTTGATGTTCCACCTCCCCTTGTAATCCACCACTCATCCCCTGTGATCAGTCCTTGATGTCCGTCCATACCCGTGATCAGTCCTTCATGTCGCACCTCACCTGCGATCAGTCCTTGATGTTCCACCTCCCCGTGATCAGTCCTTGATGCTCCACCTCCCTGTGATCAGTCCTTGATGCTCCACCTCCCTGTGATCAGTCCTTGATGTCCCACCTCCCTGTGATCAGTCCTTGATGTTCCATCTCCGCTGTGACCAGTCCTTGATGTCTCACCTCCCTGTGATCAGTCCTTGATGTCCCACCTCCCTGTGATCAGTCCTTGAGGTCCCCCTCCCCTTTGACCTGTCCTTGATTCTCCACCTTCCCTGTGATCAGTCATTGATGTCCACCTCCCAGTGATCAGTCCTTGATTTCCTCCTCATCATGATCAGTCCTTGATGTTCCACCTCCCTGTGATGAGTCCTTGATGTACCCCCTCCCCTGTGCTCAGTCCTTGATGTTTCACCTCCCTGTGATCAGTCCTTGATGTTCCATCTCCCTTGGATCAGTCCTTAATGTCCCGCCTCCACTCTGATCAGTCCTTGATGTCCTTCCTCCCTCTTCTCAGTCCTTGATGTTCCACCTCCCCGTGATCAGTCCTTAATGTTCTAACTCCCCTGTAATTAGTCCTTGATGTCTCACCTCCCTGTGATCAGTCCATCGTGCTCCACCTCCCTGTGATCAGTCCTTGATGTTCCATCTCCCCTGGGATCAGTCCTTAATGTCCCGCCTCCACTCTGATCAGTCCTTGATGTCCCACCTCCCTCTTATCAGTCCTTGATGTTCCACCTCCCCGTGATCAGTCCTTAATGTTCTAACTCCCCTGTGATCAGTCCTTAATGTCTCACCTCCCTGTGATCAGTCCATCGTGCTCCACCTCCCTGTGATCAGTCCTTGATGTCCCACCTCTGCTGTGATCAGTGCTTGATGTCCCTCTCCCATGTGATCAGTCCTTAATCTCCCACCTCCCTCTGATCAGTCCTTGATGTCCCACCTCCCCTGTTATCAGTCCTTGCTGCTCCACCTCCCTGCGATCAGTCCTTGATGTTCCACCTCCCTGTGATCAATCCTTGATGTCCCACCTCCCTGTGACCAGTCCTTGATGATCCACCTCCTCTGTGATCAGTCCTTGATGTTCCACCTCCCCCGTGATCATTCCTTGATGCTCCACCTCCCTGTGATCAGTCCTTGAAGCTCCACCTCCCCATGATCAGTCTTTGATGTCCCACCTCCATGTGATCAGTCCTTGATGTTCCACTTCCCTGTGATCAGTCTTTGATGTTCCACCTCCCCTTGTAATCCACCACTCATCCCCTGTGATCAGTCCTTGATGTCCGTCCATACCCGTGATCAGTCCTTCATGTCGCACCTCACCTGCGATCAGTCCTTGATGTTCCACCTCCCCGTGATCAGTCCTTGATGCTCCACCTCCCTGTGATCAGTCCTTGATGCTCCACCTCCCTGTGATCAGTCCTTGATGTCCCACCTCCCTGTGATCAGTCCTTGATGTTCCATCTCCGCTGTGGCCAGTCCTTGATGTCTCACCTCCCTGTGATCAGTCCTTGATGTCCCACCTCCCTGTGATCAGTCCTTGAGGTCCCCCTCCCCTTTGACCAGTCCTTGATTCTCCACCTTCCCTGTGATCAGTCATTGATGTCCACCTCCCAGTGATCAGTCCTTGATTTCCTCCTCATCATGATCAGTCCTTGATGTTCCACCTCCCTGTGATGAGTCCTTGATGTACCCCCTCCCCTGTGCTCAGTCCTTGATGTTTCACCTCCCTGTGATCAGTCCTTGATGTTCCATCTCCCTTGGATCAGTCCTTAATGTCCCGCCTCCACTCTGATCAGTCCTTGATGTCCTTCCTCCCTCTTCTCAGTCCTTGATGTTCCACCTCCCCGTGATCAGTCCTTAATGTTCTAACTCCCCTGTAATTAGTCCTTGATGTCTCACCTCCCTGTGATCAGTCCATCGTGCTCCACCTCCCTGTGATCAGTCCTTGATGTTCCATCTCCCCTGGGATCAGTCCTTAATGTCCCGCCTCCACTCTGATCAGTCCTTGATGTCCCACCTCCCTCTTATCAGTCCTTGATGTTCCACCTCCCCGTGATCAGTCCTTAATGTTCTAACTCCCCTGTGATCAGTCCTTAATGTCTCACCTCCCTGTGATCAGTCCATCGTGCTCCACCTCCCTGTGATCAGTCCTTGATGTTCCACCTCCCTGTGATCATTCCTCGATGCTCTACCTCCCTGTGATCGGTCCTTGATATACACATACCCCATGATCAGTCCTTGATGCCCCACCTCCTTGTGATAAGTCCTTGATGTCTGAAATCCCAGTGATCAGTCCTTGATGTCCCCCCTCCCCTGTGATCAGTCCTGGATATCCCACCTCCCTGTGATCAATCCTTCATGTTCCACCTCCCTGTGATCAGTCCTTGATGCTCCACCTTCCTGTGATCGGTCCTTGATGCTCCATCTCCCCTGTGATCAGTCCTTGATATCTCACTTCCCTCTTGATCAGTCCTTGATGTCCCACCTCCCCTGTGATCAGTCCTTGATGCTCCACCTGACTTTGATCAGTCCTTGATGCTCCACCTCCCTGTGATCAGTCCTTGATGCCCCCCCTCCCTGTGACCAGTCCTTGATGCTCCACCTCCCTGTCATCAGTCCTTGATGTTCACCTCCCTGTCATCAGTCCTTGATGTTCACCTCCCTGTGATCAGTCATTGATGCTCCATCTCCCTGTGATTGGTCCTTGATGCTCCACCTCCCCTTTGATCAGTCCGTGATATCCCACTTCCCTCTTGATCAGTCCATGATGTCCCACCTCCCCTGTGCTCAGTCCTTGATGTTCCACCTCCCGGTGATCAGTCCTTGATGTCCACCTCCCTGTGATCAGTCCTTGATGTTCACCTCCCTGTGATCAGTTCTTGATGCACCATCCTTTACTGTGATCAGTCCTTGAAGTTGCTCCTTCCCTGTGATCAGTCCTTGATATCCCACTTCCCTCATGATCGGTCCTTGATGTCCCCCCTCTGCAATGATCAGTCCTTGATGTCCCACATTTGCTGTGGCCAGTCCTTGATGTCTCACCTCTCTGTGCACAGTCAATGATGTCCCACCTCCATGTGATCAGTCATTGATGTTCCATCTCCCTGTGATCAGTTCTTGTTGTTCACCTCCCTATGATCAGTCCTTGATGTCACACCTCCCTGTGATCAGTCCTTGATGTTCCACCTCCCTGTGATCAGTCCTTGATGTCCCACCTCCCTGTGATCAGTCCTTGATGCTCCACCTCCCTTTGATCAATCCTTGATGCTCCACTTCCCTCTGATCAGTCCTTGCTGTCCCCCTCCCTTGTGATCAGTCCTTGATGTCCCACCTCCCCTCTGATCAGTCCTTGATGTCCCACCTCCCTCTGATCAGTCCTTGCTACTCCACCTCCCCGTGAGCAGTCCTTAATGTTCTAACTCCCCTGTGATCAGTCCTTGATTTCCCACCTCCCTGTGATCAGCCCTTCGTGCTCCACCCCCTTGTGATCAGTCCTTGATGTTTCACCTCCCTGTGATCATTCCTCGATGCTCCACCTCCCTGTGATCAGTCCTTGATGCTCCACCTCCCTGTGATCAGTCCTTGATGTCCCACCTCCCTGTGATCAGTCCTTGATGTTCCATCTCCGCTGTGGCCAGTCCTGGATGTCTCACCTCCCTGTGATCAGTCCTTGATGTCCCACCTCCCTGTGATCAGTCCTTGAGGTCCTCCTCATCATAGTCAGTCCTTGATGTTCCACCTCCTTGTGACCAGTCCTTGATGTACCCCCTCCCTGTGATGAATCCTTGATGTTCTAACTCCCTGTGATCAGCCGTTGATGTTCCACCTCCTTGTGATCAGTCCTTGATGTCTGTCTCCCATGTGATCATTCTTTATTCTCCCACCTCCCTCTGATCAGTCCTTGATGTCCCACCTCCCCTGTTATCAGTCCTTGATGCTCCACCTCCCCGTGATCAGTCCTTGATGTTCCACCTCCCTGTGATCAATCCTTGATGTCCCACCTCCCTGTGATCAGTCCTTCATGCTCCACCTGACTTTGATCAGTCCTTGATGGCCCCCCTCCCTGTGACCAGTCCTTGATGCTCCACCTCCCTCTGATCAGTCTTTGATGTTCACCTCCCTGTGATCAGTCCTTGATGTTCACCTCCCTGTGATCAGTCCTTGATGCTCCACCTTCCTGTGATCGGTCCTTGATGCTCCATCTCCCCTGTGATCAGTCCTTGATATCTCACTTCCCTCTTGATCAGTCCTTGATGTCCCCCCTCCCCTGTGTTCAGTCCTTGATGCTCCAACTGACTTTGATCAGTCCTTGATGCTCCACCTCCCTGTGATCAGTCCTTGATGTCTCATCTCCCTGTTTTAGTCCATCGTGCTCCACCTCCCTGTGATCAGTCCTTGATGTTCCACCTCCCTGTGATCATTCCTCGATGCTCTACCTCCCTGTGATCGGTCCTTGATATACACATACCCCGTGATCAGTCGTTGATGCTCCACCTCCTTGTGATGAGTCCTTGATGTCTGAAATCCCTGTGATCAGTCCTTGATGCTCCACCTCCCTGTGATCAGTCCTTGATGTTCACCTCCCTGTCATCAGTCCTTGATGTTCACCTCCCTGTGATCAGTCATTGATGCTCCATCTCCCTGTGATTGGTCCTTGATGCTCCACCTCCCCTTTGATCAGTCCTTGATATCCCACTTCCCTCTTGATCAGTCCATGATGTCCCACCTCCCCTGTGCTCAGTCCTTGATGTTCCACCTCCCGGTGATCAGTCCTTGATGTCCCACCTCCCTGTGATCAGTCCTTGATGTTCACCTCCCTGTGATCAGTTCTTGATGCACCATCCTTTACTGTGATCAGTCCTTGAAGTTGCACCTTCCCTGTGATCAGTCCTTGATATCCCACTTCCCTCATGATCGGTCCTTGATGTCCCCCCTCTGCAATGATCAGTCCTTGATGTCCCACATTTGCTGTGGCCAGTCCTTGATGTCTCACCTCTCTGTGCACAGTCAATGATGTCCCACCTCCATGTAATCAGTCATTGATGTTCCATCTCCCTGTGATCAGTTCTTGTTGTTCACCTCCCTATGATCAGTCCTTGATGTCACACCTCCCTGTGATCAGTCCTTGATGTTCCACCTCCCTGTGATCAGTCCTTGATGTCCCACCTCCCTGTGATCTGTCCTTGATGCTCCACCTCCCTTTGATCAATCCTTGATGCTCCACTTCCCTCTGATCAGTTTTTGATGCTCCACCTCCCTGTTATCAGTCGTGATGTCCCATCTCCCCTCTGATCAGTCGTTGATGTCCCACCTCCCCTCTGATCAGTCCTTGCTGTCCCCCCTCCCTTGTGATCAGTCCTTGATGTCCCACCTCCCCTCTGATCAGTCCTTGATGTCCCAGCTCCCTCTGATCAGTCCTTGATACTCCACCTCCCCGTGAGCAGTCCTTAATATTCTAACTCCCCTGTGATCAGTCCTTGATTTCCCACCTCCCTGTGATCAGCCCTTTGTGCTCCACCCCCTTGTGATCAGTCCTTGATGTTCCACCTCCCTGTGATCATTCCTCGATGCTCCACCTCCCTGTGATCAGTCCTTGATGCTCCACCTCCCTGTGATCAGTCCTTGATGTCCCACCTCCCTGTGATCATTCCTTGATGTTCCATCTCCGCTGTGGCCAGTCCTGGATGTCTCACCTCCCTGTGATCAGTCCTTGATGTCCCACCTCCCTGTGATCAGTCCTTGAGGTCCCCCTCCCCTTTGACCAGTCCTTGATTCTCCACCTTCCCTGTGATCAGTCATTGATGTCCACCTCCCTGTGATCAGTCCTTGATGTCCTCCTCATCATAGTCAGTCCTTGATGTTCCACCTCCTTGTGACCAGTCCTTGATGTACCCCCTCCCTGTGATGAATCCTTGATGTTCTAACTCCCTGTGATCAGCCCTTGATGTTCCACCTCCTTGTGACCAGTCCTTGATGTCCCACCTCCCCTGTTATCAGTCCTTGATGCTCCACCTCCCCGTGATCAGTCCTTGATGTTCCACCTCCCTGTGATCAATCCTTGATGTCCCACCTCCCTGTGATCAGTCCTTCATGCTCCACCTGACTTTGATCAGTCCTTGATGCTCCACCTCCCTGTGATCAGTCCTTGATGCCCCCCCTCCCTCTGACCAGTCCTTGATGCTCCACCTCCCTCTGATCAGTCCTTGATGTTCACCTCCCTGTGATCAGTCCTTGATGTTCACCTCCATGTGATCAGTCCTTGATGCTCCACCTTCCTGTGATCAGTCCTTGATGCTCCATCTCCCCTGTGATCAGTCCTTGATATCTCACTTCCCTCTTGATCAGTCCTTGATGTCCCCCCTCCCCTGTGATCAGTCCTTGATGCTCCACCTGACTTTGATCACTCCTTGATGTTCCACCTCCCTGTGATCATTCCTCGATGCTCTACGTCCCTGTGATCGGTCCTTGATATACACATACCCCGTGATCAGTCCTTGATGCTCCACCTCCTTGTGATAAGTCCTTGATGTCTGAAATCCCTGTGACCAGTCCTTGATGTTCCCCCTCCCCTGTGATCAGTCCTTGATGTCCCACCTCCCTGTGATCAGTCCTTGATGTTCCACCTCCCAGTGATCAGTCCTTGATGTCCCACCTCCCCTCTGATCAGTCCTTGCTGTCCCCCCTCCCCTGTGATCAGTCCTTGCGGTCCCCCCTCCCCTGTGATCAGTCATTGATGTTCCACCTCCCTGTGATCAGTTCTTGTTGTTTTCCTCCCTATGATCAGTCCTTGATGTCACACCTCCCTGTGATCAGTCCTTGATGTTCCAACTCCCTGTGATCAGTCCTTGATGTCCCACCTCCCTGTGATCAGTCCTTGATGCTCCACCTCCCTTTGATCAATCCTTGATGCTCCACTTCCCTCTGATCAGTCTTTGATGCTCCACCTCCCTGTTATCAGTCCTTGATGTCCCACCTCCCCTCTGATCAGTCGTTGATGTCCCACCTCCCCTCTGATCAGTCCTTGCTGTCCCCCCTCCCTTGTGATCAGTCCTTGATGTCCCACCTCCCCTCTGATCAGTCCTTGATGTCCCACCTCCCTCTGATCAGTCCTTGATACTCCACCTCCCCGTGAGCAGTCCTTAATGTTCTAACTCCCCTGTGATCAGTCCTTGATTTCCCACCTCCATGTGATCAGCCCTTCGTGCTCCACCCCCTTGTGATCAGTCCTTGATGTTCCACCTCCCTGTGATCATTCCTCGGTGCTCCACCTCCCTGTGATCAGTCCTTGATGCTCCACCTCCCTGTGATCAGTCCTTGATGTCCCACCTCCCTGTGATCAGTCCTTGATGTTCCATCTCCGCTGTGGCCAGTCATGGATGTCTCACCTCCCTGTGATCAGTCCTTGATGTCCCACCTCCCTGTGATCAGTCCTTGAGGTCCCCCTCCCCTTTCACCAGTCCTTGATTCTCCACCTTCCCTGTGATCCGTCATTGATGTCCACCTCCCTATGATCAGTCCTTGATGTCCTCCTCATCATAGTCAGTCCTTGATGTTCCACCTCCTTGTGACCAGTCCTTGATGTACCCCCTCCCTGTGATGAATCCTTGATGTTCTAACTCCCTGTGATCAGCCCTTGATGTTCCACCTCCTTGTGATCAGTCCTTGATGTCCGTCTCCCATGTGATCAGTCTTTATTCTCCCACCTCCCTCTGATCAGTCCTTGATGTCCCACCTCCCCTGTTATCAGTCCTTGATGCTCCACCTCCCCGTGATCAGTCCTTGATGTTCCACCGTCCTGTGATAAATCCTTGATGTCCCACCTCCCTGTGATCAGTCCTTCATGCTCCACCTGACTTTGATCAGTCCTTGATGCTCCACCTCCCTGTGATCAGTCCTTGATGGCCCCCCTCCCTGTGACCAGTCCTTGATGCTCCACCTCCCTCTGATCAGTCCTTGATGTTCACCTCCCTGTGATCAGCCCTTGATGTTCCACCTCCTTGTGACCAGTCCTTGATGTTCCACCTCCCTGTGATCAGTCCTTGATGTCCCACCTCCCTGTGATCTGTCCTTGATGCTCCACCTCCCTTTGATCAATCCTTGATGCTCCACTTCCCTCTGATCAGTTTTTGATGCTCCACCTCCCTGTTATCAGTCGTGATGTCCCATCTCCCCTCTGATCAGTCGTTGATGTCCCACCTCCCCTCTGATCAGTCCTTGCTGTCCCCCCTCCCTTGTGATCAGTCCTTGATGTCCCACCTCCCCTCTGATCAGTCCTTGATGTCCCAGCTCCCTCTGATCAGTCCTTGATACTCCACCTCCCCGTGAGCAGTCCTTAATATTCTAACTCCCCTGTGATCAGTCCTTGATTTCCCACCTCCCTGTGATCAGCCCTTTGTGCTCCACCCCCTTGTGATCAGTCCTTGATGTTCCACCTCCCTGTGATCATTCCTCGATGCTCCACCTCCCTGTGATCAGTCCTTGATGCTCCACCTCCCTGTGATCAGTCCTTGATGTCCCACCTCCCTGTGATCATTCCTTGATGTTCCATCTCCGCTGTGGCCAGTCCTGGATGTCTCACCTCCCTGTGATCAGTCCTTGATGTCCCACCTCCCTGTGATCAGTCCTTGAGGTCCCCCTCCCCTTTGACCAGTCCTTGATTCTCCACCTTCCCTGTGATCAGTCATTGATGTCCACCTCCCTGTGATCAGTCCTTGATGTCCTCCTCATCATAGTCAGTCCTTGATGTTCCACCTCCTTGTGACCAGTCCTTGATGTACCCCCTCCCTGTGATGAATCCTTGATGTTCTAACTCCCTGTGATCAGCCCTTGATGTTCCACCTCCTTGTGACCAGTCCTTGATGTCCCACCTCCCCTGTTATCAGTCCTTGATGCTCCACCTCCCCGTGATCAGTCCTTGATGTTCCACCTCCCTGTGATCAATCCTTGATGTCCCACCTCCCTGTGATCAGTCCTTCATGCTCCACCTGACTTTGATCAGTCCTTGATGCTCCACCTCCCTGTGATCAGTCCTTGATGCCCCCCCTCCCTCTGACCAGTCCTTGATGCTCCACCTCCCTCTGATCAGTCCTTGATGTTCACCTCCCTGTGATCAGTCCTTGATGTTCACCTCCATGTGATCAGTCCTTGATGCTCCACCTTCCTGTGATCGGTCCTTGATGCTCCATCTCCCCTGTGATCAGTCCTTGATATCTCACTTCCCTCTTGATCAGTCCTTGATGTCCCCCCTCCCCTGTGATCAGTCCTTGATGCTCCACCTGACTTTGATCACTCCTTGATGTTCCACCTCCCTGTGATCATTCCTCGATGCTCTACGTCCCTGTGATCGGTCCTTGATATACACATACCCCGTGATCAGTCCTTGATGCTCCACCTCCTTGTGATAAGTCCTTGATGTCTGAAATCCCTGTGACCAGTCCTTGATGTTCCCCCTCCCCTGTGATCAGTCCTTGATGTCCCACCTCCCTGTGATCAGTCCTTGATGTTCCACCTCCCAGTGATCAGTCCTTGATGTCCCACCTCCCCTCTGATCAGTCCTTGCTGTCCCCCCTCCCCTGTGATCAGTCCTTGCGGTCCCCCCTCCCCTGTGATCAGTCATTGATGTTCCACCTCCCTGTGATCAGTTCTTGTTGTTTTCCTCCCTATGATCAGTCCTTGATGTCACACCTCCCTGTGATCAGTCCTTGATGTTCCAACTCCCTGTGATCAGTCCTTGATGTCCCACCTCCCTGTGATCAGTCCTTGATGCTCCACCTCCCTTTGATCAATCCTTGATGCTCCACTTCCCTCTGATCAGTCTTTGATGCTCCACCTCCCTGTTATCAGTCCTTGATGTCCCACCTCCCCTCTGATCAGTCGTTGATGTCCCACCTCCCCTCTGATCAGTCCTTGCTGTCCCCCCTCCCTTGTGATCAGTCCTTGATGTCCCACCTCCCCTCTGATCAGTCCTTGATGTCCCACCTCCCTCTGATCAGTCCTTGATACTCCACCTCCCCGTGAGCAGTCCTTAATGTTCTAACTCCCCTGTGATCAGTCCTTGATTTCCCACCTCCATGTGATCAGCTCTTCGTGCTCCACCCCCTTGTGATCAGTCCTTGATGTTCCACCTCCCTGTGATCATTCCTCGGTGCTCCACCTCCCTGTGATCAGTCCTTGATGCTCCACCTCCCTGTGATCAGTCCTTGATGTCCCACCTCCCTGTGATCAGTCCTTGATGTTCCATCTCCGCTGTGGCCAGTCATGGATGTCTCACCTCCCTGTGATCAGTCCTTGATGTCCCACCTCCCTGTGATCAGTCCTTGAGGTCCCCCTCCCCTTTCACCAGTCCTTGATTCTCCACCTTCCCTGTGATCCGTCATTGATGTCCACCTCCCTATGATCAGTCCTTGATGTCCTCCTCATCATAGTCAGTCCTTGATGTTCCACCTCCTTGTGACCAGTCCTTGATGTACCCCCTCCCTGTGATGAATCCTTGATGTTCTAACTCCCTGTGATCAGCCCTTGATGTTCCACCTCCTTGTGATCAGTCCTTGATGTCCGTCTCCCATGTGATCAGTCTTTATTCTCCCACCTCCCTCTGATCAGTCCTTGATGTCCCACCTCCCCTGTTATCAGTCCTTGATGCTCCACCTCCCCGTGATCAGTCCTTGATGTTCCACCGTCCTGTGATAAATCCTTGATGTCCCACCTCCCTGTGATCAGTCCTTCATGCTCCACCTGACTTTGATCAGTCCTTGATGCTCCACCTCCCTGTGATCAGTCCTTGATGGCCCCCCTCCCTGTGACCAGTCCTTGATGCTCCACCTCCCTCTGATCAGTCCTTGATGTTCACCTCCCTGTGATCAGTCCTTGATGTTCACCTCCCTGTGATCAGTCGTTGATGCTCCACCTTCATGTGATCGGTCCTTGATGCTCCATCTCCCCTGTGATCAATCCTTGATATCTCACTTCCCTCTTGATCAGTCCTTGATGTCCCACCTCCCCTGTGATCAGTCCTTGATGCTCCACCTCCCCGTGATCAGTCCTTGATGCTCCACCTCCCTGTGATCAGTCCTTGATGTCCCCCCTCCCTGTGACCAGTCCTTGATGCTCCACCTCCCTGTCATCAGTCCTTGATGTTCACCTCCCTGTGATCAGTCCTTGATGTTCACCTCCCTGTGATCAGTCATTGATGCTCCATCTCCCTGTGATTGGTCCTTGATGCTCCACCTCCCTTTTGAACAGTTTGTGATATCCCACTTCCTTCTTGCTCAGTCCATGATGTCCCACCTCCCCTGTGCTCAGTCCTTGATGTTGCACCTCCCGGTGATCAGTCCTTGATGTCCCACCTCCCTGTGATCAGTCCTTGATGTTCACCTCCCTGTGATCAGTTCTTGATGCACCACCCTTTCCTGTGATCAGTCCTTGAAGTTGAACCTTCCCTGTGATCAGTCCTTGATATCCCACTTCCCTCATGATTGGTCCTTGATGTCCCCCCTCTGCTATGATCAGTCCTTGATGTCCCACATTTGCTTTGGCCAGTCCTTGATGTCTCACCTCCCTGTGCACAGTCAATGATGTCCCACCTCTCTGTGATCAGTCATTGATGTTCCACCTCCCTGTGATCAGTCCTTTATGTTCCATCTCCCCTGGGATCAGTCCTTGATGTCCCACCTCCCTGTGATCAGTCCTTGATGTCCCACCTCCCCGTGATCAGCTCTGACGTTCCATCTCCCCTGGGATCAGTCCTTGATGTTCCACCCCCCTGTGATCAGTCCTTGATGTTCCATTTCCACTGAGATCAGTCCTTGATGTTCACTTCACTGTGATCAGTCCTTGTTGTTCACCTCCCTATGATCAGTCCTTGATATCACACCTCCCTGTGATCAGTCCTTGATGTTACACCTACCTGTCATCAGTCTTTGATGTTACACCTACCTGTCATCAGTCTTTGATGTCCCACCTCCCTGTCATCAGTCCTTGATGCTCCACCTCCCTGTGATCAATCCGTGACTCCACCTCCCTGTGATCAGTCCTTGATGCTCCACCTCCCTGTGATCAGTCCTTTCTGTCCCCCCTCCCCTGTGATCTGTCCTTGATGTCCCACCTCCCCTCTGATCAGTCCTTGATGTCCCACCTCCCTCTGATCAGTCCTTGATGATCCACCTCCCCGTGATCAGTCCTTAATGTTCTAACTCCCCTGTGACCAGTCCTTGATGCTCCAACTTCCCTGTGATCAGTCATTGATGTCCACCTCCCTGTGATCAGTCCTTGATGTTCACTTCCCTGTGATCAGTCCTTGTTGTTCACCTCCCCTCGGATCAGTCCTTGATGTCCCACCTCCCTCTGATCAGTCCTTGATGATCCACCTCCCCGTGATCAGTCCTTAATGTTCTAACTCCCCTGTGACCAGTCCTTGATGCTCCAACTTCCCTGTGATCAGTCCTTGATGTTACACCTACCTGTCATCAGTCTTTGATGTCCCACCTCCCTGTCATCAGTCCTTGATGCTCCACCTCCCTGTGATCAATCCATGATGTTCCACCTCCCTGTGATCAGTCCTTGATGCTCCACCTCCCTGTGATCAGTCCTTTCTGTCCCCCCTCCCCTGTGATCTGTCCTTGATGTCCCACCTCCCCTCTGATCAGTCCTTGATGTCCCACCTCCCTCTGATCAGTCCTTGATGATCCACCTCCCCGTGATCAGTCCTTAATGTTCTAACTCCCCTGTGACCAGTCCTTGATGCTCCAACTTCCCTGTGATCAGTCCTTGATGTTACACCTACCTGTCATCAGTCTTTGATGTCCCACCTCCCTGTCATCAGTCCTTGATGCTCCACCTCCCTGTGATCAATCCATGATGCTCCACCTCCCTGTGATCAGTCCTTGATGCTCCACCTCCCTGTGATCAGTCCTTTCTGTCCCCCCTCCCCTGTGATCTGTCCTTGATGTCCCACCTCCCCTCTGATCAGTCCTTGATGTCCCACCTCCCTCTGATCAGTCCTTGATGATCCACCTCCCCGTGATCAGTCCTTAATGTTCTAACTCCCCTGTGACCAGTCCTTGATGCTCCACCTTCCTGTGATCAGTCATTGATGTCAACCTCCCTGTGATCATTCCTTGATGTTCCACATCCCTGTGATCAGTCCTTGATGTCCCACATCCCTCTGATCAGTCCTTGATGTCCCAACTCCCCTCTGATCAGTCCTTGCTGTCCCCCCTCCCCTGTGATCTGTCCTTGATGTCCCACCTCCCCTCTGATCAGTCCTTGATGTCCCATTTCCCTCTTGATCAGTCCATGATGTCCCACCTCCCCTGTGCTCAGTCCTGGATGTTGCACCTCCCGGTGATCAGTCCTTGATGTCCCACCTCCCTGTGATCAGTCCTTGATGTTCACCTCCCTGTGATCAGTTCTTGATGCACCACCCTTTCCTGTGATCAGTCCTTGAAGTTGCACCTTCCCTGTGATCAGTCCTTGATATCCCACTTCCCTCATGATTGGTCCTTGATGTCCCCCCTCTGCTTTGATCAGTCCTTGACGTCCCACATTTGCTGTGGCCAGTCCTTGATGTCTCACCTCCCTGTGCACAGTCAATGATGTCCCACCTCTCTGTGATCAGTCATTGATGTTCCACCTCCCTGTGATCAGTCCTTGATGTTCCATCTCCCCTGGGATCAGTCCTTGATGTCCCACCTCCCTGTGATCAGTCCTTGATGTCCCACCTCCCCGTGATCAGCCCTGACGTTCCATCTCCCCTGGGATCAGTCCTTGATGTTACA
Source organism: Ambystoma mexicanum (assembly GCF_040938575.1). Classification (NCBI taxonomy): domain Eukaryota; kingdom Metazoa; phylum Chordata; class Amphibia; order Caudata; family Ambystomatidae; genus Ambystoma; species Ambystoma mexicanum. The sequence goes on along the minus strand of NC_090938.1, from coordinate 13,625,826 downwards.
CCTACCTGTCATCAGTCTTTGATGTTACACCTACCTGTCATCAGTCTTTGATGTCCCACCTCCCTGTCATCAGTCCTTGATGCTCCACCTCCCTGTGATCAATCCGTGATGCTCCACCTCCCTGTGATCAGTCCTTGATGCTCCACCTCCCTGTGATCAGTCCTTTCACTCCCCCCTCCCCTGTGATCTGTCCTTGATGTCCCACCTCCCCTCTGATCAGTCCTTGATGTCCCACCTCCCTCTGATCAGTCCTTGATGATCCACCTCCCCGTAATCAGTCCTTAATGTTCTAACTCCCCTGTGACCAGTCCTTGATGCTCCAACTTCCCTGTGATCAGTCCTTGATGTTCCATTTCCCCTGAGATCAGTCCTTGATGTTCACTTCCCTGTGATCAGTCCTTGTTCACCTCCCTATGATCAGTCCTTGATATCACACCTCCCTGTGATCAGTCCTTGATGTTACACCTACCTGTCATCAGTCTTTGATGTTACACATACCTGTCATCAGTCTCTGATGTCCCACCTCCCTGTCATCAGTCCTTGATGCTCCACCTCCCTGTGATCAGTCCTTGATGCTCCACCTCCCTGTGATCAGTCCTTTCTGTCCCCCCTCCCCTGTGATCTGTCCTTGATGTCCCACCTCCCCTCTGATCAGTCCTTGATGTCCCACCTCCCTCTGATCAGTCCTTGATGATCCACCTCCCCGTGATCAGTCCTTAATGTTCTAACTCCCCTGTGACCAGTCCTTGATGCTCCACCTTCCCTGTGATCAGTCATTGATGTCCACCTCCCTGTGATCAGTCCTTGATGTTCACTTCCCTGTGATCAGTCCTTGTTGTTCAACTCCCTATGATCAGTCCTTGATATCACACCTCCCTGTGATCAGTCCTTGATGTTACACCTACCTCTCATCAGTCGTTGATGTCCCACCTCCCTGTCATCAGTCCTTGATGCTCCACCTCCCTGTGATCAATCCATGATGCTCCACCTCCCTGTGATCAGTCCTTGATGCTCCACCTCCCTGTGATCAGTCCTTTCTGTCCCCCCTCCCCTGTGATCTGTCCTTGATGTCCCACCTCCCCTCTGATCAGTCCTTGATGTCCCACCTCCCTCTGATCAGTCCTTGATGATCCACCTCCCCGTGATCAGTCCTTAATGTTCTAACTCCCCTGTGACCAGTCCTTGATGCTCCACCTTCCCTGTGATCAGTCATTGATGTCCACCTCCCTGTGATCAGTCCTTGATGTTCCACATCCCTGTGATCAGTCCTTGATGTCCCACATCCCTCTGATCAGTCCTTGATGTCCCAACTCCCTTCTGATCAGTCCTTGCTGTCCCCCCTCCCCTGTGATCTGTCCTTGATGTCCCACCTCCCCTCTGATCAGTCCTTGATGTCCCATTTCCCTCTGATCAGTCCTTGATGATCCAGCTCCCTGTGATCAGTCCTTAATGTTCTAACTCCCTGTGATCAGTCCTTGATGTTCCAAATCCTTGTGATCAGTCCTTGATGTCCTCCTCCCTCTGATCAGTCCTTGATGTTGTACCTCACTGTGATCAGTCCTTGATGTACTAACCCCCTGTTATAAGTCCTTGATGTCCTCCTCCCTATGATCATTATTTGATGTGCCACCTCCATGTGATCAGTCCTTGATGTACCCCTCCCCGTGATCAGTCCTTGATGTTCTAACTCCCTGTGATCTTTCATTGATGTCCACCTCCTTGTGATCAGTCCTTGATGTCCTCCTCCCTATGATCAGTGATGTTCCACCTCCCTGTGATCAGTCCTTGATGTACCCCCTCCCTGTGATCAGTCCTTGATGTTCTAACCCCCTGCGATCATTCCTTGATGTTCCACCTCCTTGTGATCAGTCCTTGATGTCCCAACTCCCCTCTGATCAGTCCTTGCTGTCCCCCCTCCCCTGTGATCTGTCCTTGATGTCCCACCTCCCTGTGATCAGTCCTTGATGTCCCATTTCCCTCTGATCAGTCCTTGATGATCCCCCTCCCTGTGATCAGTCCTTGATGTTCTAACCCCCTGCGATCAGTCCTTGATGTTCCACCTCCTTGTGATCAGTCCTTAATGCCCCCTCCCTGTTATCAGTTCTTGATGTCCTCCTCCCTATGATCAGTCCCTGATGTTCCACCTCCCTGTGATCAGTTCTTGATGTCCCACCTCCCTGTGATCAGTCCTTGATGTTCTAACCCCCTGTGATCAGTCCTTAATGTTCCACCTCCTTGTGATCAGTCCTTAATGTCCCCTCCCTGTTATCAGTCCTTGATGTCCCACCTCCCTGTGATCAGTCCTTGATGTCCCACCTCTGCTGTGATCAGTGCTTGATGTCCCTCTCCCATGTGATCAGTCCTTAATCTCCCACCTCCCTCTGATCAGTCCTTGATGTCCCACCTCCCCTGTTATCAGTCCTTGATGCTCCACCTCCCTGTGATCAGTCCTTGATGTTCCACCTCCCTGTGATCAATCCTTGATGTCCCACCTCCCTGTGACCAGTCCTTGATGATCCACCTCCTCTGTGATCAGTCCTTAATGTTCCACCTCCCCGTGATCAGTCCTTGATGCTCCACCTCCCTGTGATCAGTCCTTGAAGCTCCACCTCCCCATGATCAGTCTTTGATGTCCCACCTCCATGTGATCAGTCTTTGATGTTCCACTTCCCTGTGATCAGTCTTTGATGTTCCACCTCCCCTTGTAATCCACCACTCATCCCGTGTGATCAGTCCTTGATGTCCATCCATACCCGTGATCAGTCCTTGATGTCCCACCTCGTCTGCGATCAGTCCTTGATGTTCCACCTCCCCGTGATCAGTCCTTGATGCTCCACCTCCCTGTGATCATTCCTTGATGCTCCACCTCCCTGTGATCAGTCCTTGATGTCCCACCTCCCTGTGATCAGTCCTTGATGTTCCATCTCCGCTGTGGCCAGTCCTTGATGTCTCACCTCCCTGTGATCAGTCCTTGATGTCCCACCTCCCTGTGATCAGTACTTGAGGTCCCCCTCCCTTTTGACCAGTCCTTGATTCTCCACCTTCCCTGTGATCAGTCATTAATGTCCACCTCCCAGTGATCAGTCCTTGATGTCCTCCTCATCATGATCAGTCCTTGATGTTCCACCTCCCTGTGATGAGTCCTTGATGTACCCCCTCCCCTGTTCTCAGTCCTTGATGTTTCACCTCCCTGTGATCAGTCCTTGATGTTCCATCTCCCTGGGATCAGTCCTTAATGTCCCGCCTCCACTCTGATCAGTCCTTGATGTCCTTCCTCCCTCTTCTCAGTCCTTGATGTTCCACCTCCCCGTGATAAGTCCTTAATGTTCTAACTCCCCTGTAATCAGTCCTTGATGTCTCACCTCCCTGTGATCAGTCCTTGATGTTCCACCTCCCTGAGATCATTCCTCGATGCTCTACCTCCCTATGATCAGTCCTTGATATACACATACCCTGTGATCAGTCCTTGATGCTCCACCTCCTTGTGATCAGTCTTTGATGTCCCACCTCTCTGTGATCAGTCCTTGATGTTCCACCTCCCGGTGATCAGTCCTTGATGTTCCACCTCCCTGTGATCTGACCTTGATGCTCCACCACCCCGTGATCAGTCCTTGATGTCCCACCTCCCTCTGATCAGTCCTTGATGTCCCACCTCCCCTCTGATCAGTCCTTGCTGTCCCCCTCCCCTGTGATCAGTCCTTGCAGTCCCCCCTCCCCTGTGATCAGTCATTGATGTTCCACCTCCCTATGATCAGTACTTGTTGTTCACCTCCCTATGATCAGTCCTTGATGTCACACCTCCCTGTGATCAGTCCTTGATGTTCAACCTCCCTGTGACCAGTCCTTGATGCTCCACCTCCCTCTGATCAGTCTTTGATGCTCCACCTCCCTATTATCAGTCCTTGATGTCCCACCTCCCCTCTGATCAGTCGTTGATGTCCCACCTCCCCTCTGACACCTCCCTCTGATCAGTCCTTGATACTCCACCTCCCCGTGAGCAGTCCTTAATGTTCTAACTCCACTCTGATCAGTCCTTGATTTCCCACCTCCCTGTGATCAGCCCTTTGTGCTCCACCCCCTTGTGATCAGTCCTTGATGTTCCACCTTCCTGTGATCATTCCTTGATGCTCCAATTCCCTGTGATCAGTCCTTGATGCTCCACCTCCCTGTGATCAGTCCTTGATGTCCCACCTCCCTGTGATCAGTCCTTGATGTTCCATCTCCGCTGTGGCCAGTCCTGGATGTCTCACCTCCCTGTGATCAGTCCTTGATGTCCCACCTCCCTGTGATCAGTCCTTGAGGTCCCCCTCCCCTTTGACCAGTCCTTGATTCTCAACCTTCCCTGTGATCAGTCATTGATGTCCACCACCCTGTGATCAGTCCTTGATGTCCTCCTCATCATGATCAGTCCTTGATGTTCCACCTCCTTGTGACCAGTCCTTGATGTCCGTCTCCCATGTGATCAGTCTTTATTCTCCCACCTCCTTCTAATCAGTCCTTGATGTCCCACCTCCCCTGTTATCAGTCCTTGATGCTCCACCTCCCCGTGATCAGTCCTTGATGTACCACCACCCGGTGATCGGTCCTTGATGTTCCACCTCTCTGTGATCTGACCTTGATGCTCCACCACCCTGTGATCAGTCCTTGATGTCCCACCTCCCTCTGATCAGTCCTTGATGTCCCACCTCCCCTCTGATCAGTCCTTGCTGTCCCCCCTCCCCTGTGATCAGTCCTTGCAGTCCCCATTCCCCTGTGATCAGTCATTGATGTTCCACCTCCCTGTGATCAGTTCTTGTTGTTCACCTCCCTACGATCAGTCCTTGATGTCACACCTCCCTTTGATCAGCCCTTGATGTTCCACCTCCCTGTGATCAGTCCTTGTTGTCCCACCTCCCTGTGATCAGTCCTTGATGCTCCACCTCCCTTTGATCAATCCTTGATGCTCCACTTCCCTCTGATCAGTCTTTGATGCTCCACCTCCCTGTTATCAGTCCTTGATGTCCCACCTCCCCTCTGATCAGTCGTTGATGTCCCACCTCCCCTCTGATCAGTCCTTGCTGTCCCCCCTCCCTTGTGATCAGTCCTTGATGTCCCACCTCCCCTCTGATCAGTCCTTGATGTCCCACCTCCCTCTGATCAGTCCTTGATACTCCACCTCCCCGTGAGCAGTCCTTAAAGTTCTAACTCCCCTGTGATCAGTCCTTGATTTCCCATCTCCCTGTGATCAGCCCTTCGTGCTCCAACCCCTTGTGATCAATCCTTGATGTTCCACCTTCCTGTGATCATTCCTCGATGCTCCACCTCCCTGTGATCAGTCCTTGATGCTCCACCTCCCTGTGATCAGTCCTTGATGTCCCACCTCCCTGTGATCAGTCCTTGATGTTCCATCTCCGCTGTGGCCAGTCCTGGATGTCTCACCTCCCTGTGATCAGTCCTTGATGTCCCACTTCCCTGTGATCAGTCCTTGAGGTCCCCCTCCCCTTTGACCAGTCCTTGATTCTCCACCTTCCCTGTGATCAGTCATTGATGTCCACCTCCCTGTGATAAGTCCTTGATGTCCTCCTCATCATGATCAGTCCTTGATGTTCCACCTCCTTGTGACCAGTCCTTGATGTACCCCCTCCCTGTGATGAATCCTTGATGTTCTAACTCCCTGTGATCAGCCCTCGATGTTCCACCTCCTTGTGATCAGTCCTTGATGTCCGTCTCCCATGTGATCAGTCTTTATTCTCCCACCTCCCTCTGATCAGTCCTTGATGTTCCCCCTCCCTTGTGATCAGTCCTTGATGTTCCACCTCCCAGTGATCAATCCTTGATGTCCCACCTCCCTGTGATCAGTCCTTGATGCTACACCTCCCTCAGATCAGTCCTTGATGTTCACCTCCCTGTGATCAGTCCTTGATGTTCACCTCCCTGTGATCAGTCCTTGATGCTCCACCTTCCTGTGATCGGTCCTTGATGCTCCATCTCCCCTGTGATCAGTCCTTGATATCTCACTTCCCTCTTGATCAGTCCTTGATGTCCCACCTCCCCTGTGATTAGTCCTTGATGCTCCACCTCCCTGTGATCAGTCCTTGATGTCCCCCCTCCCTGTGACCAGTCCTTGATGCTCCACCTCCCTGTTATCAGTCCTTGATGTCCCACCTCCCCTCTGATCAGTCGTTGATGTCCCACCTCCCCTCTGATCAGTCCTTGCTGTCCCCCCTCCCTTGTGATCAGTCCTTGATGTCCCACCTCCCCTCTGATCAGTCCTTGATGTCCCACCTCCCTCTGATCAGTCCTTGATACTCCACCTCCCCGTGAGCAGTCCTTAAAGTTCTAACTCCCCTGTGATCAGTCCTTGATTTCCCATCTCCCTGTGATCAGCCCTTCGTGCTCCAACCCCTTGTGATCAATCCTTGATGTTCCACCTTCCTGTGATCATTCCTCGATGCTCCACCTCCCTGTGATCAGTCCTTGATGCTCCACCTCCCTGTGATCAGTCCTTGATGTCCCACCTCCCTGTGATCAGTCCTTGATGTTCCATCTCCGCTGTGGCCAGTCCTGGATGTCTCACCTCCCTGTGATCAGTCCTTGATGTCCCACTTCCCTGTGATCAGTCCTTGAGGTCCCCCTCCCCTTTGACCAGTCCTTGATTCTCCACCTTCCCTGTGATCAGTCATTGATGTCCACCTCCCTGTGATAAGTCCTTGATGTCCTCCTCATCATGATCAGTCCTTGATGTTCCACCTCCTTGTGACCAGTCCTTGATGTACCCCCTCCCTGTGATGAATCCTTGATGTTCTAACTCCCTGTGATCAGCCCTCGATGTTCCACCTCCTTGTGATCAGTCCTTGATGTCCGTCTCCCATGTGATCAGTCTTTATTCTCCCACCTCCCTCTGATCAGTCCTTGATGTTCCCCCTCCCTTGTGATCAGTCCTTGATGTTCCACCTCCCAGTGATCAATCCTTGATGTCCCACCTCCCTGTGATCAGTCCTTGATGCTACACCTCCCTCAGATCAGTCCTTGATGTTCACCTCCCTGTGATCAGTCCTTGATGTTCACCTCCCTGTGATCAGTCCTTGATGCTCCACCTTCCTGTGATCGGTCCTTGATGCTCCATCTCCCCTGTGATCAGTCCTTGATATCTCACTTCCCTCTTGATCAGTCCTTGATGTCCCACCTCCCCTGTGATTAGTCCTTGATGCTCCACCTCCCTGTGATCAGTCCTTGATGTCCCCCCTCCCTGTGACCAGTCCTTGATGCTCCACCTCCCGGTCATCAGTCCTTGATGTTCACTTCCCTGTGATCAGTCCTTGATGTTCACCTCCCTGTGATCAGTCATTGATGCTCCATCTCCCCTTTGATCAGTCCATGATATCCCACTTCCCTCTTGATCAGTCTATGATGTCCCATCTCCCCTGGGATCAGTCCTTGATGTTCCACCTCCCGGTGATCAGTCCTTGATGTCCCACCTCCCTGTGATCAGTCCTTGATATTCACCTCCCTGTGATCAGTTCTTGATGCACCACCCTTTCCTGTGATCAGTCCTTGAAGTTCCACTTTCCCTGTGATCAGTCCTTGATATCCCACTTCCCTCATGATCGGTCCTTGATGTCCCCCCTCTGCTATGATCAGTCCTTGATGTCCCACATTTGCTGTGGCCAGTCCTTGATGTCTCACCTCCCTGTGCACAGTCAATGATGTCCCACCTTCCTGTGATCAGTCCGTGATGTCCCACCTCCCCTTGATCAGTCCTTGATGTTCCATCTCCCCTGGATCAGTCCTTGATGTCCCACCTCCCTGTGATCAGTCCTTGATGTCCCACCTTCCCGTGATCAGTCATTGATGCTCCACCTCCCCTTTGATCAGTCCATGATATCCCACTTCCCTCTTGGTCAGTCTATGATGTCCCATCTCCCCTGGGATCAGTCCTTGATGTTCCACCTCCCGGTGATCAGTCCTTGATGTCCCACCTCCCTGTGATCAGTCCTTGATATTCACCTCCCTGTGATCAGTTCTTTATGCACCACCCTTTCCTGTGATCAGTCCTTGAAGTTCCACTTTCCCTGTGATCAGTCCTTGATATCCCACTTCCCTCATGATCGGTCCTTGATGTCCCCCCTCTGCTATGATCAGTCCTTGATGTCCCACATTTGCTGTGGCCAGTCCTTGATGTCTCACCTCCCTGTGCACAGTCAATGATGTCCCACCTTCCTGTGATCAGTCCGTGATGTCCCACCTCCCCTTGATCAGTCCTTGATGTTCCATCTCCCCTGGGATCAGTCCTTGATGTCCCACCTCCCTGTGATCAGTCCTTGATGTCCCACCTTCCCGTGATCAGCCCTGACGTTCCATCTCCCCTGGGATCAGTCCTTGATGTTCCACCTCCCTGTGATCAGTCCTTGATGTTCCATTTCCCCTGGGATCAATCCTTGATGTTCACTTCCCTGTGATCAGTCCTTGTTGTTCACCTCCCTATGATCAGTCCTTGATATCACACCTCCCTGTGATCAGTCGTTGATGTTACACCTACCTGTCATCAGTCTTTGATGTCCCACCTCCCTGTCATCAGTCCTTGATGCTCCAACTCCCTGTGATCAATCCGTGATGCTCCACCTCCCTGTGATCAGTCCTTGATGCTCCACCTCCCTGTGATCAGTCCTTTCTGTCCCCCCTCACCTGTGATCTGTCCTTGATGTCCCACCTCCCCTCTGATCAGTCCTTGATGTCCCACCTCCCTCTGATCAATCTGTGATGCTCCACCTCCCTGTGATCAGTCCTTGATGTTCCACATCCCTGTGATCAGTCCTTGATGTCCCAAATCCCTATGATCAGTCCTTGATGTCCCAACTCCCCTCTGATCAGTCCTTGCTGTCCCCCCTCCCCTGTGATCTGTCCTTGATGTCCCACCTCCCCTCTGATCAGTCCTTGATGTCCCATTTCCCTCTGATCAGTCCTTGGTGATCCACCTCCCTGTGATCAGTCCTTAATGTTCTAACTCCCTGTGATCAGTCCTTGATGTTCCACCTCCTTGTGATCAGTCCTTGATGTCCTCCTCCCTATGATCAGTCCTTGATGTTGTACCTCCCTGTGATCAGTCCTTGATGTACTAACTCCCTGTTATAAGTCCTTGATGTCCTCCTCCCTATGATCAGTCCTTGAAGTGCCACCTCCATGTGATCAGTCCTTGATGTACCCCTCCCCGTGATCAGTCCTTGATGTTCTAAATCCCTGTGATCAGTCAATGATGTCCACCTCGTTGTGATCAGTCCTTGGTGTCCTCCTCCCTATGATTAGTCCTTGATGTTCCACCTCCCTGTGACCAGTCCTTGATGTACCCCCTCCCTGTGATCAGTCCTTGATGTTCTAACCCCCTGCGATCAGTCCTTGATGTTCCACCTCCTTGTGATCAGTCCTTAATGCCCCCTCCCTGTTATCAGTTCTTGATGTCCTCCTCCCTATGATCAGTCCTTGATGTTCCATCTCCTTGTGATCAGTCCTTAATGCCCCCTCCCTGTTATCTGTCCTTGATGTCCCACCTCCCTGTGATCAGTCCTTGATGTCCCACCTCAGCTGTGATCAGTGCTTGATGTCCCTCTTCCCTTGTGATCATTCCATAATCTCCCACCTCCCTCTGATCAGTCCTTGATGTCCCACCTCCCCTGTTATCAGTCCTTGATACTCCACCTCCCTGTGATCAGTCCTTGATGTTCCACCTCCCTGTGATCAATCCTTGATGTCCCACCTCCATGTGACCAGTCCTTGAGGCTCCACCTCCTCTGTGATCAGTCCTTGATGTTCTAGCTCCCCCGTGATCAGTCCTTGATGCTCCACCTCCCTGTGATCAGTCCTTGAAGCTCCACCTCCCCCATGATCAGTCTTTGATGTCCCACCTCCATGTGATCAGTCCTTGATGTTCCACTTCCCTGTGATCAGTCTTTGATGTTCCACCTCCCCTTGCAATCCACCACTCATCCCCTGTGATCAGTCCTTGATGTCCGTCCTCACCCGTGATCAGTCCTTGATGTCCCACCTCCCCTGCGATCAGTCCTTGATGTTCCACCTCCCCGTGATCAGTCCTTGATGCTCCACCTCCCTGTGATCAGTCCTTGATGCTCCACCTCCCTGTGATCAGTCCTTGATGTCCCACCTCCCCTCTGATCAGTCCTTGATGTCCCACCTCCCTCTGATCAGTCCTTGATGATCCACCTCCCCGTGATCAGTCCTTAATGTTCTAACTCCCCTGTGACCAGTCCTTGATGCTCCACCTCCCCTGTGATCAGTCATTGATGTCCACCTCCCTGTGATCAGTCCTTGATATTCCACATCCCTGTGATCAGTCCTTGATGTCCCACATCCCTCTGATCAGTCCTTGATGTCCCAACTCCCCTCTGATCAGTCCTTGCTGTGCCCCCTCCCCTGTGATCTGTCCTTGATGTCCCACCTCCCCTCTGATCAGTCCTTGGTGTCCCATTTCCCTCTGATCAGTCCTTGATGATCCACCTCCCTGTGATCAGTCCTTAATGTTCTAACTCCCTGTGATCAGTCCTTAATGTTCCACCTCCTTGTGATCAGTCCTTGATGTCCTCCTCCCTATGATCAGTCCTTGATGTTGTACCTCCCTGTGATCAGTCCTTGATGTACTAACTCCCTGTTATAAGTCCTTGATGTCCTCCTCCCTATGATCAGTCCTTGATGTGCCACCTCCATGTGATCAGTCCTTGATGTACCCCTCCCCGTGATCAATCCTTGATGTTCTAACTCCCTGTGATCAGTCATTGATTTCCACCTCCTTGTGATCAGTCCTTGATGTCCTCCTCCCTATGATCAGTCCTTGATGTTCACCTCCCTGTGATCAGTCCTTGATGCTCCACCTTCCTGTGATCGGTCCTTGATGCTCCATCTCCCCTGTGATCAGTCCTTGATATCTCACTTCCCTCTTGATCAGTCCTTGATGTCCCACCTCCCCTGTGATTAGTCCTTGATGCTCCACCTCCCTGTGATCAGTCCTTGATGTCCCCCCTCCCTGTGACCAGTCCTTGATGCTCCACCTCCCGGTCATCAGTCCTTGATGTTCACTTCCCTGTGATCAGTCCTTGATGTTCACCTCCCTGTGATCAGTCATTGATGCTCCATCTCCCCTTTGATCAGTCCATGATATCCCACTTCCCTCTTGATCAGTCTATGATGTCCCATCTCCCCTGGGATCAGTCCTTGATGTTCCACCTCCCGGTGATCAGTCCTTGATGTCCCACCTCCCTGTGATCAGTCCTTGATATTCACCTCCCTGTGATCAGTTCTTGATGCACCACCCTTTCCTGTGATCAGTCCTTGAAGTTCCACTTTCCCTGTGATCAGTCCTTGATATCCCACTTCCCTCATGATCGGTCCTTGATGTCCCCCCTCTGCTATGATCAGTCCTTGATGTCCCACATTTGCTGTGGCCAGTCCTTGATGTCTCACCTCCCTGTGCACAGTCAATGATGTCCCACCTTCCTGTGATCAGTCCGTGATGTCCCACCTCCCCTTGATCAGTCCTTGATGTTCCATCTCCCCTGGGATCAGTCCTTGATGTCCCACCTCCCTGTGATCAGTCCTTGATGTCCCACCTTCCCGTGATCAGTCATTGATGCTCCACCTCCCCTCTGATCAGTCCATGATATCCCACTTCCCTCTTGGTCAGTCTATGATGTCCCATCTCCCCTGGGACCAGTCCTTGATGTTCCACCTCCCGGTGATCAGTCCTTGATGTCCCACCTCCCTGTGATCAGTCCTTGATATTCACCTCCCTGTGATCAGTTCTTGATGCACCACCCTTTCCTGTGATCAGTCCTTGAAGTTCCACTTTCCCTGTGATCAGTCCTTGATATCCCACTTCCCTCATGATCGGTCCTTGATGTCCCCCCTCTGCTATGATCAGTCCTTGATGTCCCACATTTGCTGTGGCCAGTCCTTGATGTCTCACCTCCCTGTGCACAGTCAATGATGTCCCACCTTCCTGTGATCAGTCCGTGATGTCCCACCTCCCCTTGATCAGTCCTTGATGTTCCATCTCCCCTGGGATCAGTCCTTGATGTCCCACCTCCCTGTGATCAGTCCTTGATGTCCCACCTTCCCGTGATCAGCCCTGACGTTCCATCTCCCCTGGGATCAGTCCTTGATGTTCCACCTCCCTGTGATCAGTCCTTGATGTTCCATTTCCCCTGGGATCAATCCTTGATGTTCACTTCCCTGTGATCAGTCCTTGTTGTTCACCTCCCTATGATCAGTCCTTGATATCACACCTCCCTGTGATCAGTCGTTGATGTTACACCTACCTGTCATCAGTCTTTGATGTCCCACCTCCCTGTCATCAGTCCTTGATGCTCCACCTCCCTGTGATCAATCCGTGATGCTCCACCTCCCTGTGATCAGTCCTTGATGCTCCACCTCCCTGTGATCAGTCCTTTCTGTCCCCCCTCCCCTGTGATCTGTCCTTGATGTCCCACCTCCCCTCTGATCAGTCCTTGAGTTCCCACCTCCCTCTGATCAATCTGTGATGCTCCACCTCCCTGTGATCAGTCCTTGATGTTCCACATCCCTGTGATCAGTCCTTGATGTCCCAAATCCCTATGATCAGTCCTTGATGTCCCAACTCCCCTCTGATCAGTCCTTGCTGTCCCCCCTCCCCTGTGATCTGTCCTTGATGTCCCACCTCCCCTCTGATCAGTCCTTGATGTCCCATTTCCCTCTGATTAGTCCTTGGTGATCCACCTCCCTGTGATCAGTCCTTAATGTTCTAACTCCCTGTGATCAGTCCTTGATGTTCCACCTCCTTGTGATCAGTCCTTGATGTCCTCCTCCCTATGATCAGTCCTTGATGTTGTACCTCCCTGTGATCAGTCCTTGATGTACTAACTCCCTGTTATAAGTCCTTGATGTCCTCCTCCCTATGATCAGTCCTTGAAGTGCCACCTCCATGTGATCAGTCCTTGATGTACCCCTCCCCGTGATCAGTCCTTGATGTTCTAAATCCCTGTGATCAGTCAATGATGTCCACCTCGTTGTGATCAGTCCTTGGTGTCCTCCTCCCTATGATTAGTCCTTGATGTTCCACCTCCCTGTGACCAGTCCTTGATGTACCCCCTCCCTGTGATCAGTCCTTGATGTTCTAACCCCCTGCGATCAGTCCTTGATGTTCCACCTCCTTGTGATTAGTCCTTAATGCCCCCTCCCTGTTATCAGTTCTTGATGTCCTCCTCCCTATGATCAGTCCTTGATGTTCCATCTCCTTGTGATCAGTCCTTAATGCCCCCTCCCTGTTATCTGTCCTTGATGTCCCACCTCCCTGTGATCAGTCCTTGATGTCCCACCTCAGCTGTGATCAGTGCTTGATGTCCCTCTCCCATGTGATCATTCCATAATCTCCCACCTCCCTCTGATCAGTCCTTGATGTCCCACCTCCCCTGTTATCAGTCCTTGATACTCCACCTCCCTGTGATCAGTCCTTGATGTTCCACCTCCCTGTGATCAATCCTTGATGTCCCACCTCCATGTGACCAGTCCTTGAGGCTCCACCTCCTCTGTGATCAGTCCTTGATGTTCTAGCTCCCCCGTGATCAGTCCTTGATGCTCCACCTCCCTGTGATCAGTCCTTGAAGCTCCACCTCCCCCATGATCAGTCTTTGATGTCCCACCTCCATGTGATCAGTCCTTGATGTTCCACTTCCCTGTGATCAGTCTTTGATGTTCCACCTCCCCTTGCAATCCACCACTCATCCCCTGTGATCAGTCCTTGATGTCCGTCCTCACCCGTGATCAGTCCTTGATGTCCCACCTCCCCTGCGATCAGTCCTTGATGTTCCACCTCCCCGTGATCAGTCCTTGATGCTCCACCTCCCTGTGATCAGTCCTTGATGCTCCACCTCCCTGTGATCAGTCCTTGATGTCCCACCTCCCCTCTGATCAGTCCTTGATGTCCCACCTCCCTCTGATCAGTCCTTGATGATCCACCTCCCCGTGATCAGTCCTTAATGTTCTAACTCCCCTGTGACCAGTCCTTGATGCTCCACCTCCCCTGTGATCAGTCATTGATGTCCACCTCCCTGTGATCAGTCCTTGATGTTCCACATCCCTGTGATCAGTCCTTGATGTCCCACATCCCTCTGATCAGTCCTTGATGTCCCAACTCCCCTCTGATCAGTCCTTGCTGTGCCCCCTCCCCTGTGATCTGTCCTTGATGTCCCACCTCCCCTCTGATCAGTCCTTGGTGTCCCATTTCCCTCTGATCAGTCCTTGATGATCCACCTCCCTGTGATCAGTCCTTAATGTTCTAACTCCCTGTGATCAGTCCTTAATGTTCCACCTCCTTGTGATCAGTCCTTGATGTCCTCCTCCCTATGATCAGTCCTTGATGTTGTACCTCCCTGTGATCAGTCCTTGATGTACTAACTCCCTGTTATAAGTCCTTGATGTCCTCCTCCCTATGATCAGTCCTTGATGTGCCACCTCCATGTGATCAGTCCTTGATGTACCCCTCCCCGTGATCAATCCTTGATGTTCTAACTCCCTGTGATCAGTCATTGATGTCCACCTCCTTGTGATCAGTCCTTGATGTCCTCCTCCCTATGATCAGTCCTTGATGTTCCACCTCCCTGTGATCAGTCCTTGATGTACCCCCTCCCTGTGATCAGTCCTTGATGTTCTAACCCCCTGCGATCAGTCCTTGATGTTCCACCTCCTTGTGATCAGTCCTTAATGCCCCCTCCCTGTTATCAGTTCTTGATGTCCTCCTCCCTATGATCAGTCCTTGATGTTCCACCTCCCTGTGATCAGTCCTTGATGTCCCACCTCCCTGTGATCAGTCCTTGATGTTCTAACCCCCTGTGATCAGTCCTTGATGTTCCACCTCCTTGTGATCAGTCCTTAATGCCCCATCCCTGTTATCAGTCCTTGATGTCCCACCTCCCTGTGATCAGTCCTTGATGTCCCACCTCTGCTGTGATCAGTGCTTGATGTCCCTCTCCCATGTGATCAGTCCTTAATCTCCCACCTCCCTCTGATCAGTCCTTGATGTCCCACCTCCCTTGTTATCAGTCCTTGATGCTCCACCTCCCTGTGATCAGTCCTTGATGTTCCACCTCCCTGTGATCAATCCTTGATGTCCCACCTCCCTGTGACCAGTCCTTGATGCTCCACCTCCTCTGTGATCAGTCCTTGATGTTCCAGCTCCCCAGTGATCAGTCCTTGAGGCTCCACCTCCCTGTGATCAGTCCTTGAAGCACCACCTCCCCCATGATCAGTCTTTGATGTCCCACCTTAATTTGATCAGTCCTTGATGTTCCACTTCCCTGTGATCAGTCTTTGATGTTCCATCTCCCCTTTTGATCCACCACTCATCCCCTGTGATCAGTCCTTGATGTTCCACCTCCCCGTGATCAGTCCTTGATGTCCCACCTCCCTGTGATCAGTCCTTGAGGTCCCCCTCCCCTTTGACCAGTCCTTGATTCTCCACCATCCCTGTGATCAGTCATTGATGTCCACCTCCCTGTGATCAGTCCTTGATGTCCTCCTCATCATGATCAGTCCTTGATGTTCCACCTCCCTGTGATCAGTCCTTGATGTACCCCCTCCCTGTGATGAATCCTTGATGTTCTAACTCTCTGTGATCTGCCCTTGATGGTCTACCTCTTTGTGATCAGTCCTTGATGTCTGTCTGCCATGTGATCAGTCTTTAATCTCCCACCTCCCTCTGATCAGTTCTTGATGTCCCACCTCCCCTGTTATCAGTCCTTGATGCTCCACCTCCCCGTGATCAGTCCTTGATGTTCCACCTCCCTGTGATCAATCCTTGATGCCCCACCTCCCTGTGATCAGTCCTTCATGCTCCACCTGACTTTGATCAGTCCTTGATGCTCCACCTCCCTTTGATCAGTCCTTGATGGCCCCCCTCCCTGTGACCAGTCCTTGATGCTCCACCTCCCTCTGATCTGTCCTTGATGTTCACCTCCCTGTGATCAGTCCTTGATGTTCACCTCCCTGTGATCAGTCCTTGATGCTCCACCTTCCTGTGATCGGTCCTTGATGCTCCACCTCCCCTGTGATCAGTCCTTGATATCTCACTTCCCTCTTGATCAGTCCTTGATGTCCCACCTCCCCTGTGATCAGTCCTTGATGCTCCACCTCCCTGTGATCAGTCCTTGATGTCCCCCTCCCTGTGACCAGTCCTTGATGCTCCACCTCCCTGTCATCAGTCCTTGATGTTCACCTCCCTGTGATCAGTCCTTGATGTTCAGCTCCCTGTGATCAGTCATTGATGCCCCACCTCCCTGTGATCAGTCCTTCATGCTCCACCTGACTTTGATCAGTCCTTGATGCTCCACCTCCCTTTGATCAGTCCTTGATGGCCCCCCTCCCTGTGACCAGTCCTTGATGCTCCACCTCCCTCTGATCTGTCCTTGATGTTCACCTCCCTGTGATCAGTCCTTGATGTTCACCTCCCTGTGATCAGTCCTTGATGCTCCACCTTCCTGTGATCGGTCCTTGATGCTCCACCTCCCCTGTGATCAGTCCTTGATATCTCACTTCCCTCTTGATCAGTCCTTGATGTCCCACCTCCCCTGTGATCAGTCCTTGATGCTCCACCTCCCTGTGATCAGTCCTTGATGTCCCCCTCCCTGTGACCAGTCCTTGATGCTCCACCTCCCTGTCATCAGTCCTTGATGTTCACCTCCCTGTGATCAGTCCTTGATGTTCACCTCCCTGTGATCAGTCATTGATGCTCCATCTCCCTGTGATTGGTCCTTGATGGTCCACCTCCCCCTTGATCAGTCCTTGATATCCCACTTCCCTCTTGATCAGTCCATGATGTCCCACCTTCCCTGTGATCAGTCCTCTATGTTCACCACCCTGTGATCAGTTATTGATGCACCACCCTTTCCTGTGATCAGTCCTTGAAGTTGCACCTCCCTGTGATCAGTCCTTGATGTCCCACCTCCCTGTGATCAGTCCTTGATGTTCCATCTCCGCTGTGGCCAGTCCTGGATGTCTTACCTCCCTGTGATCAGTCCTTGATGTCCCACCTCCCTGTGATCAGTCCTTGATTCCCCACCTTCCCTGTGATCAGTCATTGATGTCCACCTCCCTGTGATAAGTCCTTGATGTCCTCCTCATCATGACCAGTCCTTGATGTTCCAGCTCCTTGTGACCAGTCCTTGATGTACCCCCTCCCTGTGATGAATCCTTGATGTTCTAACTCCCTGTGATCAGCCCTTGATGTTCCACCTCCTTGTGATCAGTCCTTGATGTCCGTCTCCCATGTGATCAGTCTTTATTCTCCCACCTCCCTCTGATCAGTCCTTGATGTTCCCCCTCCCCTGTGATCAGTCCTTGATGTTCCACCTCCCAGTGATCAATCCTTGATGTCCCACCTCCCTGTGATCAGTCCTTCATGTTCCACCTGACTTTGATAAGTCCTTGATGGCCCCCTCCCTGTGACCAGTCCTTGATGCTCCACCTCCCTCAGATCAGTCCTTGATGTTCACCTCCCTGTGATCAGTCCTTGATGTTCACCTCCCTGTGATCAGTCCTTGATGCTCCACCTTCCTGTGATCGATTCTTGATGCTCCATCTCCCCTGTGATCAGTCCTTGATATCTCACTTCCCTCTTGATCAGTCCTTGATGTCCCACCTCCCCTGTGATTAGTCCTTGATGCTCCACCTCCCTGTGATCAGTCCTTGATGTCCCCCCTCCCTGTGACCAGTCCTTGATGCTCCACCTCCCGGTCATCAGTCCTTGATGTTCACCTCCCTGTGATCAGTCCTTGATGTTCACCTCCCTGTGATCAGTCATTGATGCTCCATCTCCCTGTGATTGGTCCTTGATGCTCCACCTCCCCTTTGATCAGTCCTTGATATCCCACTTCCCTCTTGATCAGTCTATGATGTCCCACCTCCCCTGTGCTCAGTCCTTGATGTTCCACCTCCCGGTGATCAGTCCTTGATGTCCCACCTCCCTGTGATCAGTCCTTGATAACCACCTCCCTGTGATCAGTTCTTGATGCACCACCCTTTCCTGTGATCAGTCCTTGAAGTTCCACTTTCCCTGTGATCAGTCCTTGATATCCCACTTCCCTCATGATCGGTCCTTGATGTCCCCCCTCTGCTATGATCAGTCCTTGATGTCCCACATTTGCTGTGGCCAGTCCTTGATGTCTCACCTCCCTGTGCACAGTCAATGATGTCCCACCTTCCTGTGATCAGTAAGTGATTTCCCACCTCCCCTTGATCAGTCCTTGATGTTCTATCTCCCCTGGGATCAGTCCTTGATGTCCCACCTCCCTGTGATCAGTCCTTGATGTCCCACCTCCCCGTGATCAGCCCTAACGTTCCATCTCCCCTGGGATCAGTCCTTGATGTTCCACCTCCCTGTGATCAGTCCTTGATGTTCCATTTCCCCTGGGATCAATCCTTGATGTTCACTTCCCTGTGATCAGTCCTTGTTGTTCACCTCCCTATGATCAGTCCTTGATATCACACCTCCCTGTGATCAGTCGTTGATGTTACACCTACCTGTCATCAGTCTTTGATGTCCCACCTCCCTGTCATCAGTCCTTGATGCTCCACCTCCCTGTAATCAATCCGTGATGCTCCACCTCCCTGTGATCAGTCCTTGATGCTCCACCTCCCTGTGATCAGTCCTTTCTGTCCCCCCTCCCCTGTGATCTGTCCTTGATGTCCCACCTCCCCTCTGATCAGTCCTTGATGTCCCACCTCCCTCTGATCAGTCCTTGATGTCCCACCTCCCTGTGATCAGTCCTTGATGTTCCACATCCCTGTGATCAGTCCTTGATGTCCCAAATCCCTATGATCAGTCCTTGATGTCCCAACTCCCCTCTGATCAGTCCTTGCTGTCCCCTCTCCCCTGTGATCTGTCCTTGATGTCCCACCTCCCCTCTGATCAGTCCTTGATGTCCCATTTCCCTCTGATCAGTCCTTGGTGATCCACCTCCCTGTGATCAGTCCTTAATGTTCTAACTCCCTGTGATCAGTCCTTGATGTTCCACCTCCTTGTGATCAGTCCTTGATGTCCTCCTCCCTATGATCAGTCCTTGATGTTGTACCTCCCTGTGATCAGTC
Organism: Ambystoma mexicanum; assembly: GCF_040938575.1. Taxonomy (NCBI): domain Eukaryota; kingdom Metazoa; phylum Chordata; class Amphibia; order Caudata; family Ambystomatidae; genus Ambystoma; species Ambystoma mexicanum. The sequence goes on along the minus strand of NC_090938.1, from coordinate 13,606,725 downwards.
CTTGATGTACTAACTCCCTGTTATAAGTCCTTGATGTCCTCCTCCCTATGATCAGTCCTTGAAGTGCCACCTCCATATGATCAGTCCTTGATGTACCCCTCCCCGTGATCAGTCCTTGATGTTCTAAATCCCTGTGATCAGTCAATGATGTCCACCTCCTTGTGATCAGTCCTTGATGTCCTCCTCCCTATGATCAGTCCTTGATGTTCCACCTCCCTGTGATCAGTCCTTGATGTACCCCCTCCCTGTGATCAGTCCTTGGTGTTCTAACCCCCTGCGATCAGTCCCTGATGTTCCACCTCCTTGTGATCAGTCCTTAATGCCCCCTCCCTGTTATCAGTTCTTGATGTCCTCCTCCCTATGATCAGTCCTTGATGTTCCATCTCCTTGTGATCAGTCCTTGATGTCCCACCTCTGCTGTGATCAGTGCTTGATGTCCCTCTCCCATGTGATCAGTCCATAATCTCCCACCTCCCTCTGATCAGTCCTTGATGTCCCACCTCCCCTGTGATCAGTCCTTGATGTCCCACCTCTGCTGTGATCAGTGCTTGATGTCCCTCTCCCATGTGATCAGTCCATAATCTCCCACCTCCCTCTGATCAGTCCTTGATGTCACACCTCCCCTGTTATCAGTCCTTGATACTCCACCTCCCTGTGATCAGTCCTTGATGTTCCACCTCCCTGTGATCAATCCTTGATGTCCCACCTCCCTGTGACCAGTCCTTGAGGCTCCACCTCCTCTGTGATCAGTCCTTGATGTTCCAGCTCCCCCGTGATCAGTCCTTGATGCTCCACCTCCCTGTGATCAGTCCTTGAAGCTCCACCTCCCCCATGATCAGTCTTTGATGTCCCACCTCCATGTGATCAGTCCTTGATGTTCCACTTCCCTGTGATCAGTCTTTGATGTTCCACCTCCCCTTGCAATCCACCACTCATCCCCTGTGATCAGTCCTTGATGTCCGTCCTCACCCGTGATCAGTCCTTGATGTCCCACCTCCACTGCGATCAGTCCTTGATGTTCCACCTCCCCGTGATCAGTCCTTGATGCTCCACCTCCCTTTGATCAGTCATTTATGCTCCACCTCCCTGTGATCAGTCCTTGAGGTCCCCCTCCCCTTTGACCAGTCCTTGATGTTCACCTCCCTGTGATCAGTCATTGATGCTCCATCTCCCTGTGATTGGTCCTTGATGCTCCACCTCCCCTTTGATCAGTCCGTGATATCCCACTTCCCTCTTGATCAGTCCATGATGTCCCACCTCCCCTGTGCTCAGTCCTTGATGTTCCACTGCCCGGTGATTAGTCCTTGATGGTCACCTCCCTGTGATCAGTTCTTGATGCACCACCCTTTCCTGTGATCAGTCCTTGAAGTTGCACCTTCCTTGTGATCAGTCCTTGATATCCCACTTCCCTCATGATCGGTCCTTGATGTCCCCCCTCTGCTATGATCAGTCCTTGATGTCCCACATTTGCTGTGGCCAGTCCTTGATGACTCACCTCCCTGTGCACAGTCAATGATGTCCCACCTTCCTGTGATCAGTCCGTGATGTCCCACCTCCCTTTGATCAGTCCTTGAAGTTCCATCTCCCCTGGGATCAGTCCTTGATGTTCCATCTCCCCTGGGAAAAGTCCTTGATGTCCCACCTCCCTGTGATCAGTCCTTGATGTCTCACCTCCCCGTGATCAGCCCTGACGTTCCATCTCCCCTGGGATCAGTCCTTGATGTTCCACCTCCCTGTGATCAGTCCTTGATGTTCCATTTCCTCTGGGATCAGTCCTTGATGTTCACTTCCCTGTGATCAGTCCTTGTTGTTCACCTCCCTATGATCAGTCCTTGATATCACACCTCCCTGTGATCAGTCCTTGATGTTACACCTACTTGTCATCAGTCATTGATGTCCCACCTCCCTGTCATCAGTCCTTGATGCTCCACCTCCCTGTGATCAATCCGTGATGCTCCACCTCCCTGTGATCAGTCCTTGATGCTCCACCTCACTGTGATCAGTCCTTTCTGTCCCCCATCCCCTGTGATCTGTCCTTGATGTCCCACCTCCCCTCTGATCAGTCCTTGATGTCCCACCTCCCTCTGATCAGTCCTTGATGATCCATCTCCCCGTGATCAGTCCTTAATGTTCTAACTCCCCTGTGACCAGTCCTTGATGCTCCACCTCCCCTGTGATCAGTCATTGATGTCCACCTCCCTGTGATCAGTCCTTGATGTTCCACATCCCTGTGATCAGTCCTTGATGTCCCACATCCCTCTGATCAGTCCTTGATGTCCCAACTCCCCTCTTATCAGTCCTTGCTGTGCCCCCTCCCCTGTGATCTGTCCTTGATGTCCCACCTCCCCTCTGATCAGTCCTTGATGTCCCATTTCCCTCTGATCAGTCCTTGATGATCCACCTCCCTGTGATCAGTCCTTAATGTTCTAACTCCCTGTGATCAGTCCTTGATGTTCCACCTCCTTGTGATCAGTCCTTGATGTCCTCCTCCCTATGATCAGTCCTTGATGTTGTACCTCCCTGTGATCAGTCCTTGATGTACTAACTCCCTGTTCTAAGTCCTTGATGTCCTCCTCCCTATGATCAGTCCTTGATGTGCCACCTCCATGTGATCAGTCCTTGATGTACCCCTCCCCGTGATCAATCCTTGATGTTCTAACTCCCTGTGATCAGTCATTGATGTCCACCTCCTTGTGATCAGTCCTTGATGTCCTCCTCCCTATGATCAGTCCTTGATGTTCCACCTCCCTGTGATCAGTCCTTGATGTACCCCCTCCCTGTGATCAGTCCTTGATGTTCTAACCCCCTGCGATCAGTCCTTGATGTTCCACCTCCTTGTGATCAGTCCTTAATGCCCCCTCCCTGTTATCAGTTCTTGATGTCCTCCTCCCTATGATCAGTCCTTGATGTTCCACCTCCCTGTGATCAGTCCTTGATGTCCCACCTCCCTGTGATCAGTCCTTGATGTTCTAACCCCCTGTGATCAGTCCTTGATGTTCCACCTCCTTGTGATCAGTCCTTAATGCCCCATCCCTGTTATCAGTCCTTGATGTCCCACCTCCCTGTGATCAGTCCTTGATGTCCCACCTCTGCTGTGATCAGTGCTTGATGTCCCTCTCCCATGTGATCAGTCCTTAATCTCCCACCTCCCTCTGATCACTCCTTGATGTCCCACCTCCCCTGTTATCAGTCCTTGATGCTCCACCTCCCTGTGATCAGTCCTTGATGTTCCACCTCCCTGTGATCAATCCTTGATGTCCCACCTCCCTGTGACCAGTCCTTGATGCTCCACCTCCTCTGTGATCAGTCCTTGATGTTCCAGCTCCCCGGTGATCAGACCTTGAGGCTCCACCTCCCTGTGATCAGTCCTTGAAGCACCACCTCCCCCATGATCAGTCTTTGATGTCCCACCTTAATTTGATCAGTCCTTGATGTTCCACTTCCCTGCGATCAGTCTTTGATGTTCCACCTCCCCTTGTGATCCACCACTCATCCCCTGTGATCAGTCCTTGATGTCCGTCCTCACCCGTAATCAGTCCTTGATGTCCCACCTCCCCTGCGATCAGTCCTTGATGTTCCACCTCCCCGTGATCAGTCCTTGATGCTCCACCTCCCTGTGATCAGTCCTTGATGCTCCACCTCCCTGTGATCAGTCCTTGATGTCCCACCTCCCTGTGATCAGTCCTTGATGTTCCATCTCCGCTGTGGCCAGTCCTTGATGTCTCACCTCCCTGTGATCAGTCCTTGAGGTCCCCCTCCCCTTTGACCAGTCCTTGATTCTCCACCATCCCTGTGATCAGTCATTGATGTCCACCTCCCTGTGATCAGTCCTTGATGTCCTCCTCATCATGATCAGTCCTTGATGTTCCACCTCCCTGTGATCAGTCCTTGATGTACCCCCTCCGTGTGATGAATCCTTGATGTTCTAACTCTCTGTGATCTGCCCTTGATGGTCTACCTCTTTGTGATCAGTCCTTGATGTCTGTCTGCCATGTGATCAGTCTTTAATCTCCCACCTCCCTCTGATCAGTCCTTGATGCCCCACCTCCCCTGTTATCAGTCCTTGATGCTCCACCTCCCCGTGATCAGTCCTTGATGTTCCACCTCCCTGTGATCAATCCTTGATGCCCCACCTCCCTGTGATCAGTCCTTCATGCTCCCCCTGACTTTGATCAGTCCTTGATGCTCCACCTCCCTTTGATCAGTCCTTGATGGCCCCCCTCCCTGTGACCAGTCCTTGATGCTCCACCTCCCTCTGATCAGTCCTTGATGTTCACCTCCCTGTGATCAGTCCTTGATGTTCACCTCCCTGTGATCAGTCATTGATGCCCCACCTTCCTGTGATCGGTCCTTGATGCTCCACCTCCCCTGTGATCAGTCCTTGATATCTCACTTCCCTCTTGATCAGTCCTTGATGTCCCACCTCCCCTGTGATCAGTCCTTGATGCTCCACCTCCCTGTGATCAGTCCTTGATGTCCCCCTCCCTGTGACCAGTCCTTGATGCTCCACCTCCCTGTCATCAGTCCTTGATGTTCACCTCCCTGTGATCAGTCCTTGATGTTCATCTCCCTGTGATCAGTCATTGATGCTCCATCTCCCTGTGATTGGTCCTTAATGCTCCACCTCCCCTTTGATCAGTCCTTGATATCCCATTTCCCTCTTGATCAGTCCATGATGTCCCTCCTCCCCTGTGCTCAGTCCTTGATGTTCCACCTCCCGGTGATCAGTGCTTGATGTCCCACCTCCCTGTGATCAGTCCTTGATGTTCACCACCCTGTGATCAGTTCTTGATGCACCACCCTTTCCTGTGATCAGTCCTTGAAGTTGCACCTTCCCTGTGATCAGTCCTTGATATCCCACTTCCCTCATGATCAGTCCTTGATGTCCCCCCTCTGCTATGATCAGTCCTTGATGTCTCACCTTTGCTGTGGCCAGTCCTTGATGTCTCACCTCCCTGCGCACAGTCTATGATGTCCCACCTTCCTGTGATCAGTCCTTGATGTCCCATCAACCTTTGATCAGTCCTTGATGTTCCATCTCTCCTGGGATCAGTCCTTGATGTCCCACCTCCCTGTGATCAGTCCTTGATGTCTCACCTCCCCGTGATCAGCCCTGATGTTCCATCTCCCTTGGGATCAGTCCTTGATGTTCCACCTCCCTGTGATCAGTCCTTGATGTTCCATCTCTCCTGGGATCAGTCCTTGATGTTCACTTCCCTGTGATCAGTCCTTGTTGTTCACCTCCCTATGATCAGTCCTTGATATCACACCTCCCTGTGATCAGTCCTTGATGTTACACCTACCTGTCATCAGTCCTTGATGTCCCACCTCCCTGTCATCAGTCCTTGATGCTCCACCTCCCTGTGATCAATCCGTGATGCTCCACCTCCCTGTCATCAGTCCTTGATGCTCCACCTCCCTGTGATCAGTCCTTTCTGTCCCCCCTCCCCTGTGATCTGTCCTTGATGTCCCACCTCCCCTCTGATCAGTCCTTGATGTCCCACCTCCCTCTGATCAGTCCTTGATGATCCACCTCCCTTTGATCAGTCCTTAATGTTCTAACTCCCCTGTGACCAGTCCTCGATGCTCCACCTCCCCTGTGATCAGTCATTGATATCCACCTCCCTGTGATCAGTCCTTGATGTTCCACCTCTCAGTGATCAGTCCTTGATGTTCCACCTCCCTGTGATCAGTCCTTGATGTTCCATCTCCACTGTGGCCAGTCCTTGATATCTCACCTCCCTGTGATCAGTCCTTGATGTCCCACCTCCCTGTGATCAGTCCTTGATGTCCCCCTCCCCTGTGACCAGTCCTTGATGCTCCACCTCCCCTGTGATCAGTCATTAATGTCCACCTCCCTGTGATCAGTCCTTGATGCCCCACCTCCCCTGTGATCAGTCCTTGATATCCCACTTCCCTCTTGACCAGTCCTTGATGTCCCACCTCCCCTGTGCTCAGTCCTTGATGTTTCACCTCCCTGTGATCAGTCCTTGATATCCCACCTCCCTGTGATCAGTCCTTGATGTTCCATCTCCACTGTGGCCAGTCCTTGATGTCTCACCTCCCTGTGATCAGTCCTTGATGCCCCACCTCCCTGTGATCAGTCCTTGATGTTCATCTCCCTGTGATCAGTCATTGATGCTCCATCTCCCTGTGATTGGTCCTTAATGCTCCACCTCCCCTTTGATCAGTCCTTGATATCCCATTTCCCTCTTGATCAGTCCATGATGTCCCACCTCCCCTGTGCTCAGTCCTTGATGTTCCACCTCCCGGTGATCAGTGCTTGATGTCCCACCTCCCTGTGATCAGTCCTTGATGTTCACCACCCTGTGATCAGTTCTTGATGCACCACCCTTTCCTGTGATCAGTCCTTGAAGTTGCACCTTCCCTGTGATCAGTCCTTGATATCCCACTTCCCTCATGATCAGTCCTTGATGTCCCCCCTCTGCTATGATCAGTCCTTGATGTCTCACCTTTGCTGTGGCCAGTCCTTGATGTCTCACCTCCCTGCGCACAGTCTATGATGTCCCACCTTCCTGTGATCAGTCCTTGATGTCCCACCAACCTTTGATCAGTCCTTGATGTTCCATCTCTCCTGGGATCAGTCCTTGATGTCCCACCTCCCTGTGATCAGTCCTTGATGTCTCACCTCCCCGTGATCAGCCCTGATGTTCCATCTCCCTTGGGATCAGTCCTTGATGTTCCACCTCCCTGTGATCAGTCCTTGATGTTCCATCTCTCCTGGGATCAGTCCTTGATGTTCACTTCCCTGTGATCAGTCCTTGTTGTTCACCTCCCTATGATCAGTCCTTGATATCACACCTCCCTGTGATCAGTCCTTGATGTTACACCTACCTGTCATCAGTCCTTGATGTCCCACCTCCCTGTCATCAGTCCTTGATGCTCCACCTCCCTGTGATCAATCCGTGATGCTCCACCTCCCTGTCATCAGTCCTTGATGCTCCACCTCCCTGTGATCAGTCCTTTCTGTCCCCCCTCCCCTGTGATCTGTCCTTGATGTCCCACCTCCCTCTGATCAGTCCTTGATGATCCACCTCCCTTTGATCAGTCCTTAATGTTCTAACTCCCCTGTGACCAGTCCTCGATGCTCCACCTCCCCTGTGATCAGTCATTGATGTCCACCTCCCTGTGATCAGTCCTTGATGTTCCACCTCTCAGTGATCAGTCCTTGATGTTCCACCTCCCTGTGATCAGTCCTTGATGTTCCATCTCCACTGTGGCCAGTCCTTGATATCTCACCTCCCTGTGATCAGTCCTTGATGTCCCACCTCCCTGTGATCAGTCCTTGATGTCCCCCTCCCCTGTGACCAGTCCTTGATGCTCCACCTCCCCTGTGATCAGTCATTAATGTCCACCTCCCTGTGATCAGTCCTTGATGCCCCACCTCCCCTGTGATCAGTCCTTGATATCCCACTTCCCTCTTGACCAGTCCTTGATGTCCCACCTCCCCTGTGCTCAGTCCTTGATGTTTCACCTCCCTGTGATCAGTCCTTGATATCCCACCTCCCTGTGATCAGTCCTTGATGTTCCATCTCCACTGTGGCCAGTCCTTGATGTCTCACCTCCCTGTGATCAGTCCTTGATGTCCCACCTCCCTGTGATCAGTCCTTGATATCCCCCTCCCTGTGACCAGTCCTTGATGCTCCACCTCCCCTGCGATCAGTCATTGATGTCCACCTCCCAGTGAGCAGTCCTTGATGTCCTCCTCCCTATGATCAGTCCTTGATGTACCCCCTCCCGTGATCAGTCCTTAATGTTCTAACTCTCTGTGATCAGTCCTTGATGTTCCACCTCCTTGTGATCAGTCCTTAATGCCCCCTCCCTGTTATCAGTCCTTGATGTCCCACCTCCTGTGATCAGTCCTTGATGTCCCACCTCTGCTGTGATCAGTCCTTGATGTCCCTCTCCCATGTGATCAGTCCTTACTCTCCCACCTCCCTCTGATCAGTCCTTGATTTCCCACCTCCCCTGTTATAAGTCCTTGATGATCCACCTCCCCGTGATCAGTCCTTGATGTTCCACCTCCCTGTGATCAATCCTTGATGTCCCACCTCCCTGTGATCAGTCCTTCATGCTCCACCTCCCTGTGATCAGTCCTTGATGCTCCACCTGACTTTGATCAGTCCTTGATGCTCCACCTTCCTGTGATCAGTCCTTGATATCCCCACTCCCTGTGACCAGTCCTTGTTGCTCCACCTCCCTCTGATCAGTCCTTGATGTTCACCTCCCTGCGATCAGTCCTTGATGTTCTAACCCCATGCAATCAGTCCTTGATGTTCCACCTCCTTGTGATCAGTCCTTAATGCCCCCTCCCTGTTATCAGTTCTTGATGTCCTCCTCCCTATGATCAGTCCTTGATGTTCCACCTCCTTGTGATCAGTCCTTAATGCCCCCTCCCTGTTATCTGTCCTTGATGTCCCACCTCCCTGTGATCAGTCCTTGATGTCCCACCTCTGCTGTGATCAGTGCTTGATGTCCCTCTCCCATGTGATCAGTCCATAATCTCCCACCTCCCCTGTTATCAGTCCTTGATGCTCCCCCTCCCTGTGATCAGTCCTTGATGTTCCACCTCCCTGTGATCAATCCTTGATGTCCCACCTCCCTGTGACCAGTCCTTGATGCTCCACCTCCTCTGTGATCAGTCCTTGATGTTCCAGCTCCCCCGTGATCAGTCCTTGATGCTCCACCTCCCTGTGATCAGTCCTTGAAGCTCCACCTCCCCCATGATCAGTCTTTGATGTCCCACCTCCATTTGATCAGTCCTTGATGTTCCACTTCCCTGTGATCAGTCTTTGATGTTCCACCTCCCCTTGTGATCCACCACTCATCCCCTGTGATCAGTCCTTGATGTCTGTCCTCACCCGTGATCAGTCCTTGATGTCCCACCTCCCCTGCGATCAGTCCTTGATGTTCCACCTCCCCGTGATCAGTCCTTGATGCTCCACCTCCCTGTGATCAGTCCTTGATGCTCCACCTCCCTGTGATCAGTCCTTGATGTCCCACCTCCCTGTGATCAGTCCTTGATGTTCCATCTCCGCTGTGGCCAGTCCTTGATGTCTCACCTCCCTGTGATCAGTCCTTGATGTCCCACCTCCCTGTGATCAGTCCTTGAGGTCCCACTCCCCTTTGACCAGTCCTTCATTCTCCACCATCCCTGTGATCAGTCATTGATGTCCACCTCCCTGTGATCAGTCCTTGATGTCCTCCTCATCATGATCAGTCCTTGATGTTCCACCTCCCTGTGATCAGTCCTTGATGTACCCCCTCCCTGTGATGAATCCTTGATGTTCTAACTCCCTGTGATCTGCCCTTGATGGTCTACCTCTTTGTGATCAGTCCTTGATGTCCGTCTCCCATGTGATCAGTCTTTAATCTCCCACCTCCCTCTGATCAGTCCTTGATGTCCCACCTCCCCTGTTATCAGTCCTTGATGCTCCACCTCCCCGTGATCAGTCCTTGATGTTCCACCTCCCTGTTTTCAATCATTGATGCCCCACCGCCCTGTGATCAGTCCTTCATGCTCCACCTGACTTTGATCAGTCCTTGATGCTCCACCTCCCTTTGATCAGTCCTTGATGGCCCCCCTCCCTCTGATCTGTCCTTGATGTTCACCTCCCTGTGATCAGTCCTTGATGTTCACCTCCCTGTGATCAGTCCTTGATGCTCCACCTTCCTGTGATCGGTCCTTGATGCTCCACCTCCCCGTGATCAGTCCTTGATGTTCCACCTCCCTGTTTTCAATCCTTGATGCCCCACCGCCCTGTGATCAGTCCTTCATGCTCCACCTGACTTTGATCAGTCCTTGATGCTCCACCTCCCTTTGATCAGTCCTTGATGGCCCCCCTCCCTCTGATCTGTCCTTGATGTTCACTTCCCTGTGATCAGTCCTTGTTGTTCACCTCCCTATGATCAGTCCTTGATATCACACCTCCCTGTGATCAGTCGTTGATGTTACACCTACCTGTCATCAGTCTTTGATGTCCCACCTCCCTGTCATCAGTCCTTGATGCTCCACCTCCCTGTAATCAATCCGTGATGCTCCACCTCCCTGTGATCAGTCCTTGATGCTCCACCTCCCTGTGATCAGTCCTTTCTGTCCCCCCTCCCCTGTGATCTGTCCTTGATGTCCCACCTCCCCTCTGATCAGTCCTTGATGTCCCACCTCCCTCTGATCAGTCCTTGATGTCCCACCTCCCTGTGATCAGTCCTTGATGTTCCACATCCCTGTGATCAGTCCTTGATGTCCCAAATCCCTATGATCAGTCCTTGATGTCCCAACTCCCCTCTGATCAGTCCTTGCTGTCCCCTCTCCCCTGTGATCTGTCCTTGATGTCCCACCTCCCCTCTGATCAGTCCTTGATGTCCCATTTCCCTCTGATCAGTCCTTGGTGATCCACCTCCCTGTGATCAGTCCTTAATGTTCTAACTCCCTGTGATCAGTCCTTGATGTTCCACCTCCTTGTGATCAGTCCTTGATGTCCTTCTCCCTATGATCAGTCCTTGATGTTGTACCTCCCTGTGATCAGTCCTTGATGTACTAACTCCCTGTTATAAGTCCTTGATGTCCTCCTCCCTATGATAAGTCCTTGAAGTGCCACCTCCATATGATCAGTCCTTGATGTACCCCTCCCCGTGATCAGTCCTTGATGTTCTAAATCCCTGTGATCAGTCAATGATGTCCACCTCCTTGTGATCAGTCCTTGATGTCCTCCTCCCTATGATCAGTCCTTGATGTTCCACCTCCCTGTGATCAGTCCTTGATGTTCTAACCCCCTGCGATCAGTCCCTGATGTTCCACCTCCTTGTGATCAGTCCTTAATGCCCCCGCCCTGTTATCAGTTCTTGATGTCCTCCTCCCTATGATCAGTCCTTGATGTTCCATCTCCTTGTGATCAGTCCTTGATGTCCCACCTCTGCTGTGATCAGTGCTTGATGTCCCTCTCCCATGTGATCAGTCCATAATCTCCCACCTCCCTCTGATCAGTCCTTGATGTCCCACCTCCCCTGTGATCAGTCCTTGATGTCCCACCTCTGCTGTGATCAGTGCTTGATGCCCCTCTCCCATGTGATCAGTCCATAATCTCCCACCTCCCTCTGATCAGTCCTTGATGTCCCACCTCCCCTGTTATCAGTCCTTGATACTCCACCTCCCTGTGATCTGTCCTTGATGTTCCACCTCCCTGTGATCAATCCTTGATGTCCCACCTCCCTGTGACCAGTCCTTGAGGCTCCACCTCCTCTGTGATCAGTCCTTGATGTTCCAGCTCCCCCGTGATCAGTCCTTGATGCTCCACCTCCCTGTGATCAGTCCTTGAAGCTCCACCTCCCCCATGATCAGTCTTTGATGTCCCACCTCCATGTGATCAGTCCTTGATGTTCCACTTCCCTGTGATCAGTCTTTGATGTTCCACCTCCCCTTGCAATCCACCACTCATCCCCTGTGATCAGTCCTTGATGTCCGTCCTCACCCGTGATCAGTCCTTGATGTCCCACCTCCACTGCGATCAGTCCTTGATGTTCCACCTCCCCGTGATCAGTCCTTGATGCTCCACCTCCCTTTGATCAGTCATTTATGCTCCACCTCCCTGTGATCAGTCCTTGAGGTCCCCCTCCCCTTTGACCAGTCCTTGATGTTCACCTCCCTGTGATCAGTCATTGATGCTCCATCTCCCTGTGATTGGTCCTTGATGCTCCACCTCCCCTTTGATCAGTCCGTGATATCCCACTTCCCTCTTGATCAGTCCATGATGTCCCACCTCCCCTGTGCTCAGTCCTTGATGTTCCACTGCCCGGTGATTAGTCCTTGATGGTCACCTCCCTGTGATCAGTTCTTGATGCACCACCCTTTCCTGTGATCAGTCCTTGAAGTTGCACCTTCCTTGTGATCAGTCCTTGATATCCCACTTCCCTCATGATCGGTCCTTGATGTCCCCCCTCTGCTATGATCAGTCCTTGATGTCCCACATTTGCTGTGGCCAGTCCTTGATGTCTCACCTCCCTGTGCACAGTCAATGATGTCCCACCTTCCTGTGATCAGTCCGTGATGTCCCACCTCCCTTTGATCAGTCCTTGAAGTTCCATCTCCCCTGGGATCAGTCCTTGATGTTCCATCTCCCCTGGGAAAAGTCCTTGATGTCCCACCTCCCTGTGATCAGTCCTTGATGTCTCACCTCCCCGTGATCAGCCCTGACGTTCCATCTCCCCTGGGATCAGTCCTTGATGTTCCACCTCCCTGTGATCAGTCCTTGATGTTCCATTTCCTCTGGGATCAGTCCTTGATGTTCACTTCCCTGTGATCAGTCCTTGTTGTTCACCTCCCTATGATCAGTCCTTGATATCACACCTCCCTGTGATCAGTCCTTGATGTTACACCTACTTGTCATCAGTCATTGATGTCCCACCTCCCTGTCATCAGTCCTTGATGCTCCACCTCCCTGTGATCAATCCGTGATGCTCCACCTCCCTGTGATCAGTCCTTGATGCTCCACCTCACTGTGATCAGTCCTTTCTGTCCCCCATCCCCTGTGATCTGTCCTTGATGTCCCACCTCCCCTCTGATCAGTCCTTGATGTCCCACCTCCCTCTGATCAGTCCTTGATGATCCATCTCCCCGTGATCAGTCCTTAATGTTCTAACTCCCCTGTGACCAGTCCTTGATGCTCCACCTCCCCTGTGATCAGTCATTGATGTCCACCTCCCTGTGATCAGTCCTTGATGTTCCACATCCCTGTGATCAGTCCTTGATGTCCCACATCCCTCTGATCAGTCCTTGATGTCCCAACTCCCCTCTTATCAGTCCTTGCTGTGCCCCCTCCCCTGTGATCTGTCCTTGATGTCCCACCTCCCCTCTGATCAGTCCTTGATGTCCCATTTCCCTCTGATCAGTCCTTGATGATCCACCTCCCTGTGATCAGTCCTTAATGTTCTAACTCCCTGTGATCAGTCCTTGATGTTCCACCTCCTTGTGATCAGTCCTTGATGTCCTCCTCCCTATGATCAGTCCTTGATGTTGTACCTCCCTGTGATCAGTCCTTGATGTACTAACTCCCTGTTCTAAGTCCTTGATGTCCTCCTCCCTATGATCAGTCCTTGATGTGCCACCTCCATGTGATCAGTCCTTGATGTACCCCTCCCCGTGATCAATCCTTGATGTTCTAACTCCCTGTGATCAGTCATTGATGTCCACCTCCCCGTGATCAGTCCTTGATGTCCTCCTCCCTATGATCAGTCCTTGATGTTCCACCTCCCTGTGATCAGTCCTTGATGTACCCCCTCCCTGTGATCAGTCCTTGATGTTCTAACCCCCTGCGATCAGTCCTTGATGTTCCACCTCCTTGTGATCAGTCCTTAATGCCCCCTCCCTGTTATCAGTTCTTGATGTCCTCCTCCCTATGATCAGTCCTTGATGTTCCACCTCCCTGTGATCAGTCCTTGATGTCCCACCTACCTGTGATCAGTCCTTGATGTTCTAACCCCCTGTGATCAGTCCTTGATGTTCCACCTCCTTGTGATCAGTCCTTAATGCCCCATCCCTGTTATCAGTCCTTGATGTCCCACCTCCCTGTGATCAGTCCTTGATGTCCCACCTCTGCTGTGATCAGTGCTTGATGTCCCTCTCCCATGTGATCAGTCCTTAATCTCCCACCTCCTTCTGATCACTCCTTGATGTCCCACCTCCCCTGTTATCAGTCCTTGATGCTCCACCTCCCTGTGATCAGTCCTTGATGTTCCACCTCCCTGTGATCAATCCTTGATGTCCCACCTCCCTGTGACCAGTCCTTGATGCTCCACCTCCTCTGTGATCAGTCCTTGATGTTCCAGCTCCCCGGTGATCAGACCTTGAGGCTCCACCTCCCTGTGATCAGTCCTTGAAGCACCACCTCCCCCATGATCAGTCTTTGATGTCCCACCTTAATTTGATCAGTCCTTGATGTTCCACTTCCCTGCGATCAGTCTTTGATGTTCCACCTCCCCTTGTGATCCACCACTCATCCCCTGTGATCAGTCCTTGATGTCCGTCCTCACCCGTAATCAGTCCTTGATGTCCCACCTCCCCTGCGATCAGTCCTTGATGTTCCACCTCCCCGTGATCAGTCCTTGATGCTCCACCTCCGTGTGATCAGTCCTTGATGCTCCACCTCCCTGTGATCAGTCCTTGATGTCCCACCTCCCTGTGATCAGTCCTTGATGTTCCATCTCCGCTGTGGCCAGTCCTTGATGTCTCACCTCCCTGTGATCAGTCCTTGAGGTCCCCCTCCCCTTTGACCAGTCCTTGATTCTCCACCATCCCTGTGATCAGTCATTGATGTCCACCTCCCTGTGATCAGTCCTTGATGTCCTCCTCATCATGATCAGTCCTTGATGTTCCACCTCCCTGTGATCAGTCCTTGATGTACCCCCTCCCTGTGATGAATCCTTGATGTTCTAACTCTCTGTGATCTGCCCTTGATGGTCTACCTCTTTGTGATCAGTCCTTGATGTCTGTCTGCCATGTGATCAGTCTTTAATCTCCCACCTCCCTCTGATCAGTCCTTGATGCCCCACCTCCCCTGTTATCAGTCCTTGATGCTCCACCTCCCCGTGATCAGTCCTTGATGTTCCACCTCCATGTGATCAATCCTTGATGCCCCACCTCCCTGTGATCAGTCCTTCATGCTCCCCCTGACTTTGATCAGTCCTTGATGCTCCACCTCCCTTTGATCAGTCCTTGATGGCCCCCCTCCCTGTGACCAGTCCTTGATGCTCCACCTCCCTCTGATCAGTCCTTGATGTTCACCTCCCTGTGATCAGTCCTTGATGTTCACCTCCCTATGATCAGTCATTGATGCCCCACCTTCCTGTGATCGGTCCTTGATGCTCCACCTCCCCTGTGATCAGTCCTTGATATCTCACTTCCCTCTTGATCAGTCCTTGATGTCCCACCTCCCCTGTGATCAGTCCTTGATGCTCCACCTCCCTGTGATAAGTCCTTGATGTCCCCCTCCCTGTGACCAGTCCTTGATGCTCCACCTCCCTGTCATCAGTCCTTGATGTTCACCTCCCTGTGATCAGTCCTTGATGTTCATCTCCCTGTGATCAGTCATTGATGCTCCATCTCCCTGTGATTGGTCCTTAATGCTCCACCTCCCCTTTGATCAGTCCTTAATATCCCATTTCCCTCTTGATCAGTCCATGATGTCCCACCTCCCCTGTGCTCAGTCCTTGATGTTCCACCTCCCGGTGATCAGTGCTTGATGTCCCACCTCCCTGTGATCAGTCCTTGATGTTCACCACCCTGTGATCAGTTCTTGATGCACCACCCTTTCCTGTGATCAGTCCTTGAAGTTGCACCTTCCCTGTGATCAGTCCTTGATATCCCACTTCCCTCATGATCAGTCCTTGATGTCCCCCCTCTGCTATGATCAGTCCTTGATGTCTCACCTTTGCTGTGGCCAGTCCTTGATGTCTCACCTCCCTGCGCACAGTCTATGATGTCCCACCTTCCTGTGATCAGTCCTTGATGTCCCACCAACCTTTGATCAGTCCTTGATGTTCCATCTCTCCTGGGATCAGTCCTTGATGTCCCACCTCCCTGTGATCAGTCCTTGATGTCTCACCTCCCCGTGATCAGCCCTGATGTTCCATCTCCCTTGGGATCAGTCCTTGATGTTCCACCTCCCTGTGATCAGTCCTTGATGTTCCATCTCTCCTGGGATCAGTCCTTGATGTTCACTTCCCTGTGATCAGTCCTTGTTGTTCACCTCCCTATGATCAGTCCTTGATATCACACCTCCCTGTGATCAGTCCTTGATGTTACACCTACCTGTCATCAGTCCTTGATGTCCCACCTCCCTGTCATCAGTCCTTGATGCTCCACCTCCCTGTGATTAATCCGTGATGCTCCACCTCCCTGTCATCAGTCCTTGATGCTCCACCTCCCTGTGATCAGTCCTTTCTGTCCCCCCTCCACTGTGATCTGTCCTTGATGTCCCACCTCACCTCTGATCAGTCCTTGATGTCCCACCTCCCTCTGATCAGTCCTTGATGATCCACCTCCCTTTGATCAGTCCTTAATGTTCTAACTCCCCTGTGACCAGTCCTCGATGCTCCACCTCCCCTGTGATCAGTCATTGATGTCCACCTCCCTGTGATCAGTCCTTGATGTTCCACCTCTCAGTGATCAGTCCTTGATGTTCCACCTCCCTGTGATCAGTCCTTGATGTTCCATCTCCACTGTGGCCAGTCCTTGATATCTCACCTCCCTGTGATCAGTCCTTGATGTCCCACCTCCCTGTGATCAGTCCTTGATGTCCCCCTCCCCTGTGACCAGTCCTTGATGCTCCACCTCCCCTGTGATCAGTCATTAATGTCCACCTCCCTGTGATCAGTCCTTGATGCCCCACCTCCCCTGTGATCAGTCCTTGATATCCCACTTCCCTCTTGACCAGTCCTTGATGTCCTACCTCCCCTGTGCTCAGTCCTTGATGTTTCACCTCCCTGTGATCAGTCCTTGATATCCCACCTCCCTGTGATCAGTCCTTGATGTTCCATCTCCACTGTGGCCAGTCCTTGATGTCTCACCTCCCTGTGATCAGTCCTTGATGTCCCACCTCCCTGTGATCAGTCCTTGATATCCCCCTCCCTGTGACCAGTCCTTGATGCTCCACCTCCCCTGCGATCAGTCATTGATGTCCACCTCCCAGTGAGCAGTCCTTGATGTCCTCCTCCCTATGATCAGTCCTTGATGTACCCCCTCCCGTGATCAGTCCTTAATGTTCTAACTCTCTGTGATCAGTCCTTGATGTTCCACCTCCTTGTGATCAGTCCTTAATGCCCCCTCCCTGTTATCAGTCCTTGATGTCCCACCTCCTGTGATCAGTCCTTGATGTCCCACCTCTGCTGTGATCAGTCCTTGATGTCCCTCTCCCATGTGATCAGTCCTTACTGTCCCACCTCCCTCTGATCAGTCCTTGATTTCCCACCTCCCCTGTTATAAGTCCTTGATGATCCACCTCCCCGTGATCAGTCCTTGATGTTCCACCTCCCTGTGATCAATCCTTGATGTCCCACCTCCCTGTGATCAGTCCTTCATGCTCCACCTCCCTGTGATCAGTCCTTGATGCTCCACCTGACTTTGATCAGTCCTTGATGCTCCACCTCCCTGTGATCAGTCCTTGATATCCCCACTCCCTGTGACCAGTCCTTGTTGCTCCACCTCCCTCTGATCAGTCCTTGATGTTCACCTCCCTGCGATCAGTCCTTGATGTTCTAACCCCATGCGATCAGTCCTTGATGTTCCACCTCCTTGTGATCAGTCCTTAATGCCCCCTCCCTGTTATCAGTTCTTGATGTCCTCCTCCCTATGATCAGTCCTTGATGTTCCACCTCCTTGTGATCAGTCCTTAATGCCCCCTCCCTGTTATCTGTCCTTGATGTCCCACCTCCCTGTGATCAGTCCTTGATGTCCCACCTCTGCTGTGATCAGTGCTTGATGTCCCTCTCCCATGTGATCAGTCCATAATCTCCCACCTCCCCTGTTATCAGTCCTTGATGCTCCCCCTCCCTGTGATCAGTCCTTGATGTTCCACCTCCCTGTGATCAATCCTTGATGTCCCACCTCCCTGTGACCAGTCCTTGATGCTCCACCTCCTCTGTGATCAGTCCTTGATGTTCCAGCTCCCCCGTGATCAGTCCTTGATGCTCCACCTCCCTGTGATCAGTCCTTGAAGCTCCACCTCCCCCATGATCAGTCTTTGATGTCCCACCTCCATTTGATCAGTCCTTGATGTTCCACTTCCCTGTGATCAGTCTTTGATGTTCCACCTCCCCTTGTGATCCACCACTCATCCCCTGTGATCAGTCCTTGATGTCTGTCCTCACCCGTGATCAGTCCTTGATGTCCCACCTCCCCTGCGATCAGTCCTTGATGTTCCACCTCCCCGTGATCAGTCCTTGATGCTCCACCTCCCTGTGATCAGTCCTTGATGCTCCACCTCCCTGTGATCAGTCCTTGATGTCCCACCTCCCTGTGATCAGTCCTTGATGTTCCATCTCCGCTGTGGCCAGTCCTTGATGTCTCACCTCCCTGTGATCAGTCCTTGATGTCCCACCTCCCTGTGATCAGTCCTTGAGGTCCCACTCCCCTTTGACCAGTCCTTCATTCTCCACCATCCCTGTGATCAGTCATTGATGTCCACCTCCCTGTGATCAGTCCTTGATGTCCTCCTCATCATGATCAGTCCTTGATGTTCCACCTCCCTGTGATCAGTCCTTGATGTACCCCCTCCCTGTGATGAATCCTTGATGTTCTAACTCCCTGTGATCTGCCCTTGATGGTCTACCTCTTTGTGATCAGTCCTTGATGTCCGTCTCCCATGTGATCAGTCTTTAATCTCCCACCTCCCTCTGATCAGTCCTTGATGTCCCACCTCCCCTGTTATCAGTCCTTGATGCTCCACCTCCCCGTGATCAGTCCTTGATGTTCCACCTCCCTGTTTTCAATCCTTGATGCCCCACCGCCCTGTGATCAGTCCTTCATGCTCCACCTGACTTTGATCAGTCCTTGATGCTCCACCTCCCTTTGATCAGTCCTTGATGGCCCCCCTCCCTCTGATCTGTCCTTGATGTTCACCTCCCTGTGATCAGTCCTTGATGTTCACCTCCCTGTGATCAGTCCTTGATGCTCCACCTTCCTGTGATCGGTCCTTGATGCTCCACCTCCCCCGTGATCAGTCCTTGATATCTCACTTCCCTCTTGATCAGTCCTTGATGTCCCACCTCCCCTGTGATCAGTCCTTGATGCTCCACCTCCCTGTGATCAGTCCTTGATGTCCCCCTCCCTGTGACCAGTCCTTGATGCTCCAACTCCCTGTCATCAGTCCTTGATGTTCACCTCCCTGTGATCAGTCCTTGATGTTCACCTCCCTGTGATCAGTCATTGATGCTCCATCTCCCTGTGATTGGTCCTTGATGCTCCACCTCCCCTTTGATCAGTCCTTGATATCCCACTTCCCATTTGATCAGTCCATGATGTCCCACCTCCCCTGTGATCAGTCCTTGATGTTCCACCTCCCGGTGATCAGTGCTTGATGTCCCACCTCCCTGTCATCAGTCCTTGATGCACCACCCTTTCCTGTGATCAGTCCTTGAAGTTGCACCTTCCCTGTGATCAGTCCTTGATATCCCACTTCCCTCATGATCAGTCCTTGATGTCCCCCTCTGCTATGATCAGTCCTTGATGTCTCACCTTTGCTGTGGCCAGTCCTTGATGTCTCACCTCCCTGCGCACAGTCTATGATGTCCCACCTTCCTGTGATCAGTCCTTGATGTCCCACCAACCTTTGATCAGTCCTTGATGTTCCATCTCTCCTGGGATCAGTCATTGATGTCCCACCTCCCTGTGATCAGTCCTTGATGTCTCACCTCCCCATGATCAGCCCTGATGTTCCATCTCCCTTGGGATCAGTCCTTGATGTACCACCTCCCTGTGATCAGTCCTTGATGTTCCATCTCCCCTGGGATCAGCCCTTGATGTTCAATTCCCTGTGATCAGTCCTTGTTGTTCACCTCCCTATGATCAGTCCTTGATATCACACCTCCCTGTGATCAGTCCTTGATGTTACACCTACCTGTCATCAGTCCTTGATGTCCCACCTCCCTGTCATCAGTCCTTGATGCTCCACCTCCCTGTGATCAATCCGTGATGCTCCACCTCCCTGTGATCAGTCCTTGATGCTCCACCTCCCTGTGATCAGTCCTTTCTGTCCCCCCTCCCCTGTGATCTGTCCTTGATGCTCCACCTCCCTTGTGATCAGTCATTGATGTCCACCTCCCTGCTATCAGTCCTTGATGTTCCACCTCCCTGTGATCAGTCCTTGTTGTTCACCTCCCTATGATCAGTCCTTGATATCACACCTCCCTGTGATCAGTCCTTGATGTTACACCTACCTGTCATCAGTCCTTGATGTCCCACCTCCCTGTCATCAGTCCTTGATGCTCCACCTCCCTGTGATCAATCCGTGATGCTCCACCTCCCTTTGATCAGTCCTTGATGCTCCACCTCCCTGTGATCAGTCCTTTCTGTCCCCCCTCCCCTGTGATCTGTCCTTGATGTCCCACCTCCCCTCTGATCAGTCCTTGATGTCCCACCTCCCTCTGATCAGTCCTTGATGATCCACCTCCCTATGATCAGTCCTTGATGTTCCACCTCCTTGTGATCAGTCCTTAATGCCCCCTCCCTGTTATCTGTCCTTGATGTCCCACCTCCCTGTGATCAGTCCTTGATGTCCCACCTCTGCTGTGATCAGTGCTTGATGTCCCTCTCCCATGTGATCAGTCCATAATCTCCCACCTCCCTCTGATCAGTCCTTGATGTCCCACCTCCCCTGTTATCAGTCCTTGATGCTGCACCTCCCTGTGATCAGTCCTTGATGTTCCACCTCCCTGTGATCAATCCTTGATGTCCCACCTCCCTGTGACCAGTCCTTGAGGCTCCACCTCCTCTGTGATCAGTCCTTGATGTTCCAGCTCCCCTGTGATCAGTCCTTGATGCTCCACCTCCCTGTGATCAGTCCTTGAAGCCCCACCTCCCCCATGATCAGTCTTTGATGTCCCACCTCCATGTGATCAGTCCTTGATGTTCCACTTTCCTGTGATCAGTCTTTGATGTTCCACCTCCCCTTGTGATCCACCACTCATCCCATGTGATCAGTCCTTGATGTCCGTCCTCACCCGTGATCAGTCCTTGATGTCCCACCTCCCCTGCGATCAGTCCTTGATGTTCCACCTCCCCATGATCAGTCCTTGATGCTCCACCTCCCTGTGATCAGTCCTTGATGCTCCACCTCCCTGTGATCAGTCCTTGATGTCCCACCTCCCTGTGATCAGTCCTTGATGTTCCATCTCCGCTGTGGCCAGTCCTTGATGTCTCACCTCCCTGTGATCAGTCCTTGATGTCCCACCTCCCTGTGATTAGTCCTTGAGGTCCCACTCCCCTTTAACCAGTCCTTGATGTTCACCTCCCTGTGATCAGTCATTGATGCTCCATCTCCCTGTGATTGGTCCTTGATGCTCCACCTCCCCTTTGATCAGTCCGTGATATCCCACTTCCCTCTTGATCAGTCCATGATGTCCCACCTCCCCTGTGCTCAGTCCTTGATGTTCCACTGCCCGGTGATTAGTCCTTGATATTCACCTCCCTGTGATCAGTTCTTGATGCACCACCCTTTCCTGTGATCAGTCCTTGAAGTTGCACCTTCCTTGTGATCAGTCCTTGATATCCCACTTCCCTCATGATCGGTCCTTGATGTCCCCCCTCTGCTATGATCAGTCCTTGATGTCCCACATTTGCTGTGGCCAGTCCTTGATGTCTCACCTCCCTGTGCACAGTCAATGATGTCCCACCTTCCTGTGATCAGTCCGTGATGTCCCACCTCCCTTTGATCAGTCCTTGATGTTCCATCTCCCCTGGGATCAGTCCTTGATGTTCCATCTCCCCTGGGAACAGTCCTTGATGTCCCACCTCCCTGTGATCAGTCCTTGATTTCTCACCTCCCCGTGATCAGCCCTGACGTTCCATCTCCCCTGGGATCAGTCCTTGATGTTCCACCTCCCTGTGATCAGTCCTTGATGTTCCATTTCCTCTGGGATCAGTCCTTGATGT
The DNA here is from genome assembly GCF_040938575.1 of Ambystoma mexicanum. Classification (NCBI taxonomy): domain Eukaryota; kingdom Metazoa; phylum Chordata; class Amphibia; order Caudata; family Ambystomatidae; genus Ambystoma; species Ambystoma mexicanum. The sequence goes on along the minus strand of NC_090938.1, from coordinate 13,585,064 downwards.
TCACTTCCCTGTGATCAGTCCTTGTTGTTCACCTCCCTATGATCAGTCCTTGATATCACACCTCCCTGTGATCAGTCCTTGATGTTACACCTACCTGTCATCAGTCTTTGATGTCCCACCTCCCTGTCATCAGTCCTTGATGCTCCACCTCCCTGTGATCAATCCGTGATGCTCCACCTCCCTGTGATCAGTCCTTGATGCTCCACCTCCCTGTGATCAGTCCTTTCTGTCCCCCCTCCCCTGTGATCTGTCCTTGATGTCCCACCTCCCCTCTGATCAGTCCTTGATGTCCCACCTCCCTCTGATCAGTCCTTGATGATCCACCTCCCCTTGATCAGTCCTTAATGTTCTAACTCCCCTGTGACCAGTCCTTGATGCTCCACCTCCCCTGTGATCAGTCATTGATGTCCACCTCCCTGTGATCAGTCCTTGATGTTCCACATCCCTGTGATCAGTCCTTGATGTCCCACATCCCTCTGATCAGTCCTTGATGTCCCAACTCCCCTCTGATCAGTCCTTGCTGTCCCCCCTCCCCTGTGATCTGTCCTTGATGTCCCACCTCCCCTCTGATCAGTCCTTGATGTCCCATTTCCCTCTGATCAGTCCTTGATGATCCACCTCCCTGTGATCAGTCCTTAATGTTCTAACTCCCTGTGATCAGTCCTTGATGTTCCACCTCCTTGTGATCAGTCCTTGATGTCCTCCTCCCTATGATCAGTCCTTGATGTTGGACCTCCCTGTGATCAGTCCTTGATGTACTAACTCCCTGTTATAAGTCCTTGATGGCCTCCTCCCTATGATCAGTCCTTGATGTGCCACCTCCATGTGATCAGTCCTTGATGTACCCCTCCCCGTGATCAATCCTTGATGCTCTAACTCCCTGTGATCAGTCATTGATGTCCACCTCTTGTGATCAGTCCTTGATGTCCTCCTCCCTATGATCAGTCCTTGATGTTCCACCTCCCTGTGATCAGTCCTTGATGTACCCCCTCCCTGTGATCAGTCCTTGATGTTCTAACCCCCTGCGATCAGTCCTTGATGTTCCACCTCCTTGTGATCAGTCCTTAATGCCCCCTCCCTGTTATCAGTTCTTGATGTCCTCCTCCCTATGATCAGTCCTTGATGTTCCACCTCCCTGTGATCAGTCCTTGATGTCCCACCTCCCTGTGATCAGTCCTTGATGTTCTAACCCCCTGTGATCAGTCCTTGATGTTCCACCTCCTTGTGATCAGTCCTTAATGCCCCATCCCTGTTATTAGTCCTTGATGTCCCACCTCCCTGTGATCAGTCCTTGATGTCCCACCTCTGCTGTGATCAGTGCTTGATGTCCCTCTCCCATGTGATCAGTCCTTGATGTCCCACCTCCCCTGTTATCAGTCCTTGATGCTCCACCTCCCTGTGATCAGTCCTTGATGTTCCACCTCCCTGTGATCAATCCTTGATGCTACACCTCCCTGTGATCAGTCCTTGAAGCTCCACCTCCCCCATGATCAGTCTTTGATGTCCCACCTCCATTTGATCAGTCCTTGATGTTCCACTTCCCTGTGATCAGTCTTTGATGTTCCACCTCCCCTTGTGATCCACCACTCATCCCCTGTGATCAGTCCTTGATGTCCGTCCTCACCCGTGATCAGTCCTTGATGTCCCACCTCCCCTGCGATCAGTCCTTGATGTTCCACCTCCCCGTGATCAGTCCTTGATGCTCCACCTCCCTGTGATCAGTCCTTGATGCTCCACCTCCCTGTGATCAGTCCTTAATTTCCCACCTCCCTGTGATCAGTCCTTGATGTTCCATCTCCGCTGTGGCCAGTCCTTGATGTCTCACCTCCCTGTGATCAGTCCTTGATGTCCCACCTCCCTGTGATCAGTCCTTGAGGTCCCCCTCCCCTGTGACCAGTCCTTGATTCTCCACCTTCCCTGTGATCAGTCATTGATGTCCACCTCCCTGTGATCAGTTCTTGATGTCCTCCTCATCATGATCAGTCCTTGATGTTCCACCTCCCTGTGATCAGTCCTTGATGTACCCCCTCCCTGTGATGAATCCTTGATGTTCTAACTCCCTGTGATCAGCCCTTGATGGTCTACCTCTTTGTGATCAGTCCTTGATGTCCGTCTCCCATGTGATCAGTCTTTAATCTCCCACCTCCCTCTGATCAGTCCTTGATGTCCCACCTCCCCTGTTATCAGTCCTTGATGCTCCACCTCCCCGTGATCAGTCCTTGATGTTCCACCTCCCTGTGATCAATCCTTGATGTCCCACCTCCCTGTGATCAGTCCTTCATGCTCCACCTGACTTTGATCAGTCCTTGATGCTCCACCTCCCTTTGATCAGTCCTTGATGGCCCCCCTCCCTGTGACCAGTCCTTGATGCTCCACCTCCCTCTGATCTGTCCTTGATGTTCACCTCCCTGTGATCAGTCCTTGATGTTCACCTCCCTGTGATCAGTCCTTGATGCTCCACCTTCCTGTGATCGGTCCTTGATGCTCCACCTCCCCTGTGATCAGTCCTTGATATCTCACTTCCCTCTTGATCAGTCCTTGATGTCCCACCTCCCCTGTGATCAGTCCTTGATGCTCCACCTCCCTGTGATCAGTCCTTGATGTCCCCCTCCCTGTGACCAGTCCTTGATTCTCCACCTCCCTGTCATCAGTCCTTGATGTTCACCTCCCTGTGATCAGTCCTTGATGTTCACCTCCCTGTTATCAGTCATTGATGCTCCATCTCCCTGTGATTGGTCCTTGATGCTCCACCTCCCCTTTGATCAGTCCTTGATATCCCATTTCCCTCTTGATCAGTCCATGATGTTCCACTTCCCCTGTGCTCAGTCCTTGATGTTCCACCTCCCGGTGATCAGTGCTTGATGTCCCACCTCCCTGTGATCAGTCCTTGATGTTCACCACCCTGTGATCAGTTCTTGATGCACCACCCTTTCCTGTGATCAGTCCTTGAAGTTGCACCTTCCCTGTGATCAGTCCTTGATATCCCACTTCCCTCATGATCAGTCCTTGATGTCCCCCCTCTGCTATGATCAGTCCTTGATGTCTCACCTTTGCTGTGGCCAGTCCTTGATGTCTCACCTCCCTGCGCACAGTCTATGATGTCCCACCTTCCTGTGATCAGTCCTTGATGTCCCACCAACCTTTGATCAGTCCTTGATGTTCCATCTCTCCTGGGATCAGTCCTTGATGTCCCACCTCCCTGTGATCAGTCCTTGATGTCTCACCTCCCCGTGATCAGCCCTGATGTTCCATCTCCCTTGGGATCATTCCTTGATGTTCCACCTCCCTGTGATCAGTCCTTGATGTTCCATCTCCCCTGGGATCAGTCCTTGATGTTCACTTCCCTTTGATCAGTCCTTGTTGTTCACCTCCCTATGATCAGTCCTTGATATCACACCTCCCTGTGATCAGTCCTTGATGTTACACCTACCTGTCATCAGTCCTTGATGTCCCACCTCCCTGTCATCAGTCCTTGATGCTCCACCTCCCTGTGATCAATCCGTGATGCTCCACCTCCCTGTGATCAGTCCTTGATGCTCCACCTCCCTGTGATCAGTCATTTCTGTCCCCCCTCCCCTGTGATCTGTCCTTGATGTCCCACCTCCCCTCTGATCAGTCCTTGATGTCCCACCTCCCTCTGATCAGTCCTTGATGATCCACCCCCTTTGATCAGTCCTTAATGTTCTAACTCCCCTGTGACCAGTCCTTGATGCTCCACCCCCCTGTGATCAGTCATTGATGTCCACCTCCCTGTGATCAGTCCTTGATGTTCCACCTCTCTGTGATCAGTCCTTGATGTTCCACCTCCCTGTGATCAGTCCTTGATGTTCCATCTCCACTGTGGCCAGTCCTTGATATCTCACCTCCCTGTGATCAGTCCTTGATGTCCCACCTCCCTGTGATCAGTCCTTGATGTCCCCCTCCCCTGTGACCAGTCCTTGATGATCCACCTCCCCTGTGATCAGTCATTGATGTCCACTTCCCTGTGATCAGTCCTTGATGCCCCACTTCCCCTGTGATCAGTCCTTGATATCCCACTTCCCTCTTGACCAGTCCTTGATGTCCCACCTCCCCTGTGCTCAGTCCTTGATGTTTCACCTCCCTGTGATCAGTCCTTGATATCCCACCTCCCTGTGACCAGTCCTTGATGTTCCATCTCCACTGTGGCCAGTCCTTGATGTCTCACCTCCCTGTGATCAGTCCTTGATGTCCCACCTCCCTGTGATCAGTCCTTGATGTCCCCCTCCCCTGTGACCAGTCCTTGATGCTCCACCTCCCCTGCAATCAGTCATTGATGTCCACCTCCCAGTGATCAGTCCTTGATGTCCTCCTCCCTATGATCAGTCCTTGATGTTCCACCTCCCTGTGATCAGTCCTTGATGTACCCCCTCCCGTGATCAGTCCTTGATGTTCCAAGTCTCTGTGATCAGTCCTTGATGTTCCACCTCCTTGTGATCAGTCCTTAATGCCCCCTCCCTGTTATCAGTCCTTGATGTCCCACCTCCCTGTGATCAGTCCTTAATGTCCCACCTCCCCTGTTATAAGTCCTTGATGCTCCACCTCCCCGTGATCAGTCCTTGATGTTCCACCTCCCTGTGATCAATCCTTGATGTTCCACCTCCCTGTGACCAGTCCTTGATATCCCCACTCCCTGTGACCAGTCCTTGTTGCTCCACCTCCCTCTGATCAGTCCTTGATGTTCACCTCCCTGCGATCAGTCCTTGATGTTCACCTCCCTGTGACCAGTCCTTGATGCTCGGCCTTCCTGTGATCGGTCCTTGACGCTCCACCTCCCCTGTGATCAGTCCTTGATATCCCACTTCCCTATTGATCAGTCCTTGATGTCCCACGTCCCCTGTGAGCAGTCCTTGATGCTCCGCCTGACTTTGATCAGTCCATGATGCTCCACCTCCCTGTGATCAGTCCTTCATTTCCCCCCTCCCCGTGACCAGTCCTTGATGCTCGACCTCCCTGTGATCGGTCCTTGATGCCCCACCTCCCCTGTGATCAGTCCTTGATATCCGACTTCCCTCTTGATCAGTCCTTGATGTCCCACCTCCCCTGTGCTCAGTCCTTGATGTTTCACCTCCCTGTGATCAGTCCTTGATATCCCACCTCCCTGTGATCAGTCCTTGATGATCACCTCCCTGTGTTCAGGTCTTGATGCTCCACCCTTTCCTGTGATCAGTCGTGATGCTGCACCTTCCCTGTGATCAGTCCTTGATATCCCACTTCCCTCATGATCGGTCCTTGATGTCCCCCCTCTGCTATGATCAGTCCTTGAAGTCCCACCTCTGTTGTGGCCAGTCTTGATGTCTTACCTCCCTCTGAACAGTCGATGATGTCCCACCTTCCAATGATCAGTCCTTGATGTCCCACCTCCCTGTGATCAGTCCTTGATGTTCCATCTCCCCTGGGATCAGTCCTTAATGTCCCGCCTCCACTCTGATCAGTCCTTGATGTCCTTCCTCCCTCTTATCAGTCCTTGATGTTCCACTTCCCTGTGATCAGTCCTTAATGTTCTAACTCCCCTGTGATCAGTCCTTGATGTCTCACCTCCCTGTGATCAGTCCATCGTGCTCCACCTCCCTGTGATCAGTCCTTGATGTTCCACCTCCCTGTGATCAGTCCTTGATGCTCCACCTCCTTGTGATAAGTCCTTGATGTCTGAAATCCCTGTGATCAGTCCTTGATGTTCCCCCTCCCCTGTGATCAGTCCTTGATGTCCCACCTCCCTGTGATCAGTCATTGATGTTCCACCTCCCGTTGATCAGTCCTTGATGTCCCACCTCCCCTCTGATCAGTCCTTGATGTCCCACATCCCTCTGATCAGTACTTGATGTCCCACCTCCCCTCTGATCAGTCCTTGCTGTCCCCCCTCCCCTGTGATCAGTCCTTGCGGTCCCCTCTCCCCTGTGATCAGTCATTGGTGTTCCACCTCCCTGTGATCAGTTCTTGTTGTTCACCTCCCTGTGATCAGTCCTTGATGTTCCACCTCCCTGTGATCAGTCCTTGATGTTCCACCTCCCTGTGATCGGTCCTTGATGCTCCACCTCCCTTTGATCAATCCTTGATGCTCCACTTCCCTCTGATCAGTCTTTGATGCTCCACCTCCCTGTTATCAGTCCTTGATGTCCCACCTCCCCTCTGATCAGTCCTTGCTGTCCCCCCTCCCTTGTGAATCAAACAGTGACAGAATTGCCTTTTTGGATCTATTGATTTACCGTATGCCTGACAATAAAGTTGGGACCAGCTATACAAAAAGCCGAGTCAGGCACTAAAACAAAATCTGAAGGCAGGGGATATCCGTCTCATATTGCCAGAAGATAGTACAAAAGGGCAGCCAATATCTCAAGAGCTGAGTGTCTATCTAAACAAACCAAAACCATGTTAGATAAAATCACTTGTGTCTCTTCTTTCACCCCAATCAGTAATGATCTAAGAAAAATGATGCTTACCAATTGGAAAATGATTAACACCGAAGACTTTAACATTCCTCCTCCTCGTTTCGCTTTCAAGCAGCTAACTAATCTTGGAGATAAATTGGTTCACACCTACCCTCTGAAAAAAATAGGTGAAAAGACCCAGTCCACACTGTGGCACCAGTGGTAGGACATTTTAAGTGTGGCAAATGTACTATGTGCCTGTTTACACAAAATTGAAAAACCATTGATTTGAAAGGTAGAATGTGGAAGTTCAACACATTCAGCAACTGTGCCACCAAGTGGGTTATCTACTGTATCAAATGCCCCTGTGGGCTTTTTTACATTGGCAAGACTAAAAGACCAGTACACACCAGAATTGGCGAACACTGCTGTTGTATCAAAAACAGCACTGCAGACAAACCGCTTGTAGAACATCACAAGAAAGCTAAACATTCACATGATGACATTTTTTGGTGCGTGTTACAAAAGATTGACAATCATCCACGTGGTAGGGGCCGCGATTTGAAACTCTGCAGACTGGAACAAAAGTGGATATACAACCTTGACTCAGTGAAACATGGTTTAAATTATACATATAGTGGGGTTTGTTCATATGGAAATTACCATACAGCATCTCAACATTAATGAGGATAGCTAATGAGGCACACGCCACACTGCCCAGATATGCATTGACCACACTTATATATATATATATATATATATATATATGTTATCTCTTAGCCTGCTGTGATTGCATCTGCTTTTGTGTTCATCCATTGCTCCAGCACCACAAAGGCAAGCGTACCTTTGCTACACATTTGTACAACCAATGTCAGCCCAACAAGCTGTGCCAACATGTAGTGTTTATTGCATACTCAACCTGAGTTCTACAAGATGGCTGGCTCGAAAGGACGAAAAAAGCGTCCTGTTACGAGCTAGCCTTTCGAGAGTGAAATCACGTGACCACATACAATATATCGCGGCGGTGTTCTGTTATGCACAGTTACCAGAGGAATACGCCAGCTCTCTGATTTCGTGCGCGGCTCGTCCCTTGAGCTGAATACATCTCGTATTGCTGAATAAATAACAAGTAAGCTATTCAATACATACGAACATGGACTTGCCCACGCGGAATGATATTAATTTCGTCCGCGCCTTTCTTTTCTTGTTTTGCCTCTAACTAGGTATTGGCGTATTTCAGCCGCCCACCACGATATACACAGCATTTTTTTTTTCCTGACACAGCCATCTAGAGAAGAGCATCTGTGGCTCCAATAGGTAGGCAACATTAGATATAGAATCACCCCCCTCTTGTTAAATAAGGATTTAGCAATATAAATCCCACCTGACTAATAGAACACGTTCGATGTTTTTTCAGTCACAGTTACACATTGAATACTTGAAAATGGCGGTTTTCCCAATAAGCACTGCGACACACATTGAATTAATACATGACTGACAAGAAGCCATAAAGATATGTTTGAGTCCTCAAATCATTCTGTTGGTAAATAAGACTTGCAGGCAGTAATTCTAAACTAGTGGCCTACGCTCTCGTGCAGATCCCTGTGTGTGCCCACCCCTCGCTCCCCTCCTTTTGTTTTTGTTTTTGTCTCCCCGGCTGCCCTCCTTGTTGTTTTCCCATGTGTTTGGCACTTGAAACTAACCAATATAGCATGTGCATTAGAAGCATGAAATATATGACGCCCATTGATGGAGGTAAAAATATAAGAAACTATGAAATGTATGGCATAGAGTTGAATGAACTTCAAATAAGCAACTGGTACTACTGTATAAACCAGATATTGCAATAACACTCAATAAAGTGTTTGATGTGCACGCAAATAGTTTGAGAGGTTGACAATATGGCCTCATCCACTGCTTGACAAAAAAGTCTTAAGAATAATTATGGGTTCTGGTTGTTGTATATTGATATGTATGTCTCTGTTTTTATAGATATTGAGAGACAACTCTGCAATAGTACTTGTGAAATTTTGCAGCCCTCAAGACAAGGGTTTGACGTGTCCTGAGGAAAGCCTTACACATATGACTAATCAGTATAAGAACAAGTGACAGTCTGTGAGTCAATCAAATATTAAGGCTGGAAACAGATCTACTCCTGTCGACACAATCTAGATGGGGACTTTGTATAAAAGCAAACATGAATGGGCCATTCTAAAGTCACCCATGTGTTACTAAAATCACCCAATATATAATGTACTCCATGAATGAACACAGGGACAAAAATTGTTGAATAATTGTCTCTATAATAACTTTGTTTTATGTTGTTTTGATTTGCAAATGTGACCTTATGGTCTTTTTTATGATCTATTACAGAATAATAAATATATGATATATTTTTGTAAAACCTGAGCCCTCCATCTTTTTATATTTGCTAAAAAAGATGGCCCCACAAGTGTATGTGGATTGAGAACTAGTTTTGTCACCTCCGGTGTAGACATCGAAAGGTAGCTTGTTGGGATTCCCCTTGTGTTTCTTACTTTACGTTCAGACAAAACAGACTAAAACATACTAATTTACCTCAAGGGTATTGTGAATCCCCACCAATCTTTCATAGGGTCCAACAGATGGTTTTAGGTAACACTGAGCTCAAGAGTGCAGTAATTCAGTATGTAGATAATCTGTAGTGAAACAGAGGGTGAATGTAGGCTGGACTCTGTTCAGTTATTGACTATATTGCCAAAAAAAACATACAAAATAGATAAGGAGAAATTACAGTATTGCCAGGAAGAGGTGTTGTACATAGGTTAGTTAATTTCACATGAAGGAAAGAAAGTGACACCTGAGAGAGCTGAGGCTATCATGAAGACACCAAAGCCAAATACAGTGAGGCAAATGCAGCAATTTCTGGGCTTATGCAATTATTGCAGGGCCTGGGTGTTCCATTACAGCACATTTACAAAACCGCTGCTGCTAGCAATTAAGAAAGCACAAGTTGGTAAGGAAAAGATAGAATGGACTGAAGAAATGGAGGAAGGATTTGAGGAATTGAAAAAAGGACAATTTGTACAGCTCCAGTTTTGGGAATTCCCAATTATAGTGAAGACTGTTATTTGTTTTTGCACACTAATGGGTTAGTAATGACAGAAATACTTACACAAAGAACAACATTAGGGTACAAACCTTGGGCGTATTACAGTGGGATTTTAGATCCAGTCATGAGGGGACAGTTTACATGCGAACAATCTTTGGCTGCTGCCGCATTTGCAATTGAGAAATCCACAAGTTATTACCATGTGTCAGGCAATTGCAGGAATTTTCCACCCTCCTCCTCACTTGGACCTTCTGACGAGCTGTCCTTGGACTCGGTTAATATCTTCTTCCTTAATTTCTTGAGTTCAGTGGGCTCACCTTCCTTGGACTTCTTCTTCTTTTTGTCATGTAAGTAGGGTCTAGCTTCTCCATAGGCCACCTTGACAGGGATTGGAACCTGTCTAAGGGAAACCCCGGGGAGCTAGACCCCAAGAACAGGGAAAAAAGCCTCTAGGCCATAAAAAACCCTGGAAGAAGTGGCAGATTTGGGGTTCCTCGATTTGGTGTTCCTATGGGATGATAAGATGAGTTGCAGTTCCCAAATAAGTCTGTAGGAGTCTTGAACTGGAGGACGAGTAGGAATCAAGAACGGGAAAAGGAAATATATTCTCTGGCTGAAATGATGAGAATAACTGAATGAAGTTAGAGGACAGAAGATTACTATCCCTAATGAATACAGTGCACTAGGAATATGAGGAGTACTGGATAGAGATCTCAGAAACTACTGAAACTACAGGACCCAGAATGCAGTTGAAAGAAAGGAGTATAGCCAGCAAAGGTACGGAAAGCCGCCGTAAGAGTAGTCCACTTACCGGAGATGAAGGAGAAACACTGTGAGTGAAATAAAGTCAGCAGAGAAGCAGGAAGATGCCGCAAGACGAGTCCACCTACCGGAGATGAAGGAGCAACACGCGAGTGACAGGTAAGTAAAGGATGTGTGAAAGAAAAGGAAAGTAAGAATCCTAGTACCGAACGGGCGGAGGTTGAGAGCAAGAGAAAGATCAGAGTAGCAAAAGACCACATTGAGAAAGGAATGTTAGGCGGAATGGAAAAGTAGGAAAGAAGTCAGTGGTGCAAAGAAGGGAACAGGTAAACAAGGAATAGCAGAACGGGAAAGCAAGCAATAGACAGTAACGGCAAGGAACAACCAGGAAACACGGAATTGGAAGGAACAGGGAAATCAAAAAGGGTTGCAGAACGAGAGGCACAGTATCGAAGCACTGAAGTAGATAACCACGAACAACAGATAAAACGCCAAGAGATGTGGGCGTGGTTATGCTTTATAGTCTCAGTCGCCATGTTGGATGAGGACTAGACCGGGGAGTCTATTCCTTAGAATACTGTATGCGCCAGGTGTTCCACAGCTTCCACGGACGGTGAATCCTGACACCATGGGCTGTGCTATGACGCTCTATGTGGAGCATGCTTTATTTGCCATTTTAGAGAAACCCAAAGGTACACTGACAACACAAAGAGCTTCTGCTTATGAAGTTATGATTTCTAATCCGGCGATTAAAGTTATAAGGTGTAAAATAGTGAAACTAGCCACGTTTATAGCTGAACCAGTAAATGAAGGTGATCATGTGCATGACTGCACTAATTATGTTGAATTCCATGATGATATACACGGTGTGAAAGAAAATGCTTTAGCGGGAGGGGAGATTTTCTTTACTGATGGTTCTTCAAAAATTGACCAAACTAGTGGGTAGAGGCATTCAGGATCCGAAATAGAAGAATGGTGAATTTAAGGTAGTGGCAAGTGCAAGACTACTGTCTCATTTTTCAGCACAGGTGCCAGAATTGGTAGCACTTATTGTTGCACTCGAGAAACACAAGGGGGGTCATTACGACCTGGGCGCAAAGGGATACCGGGCACCGTTAATGACACCGGTGCCGGTAATCCCTTTGCGCCCTATTCCGAGGTCCCTTTGCGGGTCCCTCCCTTAACGCCTGGTTTTACCAGGCGTCATGGACGTGACCCGCAAAGGGATACCGGGGTCAATAACGGTACTGCAATTTGCGGTACCGTTATTGACACCTTCCCCCTTCCCATTGAGCCCTAAAGGGGCTCAAATGGGGATGGGGAATGGCTTTTCAAATGGGGAATTACCGGTCCCGCAAAGGTTGGAATACACTGGTAAGTCCCCATATCACCAAGTCGGTGGCGGTACCGGTATTGGTTGACTAGCACCAACCTCGGAATGAGGGCCAAGGATCAGGAAGTGACAGTGTACAGTGACTTTGCCTATGTGATGTCAACCGTACATGCAGGGCTGTCACGTTGGAAAAGGAGGGGTTACCTCAGTGCATACAACATGCGTCTTATTGGACAAGCTCTTTAAGGCACTCCAACTCCCAGAAGCTATTGCAGTCATAAAATACGTAAAGCATACTAAACAAACAGACTTTATCGCAAATGGAAATGAAGCCGTAAGATGTAGAAGCCAAAAGGGTTGCATATTCTTCCGAAATTTCGAGTTTCGATACTGAAAATGTTAAAGAAGTATTGAGTAGAAGCATGCTAGTACGAGAGGGATTTAATATGCTGTCAATTTTAGAGATACAGGATAGAGGCCCCCAAGAAGAACAGGAGCTATGGAGATGTAGGGGTATTCATTATCCCCCACAGAAGCATAATGGAGACAGGAAAGCATTGGAAAGCCAGTGATCCCAGCGCCATTACTAAAAAGTCACACTTGAGCAGCTGCATTACCCCGCACATATAACCAGAGTAAGTCTTGCTGCCACCAGCGCAAGGACTGGTTTGTTCCCAATTTATTGGAACATGTTGCACAGTTCATTGCGAATTGTATTGTGTGTCAGATGTTTACAGCTGTGCCTACACTAAGAACAATCAGAGGAGTAATACCCTGTCCAAATGGCCCATTTCAGCATTTGCATATCGACTATGTTGATATGCTGCAGACAAGTAACGGATATAGGTATCTGTGAGTGGTGGTGTGTCCCTTTTCTCGATGGATCGAGGCAGGTCCTTGCACACATCCTGATGCTACCTGCGCAGCAAAGTTTCTAAGTGCACAAAATATTTCCAAGATGGGTGTGTGTGAAGAATTAAGGTCAGATAATGGACCAAACTTTGTCAATGAGCTGTGTGAACAAATAGGGCTTCTGTTGAACATAAAGCATATGTTTTCTGCTACTTATTACCCACAAGCAAATGGGATATGTGAGAGGCTCAACGGCCCCCATAAGGAAAGGATAGCAAAGATCAGATTAACTTTGAAAAAGGGAGGGCTATATTGCCTACCCTTAGCCTTGTATGCCCTTTGAAATCAGCCAGGTTCAGACCATCACCTTACACCCCATGAACTAGTAACAGGGTGTCACATGAGGACGCCGCTTCTACACCCCCATCTAGAGTGAGGAGTGATGCCCAGAGTGTAGTGCAGACTTTAGGAGATGAGATGCACGATTATTTGACATGTATGACTACCAGTGTTTCTTTCGTTTCAGATCAATTCAAGCATCGGAGGGAGGGGTCAAGGAACACGGAAGAGGACAGTTCAGTATCCAATCCAAGTGAATTATTACCACCAGTGAAGTTATATGTTGGCGACCAAGTGCTTATTAAAATTGTTAACGGTAGGTAGCATGCGCCAAGATTGAACTAACATTTTTGTGTATTAAATGTTTCCCCTACAGCAGTTAGGGTGGTTGGAAGAACAGCTTAGTTACGTTTAGGAGACGTAAAAATCAACAAAGGCGAGACCCTCCATCTAGTACCCGCTGACTAAGAAGCAAGACAAAAAGAAGAATTGCCGCGTGTGCAGACTCGTTCGATGACCAGGGAGAAGGAAGATAATACAGTGTGAGACAAGAACATTTCTTTTGGACTGGAATTCTTTGGACACTCTTTAAAATGTTTTAGCAGGAAGTGCATGGACTTGCAGAGAATTCCAGAGTTTAAATGTACTTTTAGAGATTCTTTGAAAAAAGTAAAATCAGATAGGCGTTATGCCCAAGCGCCAATCCAAAACTGGAAAAGAGATCAATACCCAGATTCCTTTCGAGGGGCATATCTATTTTAAGAATAAACACATGCCACCTATTGATACTGGCACACATATGTTTGTGGTAGCAATGTTTGTGTTCATACTCCAGTCAAACCCTACCCTCATCAGAAGAGATGTTGTTATTCTCACTTTTCTCCACGATCCAAAGAATGGCCTAGTCATAAGAGGCTTTTAAGTGCAATCATTGAGCAGATTGTGCAACTACGAATGTGATTGGAGAAATTATATTAAACATGATTCAGGAGGAAGAAAATGCAGTTTCAGGGAGACTAGCAGTTCAAAGCGAAATGGCATGGCAAACACACACACAAATTCTACACTCTTACGCCTGATATACATATGGATGTGCTTTCCCTTTTTCTTTCTGTATCTTACATTTTGGAGTCTTTATCCTTCTGATGATTGAAAAGCACCTCACCTGTGATATTTCCCAGTATAACTAAAAATGATGATAATTTCTTTGACCTGCTTGGGCATGTCAGATGACATAAGAGGGATGCAGAAGGAGATAACCAGGGGATAAATACCTATCTTGCTAATTCGGCTCACTTGGGGAATAATATGTGGTACCAACACATGAAAAAGGTGGGGGAGAGAGCATATGATGAGAGTTGCTATGTCTGCTCTGTCATCCCCTATGCCATGAGTACAGTAAGAACATTAATTTCAAAGAGAGGTCAGTGCATGAAAAGTCCCTTATCCATCCAGCAGCATGTACTACCAGAGGACAGTTTCAAGGGAGCTTGGCAACCCTGCAATGGTGATCAAGACAATCATTCCCATGCCAGGATGATTATATCAAGAAAACACAAATGGAAAAGGAGACTGGATGGACAGACAAGATGCTCGTGAATCCGTCCATGGGATAAGACAAAGTAATTGTTGAAGAAAGGAAGAGGATGAAATGCTCTGAAAGAACTTGAATGTCTGGATGCTGGGAGCGCTCACAGCTGTTGATCTATCGACAAGTGATTACGACCAAAGGATGAGAAGATGGGATAATGTCCTGTGAGGCTCATCTACTAAGGAAGGAACCAGTGTACGAGGTTCAGAAAGTGAATGATGGATGCCTAAAGTCATGGGCCAAGAACTCTAAACTGCTGACATGGGTAGACAACGAATCAGGACCAATGGCTGTAGTCCCATTGATTAATGCGACAATGTGCTTTTGAAGCAATGGTTAAGTCCAAGTTGGCGAGAACAAACGGTGCAAGAACATAATTGATGTCCCAGGAATGAAGAGAGGGACTGCTGTTATAATGGATCGATTTTGGGCCTGTGGATCGAGAGCATATATAAAATTGCCCAGGAACTGGAGTGGAGTGTGTTTCATTGTACTCATCCATGTTCCAGCCTTGGTGATTCCTCAGAGCAACCTGAACATGGAGGGATTTCCACAAGGTGGATGAGCATTTGAATAAAAGAAGGTCACTTGCACTCCGCCGGATGAAAAGCGAGAACTATTTCTCATCAAAATCAATAAAGGCATATGAAGATATTCCTGATGAATGAAGATATTCCTGATGAGCACAACTTGTTCAGCAAGACTGCTATGATAATGACATCTATATTCATCTATATTCATGCCTGGACTCCAAACAGTAGTGAATGCCAAATGGCTGCAGATTACCAGGTGGAAGCTGTTACGGACAATGAATACCACTATAAAAGGATTTAACGCCACAAAAGAAGAACTGAGGGCCATAAGGTTAATGACCCTCTAGAACAGGTATGTCCTTGACATGATTACAGCAATGGAAGGAGGTGTTTGTGCCAAGGTCGGCCTTCTTGCTGTACATTTACACCATCTCATGACAGTGAGAATGGGACTCAGACGGATGCCATAACCATGTTGGCAAAACTGCATATAAAAATGGAGGCGGACACAGAGGCTATTGGGGATGACGATTGGTTCTCATACCTGTTTTCATGGATTTCCGACTCTATGGCGGGTATATTCAAGTTCCTTGGAGCAATATTGTTGATGATAATGTTCGGATTCTGTGTCATAAGAATAATAATTGGACAATGCCAGAAAACAGCAAAAAAGGCAGTGGGAATGAAGATTATGATTAATGTGAAGGATGAAACAGAACAACGTGAAGATTGAAAGTGCCACTAGAGACAGCATAAAAGCAAGTATTGTGGCACCTGAGGGAACACAGTTCCTGTACCCAAGTGACCCTAATAATTATGTGGGACGTTGGATCTTCTGTCCCCCAAGTGGAGAATGTAGTTATATGACCTGGAGTGTGGACAGACACATAACAAATGCAGGCACCCTGAGGGGGGTGACGAAGATATGGCTACCAAAGAAATCTTTCTTCAAGGGAAGATTCAAAGAAGCAGGGAAACATGTGGATGTGTTCGAGGACTCGACCAGAGGGGGAAATGTAGAGGAGCAGATGTACATATCTGCAGGCGATGCTACCCCCCTACCTCCACTGTATTGGAGGCCATGCCCTGTCTAATCTCAGCTACTGTACCAATAATACGAGCACATGGAAGATGGTATCCATTAAGACGACCATATCGATTGTACCCTCAAGTTGATGATAGCTTCCCGGCGACCTCCGTGAAGGAATAAGAGAAAGAGCCAAGAAAATGAACTAATGATGTCATAAGAAAGAGTGCACAACGTCTCGAGATACTGAAGGAGCACAATTTATGGGTCCTAGAAGA
This sequence comes from Ambystoma mexicanum, assembly GCF_040938575.1. Classification (NCBI taxonomy): domain Eukaryota; kingdom Metazoa; phylum Chordata; class Amphibia; order Caudata; family Ambystomatidae; genus Ambystoma; species Ambystoma mexicanum. Next base: position 13,568,872 of record NC_090938.1, on the reverse strand, counting down.
GACATGACGAAGTCAAGAATCAAGTGAACTCTCAAGTGTAAAAGCAGAAGATTACACAGCAAAAAGTGCTGTAGAAATCAGAGGCATGAAGAATGTACAGACGCTGAAATGCAAGATAGATCAAGTCATCCTATAGGCTAGCTATAAGTAGTAAATAGAATGCAGGCGGAGCCGCCATTGTACAGAAACTGGACATTGGTATCATGATATTATTATTATTATGATATAATAAGCCAAAGAACCATGGAGAAAGAATGAAAGACTGCTTCACAGTAGAATCGCAGGTTCTTGGAGCTGCGTTGGGAGGCTGTCTGGCCTGAAGTCAAGAACTGAGAAGTCAAGGTCAGTTATCTACACTGAAGGAGACCGTGTGTGCGCAGGATGAATGCTCTCACGTTAAGGTGTAAGACAGAACACAAAGGATGCCAAGTCTTAATTCATTTAAAACATTTAAAAGATTGCAGAATGAGCAGAATCGTGGTCTCTTGTCACATGAGTCAACGATGGAAATAGGGCTTGAACTAGGAGTTCCAGATATGATAGTGCATGTCCTCACTCCCTTTGCATCCCAGGACGAGAATACACTGCAAGGCCAAGTACAAAGAAGATTTAATGGCAGAAGGCATGGGTGCTGAGAGCTGCTGGGCTAATTGGGTGGTAGGCCAGCCTCATGTCCTATCTACTTGCACCTGGGTCTTGGCTTACCTGCTGCTAATTGAGCTGAATGTTCCAGACATGGCACAAGTATGTCAAACCAATTGTATTTATCCATATAATGAAGGACCTAATAGTTTAAGAAACCAATGAAACACTGTGTAACTGATTTTTCGTCAATGACACGTATGAAGAGGTAGGCATAAGTGGTCCATCTGATATTGGGTAGCCAATAACAAACCTAGCTCCTATATGATTGTATATTTTGATGTGTCCCTTAACCAGTCCCTACCCTTGATAGGTTTTTCAATATTTCCACGTAGCGTGACGTCACTCTGACATAAAATGAAGTAAATAATTGTATTTTTGTAGAAATAGTTGAAGGAGCGTACGTCTGTTGATGTTCGTTGTACACTCCCTGTTTTAGACAATTGCTAATAAAACAGCAACTTGCCACCTTCTTGAGTTTGTCCGGTTATTTGGACTCAGAATTATTCTGGTGTAATCCCATCCAGCTATAGATGCACGTTCCAAGGGCCATAAACTCAACTTCAGGATACACCATGCAGGTTTCACTTCTCTGGTTCACATTGTTTCAGTTAGGATGCTTCTGAAGTTTCAGATCCACTGACACTTCCAATGTTTAACACTTCTTAAACATTAAACAGATTTAAACAACTCTTCACAACTTTTTAACAAAGACAAGGTTCATACCAATGCCCTTTTAATTCAGCTATGAGAAGCAATGTCTCTCTTCTTAACACCAACTTTCTTCTCATGCCACCTTTCAACCACTCTTGTCTTTGGTCAAGTCACCAACCAAGTATTTCCAATTTAACATCTAATAGCTTTGGCAATGTGAGTTCATGACTAATTGCTGTTTCTTTTACACCATATTCATAGGTTAGGGGGTCTCTGGGAGTTTCTCTCTACTGGCCTATATCCCGGGTTTGAGTCTCAACCAGAGTCTTTAGCTCACCATCCCTGTCACAGAAAAGAAATGTCCACCACATATCAGTCTTTGTCCTGCCCATGGGCAGTCCAGCACCGAAATGTCAGGCAATTCTCCTCTGAACAAGAGCACCACAGCAACCCCAGACATGTGTTTCAGCCTGGTTGGGCTTCGTCAGTGAGGTGGAGCTGTGCCTCTCTAAGAACAGTGACCAAGGTTTCCACGTCTGGAATACCCTAGTAACTTAGGGTGAAAACCCAAAGCTACTTAATATGCATAAGTAAGGGGGGTTCTGGGAGTTTTTCTCAACCGGCATATATCCCGGGTTAGAGTCTCAACCAGAGTTTTTAGCTCACCATACTTTCACAGAAGAGACATTTCCACTACATATCAGTCTTTGTCATGCCCAAGGGCAGCCCAGCACTGAAATGCCAGGCAATTCTCTTCTGAACAAGAGTAATGACAGCAACCCCAGACACATGTTTCAGCCTGGTTGGGCCTTGTCAGTGAGGTGGAGCTGTGTCTCTCTAAGAACAGTGAGCAAGGGTTCCACATCTGGAATACCCTAGTAACTTAGGGTGAAAACCCAAAGCTACTTAATATGCATAAGTAAGGGGGGTTCTGGGAGTTTTTCTCAACCGGCATATATCCCGGGTTAGAGTCTCAACCAGAGTTTTTAGCTCACCATCCTTTCACAGAAGACACATTTTCACTACATATCAGTCTTTGTCATGCCCAAGGGCAGCCCAGCACTGAAATGCCAGGCAATTCTCTTCTGAACAAGAGTAACGACAGCAACCCCAGACACATGTTTCAGCCTGGTTGGGCCTTGTCAGTGAGGTGGAGCTGTGTCTCTCTAAGAACAGTGAGCAAGGGTTCCACATCTGGAATACCCTAGTAACTTAGGGTGAACCCCCAAAGCTACTTAATATGCATAAGTAGCTTTGGGGTTTAAGAGGTGTTCTGGGAGTTTCTCTCTACCGTCCTATATCCCGGTTTGAGTCTCAACCAGATTCTTTAGCTCACCATCTCTTTCAAAGAAGAGAAATGTCCACTACATATCAGTCTTTGCCCTGCCCAAGGCCAGTCCAGCACCGAAATACCAAGCAATTCTCTTCTGAAGAAGAGTAACGACAGCAACTCCAGACACGTGTTTCGGCCTGGTTGGGCCTCGTCAGAGAGTTGGAGCTGTGCCTCTCTAAGAACGTGGGTCCCTTGCTCGCTGCGCCATAGGGGACCAAGCTGCACCTCACTGAGGAGGCCAAACAAGGCTGAAACATTTCTGCTGATGCTTGTGTTTCTGTGCAGAGGAAACCTGGCCTAGCAGGCCGGGCTGGGCTGCTACGATTGCTGGCAGTATCTAAAGTTAAAGGAAGGGGCACTGCTGTCCCGAGCCAAACCATACTCATTGTGCAGAGTAGCAGATGAGTGAATTTACTCAACTCTATATGAACTATGGCAACATGGAATCATACAGATATCCTCATCGCCATTCAACACAGGTATATACCTGATAAAGAAATCAAAGGGTGGGTTGTGGAGATTTATACAAGATTTCCTCCCTCTTAATGATGTAGTTGAAGCACAGTTTACCCTGGTACCGAACCCAGCTGCAATACTTGCAACATCCCAATGAAAGCAAAGTACTCCCCGGTCATTGACTTGAAGAATGCCTTCTTCTCCATGCCACTTCATCCAGACTCTAGATATTTGACAGCGTTTATGTATCAGGGATCCAGATTCAGACACACTAGGTTGCCCCAGGGGTACTGTGTATCACCTAGCATTTTCAACAAAGTGATCCAAATGGACCTGAGCAACTTACAAATGTAACCCCTAACTACAAAGAGAAGTTTTACTTGTTCTCCCACTCAAATGGCTCAGTGGTGACAGCGTTCCTCACACGAAAGAAGCCACAGGGAAACAAACCTTTGGCTTACTACAGTGGTATTCTAGACCCAGGCATGCAGGGCCATTTACCCTGTGAGCAAGCACTCACGGCTGCTACATTTGCAAAAGAGAAGTAGCGACAATCACCATGGGTTGCCCCATAGTACTGGCCATGGAGCATTTGTTATTTGCCATCTTGGGAAAATCAAAAAGCACATTAACGACACAAAGGTCATTGTGGTATGAGGTAATACTGGCAAACCCAGCTTTTGTTGTTGTGTGTTGCTGTGTGGTAAACCCGGCAACATTCATAGCAGAACCCACAGAAGATTGGGACTACATACGTAACTGTGCAGCACAAATGGACAGAATGGAAGGGAACATACGAGTCAAAGAAGAAGAAATAGTGGCGGCAGGCATGGTCTTCATTGACGGGTCTTCAAGCATAGACCTCAATACAGGAAGCATACTGGAGCAGCGATTGTGTGCTACAAGAAAGGGGAATATGTAATAGAGTCCCAGCAGCAGCTACCATTGCATTATTCAGCACAGGCAGCAGCGCTAGTAACAATGATCAGTGCGTTAAATATAATTTGAAGGGCATGCTGCTAACATATTTTCAGATCCATTTTACGTAACATCCACAATACATTCAGGACTGGTGCGGAAGGAGGGAAGAGGGTTCAGGAGAAGTGACGGATCCCCAGTACAACATGCTGAGTTGCTCGGGCAACTGATTGAAGCACTGAAACTGCCAGCACAGGTGGCCATAATAAAATGTGCCACCCATACAGGTGAGCAGGACTGAATATCTTTAGGGAATGAAAAGCCTACTTACCTGAGGGAAGTATGAGACTGTACCCAGGTGCGAATGGAAAGATAGCAATAATGGTGCCAGAGAGAAGAAAGGATCAAGAGGAAGAAAGCAGGGAAGGTTTCAACACTTTATCACGTAATCCTGGTTCTCCAGCAACTTTGACCTGTTGCTCATGAAGCCTACCCCTCCGATTATTCCCTCATTCCACTCAACAGACCCTCTAGAGGAGGTGGAGTAGCAGTAGTTTTCAAATCACACTTCTCCGCCTCACTCGTTGACTCCCAGACATGCACTCCTTCTTGCAAATCCCTTCTCGTCAAACTATAACTCCCCCCCAATGTTCTCCCACAGCTTCCTAATCATCTACAGACCCCCCGGCTATGACAGACATTTCACAACCAGCGACTGTGACTCTATAGACACCATCCAAGTAAACCACCCCTCTCAGACTCTTCTAGGGGACTTCAGTATCTGGCTAGACATTCCCACTAACCCCATGACCCACTCACTGGTCGACTGCCTTGATGCACTCAACCTTTCCCTTCACATGAACGACCCAACACATTCTAAAGGACACACCCTTGATGCCATCTTTAGCTCCCACAACCAGATACATCTAACCCCCCCTGTACCTGTCATCTGGTCAGATCATTTCATTGTCCCTTTCACCATCCGCTCGCCTGCGTCCACGCCCATCATTGAGCCAGCTGCCCCCCTCAGCCGCAAATGCTGGAAGAAACTAAAGATCCTCCCTGACCTAGCCAAAGCCCTGCTTCAAAGACCTCCCTCTACCATCCCACGTAATCAACCCAAAACCATTGACTCCTTTGACTCATGTTTCAATAACTCACTGATCCCACTCACCCCCTCTTGACAAACCTCCTCTCACATTGGTCCTTATCCCAGATGGTTTACTCCTGAACTGAAGACTGCGAAACAACTAAATAAATCCCTCGAACGCAAATGGCGGAAGAGTAAAACCAATCTCAGTAGATCCACCTTCGCCCTGCACCATCGCCACTACAAAACTGAAATCTAAAAAACCAAAAAAGCCCCCTACAACACCCAAATTCTCAAACTGTGTAAACCGCAGCAAGGAACTCCACAAAATCATTTCTGAATTTGTCAAACCTACCTGTACCTCAGCCCAATCCACCCCATCCCAATCGCTCTGCGACTCGCTCTCTTTCCACTTCTACACCACTGCTCTCGACAGTACAACTTCTCTTAACAACAAACTGGCCCTCCTCTCACTGCCTCAAAATCCATCCACCCCATCAATCACCCCCCGTGCCCGCCACGGCACCAACAACTCCACCCACTTTCGACTCCTTCACACCAATCTCGAGAGACGAATTTCTTGACCTTCTCTCTGCTTGAAAACCATCTGGCTCCCCCCTTGACCCCTGCCTTTCCTCAGTCCTCAAAGAAATATTCTCATCCACCTGCTCAGGAGAGTACACAAGAACCATCCTAAATGACTCCCTCAGCTTGGCAATCTTCCCCGACGCCTTCAAAATTGCACATCTTAAATGGATAGTCTCCTTCCTCAACAACAGGAAACAAATAACCCTCTCCACCATTGCCTCAGCCGCTCAACCAGTCAGTACTGGAGTACCACAAGGAGCATGCCTATCAGCTCTCCTGTTCAACCTCTATATGTCCGCCCCCCCTGGAATAATCCACCCACACAATATCCTGTGCTACAACTACGCTGATGATACTCAAATAATCCTAAAACTCCTCAACTCAGACTTCAGCTCTCAGCCCGACCTCGCAGCCTGCCTCCTTGACATTGATCGTTGCATGACTACAAACCACCTCCTCCTAAACCCCACTAAAACCAAAATCATGGTGTGCGGCAACACCGAGCTTCTCCCCCACGCTTTACCTTGGCCCACATCCATGGGCCAACCACCCACCACCTCTGCCACAGTAAAAAACCTTGGATGCACTCTGGACTCTGACCTAACTGTCTCTCGCCAAATCAACAACATATCTAAGTCTTGTCATTACCACCTCAAAATTCTTAGATGCATTTTTCCCTACCTCTCCTTTCCTAACAGACTTGCCGCTGTTAAGTATTTGTTTTTATTTTGTTTATATAGCGCTTTACACCAAAGCGCTGCAGTCTATTGTAATATCGAGACTGGACTACGCTAACTCCCTTTATCTCGGAGTCCGGGCATACCACCTCATTAAATTACAAAGAGCACAAAACGCTGCTGCCAAAATGCTACTAGCACTGGGCCCAAGAGACCACACCTCTCCAGCTCTCAGAACACTCCACTGGCTCCCAGTTGGATGAAGGGCCACTTTCAAGACCCTCTGCATCACCCACCGAGCAGTGCACAAGGCCGGCCCTTTATACCTGCAAGGCAAGCTAAAACCCTACCACCCATCGCGCACTCTAAGATCGAGCTCCGCCCTCCTTTTAGTGATACCAACCACCAACTCGGTCAGGATAGGAGGATCCTCGTTCTCAGCCTTGGCCCCCAATCTATGGAACTCACTTCCACCAACATCTGACAAACCGAAGACTACTTGTCATTCCGCAAACTACTAAACTCTTCCCATAACACTGATGACCACCCAAAGATGTGTCTAAACTCCCCAGCATCCTAACGACGAAACAAACAATGAAGCTGTCCTACCTGGTGCTCACCCACATGATAGGATAGAATGGATGGATTAGACGGAATGATTGGAGTGAATCGAGTTGATGGATGTAGTAAACAGAGTGGGTGGACACACTTCCACCCCACATCCAACACACCGAAGACTACTTGTCATTCCGCAAACTACTAAAAACGTGGCTCTTCCCATAACACTGATGACCACCCAAAGAAGTGTACTAACCCCCTAGCATCCTAACGACGAAACACCCAATGAAGCTGTCCGACCTGGTGCTCACCCACATGATAGGATAGAATGGATGGATTAGAGGGAATGATTGGAGTGAATCAAGTTATAAACAGAGTGGGTGGACACAGTAAACAGAATGTCAGAGTTGATCGAGTAGAGAAAATAAAGGAGTAAATGGAGTGACTGGAACGCATAGAGTGAATGGAGCAGATGGAACTGATGGAACGGATGGAACGGATAGAATGGATGGAACGGATGGAACTGATGGAGTGGATAGAACAGATGGAACTGATGGAACGTATGGAATGGATAGAACGGATGGAACGGATGGAACTGATGGAGTGGATAGAACAGATGGAACGGATGGAACGGATGGAACGGATGAAACGGATGTTACGGATGGTGTGGATGTTACGGATGGAGTGAATGGAACGGATGGAGTGGACGGAACGGATAGAGTGACTGGAATTAATGGAATGGATGGAGCAGATGGAGCGGATGGAGCAGATGAGTTGATGGAACGGATGGAGTGGATGGAATGGATGGAACAGATGGAATGGATGGAACGGATGGAGTGGATGGAACGGATGTTACAGATGGTGTGGATGGAACGGATGGAGTGGATGGAACGGATAGAGTGACTGAAACGAATGGAACGGATGGAGCGGATGGAGCGGATGGAATGGATGTTACGGATGGTGTGGATGGAATGGATGGAGTGGATGGAACGGATAGAGTGACTGGAACAAATGGAGCGGATGGAGTGGATGGAGCAGATGGAACGGATAGAACGGATCAAACAGATGGAGTGGATGGAATGGATGGAAAGGATGGAACAGACGAAGTGGATGGAACAGACAGAGTGGATGGAATGGATGGAGTGGATGGAACGGATGGAATGGATGTTACGGATGGAGTGGATGGAACGGATGGAGTGGATGGAACGGATAGAGTAACTGGAATAAATGGAACGGATGGAGCGGATGAGTGGATGGAACAGATGGTGTGGATGTTACGGATGGTGTGGATGTTTCAGTTGGTGTGGATGCTACGGATGTTGTGGATGTTACGGATGAGGCGGATGTTACGGATGGTGCAGATGTTACGGATGGTGTGGATGTTACTGTCACGCCTACCCTTCCCCATCCCTCAGCTTCCACACACCCCCTTCAGTTTCCAGCCCCGCTCCCGTTCACGCCCCGCATAGCTCCTCGGTCCCGCCCAATACCTGTGTCCCCTCCCAACAGCAGCGGGGAGACAGGCAGAGGCACCCATGGCATCTGCTGTCATGCTGGCATGGGGAACGCCGTTTTACAACATTACTGGTTGGAACATCCCGGTCACGTGATCATAAGCAGCATGTTTTCCTGGATTTCTGGACTTTTGCTTACGGACCTTAGATTGCTTTTGGATTATCCTCCTGGATTAGGCGCTTTGGATACTTTTGGTTACTTGGTTCATGAACTATTGCCTTGTCCCATGGATTGTCTTGGATCAACCCTTGAACTTTGGAACTCTTTACACTTCGCTTAGGAAGTCCAACACCTCTTCCCCTAAGGTGCAACTAACATCACAGGTCTCTACAGGTATCAACTAATACCAGTCATCTTGCTGCTGTTGGGCTCCCCGTTCCTTGACATCCATCATAGGGAGAGAGCACAAGGGGGCCTTTCCTTAATACATCTCCAAAGGCTATTTTGGTAGGTGTCATTCTAGTTCCTTATACTAACGAGTTGTTTACTGTCATAGTTATGTCCTATTCTCACTTGATTGCCTGTTCCTTTGCAGCTGCCTGATTACCTGAGCCACCCGAGTTCCTGTTTCTGCACCTGTGGCCTCAATAACAGGCCAGGGATTGTCTTTGTTTACTCTCTCTGGCCGGTGCTTGGGGACGGAGGTATACATAGTCATTGCGGTACCTCATCTGAAGATCTTGACAGTTGCGGATGGTGTGGTTGGTGTGGATGTACGGATGCTGCGGATGGTGGCAACACCGGTTCCCCATGTTGTTGCCGTATATCTGTACCCCGATATATGCTATCCATCTGTATCCCCATATATATCTGTATCCCATATATACCTGTATCCACCCTGTCGCTATAGATCTGTATGTCGCTATGTTCGTTCCCACCGTCCCGCTCACATGCCTGATCTCAGGCGCTTTTTACTGATAACCACCATATCACACCACTGTTTACTCTCTACTATACACCATCATTCAACTAGAACACAGCTATACCCCTGATAATTAGGCTTAGCTGTTCACATACGAACACAACCCCATGATCACCTCATCACCCTAATAAAACGCAGCTAGCTGAGCACATTCCGGCTAGCTGCTCGCATAGGCATTCCTCAGGCCTAACACAGCCAGAACCAGTCTGGGTGTCCACCCTCCAGACTGAACACATCCAACTGATTTCCTCAGCACCACACCTACTGCTAAGAAGCGGCTATCATGCAGAAAACACAACAGCTGCACACATATCCGGTGCACCCACACACCATACGACTCTCTCTACTGACTTCAACTGCGGTTCCCGAGGGCGTTTAACCCACCAGTGCTTTGAGGTCATACCAATGATCCATAAGGTGCTATATAAATGCCAAGTAACATAACAACACTGATTGAATATATTATAGAGTCGCAAAGAGAGGCCTCAAAGGAGGAAAACGATCCAGGGATAGAAGGAGGGTGTTCCCTGTCACCAACCGACTTCATATGGAGGCAAAACAGCACAGGGAAACCTGTGATGCCAACATAATTGTTAGGTGTAGCATTAGAACAGCTGCACTTTCCTGCCCATGTGTCTAAAGAAAACATGGCGGATAAAACACAAAAGAATGTCCCGACCAGAAAAAATATTTTTTTACAAGCTCTAACAGTGAAATAAGTCACTGTGTACTGTCTCCATATGTACGAGTAGGAGACCAAATCACTCCTAACTGTATGCATCTACTTGTTACCTAGTACGTTGACCTAATGGTGGCTCTCTACCAAACGGGGGGCCATGATTATATGTTTATTAAGTAACACATATTTTTGTGTCCTCAAAGAAGCTCTCAAATATGTGGGAGCCAAGACACTATGTAAAACATTCAACCTAAACATCAGGAAAAATATAACATATTTTATTTCTTTAGTTAACACAATTAAACTAATACTCAAATGACAATTTCTAAGTACAAACAATTATTAGATAAGATATTAGTTCAAAAAGCCTAAAGACAGAATCAGTAGTAGAGAGAAACAAAAATACAAGAAATGGGAAAAGTTCTAGTACAATTGCAATTAATATGAAGAATCCAACATCGTTTAGAATCCATCAACAAATTAATTATAAAACAAAAACAAATCAATTGTAGAACACAGATTAACAAAAATAAAGATCATGCAATATATTCTGACCATAGACAAATCACTGGTTGGTCAATTTGTCGTACCATGTAATGCAATTACATCAAAGGATTTTCTAAAGTTTTCTTAATTTATATATCACACTACTGTTAAGTAGGACACAATATCTTATTTAATAGGTCTACTCGCAGAAATAAAAGAAGGGTGTTATGTTCCGTATTTGCATGAGCGAATGGCAGAATATGGGAAATTGTGTGGTGTATCAGCAGTTTTTGTCTGGTCATTCTTTGAAAACTATAAATGGGACATTGCCACGAATGGAAGGGCCATTCCAACACTTGCATATCGACTATGTTGATATGCAAGATAGATCATGCTCGTCTGTCCATTTTCACGTTGGCTTGAGGCTGGGCCCTGTGATAAAAATGACTCTAAGTCAGCAGCCAAGTTTCTAGTAAGAGAGGTGTGAAATAAGGTCAGACACTTTGCCAAATACCTTTTAAGGAAATAACACACCTCCTGGAAATAAAACACTGCTGACTTGCAGGCACGGTGAGCGTTACAGTGCTGAATGCAGAATAACGCGAAGCGCGTGCTGCTGTTCGGGCGTGGTTTAAATAGCCTCCAAAGTAGTTCCAGGTAAGAAGTTCCCCAGAACCACACCCGAGTAAAAAATAGTCCCTGTAGTAAAATAGTCCCATCCAGGCCTCACGTTGGCTTGGATTCATTTGCAGCATGGTCTGCATGAGGTAAGTAATGTCTATGAGCCTGGTGCCTATGGCGCCAGGGCTGATTTCTATTATGAGCCTGGTGCCTAAGGTGCCAGGACTGAACCCAGACAGCCCCCAGCCGGGGCTGCTGGGGTTTTAATAAATATCTGGATGCCTGCTCCCGGGGCTGATGGGCTTGATCCGGATGCCCGGGGGTAGGCATCATGACACCCATATACGGGAACTTGCCAGTATCCTTTGGTTAAATCTAGGGTAGATAGAAAGGTGGCTGCTCCAAGTTTATCAGTTAGGTCATCGATGCATGGCATTGTATAGGCATCGAAGTCCGAAATGGCATTAACTTGACGGAAATCTATGCAGAATCGCCAGGAACAGTCAGGTTTAGTGACCAACACAATAGGAGAGGACCATGGACTTGCAGAATGCTCGATAATATTGGCTTTCAACATTTTGTTGACTTCCTCAAACACACTCTGTTTACAGGCTTATGGGAGTCTATACGGTATTACATGAACCACTTTACCTTTAGGTGTTCTAATATAGTGGTATGAGCCTTTAACTCTTCCTGGTTTTTCCGAGAATACCTCGGGAAATGAGACATTTACATCTTTTAGATCGTCTTGTTGGATAGATAGATCGGGAGGAATTAAATGAAAGTTATCTATCTCTTCGGGAACTAGACAGGCTAGTATGTTGGCATGGGTGGCTAACATGTTCTCTTTCCACTCTTTCAAGAGATTTATGTGATACAAATGTACCTTCTGTTTTCTGTCCGGTTGGGCTACTTTATAAGTACAGGTTTGCGTTTGTTCTACTATCTCAAAGGGTCTGTGCCATTTGGAGACAAGCCTGTTCAGGTTGGGAAGAGGACCAGTACTTTTTGTCGTATAGAGAATGATCTTAAACTCACCTTATTGTCATAAGTGGATTTTTGTTGGCTCTGGGCTTTTTCCATATGAGTACAAACTAAATCTTGAACCAATTTCATATGTTCTTGCATTCTGGTGGCTGTTTGTGAGATGGGAAAGGGTGCCCCCTCTCATTCTTCCCAGGCTTCCCGGAGCATGTGCAGGACATCTCTGGGCTCTCTACCGCAGAACAAAAGGAGAGAAACCTATGGAAGCCTGAGGGGTTTTCCTTACTGCAAATAGTGCCCATGCGTTCATTCGGTCCCAGTCTTTTACGTCCTTATCTACCAATTTTTGTAAAATTGGCTTCAGAATTTTATTGAATCTTTCTACCAAACCATTGGTTTACCGCGGGTGGTACACAGAAGTTCACAAGGTGGTAATGTGCAGTAGCTTCTTGACCTCTGCCATAAGCGTACTCATAAAATTCGAACCCTGGTCTGTTAGTATTTCCTTGGAAAAGCCAATCCTGAGAAATGTGTGGATCTATTTTGCATTGGGAATGCTTCGGGATACGGGGTTGCATAATCCATAATCAGAAGGACATATTTATTGCCTAGTCTAGATGTCTCTAGAGGTCCAATTATGTCCATACCGATTCTTGAAAAGGGGACTTCTACGATTGGCAACGGGTTCAGAGGGGCAGGTAATGAATGGCATGTGCATCCTGGTCTTTTGACATATTTCGCACATCTGGATGAAGGTCTTTATATTGGCGTGGATACCTGGCCAGTAAAACTTCCCACAAATATGTGCCTTTGTTTTAGCTTGTTCTAAGTGCCCCCCGGTAAAATGGGAATGCACGATCTGTAGCACAACCTTTCGGTGACTCTTGGGTATTACCAACTGTGTTTTTACTAAACCTTCCATAGATGTCGCTCTTCTATAAAGCAATCCTTGTTTTAAGAGGAAAAAGGGACTTCCCTTCCCTAAGCCTTCTTGAACTGGAGGCTTCCAGCCCTTTAAGATGAGTAACAGTACCCTGGAGATAGATGGGGATGCAGATTTTATTCATACATCAATAATCAAGACGACACAAATAGTTAGGCAAAGTTTGTCTGTTTTAATGTCAAGTATCTTAAAACAGGGAGTACAGCGAACATCAGCAATCGCACACTACTCTGAATCTACTTCTTTAAAAAGTTGGGCTTTTGTACCCAAAAGTGGTCATCACTGACGTGCTGACCTGCGTCATTACCAACGTCATCATACGTGGCAAACTACTAAAACCTATCAGGAATAGCTAGCCATAGGTTCTCTATCTGTATGGAGTAAATGAAAGAGATATTTGTATAGTTAACATCAGGTGGGGCAACTAAGCCCTCCCTTCAAAATGGCCACTATGAACGTCACTAAATGTACGACGTCCCATTGGCTGCACACTCTATAGGACCTCCAACTACGTGGTCTCCTATAATTGGTTGGCTTCTAACCCCTGTCAGTAATTTTCCTACCTAAGTTAGCAGCATGCAGACCGAACAACCAGGTGCGGATAAGCTCGTCTTGATACCAGCTTCCCACCAATTAAAATGTCATCCATCATCACCTCATTGGTGTAGTGTCAATTAGTGCTTTGAAGTTGGCCTTGAGTTTGTACTCTTCCCTGAGAATTTTTAAGGAGTATGGGCACCAGCCGGCTTCCGTGTGTAGGTGTGATCTTCTCGCTCATCCAACTTCCCTCTATCACATGGCTGGACACCATGAAATTGAGCCTTTTCGTGTTTGATTTTATTCTTAATATTCCTCTGACGTTTTTTGTTTTTTTCACTTAACCTCTCTGAACAGGAGCTTCTGTTCTTTCACGTTAATTATATCCAATGTCAGCCAACTCCAGTTTGATAAGACCTTGGCTTTCTTGGCTCAGTGAACTCCTTAGCTGCACTTGTATTCTGTTTAATTCAATGGCTTTTCTCAACTGCGAAACTAGAATGAGGCATTCTCGCTTTGTTCAGTACTGCTTTATATGTAGTGGAAACATTCATACTTTACTTATCCATATGTAAAGTATTTATTTCCGCAGTCTACTCTATTTAAAAGCATGTGGCTAGCATCATGATTGCTTTGCTGCTTGCAGTTCATTGCATCTGTACACATTTAAACTAACTTACTATCTTCATCAGGTCTGTGGCATAAGTCTCTTCATCTTGATCCCAAGATATCACTTATCATTGGCACTTCTTGTAATTTATAAATTGTCTGCCTCTCTGGTCCGTTTATCTTTCTATATAGGTGTTGATTCAACTTTGTATGACGTCTCCATTCATCTTGGTCATTCAGTTTCTTTGCTTCTTCAGGAATCTCGTTCAAATGGCCAACATATTGTCTTGGAGGCATGTATGGTTTTCTCAATGGGTACTTCACCTCCCATATTCTCTTAGGTATATGTATTCTTATGGGTACTGGTCCGAGTCGTGGCTCTTCTTCTTGCTTTCTTATTGGTGTAGTATACGTCACATACTTTGGTTCATACATTTCAGCTAATGTAGGCGGGGCAGTTGGAGTGGGGGTACTTGGCTCCTCCTCTACACTCTCCTTCCGGAATTGCTTGTAGAAAAGCTTCAGCGAGAGCTGGATCATTTCACTGGGCATAGGCTAGGTCGGGATAGATGGTAGGCTCTTCTCCCTTACTTTCTTCGATATTAAGAGATTTATCAGCTTCCCCAAGGCCTAAGTTACCTCTTTCTGTTTTATCTGGTTCACGTTCTATAAACTGAGGAAATAGAGCTCTTTCCAAAATTCCCTGGGCAATTTGATGCCCACAACGTACCTCAAAAGGGATCTCACCATGATTCGGTAAGAGAACCTTCACATCTCCCCAGACGTCGGTATCAATAATGCCTGCTAAGACGTCTGTCGTGAACTTCCACAGTAGGCCAGATTTTGGGGCCAATCTTATGATGCACCCTGGACGGGGTATCAACACCATGTGTTTAGGGGTCATTCCTCTTTTCCCAGGGGATATCATAGCTTCCTTATTGCTACAGATATCAAACCTTATTGATTCCTTGGTGGCGATGGAAGGGTTAGAGGCTCTCTGGCTACGTTTTTGAAATTGTAGGGTTTCCCAATCAGTTTCAATTGAGTCACATCCCACGGCTGACAATATATATAAGGAACTCATGGTGGCAACAGTAAAGACAGGCGCAAGTGATCACAGTTCAAGGGTGTTTATTGAACTGTATAGGTAGGTTGGAAAAACGCCTAATCTAAACCTAACTCTAAGATAGGAGCAAGCTACAACCATCAAATAATAATAAGACAGTCCTAGTGGTGTCTAGTCAAATAAAAGGGCCTATACTAAAAACAAATATATATATTGCTAATCCTAACAACTAAATACAAAAGAGTGTGAGATGGGGTCACAAAAAAGAAAGAAGTGTTCAAAAATGATAAGTCAGGAAGTTATAGCTGGGGATCTTCCTCCCCCACGTTTTGAGCACGGGACAAGGTGGGACCCTGAGCTTAGCACACTCTCTAGCTTTCCGGGCACGAGACTACAGCTCCGTTCTCGGGGATCAGGATCTTCAGTGGTTAAGTCTCTTTTCTACAAAAAGTCTCACGCCTCTGAGGACCTGATGTTAACATAAATAATAAAACAAAAGGTTCCTTTGCTTGCGTACATTGGGTGATGACTTTTCACCCCTGGATCCCCCTCTTCCGGCTTGGATCCTTCTCAAATGTTAGCCTCCCTCCGTCGGGTTTACTACAGCTTTTACACAAAAGATTTCACCTGTTGCATTCACGAGTCTCAATTTGTTATAAACCACTCTTTCACTGTGGACATCCCTTAGTCGAGGTCACTCTTGTCAACACAGTGTTCATTGGGGTATCATGCTTCACCCCGTTCTGCAGGCATCCCTCAGCCGGGTGCACATTTGCCAATTGCACAATGCCTTCTACTTTCTTCATGATACGGGATTCATTTCCCTTAGCTTTCCAATTACTTGCCGGTCAAAGAATTTCAACTGTACAGGGGGTTTTACCAGACCCCTGTATGACCACTTTGACCCTTTTCATTGTGGTTCACCTAGGGCCTTCAGGTATCAGTAGTTTCAACGGTAGGGTAATCAGCCAAAGTCTTTTGAGAGTGCCGGACCCCTCTGCAGCTGGTCTTCCCCTGTGGTGTTAACAGTTCTTTGATTTCCCTTACTTTGCTATTCGCAACTTTGGCTCAACACAGTTCGGTTTCTTATTGGTTCTCCCTCCGACTCACTGGCTGTGATGAACTGCTTGGCTTTTCTTGTCTCTGGAGTCAAGGATGGTACCACGGTTGCAAGCGTCTCTCTCCGTCCTGATTATCAATGTAGGAGGGCTCGGTGTCCCGTTGACATCTGCTGCAAAACACGCTGGCTGTTGTTCGCGGTCTTATGTTTTTTTTCAGGAGTCTTTACAGGTCTGTGTCGGAAAGGGCAAGGTCACTTCTCTCCTTGTTGCCCCTTCAGTTTTTGCCGCCTTTCGTCTCCTCTTGAACTGCCGTCCTGGGATAGCTGTCTTGTCATGCGACATGCCTTGCTCGTAGTGTGCTCTCATGCTCCACCTTTTATCCCTTTGGGGAAGGGAAAGTGCCGTCAGGTGTGTGTGATTCTGGTCAGTTGCCTGGCTTTGCCTGACCCTTGCTTTGGGTCATGTCAGGTAAACGGCTCTGGTATTAGTCCATTGTTTGTTATGGTCTAAGAAAGTGTTTGTGTCAGAAAAGGGTGGGGTTTAGGTTCTGAATATCCTATGTGGTAGGATGGGGAAAAGATGTTATAAAAAAGAGGATACCACGTCTCACCCGTCAGTGTCCCACTTCCATTCCCTGAGGACCCCCCCATCCAGGTGATCCTCCTGCACTGGTCCTACCCCAGGAACTGGATCCAATAGCGATGGCTGTGTCCTGGCCACCTGGATGACAGATCCCCAGGGACTAGTCAGGGAGACACCTTCAGATTTCTCATACATGGTAGACGTCTTTCTCATGAGAACGTAGATGAGATGACCGGGGCAGTTGAATTACGATCCGCTGGTCATCTCAAATGTTTCAATGAATTTGCACTATGATGTGGGAATTGGGGGTTGGATAGTGATGTCACAGCAGGAAACTAGGGGTGGTGTGGTAAGGTTTGCGGGACCCAATCATAGAAGATAATGTATGCCCTCCTATAGGGGTATGATATGAATTCACCAATCAGCTTCTTGTGGGGAGACATTTTAAGGTTGCAAAGTGATTGATGCTCATTAGATCGTAATGTTATAAAAGCTCTTGTTTTTGGGGCATATCTTTGACAGCGCGTTTCATGCAGTTCTGTTCCAATTGCTGTTTGAATTTCGCTTTCCCAGCTGCGACTGGACCCAGAATAAAGTTGCATTACTTCTTGCCTGGCAAATCCTCCTTTTTGACTACTTTTGTCATTTGTACCAATGCGTTCCGAGGTGACCCCCTGAACAGCTCAAAGGACTTTTAGCCCTGCCATCACCACAATACAAAATAACGGGTGCCTTTACCAGTTCAATTTCGTTGTGGCTCAAAGAGCTTTTGCTGTGAAGTCACCACAACACAGGATAATGGATGCCTTTAAATTGGTCAAGTTGTGACTTCAGTTCCCACAGTGTAACGTAAATGAACAGCAAAAACCTTTCCTCTCAAACAGCGTGTTTCCACACAGGCTGACGAAATTGCACACCCATGCCCTCTGAATGCAAGGGTTGTTGCAGGCAAAGTTAAAACAGCACACTGTCGCAAATGTTCCAGACAGACATAGACACTTACTGCTGGTGCTTCGTTGACAATGTTTACAGTGTTAAACTACTGTGTCTGAATTTGTATTCTCGGATGCTCCATGGATATTTTGCTATTTCCAAAATGGCATTGATTATCCAGAAATCATGATCATTTGACAGAGTCCTGCTGCCATCGCCAGGAGCCACGGAACGCTGAACGCTCTGCTTCACTCCGCACCGCTCCGCTCCGCTTGGAGTCGGAGACTTAGATAGAAATAAATAACGCACTCCAAGTGAACCAACAAACAGCCTCTCCAATGACACTGAACGCTCTGCTCCGGTTAATACAAAACAATCCATTTGTGAAGGCCCCTCCCCTGCCTATACGATTCCACAAAGCCCCCGTGTTTGCCCCCTGATTCTTCACTGCCCCTCAGCGTATTTGATCTCATAGCTGGCTCTGAGGCTACACTCACTGCTTAGTTAGGCCAAACGCAGCTCACCTTTCTCCTTTTTATGGGACATGGGGTAATTTGATTTTGCTATATGATGAATGTGTGAGAAGTCTCTGGAATGGGAACAGGCAGACTTAGTTAAGACGATGCTATAAGCCAATGACAGCTTGTTATCTAAGTGTGACTTTTCCCATTCTAGAGATTTTTGACACATTCACAAATAGATTTTTTATTTTATTTTGTTCTGAGTTGAAGAGAGTATGTGATCAAGCAGTCAATTAATGGTGTGCCCCCTCTATTCTGTAAGCTTTAAGTCTCTAGTGAGACCCCAAAAACAATAGAATAAAATGTCCCAATTCACTCAGCATGAAGGTGGCCTAAAATATCGTTGCGTTTCACAGACTATGCCCCCATACTGACTCTTAGTCCCCCCTATATCACGCTTCACGCCCCATACTGACCCTTAGTCCCCCCTCTATCACGCTTCTCGCCCCATACTGACCCTTAGGCCCCCCTCTATAACGTTTCACGCCCCCATACTGACCCTTAGGCCCCCCTCTATCACACTTCATGCCCCCATACTGACCCTTAGGCCCCCCTCTATCACGCTTCACGCCCCCATACTGACCCTTAGACCCCCCTCTACCATGATTCACGCCTCCATACTGACCCTGAGACCTCCCCTCTATCACGCTTCACGCCCCCATACTGACTCTTAGGCCCCCCTCTATCACACTTCACGCCCCCATACTGACCCTTAGGCCCCCCTCTATCACGCTTCACGCCCCCATATTGACCCTTAGACCTCCCTTCTATCATGCTTCACGCCCACATACTGACCCTGAGACCTCCCCTCTATCACGCTTCACGCCCCCATACTGACCCTCAGGCCCCCCTCTATCACACTTCACGCCCCCATACTGACCCTTAGGCCCCCCTCTATCACGCTTCACGCCCCCATACTGACCCTTAGGCCCCCCTCTATCTTGCTTCACGCCCCCATACTGACCCTTAGGCCCCCCTCTATCATGCTTCACGCCCACATACTGACCCTGAGACCTCCCCTCTATCACGCTTCACGCCCCCATACTGACCCTTAGGCCCCCCTCTATCACACTTCACGCCCCCATACTGACCCTTAGGCCCCCCCTCTATCACACTTCATGCCCCCATACTGACCCTTAGGCCCCCCTCTATCACGCTTCACGCCCCCATACTGACCCTTAGACCCCCCTCTACCATGATTCACGCCTCCATACTGACCCTGAGACCTCCCCTCTATCACGCTTCACGCCCCCATACTGACCCTTAGGCCCCCCTCTATCACGCTTCACGCCCCCATACTGACCCTTAGTCCCCCCTATATCACGCTTCACGCCCACATACTGACCCTGAGACCTCCCCTCTATCACGCTTCACGCCCCCATACTGACCCTTAGGCCCCCCTCTATCACACTTCACGCCCCCATACTGACCCTTAGGCCCCCCTCTATCACGCTTCACGCCCCCATACTGACCCTTAGGCCCCCCTCTATCACGCTTCACGCCCCCATACTGACCCTTAGGCCCCCCTCTATCATGCTTCACGCCCCCATACTGACCCTTAGGCCCCCCTCTATCATGCTTCAAGCCCCCATACTGACCCTTAGACCCCCTCTATCATGCTTCACGCCCCCATACTGACCCTTAGGCCCCCCTCTATCATGCTTCACGCCCCCATACTGACCCTGAGACCTCCCCTCTATCACGCTTCATGCCCCCATACTGACCCCTAGCCCCCCCTTCACGCCCCCATACTGACCCTTAGGCCCCCCTCTATAACGCTTCACGCCCCCATACTGACCCTTAGGCCCCCCTCTATCACGCTTCATGGCTCCATCACTGGCCCCACCACTCCGTCGGTACCCCTAAATGTCTCTCCCGCCAGTGACCTCCCCATCATGCCCCATCGCAATCTCCCGTGGCCCCAACATCCTGCCTTTGAAGGCTCAGGCCAGTAACCCCCTGCATCCCATCCCATCCCATCCAGGAATAGTTGGAGGAAAGCCTGTTCCAGGGGCCTGGTCTGGTGCATGCACTGGTGCAATGTGACCCCCTCTCTGTTGGGGGGATAGTGAGATGTGAAGGCATTCTGGGGTGGTCTGCTCTGGAATCATCTATAGACGTGGAATTGCTTGATCACAGTTGAGCGGCCTGTGCACATTGGGGAATTGGGAGACCCTGGTGAGGGCCAGCAGGGGACCTCTTCTGTTGATCACTCCTCATTCAGTCACACTTTCATTCTGTTTTATTGCCAGATTCAAAGAACTCAACACCTCTGGCCCCAGGAACGGTGGAACCCAGGTACAGCACCCTCATCTCACCTCTCTTCAGCACTGTGTTTAGAAATGTGATTTACTGCAATGCAACTGGATCTTGCTCACTGTGGCTTCTCCCAGGTGGGTGGCCTCTTGGTGCTACCTTCTGTGAGATACAGGGAGGATTTGAGGTAGGGGCATAGAGCGGGTGACGCAAGGTGTTAAGCCTGTGGTGTTGACATGTGCTGATTGGAAGCACGCAAGTTGTGTGCGCAAGTAATATTCTAAGTGGGTTGGGTTAGGGGCGTGCGGCGTAAGGGGCTAGAGGGGATCTCCAAGGATAGATAGCTTGCTTGGTTCCTCCCTGCAGGCGTGGGTGTTTGTGTGGACTGCGCTGCCCTGTGGTGGGTTGGCCAGTAATATGGCGTGGTTCCTAGGTGAGAGCTTGATGGCGAGGTCTTCTGAAGCCGCTGGGCCACTGCCAATCCTCCTCAGTCTACATACGGTGGCTAAATGCAGGGTGAGTGGGTTAGGAAAAAGAGGTTGGTTTAGGGAAGTCTTCTAATTGGCTGGGCACATTTAAAAAGCACACACAAAAGGGGGTCTCCTGTTTTTGCGATGGTTCCGAGCCTCTTGTGTTATGAAAGGGGCCTTTTCTCGCTTATTTTGTGGTGGTTTGCATTCCTAAGGTTTTGGGAAGACCTGCCCTGGAAAAGTGTCACAAACCTGACACAGTTTCATGTCATGATGTTAGATGAAAAAACATGGTTTGTGTCAAGAGTTTTTTTTCTCCATGTCATCAGCCTTTACAATATACTCAAGGACTGATATGATTATGGCTTTCATGCCCGCTGAGGGGGGGCAGACACGGAGCTTAGGACTTCAGGCTGTTAAAGGCCATGTCCACCCGCTGATGCAAGGTTGAAAGCCATTTGCACCACAGGGTTTACCCAGGGGGCGAATGGCTTATTTTATTTTTCTCAGGAGATTGGCAGCGCCTATAGCACAACACAGTCCCTCCCTCTCTCGAAAAAGAAAAGATGCCGCTGCTGCCATAGAGAAAAGCAACACAGTCCCTTTTCCATTTCTATTGTGGCCTTGGAGCGGGAGATACGCAGGGACTGAAGCACAAAGCTACAGTCCAGCAGGTAAGTGAGGAGGGAGGTGGTGGGGAAGGTGTATGGTTTGTTTTGGAGGGGTTGGGAGGTGTGAAGGCAACAGGGAGAGGCTCCCTGTCCCCACAATCAAGATAGCGCAACCCGGGGACGTGCCTCAGGTAGCTGGAAACAGTGGGCAGCCCATGTCTTTCTCTACCTCTCTCCCGGCCACCCGATTGGCTGAGTGCCCTTCCCTGGGTGCGAATATATAAACAAACTTGAATCCTAGAATTGGTGGAGAATGGGCTGGAACTCTCAAAGCCGCAGCAGCTTCGGGTTTACTTGAGAAGGCCACGCTGAACCCCACTCTCCATCGGCACCTCCATTATCTGGCTTCAGGACTCCCCAGATGTTCTCCTCTTCCCATTGGACCTCTTGCCTTCGCTCACCTTGATCTCTCCACTCTTCTCCACGTTGCTATCTTGTCTCCAATCTCCCACACTCCTGTGCAGCCCCTGACTCATCGTGTAGTCCTGTATCTCTGATTGCATGACCCTAGTAGTGGTTGGTCGCGACATGTCGCACCTCCCCCACATCTCTCTTCATTGGGTCCAGCACTCAGCTCCTGGGGGTGATGATTGAGAAGTGGGGGCCAGTAGCTTGGTCCTGGCATTGTACCCAGCCGATAGCACTGCGGATTCTCCTAAACCAGCACGTGTTTTGCTTGCACCCCCTGTGCAGCCTCTATGGACTCAACCTCTGCATGCAAAGGAGGGGACCACGGAGCACGCTTGCGTTGCTGCCTGTGATGATTGCTGTGCCCACAATCCCTGCTCGGGACCATGTGACTGATTCTCAGTGACTTAAGGAAAGGGCTCATCAAGGTTGCGTAGCCTAATGGCAGGGGTCGCCTGTCAGCTTGTTAAGCCACACCCCCTAAAAGAGCCCTGGCCAGATGGGCGACAGGCCCCCCTGCCAGGCTGCACTTTGCAGAGCTCATCACCCTCTCCTCCTGGGGGAGACGATGTTTGCCTCTGCATTTAGTAACTAGGCATGTCTGGCAGGGGACAGCGACGCATGTTTTCAGCCTTAATCGTGGCACTTCCCCTCGCCAGGCATCCCTTGATGGATGCTTGGCAAGGGCCAGTGCCGCCATTAGGGATGAAAATGTGAGGCAGCTGGACATCCAGGCCTTTTTTCCAAAAACCTGAAGCTCACGCAAATGAGCGGGACCTTAAGGGTTTATAGAAAAACGCCTTGGTGTCCAGCTACCTCACCTTTCTTCCATCATGGTGGTACCGGCCCTCAGGCATCTGTTAGGTAAAGAGATGCCTGTCAGGTGCCAGCGCCACCATTATGGAGAAAAGGCCTTTTTTTCTAAAGCCGAAGCTCTCGCACATGATCGCGAGATTCAGGCTTTAGAAAAAAAAACCTGTCCTGTAGCGGTCGGGGCTCCCAGGAGACATTAGGGAGCCACGGCAGGGCCCAGCCTCAGAAAAATATTTTGGAGCCTGTCTGGGTGTGCCCCAGCTAGCTCCAGCCCACTTAAAGCCCTGCTGGTTCTCATTGTCTTTGCCCGGGTCCCTGGCTTTCATGACAAGGATGGGGAGAGGTTCTGGGGATCCCCTTAAGTGCCTGGCCTTCCGAAGCCCCCATGTTTCTCTGCACCCACTTCCGGCCTAATCACATACCCTTGTAGGAGATATTGATGCGGCCACGATCAATGCAGGGAATTCTTTCCCTCCCCAATCGAGAGCCCCGCACTAATATACCTGTGGATATGATTCAATGGAGCCCTGTCTCTGACTCACTTCACACCACTATCAGCCCGCACCCATGTGCAACAAATAAGCCAAGAACCAGGCCGGTGTGTACAAAGAATATATGTTTATTAAATCATTTGGCAAAGTAATATTTGCACAAAATCACACAACACGCCACCTTTACTCTGTGGCACAAACTTCAAAATACATGATACTTCTGTTAATCGAAACGCACAACATATCCAAACTCAACATGTGTGTTTGCAATCCTGCTCTCATTTAATAAAACACACAGGTGAAATAAACATTTTAAATGATGGGGTCACCCGCAATACCTCAAAGTAAAGAATTAAACAGCACCCTGGACATGTCAGAGTGATTTCACTCCCTTAAATATGTTAATGTTAATGTTAATGTTAAAGGTCATTTGTACCGCGCACTATCACCACCGGAGTGGTCCCCTGGCGCTCTGGCGGCTCTGAAAGAGGGAGGGAGGGGTGGGTTAGTGGGTGGAGGCTGGAAAAGTGCAAGATTGCAGTGATGTGCTGTTGGCAGCCTCAGCCCGGTGGTTCCGTCGGCTGGGCCTGGGGTGTATGCGGCCGGTAGTCGTCGTGTGCTGATGTGCGAGTCTATGTGTGTTTTTGTTTTGTTGTTGCAGTGTAGTGAAGTTCGTGCGGTTTGCTGTGCTGGAGGTTTGTGGTTGTGTTTGGTTTGGAGTTTGAGAGGTGTATGCAGAGAAGGAAGTTGTTAGTGGTATTGGTTAGTTGGCATCTCTATCCTGGATTGAGCCGGTTGGGCTCGTGTAATCTTACACGACGGGATGCTTGTACACCCTGTGCCTCAGGAGGTACGTGCTCGTTTTTTTTTTTCTCCATTCGAGGCCGTTTGAGGATTTAGCTGTCCCCTCCGCCCGTTCCCTTAATAACTTTGCATGCTCCTCACCCCCCCCACATGACTAGCGCAGCTGCTAGTGTCCATACTTCCGTTTGTGTGGTGATTAGTTGTGTCTTGTCCGTTCCACAGCTCGTGGTACCTAGTTGTGGCTGTACGGGTGATGGGGGATGGTGAGGGTTGGCTGGAGTCGTTGCCTCCGTCTCCCTGGGTCTCGCAGGTGGACCCCTGTGTCAAGGTCCTTTTTGTTGAGTCATTTGTCTTATTGTTGTTTCGGTTTTAGTCTCTGGTTTTGAAGAGCCAGGTTTTTAGTAATTTTCTGAATTTGAGGTGATCTTTGGTGTTCCTTATTATTTTTGGGATGCTGTTCCAGGTTTTCGCGGCTAGGTGGTAGAAAGCGGTTCCTCCGAGTTTCTTCTTGATGTAAGGTTTTTGTTCCAGTCGGATTTCATTGGTTGACCTGAGCGGTCTTGTTGGCTTGTAGATTGTTATTTTCTTTTGTAGGAATTCTGCTCCTTGTCCGCTGATTGCCCTGTGCGTTATGCACATTGTTTTGAAGATGATGCGCTGTTTTACTGTTGCAAAGGGTTTACTTTCAATAACACACAACACTTTTCTATTGACAAAAACAATTTCACACATGCAGTGCTCTTTATTTATAATCTCTCTGCACACTTTGGAATGATAGAAGTGTTATAGCACAACAAACATTTAAGAACTACTCTTTTTTTATATATGGGACCTTGTTTTTCTTCACCATTATGCAATGAAAAATCTCTCTCCTATCAGGAGTCCCATTCTGTAGAGATGTGCTTTTAAATCAGTGACTTCAATCTGTTTAACTTTTGGAAGCCACTTGGAGATGCCACAAACCCACATATGTACTCATGATTTGGAACCCCTCTGCTTTAAGGTGGAGTTCGGGAAGTGCTATACCATTTAGAATTTAATTTTTACACGTAACCTTTCCCTTTAGCGGATTTTGGAGTTGGCCACAATAAGGCAAGTGATAGCTAATTACTTTAACACACTATATTCTTATTCACACTGGAAGCGAAGTTAATAATTTCGAATTTCAACAAAATCACCCATGTCATTTGGCTATAGGGATATTCATTAAATTAATATTTGGTAAAATACTAAGGATTGACTTGGTCTGCCTCCTTTCACTAATTAGGGGAAGGTATTACATTAAACAGATCTCAACAAGACTTGCTCTTGTTGGACAAATTACATTGAAAAGCTCTCTTTTTTGTGCTAAGGAAAATACTGTACCTCCTAGATCATCTCATGGGGAAAGGACAGAGATCTGGTCAGCCTACAACCTCAGTCATGGGTAGCCTCCAGCATCAATCTCCCTTGATTTGCCTCTCCTTGTCTGGATCAAAGCTTCTGTCTTTCCCTGGTTCTGCAATTCCTGTCTGCCAGGCAATTTTAGTTTTCCCGCAATGTTTCGGTATTCCCACTCGGATCATACCAGGCAGCTCCCCTTTTCTTATATTGTGTCTCCATATAACTCTTTAATCACATCCCAAAAATATCTAAATTATGAGGTACCAGCTTATTGGCTCCTGATCTGGATTGGACATTTACTGTCCTCCCCTTTTCTCAGATTGGTCCCTTTTATTACTAGGCATAATTCTTGGGAGTTTATAACTTCACCCATCTGAAATTATCTTTCTGAACAATTTCAGAGCAAAGCTAAAAACTGCAACGTGGCACTTTAAAAGAAATTACAAACAAGCATCACAAACTAGATACTTTTGGATTTGTCTGATCATGCCAGATGTAATAAAATGTGTCCTATTTTGGCACAAAGTTGCAGGTTTGAATAACAGATTTTCGTGATTTATTCAACAAATATAACAGTTATCAACACAACATTTTCTATACAGATATCTAATTCAACAAAATCTTCTAAAGTTCCTCCTGCATTATGACATTTTCTGGGAAGCTATTATCACATTTTTGCTTATAACATAGTACCCAAGGTCAGGTTTTTGTGGACTTTTCACAAGCTTTTCAATGATATTTGTCTTATTATTGTGTGATGTATGGTTCCAGAGATAATCAACTCAATCTGATCCTGTATATAACCTTATGGAAATCTCTTAATTAGACATGATTTCAGCTTCTACTAACATCATATTTCTTTTCTTTGAGAAACTTCACATGTAGTTCAGGCCATTTCCTTCTTTGTTGATTTTGGCCTTTTGTAAAACACTTAAGATTTTTTCAAAGTTAATACCCGGACCATGGGTCTGCTTATCTCTTGATACAGATGAAGACAACTGCACCCCTGACTCACAAAGCACCTTCTGATGTCCATCAAATGGCATCAGCTCAGGGAGAGGGACGACAAATTTACTTGAATTTTGGGGAATTATTTAGAGTTCACATCCATTAAGATCTGCCTCTTTGTTTACACAATTGTTAACACCTCAACCCCATAAATTCCTTTCCAGCCAGGCTCTGCCCCTCTTCCTGGCTCTATGTTGTATTGTATTTTTCATTTATATAGCACCTTTTCCCATTTGAGTGGCCTAAACACACTTTGTGGTAGGAGCGCCCTAGTCCAGGTGTGGGAAAATGCTCTGTAAAATGCTTAAAGTGCGTGTGTGAATTTTGCCAAGTCTAGGAATTAGGTGGTCTGGCTAGGCTCCAGTGAGCAACCCAAGAGTTCTCTTCCATCTTCCCTTCTCCCACAATGTATGCCCTGTCTGTTATATTATATGTTACCCCCATCTTACACGCATCACTCGTACACCCATTCACCCAGTGGGATAAAATGCACCTAGATTTAAAACTCACAGTAGTGGGAAAATGTACCTATATTCAGAACGCACAGCAGTGGGATAAAATGCACCTAGATTTAAAACTCACAGTAGTGGGAAAAAGTACCTATATTCAGAAAGCACAGCAGCGGGATAAAATGCACCTAGATTTAAAACTCACAGTAGTGGGAAAATGTACCTATATTCAGAACACACAGCAGTGGGATAAAATGTATCTAGATTTAAAATTCACAGTAGTGGGAAAATGTACCTATATTCAGAACGCACAGCAGTGGGAAAAATGCACCTAGATTTAAAACTCACAGCAGTGGGAAAATGTACCTATATTCAGAACACACAGCAGTGGGATAAAATGCACCTAGATTTAAAACTCACAGTAGTGGGAAAATGTACCTATATTCAGAACACACAGCAGTGGGAAAAATGCACCTAGATTTAAAACTCACAGCAGTGGGAAAATGTACCTATATTCAGAACACACAGCATTGGGATAAAATGCACCTAGATTTAAAACTCACAGTAGTGGGAAAATGTACCTATATTCAGAACACACAGCAGTGGGATAAAATGCACCTAGATCTAAAACTCAGTCGTGGGAAAATGTACCTAGATTCAGAACGCACAGCAGTGGGATAAAATGCACCCAGATTTAAAATTCACAGTAGTGGGAAAATGTACCTATATTCAGAACACACAGTAGTGGGATCAAATGCACCTAGATTTAAAACTCAGTCATGGGAAAATGTACCTAGATTAGGAACACACAGCAGTGGGGAAAATGCACCTGGTCTGAAGACTCACAGTATTGGAAAATGCATCTAGATTTAAAACTTGCAGTGAGCCACTGGGCAGGATGTAAAACAGTAGAGTGATGGGAAGAGTAATGTAAGAGTGGTAGGGGTTAAATGGGCACAGTAATGGCTGTGTTCACCGCCTGTTTACTCTACTTTACAATATTTATATAGCGCATCGATTGACCCTGGGGCTTGAGGGTGCTTCAAGATGTAACACCACAAATAACAAATAAAAACCACTATTAAAAATGCACAAAACCAGTTAAAAGTCATAGAGCAGGATAAAGAAAGAAGCAATATCAGTTAAAAAGGTAGGCTTTCAATTTTTTTAAAAAAATCTCCAATGATTCAGTCTCTCTGAGCTCAGTGGGACGAAAATTTCAAACTTTGGGCCCAATAGCAAAAAAGGCTGAATTGGCCGAGTAACAGATGTGGGTTATTTGATCTCAAGACTCTGCTATTCATTCTTGCAGGAAGTAAGTGCTGTAGGCAAACGGCATGTTTCCATATTTGCTTTTTTGTATTTTAGTCAAGGTTTTGAATAAAATTCTGGACTCTACAGGTAGCCAGTGAAGAGAGCGTCTGGCTGACGTAACATGGTCTCTGCCTGCACTTGAGTCTCATGATGACTCGTATGGTACCATTTTCATAAACTTGAAGTTTGTTTCGGTCCGCTTTGACTATTCCCATTAGCAGGCCTGAGCAATAGCCAATTCTTGCTCCTATGATTGCTCTGGCAATGGTTTCGGCATTGTCTCACGAGATGAAAGGTCTTAGATGTGCCAATAGCTTTATAGAGTAAGCGGAGGATGAGACCAGACTGCTGACATGTTGCTTCATAGAGAGTCGCTGGTCAAATGTAACACCTTGCGTCTTCACCTTTTTCAGGGGAGTGATGATTTCATCGCCTAGATGGAAGCTATCATAGATAGAACCACGTTTTTTCAACATGTGAGTTGATCCAATAACTAAAAGCTCTGTTTTGGATTTGTTAAGAGCCAGATTATTATGAACCATCCAGGTTTCAATAATAGCAAAGACTTTATTAATGGCGGCTTCATGCAAGTCGTGTGAAGCACATAGCGGGATGACACATTGCATGTCATCTGCGTAATTGGTAAATATCACGTCCTCTTAAGCATGTCAAATAAAGGGGCAGTGAAAATGTTATAAAAGCACGGGGAGGTGCAAGCCCCTTGAGGCACCCCACA
Organism: Ambystoma mexicanum; assembly: GCF_040938575.1. Taxonomy (NCBI): domain Eukaryota; kingdom Metazoa; phylum Chordata; class Amphibia; order Caudata; family Ambystomatidae; genus Ambystoma; species Ambystoma mexicanum. The sequence continues at coordinate 13,539,694 of NC_090938.1, read as the reverse complement.
AGTGATAGTAATGGGTGCAGATTCAGCCTCTCCGCAAAACACCCTGCTACCACGATTGCAGAGAAAAGAAGACACCCATTTAGCGTCTAGAGGGGAAATGCTAGCGACCTTGTGTAACCTGGTGGACATGAGTGAATGGTCCACCATGTCAAACGCCACAGAGAGTTACAGCCGCATAAGCAAGGAGGCTTCATTCTGATCCATATGGGCCAGTCTCGGGAGGATAGCTCAAGGGCAATCCCCGGGTCTGCGCTTAGAAACCGCTGGGTATTTAGCGCGTAATAAATAACCTTTCAAATCACGTTATAAATAATCTATCATTATTTCAGATTTGAGTTTCTGAAGAGCTGTCTCTGTTCCGAAACCAATACGGAACCCAGATTGAGGTACATTTTTAGGTGTTCGAAATTTGTTGGCAGGGCACATGGTCTAGGATCTTTAATAGAAAGGCAGTATTTGTGATTGGCCTATAATTAATAGGGAGATCAACTGACAGACCTGGCTTCTTCATGATAGGCATAATCCAGGGCAACCTTACCCTAATTGTCACTGTAGATTGGTCCTTTGGGCGTTCTAGGGTGAACAAGGCCAAACAGGGTACAAGAGCTGATGCTGGTAGCTGACCTTGACTGTGGGCCTCATTACGACACAGGCGCTAATGGGTTAACGGCGCCGTAAAAGGCTGCGGCGCCGTTAACCTATTAGCACCTAATTACGAGGTCCCTTTGCGGGACCTGACCTTAACGGCTGGTGTAAACCAGCCGTTAAAGTAGGGACCCGCAAAGGAACCTTGGTGCTAATTACGGTGCTGCAATTTGCGGCACCGTACTTAGCGCCTTCCCCAGTCCCATTGAGCCCTATGGGGCAAAAATGGGAATGGGGAAGGGCCATGGAGGAAGGGGGAATTACCGTCCTGCCAACCTTGTAATGGGGTGGTAATTCCCCCTTTCTCCATGGCGGAGTTGGTAACTTACCGGCATGGACCATGGTGCTAATAGCACCATGGTCTTCCGCCAGGGTCGTAATGAGGCCCTGTGTCTCTTTGCTGGCTACGCCTAGGGGAGATACAGAAGAGGAATGTTCTGGTCACATGGGACTGGGGTGGGCCAGTGAGAAGCCATCAGAGGGCGGGCTCAGATCCCAGGGAAACCACAGTAAAACAAACCCAGTATGCACCTACATGAATAAAGACATTTCCAAAAAGAAACTGAGGAGCGCAGCCCAGCTGCAGAATCCACTCACCAGTCAAACGCTGCACTCAAATGAGCTTCAAAGATATTTCTTTACATGGAGGAATAAGGCGGTGCTTGGCCTTAAAGAAATCTCTCAGCTAAGCACGGCACTTGTTCACACACAGAAAACAGGTATGTTTTACTGTTGCAAATCCTTTACACGTCAGGCCTTTTATATAATGTAATCGCATCTTGCCGTCAATGTTCATCTTTAAATCCTGATAGATATTCACATTACTCTTGCAATGGAGATTCCGTTTCCATGTGTTCATTGTTCTAAGCTGCTAAATGCACACACTTCCAGGGTAACCTGCTGCTTTTACAAAGTTACAACTTAGGCCTCAGTCACATGTAACTGAAAGTAGTGTCAGGGTTTCGACCTGGTCATTTGAATATAGAGACCATTTAATTGTATTTCTCTGGAAACAGTATTTTGTTGTGGCAGTTGAGGATGAAATGCTGCCCGTTCAGTTTGACAGTCATCTCTGGCCTTACATATTTCTGCACATTTTGGGCCCACCATGGCTAGAGCATTTCATCTGTCTTGGGGCCAAACTACCCCACACCCTTCCCCTTTTTCCTTACGCCATCATCCGCATCAAGAGCCCAGATGGGTGACCCATGGCTAGGCAGCAATAAAATCTGACCTTGGCATGCACCCAAGACAAGGGTGGGGAGATTGCTTGCTGAAGTCTGAAAACAAAGAAGTTACTGGAAGCTAAAAATTAGAGTGTGAAGGAAACCAAAAAGAGCTGGGTGGTACATTCCCATGAATGTAACAGGGAGGGAAGAAGTGCAGCAGGCGCTAAACCCTAAGGACTGTACAGGGAAAGGTGAATAAAAGGGGAGACAGAGGCTCATATTACCATAGGTAGGTCCCTATATCAGCTTGCGATACCCCATCCTGACACCCTTAGTCTTTATAGGGTTGTCCCCCCTAGACTCCTCTAGCATTACCCAGCCCCACCCAGCCCCACCCAGCCCCACCCATTATGAACAATAGTAAAGATGAATTTAGTGATCATTCCAGTGTGTTCTGTTGGTCTCAAAAGACAGAGGATTATTGAGAAATAACTTGATTTTCTTTAACTTTCCCATTCTTCATTTAGAAACTGTGATTCCAGTTTTCTGGGGTGCATTTCCAACCCCATGTTGATTGCACTCGCGACTGCGACTGGACTCTTATTGAGCAAAGCGCTGATGGTGGTCGGAGTGTATACGGCTGTGGGAAAATACATCAAGCAGAACCAATAAAATGATGGAAAAAATAACCGAGAGGGTAAGTTTTGTCAGGCCCATCCAATCAGCTCATGTCATTGCTGCCCTGCCTGGTCTCCAGCTTGGCTCTCGCTCTCCTATCCGCTCAGCCCCCTGCCTATCACAGGCCTTTTTTTTCATTTCACTGATTGTTGTCACAGCTCCTGCCCTCTGGTGACATGTCCTTAAGTAGCTATACCCAAACATTCCATGCTGTGTCTATCCTTCCTCCTGTAAATTTGTGTGCTGGCAATAAATAATGTGGAGCCCGTGGACCCTCAGGTTGGAGAAGATCTGGGTGGCAAATAGATTGATGTGGTTATGTCAGGAGAGGTGAGAGTCGTGGCTCGAGGCATGGCCTGCCTTAATGCAGGGCCACCTGGGCGACTGCCCAGGGCACCATTAGCTCTCCACCGTGTCAGCTTGGGGAGCAGTCTTTCAAGGTCTCCCCGAGCTTTTGTGGTGGGAGAAGGCACGGCAGGCGCTCTATTGAAATAAAATGTGCCCCGCTCTTGAGCTGGTGCCAGGCTTTCCAGCGTGGGAGTGGGGTGCATTTAATAACAATAGGGTGCTGATGCTTTTGCTGATAGTGGTGATTACCTCCCCGCTCCAGTGCAGGAGCGGGTGGTTTTCATTACAATAGGGCAATGATGCATTAACATCAGGGCCCTATTCCAGTGATTAACTTCCTGCTCCTTCGCAGGGGTGGGAGTAAAAAAAAGAATTGGTGCTTACCAGGGGCACGTAGGGGGCTGATGCCACATTTTTCTTTCACTGTACGGTGCGTTTGTCCCTGCTAAGGCCAGCACTGACTTGAGGTACAAATGGGAAGGGGGCACACCAGGTTGTGTTGATCAGAACTGGGAAAACATGTCACTGGTGCAGCATAGGGTAAGCGTACATGACTGAGTTGCAGTGTGCAGGAGCGAGAGCAGGGGATGCGTACATAGTAAGGTGGATGGGGTGAAGGACTGAGGCATGTGTGGGCTGGTTGCAGCGATAGAGGTCCAGGGCACCGCCACCGCTGGTGGTCGAGCTCAGGATTTCTGATATGGGCAGGAAGTTAAGAGTGGTCTATCAGCAAGGAAAACCTTAAGACTGGGAGAAAAGTGAAGATGAGTGTGCCATAGAGATGTACAGGAGAGAGGGGTCTAGGTGGGGAGATGGCAGAGGATGGGAAAGAGGGGGTTCACTGTCTGCACGTGGAGAGCAGCCTCTGTATTCCCGAGTCTCACGTGTGTGCCCATGCCAGTGTCTGACAGGTCCTGTTTTCCTATCTTTCGTTTTTAGAAGATGTTAGATGCTGTGAAGGTCAAGACACAGAGAGAGGCTCCCGGAGGCGAATCCCTGCTGTGTTGCTGCCAAGACCAAGAAGACTACTTCCTGATACCCCACTCCTTCCTGATACTCCACTCCTTCCTGATACTCCGCTCCTAGGGCTGATACCCCACTCCCTTTGCTGATACCCCACTCCTTCCTGATACCCCACTCCTTCCTGATACCCCACTCCTTGCACTGATACCCCACTCCTTTCTGATACCCCACTCCTTTCTTATACCCCACTCCTTCCTGATACCCCACTCCTTCCTGATATCCCACTCCTTACACTGATACCCCGCTCCTTCCTGATACCCCACCCCTTACGCTCTACACACTCACCTGCATAATATATATCAAGCTTATCCCATGAGTGTCAGAGCATGTGCACAGTGTGGCCTTGAAGATGGAAACACAGGAAGTCTTTATGGAATGTTGAATCTTGGCCGGAAACTAGGAGTGGCTTTTGGGGAAGATGTGAAGGGAGTTTTGGGGTCATTATACATGTGAGCTGTTTCTGTTAATAAAAGCCTTGATAATTTGGCAGACCCTGAAAATTATTTCCCTGGCGATGATGTCATCACAGCAGACATGCCGCTCAGGACCACACGAATCATGCGAGTGCTTTTTCAGTCCACGTGGCTGGAGGCGGCACCTTCCCTGTAAGGAGCTGTTGAAGTGGTGTGCACAGCGTGGTGGGCCTCAACGCATCCTGAATTTCCGGGGAGGTAGGGGCTAACTGGTGATGGGAGGGGCCACTTCAGAAACTGGGCGAGGCCAACTTTGAGGCTCTGCCCCTCTATTCAATCCCAAGGGTTGTCCGGCGCGGGGCCCAAGTAATTGCAATATGTAAGTGAGAGTAACCAATTGATTTGATATAAATAAAAAAAGTTAATAATTAGTTGTTTTGATCTTTTTTTATTTCAAAAGCGCAGGCATCACCCTTTAAGCAAAAGTGACCACCTGGGTGCCAGGCGGTAGTACAGTCTGCCATCAGCCTTCCCTGTTCAACCGACCCCCCCTGAAATCCTGCTTACTTTTACCCTCTACCCACCAAAATCAGCTCCTCGGCCCAGCATTAGACATAAGCGCACAAACACACACACACACACATTTACACAACATTCACTCAGTCATTTAAACATACCATTCACTCCACACATGCACCAGACCCCCATTCTTCATGCACTTCTTCACACACACAATTACACGGTAGGCGGTAGGGATTTACCGGCACCGGTAAAATACCGGTACCGGTAAATCCCTGCCGCCTTACTACGAGGTCCCTTAGCGGGTTGGTGCTTTAACGCCTGCTTTTTGCAGGCGTTAAAAACCAACCCGCTAAGGGACCTCAGAGCTAATTACGGCACCGCAAAATTGCGGTGCCGTAATTAGCGCCTTCCCCATTCCCATGGAGCCCTATGGGGCAGAAATGGGAATGGGGAAGGGCAATGGCGGAAGGGGGATTTACCGCCCCTCCAACCTTGGGATGGGGCGGTAAATCCCCTTTCCGCCAAGGCGGTGCCGGTATTTTACCGGCATGAGCCATGGCGCTAATAGCGCCATGGCTCACCGCCTTCCGTGTAATGAGGCCCATTACCTGATACATACACACACTCCTTGCACACATGCAGACATATATATTGAGGCAACTTAACAACAATGCTTCCCTCGCCTCTCTAGTGCGCCCATCAGCAGCCCCCTCCCCACGGATGCGAGCCAACATATAACAATGCTATGTGTTCTTTCACATCCGTGGGGAGCATACCTTAGACTCAGGGTTTTCACACTCTTCTCCGGGTCTCCTGGGAAGAGCGTGGAGTCTCCGGGTTTTCGCAGCAGGTCCCGAGTTGCTGCTGCTCTGAGGCTCGGAAGGGCTGGAGCAGTCAACATTGAAGCGGCTGTGGCGGCACACGCCGCACCTGCATCCCTGTAAAGCGTGTTTTTAACATTGTCCGTGATTTACTAATTAAGGGTTACTTTTATTTGTAGAACTGTGTTGTTTCATTTGTTCATACTCCAAAAAAGATTGCACGTATCACACCATATTGAACATAAAGCACACACCAAATTTTATCGGATGGTGTCATTCTTTTTTGCCTTTTCTGAATTGCCCTATGTGATGACACATGTTTCAGCGTCTACAGCGCCTTTCTCAAATCAGGGCTAGTTTTTAAACAAAAAATATAGATTGTATTCATCCATTCAAATTCATTTGCATAAAAAATTGTCAGGGTAATTCATAGAATTTCGCACAAAAGTGGCGCACGTGGCTGGCGCACAGTGTGCGCGTGCGAATGTCTGAGCCAGCTGCCTGCGCTAAAATCGATTTCCGCGCACAGCGTATTCATGGATTTTAGCCTCCAAAACAAGCCGTGGCGCAGCGACCCTGCCACAGCACTAGTTATGCCCCCAAGAACGGCCCTAGCGCAAGGAAAAGCCATCAAAATCCCCAATCCAGCGCAAAGGGCTGCGCTAACCCTGGACCAGTTTACAGGGCTGCCAAACAGCAAACGCCAAGCGGGGAACGTGTATAACTGGGGTTCGCGGGAAGTTTCACATGTGATTTCAGCAGGGTACATGTATTAAGGGGGTTCGCGTGAAGTTTCACAAGCGAAAGGGCCTGTGCGAGTGGTGTACGTGTATAACTGAGGTTTGCAGGAAGTTTCACTTGCGATTTCAGCAGGGTACGCGTATTACGGGGGTGCAGGGGAGTCCTACACGTGAATTGGCAGTGTGGGTCCTCCCAGGTGTTCCCTCTACACCCTCCACGGCCCCTGCAGGCAGCCCACACCACAGGGGACTACCCTGCACCCCTGGTCATGTCCCGCAAGCAGCCCATTCACCATGGGCATGCCCCCCAGCCAAGCCACATGTCACCTTGCACTACTGATCACCAACTCATGTCCCCCTGAACCCCCACTGCCCAGCAATGCGGGGCACCTGCCAGCAGGCCCCCACTCATGTCCCCCTGCACCCCCACGCCCCAGCAGTGCAGGGCACCTGCCAGCAGGCCCCCACTCATGTCCCACTCATGTCCCCCTGCACCCCCACTCCCCAGCAGTACAGGGCACCTGCCAGCAGGCCCCCACTCATGCCCCACTCATGTCCCCCTGCACCCCCTCCCCCCAGCAGTGCAGGGCACCTGCCAGCAGGCCCCCACTCATGTCCCCCTGCACCCCCACCCCCCAGCAGTGCGGGGCACCTGCCAGCAGGCCCCCACTCATGTCCGCCTGCACCCCCACCCCCCAGCAGTGCGGGGCACCTGCCAGCAGGCCCCCACTCATGTCCCCCTGCACCCCCACCCCCCAGAAGTGCAGGGCACCTGCCAGCAGGCCCCCACTCATGTCCCCCTGCACCCCACCCCACAGCAGTGCAGGGCACCTGTCAGCAGGCCCCCACTCATGTCCCCCTGCACCCCCACCCCCAGCAGTGAAATTCTGATCTCATGACACAAACCATAAGTCAACTATGTACATCAACACATGTCCGTCACACACATACTGTTGTAACTTGAATGTCGTGCAGATATGTGAGACCTCCGTCCCCAAGTGCCGCACAGGGAGAATGATAAATTCACTCCCTATACAACCTTTGAGGCCACAGGTGGAGAAGAATCCGGGACCGTGAAGTACTGGAAGCCCCACGGAAGCTGAAAAGGAAAGCAGTGTTAAGTACCAAGCAAGCAGGGTAAAGCACGGGTAACCAATAAACAGGAAGGACCTTACCAGGAATTGATAGAAGAAGGGATTCCGGGGCTCAAGAAGGCAAAAGGTCCCGGGTAGGAGGCACTTACTGGTAGTCACACCAGACCCCACCTGGAGAAGACCTGCAAGCCGGACTGAACCAACTTGCAGGTAAGGGTGGTGATGAGTCGTAGTTCATACAATGTTCCAGATTCTTTGGAGAGGGGTAATCCACAAGAAGTCCGTGACAACAATCCAAGGTCTAGAGCCAAGTGTAGCAGTCCAAGCTGATGAAACAATGAAAAGCGGGATCCAAAGAGAAGTCCGTGACAACAATCCGAGGTCAAGAGCCAAGAGTATCAGTCCAAGCCAAAAGCACAGATATAACGTGATCCAAAAGAGTTCCTAGAAGAGTTAGCCGGGTCCAAGATCAATCGTAACACAAGGTGACAAAATGCAGGCCAAACAGGGTCTCCGAGAAAACAGCTGTGAAGCGCGGTACTGAAGTACTCCACTGCTTAAGTACCGTTTGATTCCCGATCACGTGATCGCGAGTCCGGGTCACGTGATCGCGAGTTCCGGTCACGTGACCGCGAGTTTAGGTCACGTGATCGGATAGAGCCAGCAGCACGATGCAAAGAAGCAAACCTGATCTTTTGATGGCTTAATCTCCACGGCAGCTGCCAATGAAGAAACGGTTGCAGTCGTGACTGTGGAGTAGTAGCGTGAAGCTGCTGCTGTAGCTGTGTGCGAGCCGGTCTGGACCGCCAAAGTGAGCCCCGGAGGGTAAGTGGGGGGTGAATCCGGTCTAAGGGGGAACTGGGATCACTGGTGGGTCGGATGGAGGGCATGACAGAGCCCCCCCGCAAAGGCCCACGACCACGTGGGCAGGAAGGATGCTTCCGATGGAACTGAGCAACCAACCGGGGGGCCTGGACATCCGAAGCCGAGACCCAAGACCGCTCCTCCGGAACGTAGCCCAACCAGTCTACCAGGTACTGTAGCTTGCCCCTAAGGAGGCGGGAACCTAGAATACCGGAAACCTCAAAGACATCAGGGGCATCCAGGGACACAGGGGCAACCGGGGAACGGAGGCGGGAGGAGGCAGGACAAGGTTTGAGAAGAGACGTGTGGAAAACAGGGTGAATCCGCCAAGAAGACAGGAGCACAAGGCGGTAGGCCACTGGACTGATGACTTGGGAAACCACATAAGGGCCCACAAAACGAGGCAGAAGCTTCCAACAACCAGCAAAAACGGAGATGTCGGGTGGACAGTCAGACCGGGGAACCTACCGCATATAGTGGGGCAGGACTACGTTTCAAGTCAGCGAAAGCTTTCATGGATAACTGGGCCTCCTGGAGGTGAACCACGGTCTGGGCATGGATAGAGGACATATCTTTAACACAGGCAGCTGCGGCTGTGTTGACAGAGGAAGAAGAGTCAGGAACCGGGAGGACACGGGGGTGTTGGCCATACAAAGTAAAAAAAGGGGAAGAACCAGTGGAGGAATGTACAGCATTATTGTAGGCGAATTCGGCAAAGCGAACAACCTGCAACCAGGTTGCTTGTTGTTGCAGCGTCAAACAACGCAGGTATTGTTCCATGGATTGGTTTGTTCTCTCAGTTTGACCGTCGGTCTCGGGATGGTAAGCCGAGGAAAACCGTATATCAATACCAAGCAACCTGGTTAAGGCACGCCAGAACCGGGATGTAAACTGGGACCCCCTATCAGAAATGAGCACAGAAGGCAGACCAAAGAGACAGAAGACACATTCAAAGAACAGCTTAGCCAACATAGGTGCAGACGGAATACCCCGGCAGGGAATGAAACGGGCCATTTTAGTGAAAGTATCAACCACCACCCAGATTGTGTTGTAACCCTGGACCCTAGGTAAATCAGTCACAAAATCCATGTGCCAGGGCTTGGGTGGTATAGGTAATGGTTGCAAGAGGCCAAGTGGGCGACCCCTGCAGTGTTTACTTTGGGCACATACTGCGCATGGGTTTACATAGCAGACAACGTCACGTTTCATGGATGTCCACCAACACCAGCGTTTCAATAGATCCAGGGTACGGGCCTGGCCTGGATGGCCGTTGAAAGGGGCGTCATGAGACCACTCCAAAACCAGGTTTCTGGTATCAGTGATGGGTAGAACTAGGCGGTTCTGTACATATGGCAGCCCGTCATAGTACACTAGGTCCCATTCGGACAGCTGCTCGGGATGCTGCTGGAACCAAGTACGGATTGCGTCCAGCAATGCCAACTGAGGTGTACATGTGCATACAACGTTCTCATGAGACAAGAGAGTGTTGGGAAAGATAGGTAGCGAAACCCCCCCGGGGGAATGAGACAACGCATCGGCTTTACCGTGCGTCAGACCAGAATGGTGTTTAATTTGAAAGTCGAAGGCTGCAAAAAAACAAGTGCCACCTGACCTGCCTGCTGTTTATACATTTCAGGGAGGCCAGATCCTGTAGATTCCGGTGATCTGTAAACACAGTGATCTTGTGTTTGGCCCCCAACAGATGGTGTTGCCAAGTGCGAAAAGCGTCCATCACTGCCAGAAGCTCCTTCTCAGTAACAGTATAGTGGGCTTCTGCAGAGTTGAATTTGCGGGAATGGAAGGCCACAGGGTGTAGATGTCCTGTAGGGAAGCATACTTGTGACAAAACTGCCCCTAACGCAAAAGAGGAGGCATCCGCCTCGACAAAAGACAGGTCAGGGTCAGGATGCTGGAGTACAGGGGCGATGGTGAAGGCGTTTTTTAGATCCTCAAAAGCCCGCTGATGTACCTCCAGCCATTTGAAAGGAACATGTGGACTAGTGAGGGAGGTGAGGGGTGATACTATGGAGGAGAAGCCAGAGATAAAACGCCGGTAGAAGTTGGCGAAACCAAGAAACGACTGTAATGCCTTCAGGGTCTGTGGGGTCGGCCATTCTAGGATCGCTCGAACCTTGGAATAATTCATCGCCAAGCCACCGGGTGTGATGTTGAACCCCAGGAACTCGATATTGGTCACATGAAATTGGCATTTCTCAGGTTTCGCATAGAGCGAGTGTTTTTGTAGCCGGGATAATACTTCTCGAACATGCTGCACATGTTCTTTTAGTGTATGGGAAAAGATGAGGATATCGTCAAGATACACAACCACGTATATGTCCAAGATGTCATAGAACACATCATTCATAAAGTGTTGGAAGGTGGCTGGGGCGTTGCATAGTCCGAAAGGCATTACCATATATTCAAAAAGGCTGTATCGTGTACAGAATGCGGTCTTCCATTCGTCCCCCTTACGAATGCGGACAAGGTTGTAGGCACCTCTCAAATCCAACTTGGAGTAGATAGAGGCGTGGGTCAATCGGTCCAATAGCGGAGTGATAAGAGGTATTGGGTACCGATTCTTAGTGATAATGGCATTGAGCCGGCGGTAGTCCACACACGGACGTAGATCGCCTTCTTTTTTGGGCACAAAAAAGATCGGGCTGGCAGCTGAAGACGTGGAGGGGCGTATGTGACCCAGGCGCAAAGACTTTTCTATGTACTCTATGAGGGCTTGATCTTCAGACTGTGACAGGGAATATATACGACCTGAGGGTATGGAAGCCCCGGGGGTCAGATCAATCGGGCAATCATAGGGGCGGTGTGGAGGTAGGGTTTCAGAAGAGCCTTGATCGAATACCGGAGCATAGTCCTGGTACTCCGCAGGGATGTTTGCGGTGACTAAACCCACCACATGCGGATCAGAGGAAGCCCTGTTTTCTGTGATACTGAGTCGGGCAATAGCGCCCAACGCTGATGCAGGCGTGTTCTCCTCTCCATTCATGGGGAGACAAAAGTTCTGGCACAGTTCGGATTCAAAATGCACGTGACCCAAACCCCCATCCATGTGTGGATTGTGATCCCGCAACCATGGCATTCCTAGTATAACACCGAACTGGGGCATGGCTATCAAGTCAAAGTGTATGGTTTCCTTGTGGACGGACTGGATCGTCAGTATGAGTGGTGCTGTTTGTTGTCTGATGGGTCCAGACGCGAGTTCCGTCCCATCAACTGCTTGTACCAGTTCGGGTCGATTCTTGTCAACCAGGGGCAGGTTTAAGGCTCGGGCTAAAGTAATATAAATGTAGTTCCCGGAGGCCCCTGAATCAAGGGTGATAACTACGGGATGGGTGATGCCAGGTGTGGGCTGCAAAATGGCTTGTACTCGGATGGGTCTAATTCTACCGAACATCGGGATTGGATCCGGGGAGGAACATAAGGAGCTCGACCCTCCCCCCGTGTCTAGGGACGAGCTGTGTGAAAAACCTGGTTCTTGGGTTTCGGTCTCCGGGGACATTCTTTCACGAAGCGGCCCCCCAACCTGCAGTAAAAACAGGCACTCTCTGCTCTTCTACGTTCCCTCTCCCTAGACGTGATGGGGCTACTGATACCTCCAATCTGCATAGGCTCCCCGGTGGTGTCTGAGGTGGACGAAGATATGGCAGGACCTGTGGAATGGGGAAACCCAGCCTCAGCTCTCCGTTCAGAACGTCGTACGTCCACTTGAAGGGTCAGATCCACAAGGGCCGGGAATTGGACGGGCAGGGACGGGACCACAGCTAATGCATCCTTCATGGGATTACTTAATCCTCTGTAGAAGACCACTGCCTTCTTACTTTCTGGCCATGATGTTTCAGCCGCCAGTTGGTTAAATCGAGTAATGTAGTCAATGAGGGACCCCCTACCCTGGGTAAGCTCGAGTAACTCTAAATCATGAGACTGCGCCTTATACCTGGTGTCGAACACTCGTGACATCTCTGATACCAGTTGTTCGAAATCATAGAGAGCGGGGTGGTCATTTTCTAATAGGGGGTTTGCCCATGCCGCAGCTGTACCTGCTAGGTGTGACAGGGTAAAGGCCGCCTTAGTGGTGGGATCTGGGAAAGCAAGAGGCCGGCATAGAAAATGTAGTTTGCATTGATTAAGGAAAGTCCTGAACTTTCTGGGGTCTCCATGGAACCTTTCTGGGGCTGCCAATGGAAAAGGAGATGGCAGAACAACGGGAACGGTCGTGGAGGCAGTCAGAGCCGGGGTTACAGGAGGAGGTGGCACGGGAACTGGAGCAGCGTCTCCAAGCTCCGGGTTGCGGGCAAGGGATGTTGGGCACTCTGCAACAAATCAAGGCGTTGGTTGATTGCTGTGTTGGCAGCGACCATGTCGGCCCGTAATACCGTGATTGCTTGGATTATAGCAGCTATGGGGTCCACCGCGGTACCCTCCATACCTGACACGACAAGGCTTCACAGACTGTTGTAACTTGAATGTCGTGCAGATATGTGAGACCTCCGTCCCCAAGTGCCGCACAGGGAGAATGATAAATTCACTCCCTATACAACCTTTGAGGCCACAGGTGGAGAAGAATCCGGGACCGCGAAGTACTGGAAGCCCCACGGAATCTGGAAAGAAAAGCAGTGTTAAGTACCAAGCAAGCAGGGTAAAGCACGGGTAACCAATAAACAGGAAGGACCTTACCAGGAATTGATAGAAGAAGGGATTCCGGGGCTCAAGAAGGCAAAAGGTCCCGGGTAGGAGGCACTTACTGGTAGTCACACCAGACCCCACCTGGAGAAGACCTGCAAGCCGGACTGAACCAAATTGCAGGTAAGGGTGGTGATGAGTCGTAGTTCATACAATGTTCCAGATTCTTTGGAGAGGGGTAATCCATCCACAAGAAGTCCGTGACAACAATCCAGGGTCTAGAGCCAAGTGTAGCAGTCCAAGCCGATGAAACAATGAAGAGCGGGATCCAAAGAGAAGTCCGTGACAACGATCCGAGGTCAAGAGCCAAGAGTATCAGTCCAAGCCAAAAGCACAGATATAACGTGATCCAAAAGAGTTCCTAGAAGAGTTAGCCGGGTCCAAGATCAATCGTAACACAAGGTGACAAAATGCAGGCCAAACAGGGTCTCTGAGAAAACAGCTGTGAAGCGCGGTACTGAAGTACTCCACTGCTTAAGTACCGTTTGATTCTTGACCACGTGATCGCGAGTCCGGGTCACGTGATCGCGAGTTCCGGTCACGTGACCGTGAGTTTAGGTCACGTGATCGGATAGAGCCAGCAGCACGATGCAAAGAAGCGAACCTGATCTTTTGATGGCTTAATCTCCACGGCAGCTGCCAATGAAGAAACGGTTGCAGTCGTGACTGTGGAGTAGTAGCGTGAAGCTACTGCTGTAGCTGTGTGCGAGCCGGTCTGGACCGCCAAAGTGAGCCCCGGAGGGTAAGTGGGGGGTGAATCAGGTCCGAGGGGGAACTGAGATCACTGGTGGGTCAGATGGAGGGCATGACAGAGTCCCCCCGCAAAGGCCCACGACCACGTGGGCAGGAAGGATGCTCCCGATGGAACTGAGCAACCAACCGGGGGGCCTGGACATCCGAAGCCGAGACCCAAGACCGCTCCTCCGGACCGTAGCCCAACCAGTCTACCAGGTACTGTAGCTTGCCCCTAAGGAGGCGGGAACCTAGAATACCGGAAACCTCAAAGACATCAGGGGCATCCAGGGACACAGGGGCAACCGGGGAACGGAGGCGGGAGGAGGCAGGACAAGGTTTGAGAAGAGACGTGTGGAAAACAGGGTGAATCCGCCAAGAAGACGGGAGCACAAGGCGGTAGGCCACTGGACTGATGACTCGGGAAACCACATAAGGGCCCACAAAACGAGGCAGAAGCTTCCGACAACCCGCCAAACGGAGATGTCGGGTGGACAGCCAGACCCGGGAACCTACCGCATATAGTGGGGCAGGACTACGTTTCGAGTCAGCGAAAGCTTTCATGGATAACTGGGCCTCCTGGAGGTGAACCACGGTCTGGGCATGGATAGAGGACATATCTCTAACACAGGCAGCTGCGGCTGGGTTGACAGAGGAAGCAGAGTCAGGAACCGGGAGGACACGGGGGTGTTGGCCATACAAAGTGAAAAAAGGGGAAGAACCAGTGGAGGAATGTACAGCATTATTGTAGGCGAATTCGGCAAAGCGAACGACCTGCAACCAGGTTGCTTGTTGTTGCAGCGTCAAACAACGCAGGTATTGTTCCATGGATTGGTTTGTTCTCTCAGTTTGACCGTCGGTCTCGGGATGGTAAGCCGAGGAAAACCGTATATCAATACCAAGCAACCTGGTTAAGGCACGCCAGAACCGGGATGTAAACTGGGACCCCCTATCAGAAATGAGCACAGAAGGCAGACCAAAGAGACAGAAGACACATTCAAAGAACAGCTTAGCCAACATAGGTGCAGACGGAATACCCCGGCAGGGAATGAAACGGGCCATTTTAGTGAAAGTATCAACCACCACCCAGATTGTGTCGTAACCCTGGACCCTAGGTAAATCAGTCACAAAATCCATAGTCAATGTGTGCCAGGGCTTGGGTGGTATAGGTAATGGTTGCAAGAGGCCAAGTGGGCGACCCCTGCGGTGTTTACTTTGGGCACATACTGCGCATGGGTTTACATAGCAGACAATGTCACGTTTCATGGATGGCCACCAACACCAGCGTTTCAATAGATCCAGGGTACGGGCCTGGCCTGGATGGCCGTTGAAGGGGGCGTCATGAGACCACTCCAAAGCCAGGTTTCTGGTATCAGTGGTGGGTAGAACTAGGCGGTTCTGTACATATGGCAGCCCGTCATAGTACACTGGGTCCCATTCGGACAGCTGCTCGGGATGCTGCTGGACCCAAGTACGGATTGCGTCCAGCAATGCCAACGGAGGTGTACATGTGCATACAACGTTCTCATGAGACAAGAGAGTGTTAGGAAAGATAGGTAGCGAAACCCCCCCGGAGGAACGAGACAACGCATCGGCTTTACCGTGCGTCAGACCAGAACGGTGTTTAATTTGAAAGTCGAAGGCTGCAAAAAACAAGTGCCACCTGACCTGCCTGCTGTTCACACATTTCAGGGAGGCCAGGTCCTGTAGATTCCGGTGATCTGTAAACACAGTGATCTTGTGTTTGGCCCCCAACAGATGGTGTCGCCAAGTGCGAAAAGCATCCATCACTGCCAGAAGCTCCTTCTCAGTAACAGTATAGTGGGCTTCTGCAGAGTTGAATTTGCGGGAATGGAAGGCCACAGGGTGTAGATGTCCTGTAGGGAAGCATACTTGTGACAAAACTGCCCCTAACGCAAAAGAGGAGGCATCCGCCTCGACAAAAGGCAGGTCAGGGTCAGGATGCTGGAGTACAGGGGCGGTGGTGAAGGCGTTTTTTAGATCCTCAAAAGCCCGCTGATGTACCTCCAGCCATTTGAAAGGAACATGTGGACTAGTGAGGAAGGTGAGGGGTGATACTATGGAGGAGAAGCCAGAGATAAAACACCGGTAGAAGTTGGCAAAACCAAGAAACGACTGTAATGCCTTCAGGGTCTGTGGGGTCGGCCATTCTAGGATCGCTCGAACCTTGGAATAATTCATCGCCAAGCCACCGGGTGTGATGTTGAACCCCAGGAACTCGATATTGGTCACATGAAATTGGCATTTCTCAGGTTTCGCATAGAGCGAGTGTTTTTGTAGCCGGGACAATACTTCTCGAACATGCTGCACATGTTCTTTTAGGGTATGGGAAAAGATGAGGATATCGTCAAGATACACAACCACGTATATGTCCAAGATGTCATAGAACACATCATTCATAAAGTGTTGGAAGGTGGCTGGGGCGTTGCATAGTCCGAAAGGCATTACCATATATTCAAAAAGGCCGTATCGTGTACAGAATGCGATCTTCCATTCGTCCCCCTTACGAATGCGGACAAGGTTGTGGGCACCTCTCAAATCCAACTTGGAGTAGATAGAGGCGTGGGTCAATCGGTCCAATAGCGGAGTGATAAGAGGTATTGGGTACCGATTCTTAGTGATAATGGCATTGAGCCGGCGGTAGTCCACACACGGACGTAGATCGCCTTCTTTTTTGGGCACAAAAAAGATCGGGCTGGCAGCTGAAGACGTGGAGGGGCGTATGTGACCCAGGCGCAAAGACTTTTCTATGTACTCTTTGAGGGCTTGATCTTCAGACTGTGACAGGGAATAGATACGACCTGAGGGTATGGAAGCCCCGGGGGTCAGATCAATCGGGCAATCATAGGGGTGGTGTGGAGGCAGGGTTTCAGAAGAGCCTTGATCGAATACCGGAGCATAGTCCTGGTACTCCGCAGGGATGTTTGCGGTGACTAAACCCACCACATGCGGATCAGAGGAAGCCCTGTTTTCTGTGATACTGAGTCGGGCAATAGAGCCCAACGCTGATGCAGGCGTGTTCTCCTCTCCATTCATGGGGAGACAAAAGATCTGGCACAGTTCGGATTCAAAATGCACGTGACCCAAACCCCCATCCATGTGTGGATTGTGATCCCGCAACCATGGCATTCCTAGTATAACACCGAACTGGGGCATGGCTATCAAGTCGAAGTGTATGGTTTCCTTGTGGACGGACTGGATCGTCAGTATGAGTGGTGCTGTTTGTTGTCTGATGGGTCCAGACGCGAGTTCCGTCCCATCAACTGCTTGTACCAGTTCGGGTCGATTCTTGTCAACCAGGGGCAGGTTTAAGGCTCGGGCTAAAGTAATATAAATGTAGTTCCCGGAGGCCCCTGAATCAAGGGTGATAACTACGGGATGGGTGATGCCAGGTGTGGGCTGCAAAATGGCTTGTACTCGGATGGGTCTAATTCTACCGAACATCGGGATTGGATCCGGGGAGGAACATAAGGAGCTCGACCCTCCCCCCGTGTCTAGGGTCGAGCTGTGTGAAAAACCTGGTTCTTGGGTTTCGGTCTCCGGGGACATTCTTTCACGAAGTGGCCCACCAACCCGCAGTAAAAACAGGCACTCTCTGCTCTTCTACGTTCCCTCTCCCTAGATGTGATGGGGCTCCTGATACCTCCAATCTGCATAGGCTCCCCGGTGGTGTCTGAGGTGGACGAAGATATGGCAGGACCTGTGGAATGGGGAAACCCAGCCTCAGCTCTCCGTTCAGAACGTCGTACGTCCACTTGAAGGGTCAGATCCACAAGGGCCAGGAATTGGACGGGCAGGGACGGGACCACAGCTAATGCATCCTTCATGGGATTACTTAATCCTCTGTAGAAGACCACTGCCTTCTTACTTTCTGGCCATGATGTTTCGGCCGCCAGTTGGTTAAATCGAGTAATGTAGTCAATGAGGGACCCCCTACCCTGGGTAAGCTCGAGTAACTCTAAATCATGAGACTGCGCCTTATACCTGGTGTCAGTTGGTCGAAATCATAGAGAGCGGGGTGGTCATTTTCTAATAGGGGGTTTGCCCATGCCGCAGCTGTACCTGCTAGGTGTGACAGGGTGAAGGCCGCCTTAGTGGTGGGATCTGGGAAAGCAAGAGGCCGGCATAGAAAACGTAGTTTGCATTGATTAAGGAAAGTCCTGAACTTTCTGGTTCTCCATGGAACCTTTCTGGGGCTGCCAATGGAAAAGGAGATGGCAGAACAACGGGAACGGTCGTGGAGGCAGTCGGAGCCGGGGTTACAGGAGGAGGTGGCACGGGAACTGGAGCAGCGTCTCCAAGCTCCGGGTCCGCGGGCAAGGGATGTTGGGCACTCTGCAACAAATCAAGGCGTTGGTGGATTGCTGTGTTGGCAGCGACCATGTCGGCCCGTAATACCGTGATTGCTTGGATTATAGCAGCCATGGGGTCCACCGCGGTACCCTCCATACCTGACACGACAAGGCTTCACAGACTGTTGTAACTTGAATGTCGTGCAGATATGTGAGACCTCCGTCCCCAAGTGCCGCACAGGGAGAATGATAAATTCACTCCCTATACAACCTTTGAGGCCACAGGTGGAGAAGAATCCGGGACCGCGAAGTACTGGAAGCCCCACGGAAGCTGGAAAGGAAAGCATTGTTAAGTACCAAGCAAGCAGGGTAAAGCACGGGTAACCAATAAACAGGAAGGACCTTACCAGGAATTGATAGAAGAAGGGATTCCGGGGCTCAAGAAGGCAAAAGGTCCCGGGTAGGAGGCACTTACTGGTAGTCACACCAGACCCCACCTGGAGAAGACCTGCAAGCCGGACTGAACCAAATTGCAGGTAAGGGTGGTGATGAGTCGTAGTTCATACAATGTTCCAGATTCTTTGGAGAGTGGTAATCCACAAGAAGTCCGTGACAACAATCCAGGGTCTAGAGCCAAGTGTAGCAGTCCAAGCTGACGAAACAATGAAGAGCGGGATCCAAAGAGAAGTCCGTGACAACGATCCGAGGTCAAGAGCCAAGAGTATCAGTCCAAGCCAAAAGCACAGATATAACGTGATCCAAAAGAGTTCCTAGAAGAGTTAGCCGGGTCCAAGATCAATCGTAACACAAGGTGACAAAATGCAGGCCAAACAGGGTCTCCGAGAAAACAGCTGTGAAGCGCGGTACTGAAGTACTCCACTGCTTAAGTACCGTTTGATTCCTGACCACGTGATCGCGAGTCCGGGTCACGTGATCGCGAGTTCCGGTCACGTGACCGTGAGTTTAGATCACGTGATCGGATAGAGCCAGCAGCACGATGCAAAGAAGCGAACCTGATCTTTTGATGGCTTAATCTCCACGGCAGCTGCCAATGAAGAAACGGTTGCAGTCGTGACTGTGGAGTAGTAGCGTGAAGCTGCTGCTGTAGCTGTGTGCGAGCCGGTCTGGACCGCCAAAGTGAGCCCCGGAGGGTAAGTGGGGGGTGGATCCGGTCCGAGGGGGAACTGGGATCACTGGTGGGTCAGATGGAGGGCATGACAGAGTCCCCCCCGCAAAGGCCCACGACCACGTGGGCAGGAAGGATGCTCCCGATGGAACTGAGCAACCAACCGGGGGGCCTGGACATCCGAAGCCGAGACCCAAGACCGCTCCTCCGGACCGTAGCCCAACCAGTCTACCAGGTACTGTAGCTTGCCCCTAAGGAGGCGGGAACCTAGAATACCGGAAACCTCAAAGACATCAGGGGCATCCAGGGACACAGGGGCAACCGGGGAACGGAGGCGGGAGGAGGCAGGACAAGGTTTGAGAAGAGACGTGTGGAAAACAGGGTGAATCCGCCAAGAAGACGGGAGCACAAGGCGGTAGGCCACTGGACTGATGACTCGGGGAAACCACATAAGGGCCCACAAAACGAGGCAGAAGCTTCCGACAACCCGCCAAACGGAGATGTCGGGTGGACAGCCAGACCCGGGAACCTACCGCATATAGTGGGGCAGGACTACGTTTCGAGTCAGCGAAAGCTTTCATGGATAACTGGGCCTCCTGGAGGTGAACCACGGTCTGGGCATGGATAGAGGACATATCTCTAACACAGGCAGCTGCGGCTGGGTTGACAGAGGAAGAAGAGTCAGGAACCGGGAGGACACGGGGGTGTTGGCCATACAAAGTGAAAAAAGGGGAAGAACCAGTGGAGGAATGTACAGCATTATTGTAGGCGAATTCGGCAAAGCGAACAACCTGCAACCAGGTTGCTTGTTGTTGCAGCGTCAAACAACGCAGGTATTGTTCCATGGATTGGTTTGTTCTCTCAGTTTGACCGTCGGTCTCGGGATGGTAAGCCGAGGAAAACCGTATATCAATACCAAGCAACCTGGTTAAGGCACGCCAGAACCGGGATGTAAACTGGGACCCCCTATCAGAAATGAGCACAGAAGGCAGACCAAAGAGACAGAAGACACATTCAAAGAACAGTTTAGCCAACATAGGTGCAGACGGAATACCCCGGCAGGGAATGAAACGGGCCATTTTAGTGAAAGTATCAACCACCACCCAGATTGTGTTGTAACCCTGGACCCTAGGTAAATCAGTCACAAAATCCATGTGCCAGGGCTTGGGTGGTATAGGTAATGGTTGCAAGAGGCCAAGTGGGCGACCCCTGCAGTGTTTACTTTGGGCACATACTGCGCATGGGTTTACATAGCAGACAACGTCACGTTTCATGGATGTCCACCAACACCAGCGTTTCAATAGATCCAGGGTACGGGCCTGGCCTGGATGGCCGTTGAAAGGGGCGTCATGAGACCACTCCAAAGCCAGGTTTCTGGTATCAGTGATGGGTAGAACTAGGCGGTTCTGTACATATGGCAGCCCGTCATAGTACACTAGGTCCCATTCGGACAGCTGCTCGGGATGCTGCTGGAACCAAGTACGGATTGCGTCCAGCAATGCCAACTGAGGTGTACATGTGCATACAACGTTCTCATGAGACAAGAGAGTGTTGGGAAAGATAGGTAGCGAAACCCCCCCGGGGGAATGAGACAACGCATCGGCTTTACCGTGCGTCAGACCAGAACGGTGTTTAATTTGAAAGTCGAAGGCTGCAAAAAACAAGTGCCACCTGACCTGCCTGCTGTTCACACATTTCAGGGAGGCCAGGTCCTGTAGATTCCGGTGATCTGTAAACGCAGTGATCTTGTGTTTGGCCCCCAACAGATGGTGTCGCCAAGTGCGAAAAGCGTCCATCACTGCCAGAAGCTCCTTCTCAGTAACAGTATAGTGGGCTTCTGCAGAGTTGAATTTGCGGGAATGGAAGGCCACAGGGTGTAGATGTCCTGTAGCGGAGCATACTTGTGACAAAACTGCCCCTAACGCAAAAGAGGAGGCATCCGCCTCGACAAAAGGCAGGTCAGGATGCTGGAGTACAGGGGCGGTGGTGAAGGCGTTTTTTAGATCCTCAAAAGCCCGCTGATGTACCTCCAGCCATTTGAAAGGAACATGTGGACTAGTGAGGGAGGTGAGGGGTGATACTATGGAGGAGAAGCCAGAGATAAAACGCCGGTAGAAGTTGGCGAAACCAAGAAACGACTGTAATGCCTTCAGAGTCTGTGGGGTCGGCCATTCTAGGATCGCTCGAACCTTGGAATAATTCATCGCCAAGCCACCGGGTGTGATGTTGAACCCCAGGAACTCGATATTGGTCACATGAAATTGGCATTTCTCAGGTTTCGCATAGAGTGAGTGTTTTTGTAGCCGGGACAATACTTCTCGAACATGCTGCACATGTTCTTTTAGTGTATGGGAAAAGATGAGGATATCGTCAAGATACACAACCACGTATATGTCCAAGATGTCATAGAACACATCATTCATAAAGTGTTGGAAGGTGGCTGGGGCGTTGCATAGTCCGAAAGGCATTACCATATATTCAAAAAGGCTGTATCGTGTACAGAATGCGGTCTTCCATTCGTCCCCCTTACGAATGCGGACAAGGTTGTAGGCACCTCTCAAATCCAACTTGGAGTAGATAGAGGCGTGTGTCAATCGGTCCAATAGCGGAGTGATAAGAGGTATTGGGTACCGATTCTTAGTGATAATGGCATTGAGCCGGCGGTAGTCCACACACGGACGTAGATCGCCTTCTTTTTTGGGCACAAAAAAGATCGGGCTGGCAGCTGAAGACGTGGAGGGGCGTATGTGACCCAGGCGCAAAGACTTTTCTATGTACTCTATGAGGGCTTGATCTTCAGACTGTGACAGGGAATATATACGACCTGAGGGTATGGAAGCCCCGGGGGTCAGATCAATCGGGCAATCATAGGGGTGGTGTGGAGGCAGGGTTTCAGAAGAGCCTTGATCGAATACCGGAGCATAGTCCTGGTACTCCGCAGGGATGTTTGCGGTGACTAAACCCACCACATGCGGATCAGAGGAAGCCCTGTTTTCTGTGATACTGAGTCGGGCAATAGCGCCCAACGCTGATGCAGGCGTGTTCTCCTCTCCATTCATGGGGAGAGAAAAGTTCTGGCACAGTTCGGATTCAAAATGCACATGACCCAAACCCCCATCCATGTGTGGATTGTGATCCCGCAACCATGGCATTCCTAGTATAACACCGAACTGGGGCATGGCTATCAAGTCAAAGTGTATGGTTTCCTTGTGGACGGACTGGATCGTCAGTATGAGTGGTGCTGTTTGTTGTCTGATGGGTCCAGACGCGAGTTCCGTCCCATCAACTGCTTGTACCAGTTCGGGTCGATTCTTGTCAACCAGGGGCAGGTTTAAGGCTCGGGCTAAAGTAATATAAATGTAGTTCCCGGAGGCCCCTGAATCAAGGGTGATAACTACGGGATGGGTGATGCCAGGTGTGGGCTGCAAAATGGCTTGTACTCGGATGGGTCTAATTCTACCGAACATCGGGATTGGATCCGGGGAGGAACATAAGGAGCTCGACCCTCCCCCCGTGTCTAGGGACGAGCTGTGTGAAAAACCTGGTTCTTGGGTTTCGGTCTCCGGGGACATTCTTTCACGAAGCGGCCCCCCAACCTGCAGTAAAAACAGGCACTCTCTGCTCTTCTACGTTCCCTCTCCCTAGACGTGATGGGGCTACTGATACCTCCAATCTGCATAGGCTCCCCGGTGGTGTCTGAGGTGGACGAAGATATGGCAGGACCTGTGGAATGGGGAAACCCAGCCTCAGCTCTCCGTTCAGAACGTCGTACGTCCACTTGAAGGGTCAGATCCACAAGGGCCGGGAATTGGACGGGCAGGGACGGGACCACAGCTAATGCATCCTTCATGGGATTACTTAATCCTCTGTAGAAGACCACTGCCTTCTTACTTTCTGGCCATGATGTTTCAGCCGCCAGTTGGTTAAATCGAGTAATGTAGTCAATGAGGGACCCCCTACCCTGGGTAAGCTCGAGTAACTCTAAATCATGAGACTGCGCCTTATACCTGGTGTCGAACACTCGTGACATCTCTGATACCAGTTGTTCGAAATCATAGAGAGCGGGGTGGTCATTTTCTAATAGGGGGTTTGCCCATGCCGCAGCTGTACCTGCTAGGTGTGACAGGGTAAAGGCCGCCTTAGTGGTGGGATCTGGGAAAGCAAGAGGCCGGCATAGAAAATGTAGTTTGCATTGATTAAGGAAAGTCCTGAACTTTCTGGGGTCTCCATGGAACCTTTCTGGGGCTGCCAATGGAAAAGGAGATGGCAGAACAACGGGAACGGTCGTGGAGGCAGTCAGAGCCGGGGTTACAGGAGGAGGTGGCACGGGAACTGGAGCAGCGTCTCCAAGCTCCGGGTTGCGGGCAAGGGATGTTGGGCACTCTGCAACAAATCAAGGCGTTGGTTGATTGCTGTGTTGGCAGCGACCATGTCGGCCCGTAATACCGTGATTGCTTGGATTATAGCAGCTATGGGGTCCACCGCGGTACCCTCCATACCTGACACGACAAGGCTTCACAGACTGTTGTAACTTGAATGTCGTGCAGATATGTGAGACCTCCGTCCCCAAGTGCCGCACAGGGAGAATGATAAATTCACTCCCTATACAACCTTTGAGGCCACAGGTGGAGAAGAATCCGGGACCGCGAAGTACTGGAAGCCCCACGGAATCTGGAAAGAAAAGCAGTGTTAAGTACCAAGCAAGCAGGGTAAAGCACGGGTAACCAATAAACAGGAAGGACCTTACCAGGAATTGATAGAAGAAGGGATTCCGGGGCTCAAGAAGGCAAAAGGTCCCGGGTAGGAGGCACTTACTGGTAGTCACACCAGACCCCACCTGGAGAAGACCTGCAAGCCGGACTGAACCAAATTGCAGGTAAGGGTGGTGATGAGTCGTAGTTCATACAATGTTCCAGATTCTTTGGAGAGGGGTAATCCATCCACAAGAAGTCCGTGACAACAATCCAGGGTCTAGAGCCAAGTGTAGCAGTCCAAGCTGATGAAACAATGAAGAGCGGGATCCAAAGAGAAGTCCGTGACAACGATCCGAGGTCAAGAGCCAAGAGTATCAGTCCAAGCCAAAAGCACAGATATAACGTGATCCAAAAGAGTTCCTAGAAGAGTTAGCCGGGTCCAAGATCAATCGTAACACAAGGTGACAAAATGCAGGCCAAACAGGGTCTCTGAGAAAACAGCTGTGAAGCGCGGTACTGAAGTACTCCACTGCTTAAGTACCGTTTGATTCTTGACCACGTGATCGCGAGTCCGGGTCACGTGATCGCGAGTTCCGGTCACGTGACCGTGAGTTTAGGTCACGTGATCGGATAGAGCCAGCAGCACGATGCAAAGAAGCGAACCTGATCTTTTGATGGCTTAATCTCCACGGCAGCTGCCAATGAAGAAACGGTTGCAGTCGTGACTGTGGAGTAGTAGCGTGAAGCTACTGCTGTAGCTGTGTGCGAGCCGGTCTGGACCGCCAAAGTGAGCCCCGGAGGGTAAGTGGGGGGTGAATCAGGTCCGAGGGGGAACTGAGATCACTGGTGGGTCAGATGGAGGGCATGACAGAGTCCCCCCGCAAAGGCCCACGACCACGTGGGCAGGAAGGATGCTCCCGATGGAACTGAGCAACCAACCGGGGGGCCTGGACATCCGAAGCCGAGACCCAAGACCGCTCCTCCGGACCGTAGCCCAACCAGTCTACCAGGTACTGTAGCTTGCCCCTAAGGAGGCGGGAACCTAGAATACCGGAAACCTCAAAGACATCAGGGGCATCCAGGGACACAGGGGCAACCGGGGAACGGAGGCGGGAGGAGGCAGGACAAGGTTTGAGAAGAGACGTGTGGAAAACAGGGTGAATCCGCCAAGAAGACGGGAGCACAAGGCGGTAGGCCACTGGACTGATGACTCGGGAAACCACATAAGGGCCCACAAAACGAGGCAGAAGCTTCCGACAACCCGCCAAACGGAGATGTCGGGTGGACAGCCAGACCCGGGAACCTACCGCATATAGTGGGGCAGGACTACGTTTCGAGTCAGCGAAAGCTTTCATGGATAACTGGGCCTCCTGGAGGTGAACCACGGTCTGGGCATGGATAGAGGACATATCTCTAACACAGGCAGCTGCGGCTGGGTTGACAGAGGAAGAAGAGTCAGGAACCGGGAGGACACGGGGGTGTTGGCCATACAAAGTGAAAAAAGGGGAAGAACCAGTGGAGGAATGTACAGCATTATTGTAGGCGAATTCGGCAAAGCGAACGACCTGCAACCAGGTTGCTTGTTGTTGCAGCGTCAAACAACGCAGGTATTGTTCCATGGATTGGTTTGTTCTCTCAGTTTGACCGTCGGTCTCGGGATGGTAAGCCGAGGAAAACCGTATATCAATACCAAGCAACCTGGTTAAGGCACGCCAGAACCGGGATGTAAACTGGGACCCCCTATCAGAAATGAGCACAGAAGGCAGACCAAAGAGACAGAAGACACATTCAAAGAACAGCTTAGCCAACATAGGTGCAGACGGAATACCCCGGCAGGGAATGAAACGGGCCATTTTAGTGAAAGTATCAACCACCACCCAGATTGTGTCGTAACCCTGGACCCTAGGTAAATCAGTCACAAAATCCATAGTCAATGTGTGCCAGGGCTTGGGTGGTATAGGTAATGGTTGCAAGAGGCCAAGTGGGCGACCCCTGCGGTGTTTACTTTGGGCACATACTGCGCATGGGTTTACATAGCAGACAATGTCACGTTTCATGGATGGCCACCAACACCAGCGTTTCAATAGATCCAGGGTACGGGCCTGGCCTGGATGGCCGTTGAAGGGGGCGTCATGAGACCACTCCAAAGCCAGGTTTCTGGTATCAGTGGTGGGTAGAACTAGGCGGTTCTGTACATATGGCAGCCCGTCATAGTACACTGGGTCCCATTCGGACAGCTGCTCGGGATGCTGCTGGACCCAAGTACGGATTGCGTCCAGCAATGCCAACGGAGGTGTACATGTGCATACAACGTTCTCATGAGACAAGAGAGTGTTGGGAAAGATAGGTATCGAAACCCCCCCGGAGGAACGAGACAATGCATCGGCTTTACCGTGCGTCAGACCAGAACGGTGTTTAATTTGAAAGTCGAAGGCTGCAAAAAACAAGTGCCACCTGACCTGCCTGCTGTTCACACATTTCAGGGAGGCCAGGTCCTGTAGATTCCGGTGATCTGTAAACACAGTGATCTTGTGTTTGGCCCCCAACAGATGGTGTCGCCAAGTGCGAAAAGCATCCATCACTGCCAGAAGCTCCTTCTCAGTAACAGTATAGTGGGCTTCTGCAGAGTTGAATTTGCGGGAATGGAAGGCCACAGGGTGTAGATGTCCTGTAGGGAAGCATACTTGTGACAAAACTGCCCCTAACGCAAAAGAGGAGGCATCCGCCTCGACAAAAGGCAGGTCAGGGTCAGGATGCTGGAGTACAGGGGCGGTGGTGAAGGCGTTTTTTAGATCCTCAAAAGCCCGCTGATGTACCTCCAGCCATTTGAAAGGAACATGTGGACTAGTGAGGAAGGTGAGGGGTGATACTATGGAGGAGAAGCCAGAGATAAAACACCGGTAGAAGTTGGCAAAACCAAGAAACGACTGTAATGCCTTCAGGGTCTGTGGGGTCGGCCATTCTAGGATCGCTCGAACCTTGGAATAATTCATCGCCAAGCCACCGGGTGTGATGTTGAACCCCAGGAACTCGATATTGGTCACATGAAATTGGCATTTCTCAGGTTTCGCATAGAGCGAGTGTTTTTGTAGCCGGGACAATACTTCTCGAACATGCTGCACATGTTCTTTTAGGGTATGGGAAAAGATGAGGATATCGTCAAGATACACAACCACGTATATGTCCAAGATGTCATAGAACACATCATTCATAAAGTGTTGGAAGGTGGCTGGGGCGTTGCATAGTCCGAAAGGCATTACCATATATTCAAAAAGGCCGTATCGTGTACAGAATGCGATCTTCCATTCGTCCCCCTTACGAATGCGGACAAGGTTGTGGGCACCTCTCAAATCCAACTTGGAGTAGATAGAGGCGTGGGTCAATCGGTCCAATAGCGGAGTGATAAGAGGTATTGGGTACCGATTCTTAGTGATAATGGCATTGAGCCGGCGGTAGTCCACACACGGACGTAGATCGCCTTCTTTTTTGGGCACAAAAAAGATCGGGCTGGCAGCTGAAGACGTGGAGGGGCGTATGTGACCCAGGCGCAAAGACTTTTCTATGTACTCTTTGAGGGCTTGATCTTCAGACTGTGACAGGGAATAGATACGACCTGAGGGTATGGAAGCCCCGGGGGTCAGATCAATCGGGCAATCATAGGGGTGGTGTGGAGGCAGGGTTTCAGAAGAGCCTTGATCGAATACCGGAGCATAGTCCTGGTACTCCGCAGGGATGTTTGCGGTGACTAAACCCACCACATGCGGATCAGAGGAAGCCCTGTTTTCTGTGATACTGAGTCGGGCAATAGAGCCCAACGCTGATGCAGGCGTGTTCTCCTCTCCATTCATGGGGAGACAAAAGATCTGGCACAGTTCGGATTCAAAATGCACGTGACCCAAACCCCCATCCATGTGTGGATTGTGATCCCGCAACCATGGCATTCCTAGTATAACACCGAACTGGGGCATGGCTATCAAGTCGAAGTGTATGGTTTCCTTGTGGACGGACTGGATCGTCAGTATGAGTGGTGCTGTTTGTTGTCTGATGGGTCCAGACGCGAGTTCCGTCCCATCAACTGCTTGTACCAGTTCGGGTCGATTCTTGTCAACCAGGGGCAGGTTTAAGGCTCGGGCTAAAGTAATATAAATGTAGTTCCCGGAGGCCCCTGAATCAAGGGTGATAACTACGGGATGGGTGATGCCAGGTGTGGGCTGCAAAATGGCTTGTACTCGGATGGGTCTAATTCTACCGAACATCGGGATTGGATCCGGGGAGGAACATAAGGAGCTCGACCCTCCCCCCGTGTCTAGGGTCGAGCTGTGTGAAAAACCTGGTTCTTGGGTTTCGGTCTCCGGGGACATTCTTTCACGAAGTGGCCCACCAACCCGCAGTAAAAACAGGCACTCTCTGCTCTTCTACGTTCCCTCTCCCTAGACGTGATGGGGCTCCTGATACCTCCAATCTGCATAGGCTCCCCGGTGGTGTCTGAGGTGGACGAAGATATGGCAGGACCTGTGGAATGGGGAAACCCAGCCTCAGCTCTCCGTTCAGAACGTCGTACGTCCACTTGAAGGGTCAGATCCACAAGGGCCAGGAATTGGACGGGCAGGGACGGGACCACAGCTAATGCATCCTTCATGGGATTACTTAATCCTCTGTAGAAGACCACTGCCTTCTTACTTTCTGGCCATGATGTTTCGGCCGCCAGTTGGTTAAATCGAGTAATGTAGTCAATGAGGGACCCCCTACCCTGGGTAAGCTCGAGTAACTCTAAATCATGAGACTGCGCCTTATACCTGGTGTCAGTTGGTCGAAATCATAGAGAGCGGGGTGGTCATTTTCTAATAGGGGGTTTGCCCATGCCGCAGCTGTACCTGCTAGGTGTGACAGGGTGAAGGCCGCCTTAGTGGTGGGATCTGGGAAAGCAAGAGGCCGGCATAGAAAACGTAGTTTGCATTGATTAAGGAAAGTCCTGAACTTTCTGGTTCTCCATGGAACCTTTCTGGGGCTGCCAATGGAAAAGGAGATGGCAGAACAACGGGAACGGTCGTGGAGGCAGTCGGAGCCGGGGTTACAGGAGGAGGTGGCACGGGAACTGGAGCAGCGTCTCCAAGCTCCGGGTCCGCGGGCAAGGGATGTTGGGCACTCTGCAACAAATCAAGGCGTTGGTGGATTGCTGTGTTGGCAGCGACCATGTCGGCCCGTAATACCGTGATTGCTTGGATTATAGCAGCCATGGGGTCCACCGCGGTACCCTCCATACCTGACACGACAAGGCTTCACAGACTGTTGTAACTTGAATGTCGTGCAGATATGTGAGACCTCCATCCCCAAGTGCCGCACAGGGAGAATGATAAATTCACTCCCTATACAACCTTTGAGGCCACAGGTGGAGAAGAATCCGGGACCGCGAAGTACTGGAAGCCCCACGGAAGCTGGAAAGGAAAGCATTGTTAAGTACCAAGCAAGCAGGGTAAAGCACGGGTAACCAATAAACAGGAAGGACCTTACCAGGAATTGATAGAAGAAGGGATTCCGGGGCTCAAGAAGGCAAAAGGTCCCGGGTAGGAGGCACTTACTGGTAGTCACACCAGACCCCACCTGGAGAAGACCTGCAAGCCGGACTGAACCAAATTGCAGGTAAGGGTGGTGATGAGTCGTAGTTCATACAATGTTCCAGATTCTTTGGAGAGTGGTAATCCACAAGAAGTCCGTGACAACAATCCAGGGTCTAGAGCCAAGTGTAGCAGTCCAAGCTGACGAAACAATGAAGAGCGGGATCCAAAGAGAAGTCCGTGACAACGATCCGAGGTCAAGAGCCAAGAGTATCAGTCCAAGCCAAAAGCACAGATATAACGTGATCCAAAAGAGTTCCTACAAGAGTTAGCCGGGTCCAAGATCAATCGTAACACAAGGTGACAAAATGCAGGCCAAACAGGGTCTCCGAGAAAACAGCTGTGAAGCGCGGTACTGAAGTACTCCACTGCTTAAGTACCGTTTGATTCCTGACCACGTGATCGCGAGTCCGGGTCACGTGATCGCGAGTTCCGGTCACGTGACCGTGAGTTTAGGTCACGTGATCGGATAGAGCCAGCAGCACGATGCAAAGAAGCGAACCTGATCTTTTGATGGCTTAATCTCCATGGCAGCTGCCAATGAAGAAACGGTTGCAGTCGTGACTGTGGAGTAGTAGCGTGAAGCTACTGCTGTAGCTGTGTGCGAGCCGGTCTGGACCGCCAAAGTGAGCCCCGGAGGGTAAGTGGGGGGTGAATCAGGTCCGAGGGGGAACTGAGATCACTGGTGGGTCAGATGGAGGGCATGACAGAGTCCCCCCGCAAAGGCCCACGACCACGTGGGCAGGAAGGATGCTCCCGATGGAACTGAGCAACCAACCGGGGGGCCTGGACATCCGAAGCCGAGACCCAAGACCGCTCCTCCGGACCGTAGCCCAACCAGTCTACCAGGTACTGTAGCTTGCCCCTAAGGAGGCGGGAACCTAGAATACCGGAAACCTCAAAGACATCAGGGGCATCCAGGGACACAGGGGCAACCGGGGAACGGAGGCGGGAGGAGGCAGGACAAGGTTTGAGAAGAGACGTGTGGAAAACAGGGTGAATCCGCCAAGAAGACGGGAGCACAAGGCGGTAGGCCACTGGACTGATGACTCGGGAAACCACATAAGGGCCCACAAAACGAGGCAGAAGCTTCCGACAACCCGCCAAACGGAGATGTCGGGTGGACAGCCAGACCCGGGAACCTACCGCATATAGTGGGGCAGGACTATGTTTCGAGTCAGCGAAAGCTTTCATGGATAACTGGGCCTCCTGGAGGTGAACCACGGTCTGGGCATGGATAGAGGACATATCTCTAACACAGGCAGCTGCGGCTGGGTTGACAGAGGAAGCAGAGTCAGGAACCGGGAGGACACGGGGGTGTTGGCCATACAAAGTGAAAAAAGGGGAAGAACCAGTGGAGGAATGTACAGCATTATTGTAGGCGAATTCGGCAAAGCGAACGACCTGCAACCAGGTTGCTTGTTGTTGCAGCGTCAAACAACGCAGGTATTGTTCCATGGATTGGTTTGTTCTCTCAGTTTGACCGTCGGTCTCGGGATGGTAAGCCGAGGAAAACCGTATATCAATACCAAGCAACCTGGTTAAGGCACGCCAGAACCGGGATGTAAACTGGGACCCCCTATCAGAAATGAGCACAGAAGGCAGACCAAAGAGACAGAAGACACATTCAAAGAACAGCTTAGCCAACATAGGTGCAGACGGAATACCCCGGCAGGGAATGAAACGGGCCATTTTAGTGAAAGTATCAACCACCACCCAGATTGTGTCGTAACCCTGGACCCTAGGTAAATCAGTCACAAAATCCATAGTCAATGTGTGCCAGGGCTTGGGTGGTATAGGTAATGGTTGCAAGAGGCCAAGTGGGCGACCCCTGCGGTGTTTACTTTGGGCACATACTGCGCATGGGTTTACATAGCAGACAATGTCACGTTTCATGGATGGCCACCAACACCAGCGTTTCAATAGATCCAGGGTACGGGCCTGGCCTGGATGGCCGTTGAAGGGGGCGTCATGAGACCACTCCAAAGCCAGGTTTCTGGTATCAGTGGTGGGTAGAACTAGGCGGTTCTGTACATATGGCAGCCCGTCATAGTACACTGGGTCCCATTCGGACAGCTGCTCGGGATGCTGCTGGACCCAAGTACGGATTGCGTCCAGCAATGCCAACGGAGGTGTACATGTGCATACAACGTTCTCATGAGACAAGAGAGTGTTGGGAAAGATAGGTATCGAAACCCCCCCGGAGGAACGAGACAACGCATCGGCTTTACCGTGCGTCAGACCAGAACGGTGTTTAATTTGAAAGTCGAAGGCTGCAAAAAACAAGTGCCACCTGACCTGCCTGCTGTTCACACATTTCAGGGAGGCCAGGTCCTGTAGATTCCGGTGATCTGTAAACACAGTGATCTTGTGTTTGGCCCCCAACAGATGGTGTCGCCAAGTGCGAAAAGCATCCATCACTGCCAGAAGCTCCTTCTCAGTAACAGTATAGTGGGCTTCTGCAGAGTTGAATTTGCGGGAATGGAAGGCCACAGGGTGTAGATGTCCTGTAGGGAAGCATACTTGTGACAAAACTGCCCCTAACGCAAAAGAGGAGGCATCCGCCTCGACAAAAGGCAGGTCAGGGTCAGGATGCTGGAGTACAGGGGCGGTGGTGAAGGCGTTTTTTAGATCCTCAAAAGCCCGCTGATGTACCTCCAGCCATTTGAAAGGAACATGTGGACTAGTGAGGAAGGTGAGGGGTGATACTATGGAGGAGAAGCCAGAGATAAAACACCGGTAGAAGTTGGCAAAACCAAGAAACGACTGTAATGCCTTCAGGGTCTGTGGGGTCGGCCATTCTAGGATCGCTCGAACCTTGGAATAATTCATCGCCAAGCCACCGGGTGTGATGTTGAACCCCAGGAACTCGATATTGGTCACATGAAATTGGCATTTCTCAGGTTTCGCATAGAGCGAGTGTTTTTGTAGCCGGGACAATACTTCTCGAACATGCTGCACATGTTCTTTTAGGGTATGGGAAAAGATGAGGATATCGTCAAGATACACAACCACGTATATGTCCAAGATGTCATAGAACACATCATTCATAAAGTGTTGGAAGGTGGCTGGGGCGTTGCATAGTCCGAAAGGCATTACCATATATTCAAAAAGGCCGTATCGTGTACAGAATGCGATCTTCCATTCGTCCCCCTTACGAATGCGGACAAGGTTGTGGGCACCTCTCAAATCCAACTTGGAGTAGATAGAGGCGTGGGTCAATCGGTCCAATAGCGGAGTGATAAGAGGTATTGGGTACCGATTCTTAGTGATAATGGCATTGAGCCGGCGGTAGTCCACACACGGACGTAGATCGCCTTCTTTTTTGGGCACAAAAAAGATCGGGCTGGCAGCTGAAGACGTGGAGGGGCGTATGTGACCCAGGCGCAAAGACTTTTCTATGTACTCTTTGAGGGCTTGATCTTCAGACTGTGACAGGGAATAGATACGACCTGAGGGTATGGAAGCCCCGGGGGTCAGATCAATCGGGCAATCATAGGGGTGGTGTGGAGGCAGGGTTTCAGAAGAGCCTTGATCGAATACCGGAGCATAGTCCTGGTACTCCGCAGGGATGTTTGCGGTGACTAAACCCACCACATGCGGATCAGAGGAAGCCCTGTTTTCTGTGATACTGAGTCGGGCAATAGAGCCCAACGCTGATGCAGGCGTGTTCTCCTCTCCATTCATGGGGAGACAAAAGTTCTGGCACAGTTCGGATTCAAAATGCACGTGACCCAAACCCCCATCCATGTGTGGATTGTGATCCCGCAACCATGGCATTCCTAGTATAACACCGAACTGGGGCATGGCTATCAAGTCGAAGTGTATGGTTTCCTTGTGGACGGACTGGATCGTCAGTATGAGTGGTGCTGTTTGTTGTCTGATGGGTCCAGACGCGAGTTCCGTCCCATCAACTGCTTGTACCAGTTCGGGTCGATTCTTGTCAACCAGGGGCAGGTTTAAGGCTCGGGCTAAAGTAATATAAATGTAGTTCCCGGAGGCCCCTGAATCAAGGGTGATAACTACGGGATGGGTGATGCCAGGTGTGGGCTGCAAAATGGCTTGTACTCGGATGGGTCTAATTCTACCGAACATCGGGATTGGATCCGGGGAGGAACATAAGGAGCTCGACCCTCCCCCCGTGTCTAGGGTCGAGCTGTGTGAAAAACCTGGTTCTTGGGTTTCGGTCTCCGGGGACATTCTTTCACGAAGTGGCCCACCAACCCGCAGTAAAAACAGGCACTCTCTGCTCTTCTACGTTCCCTCTCCCTAGACGTGATGGGGCTCCTGATACCTCCAATCTGCATAGGCTCCCCGGTGGTGTCTGAGGTGGACGAAGATATGGCAGGACCTGTGGAATGGGGAAACCCAGCCTCAGCTCTCCGTTCAGAACGTCGTACGTCCACTTGAAGGGTCAGATCCACAAGGGCCAGGAATTGGACGGGCAGGGACGGGACCACAGCTAATGCATCCTTCATGGGATTACTTAATCCTCTGTAGAAGACCACTGCCTTCTTACTTTCTGGCCATGATGTTTCGGCCGCCAGTTGGTTAAATCGAGTAATGTAGTCAATGAGGGACCCCCTACCCTGGGTAAGCTCGAGTAACTCTAAATCATGAGACTGCGCCTTATACCTGGTGTCAGTTGGTCGAAATCATAGAGAGCGGGGTGGTCATTTTCTAATAGGGGGTTTGCCCATGCCGCAGCTGTACCTGCTAGGTGTGACAGGGTGAAGGCCGCCTTAGTGGTGGGATCTGGGAAAGCAAGAGGCCGGCATAGAAAACGTAGTTTGCATTGATTAAGGAAAGTCCTGAACTTTCTGGTTCTCCATGGAACCTTTCTGGGGCTGCCAATGGAAAAGGAGATGGCAGAACAACGGGAACGGTCGTGGAGGCAGTCGGAGCCGGGGTTACAGGAGGAGGTGGCACGGGAACTGGAGCAGCGTCTCCAAGCTCCGGGTCCGCGGGCAAGGGATGTTGGGCACTCTGCAACAAATCAAGGCGTTGGTGGATTGCTGTGTTGGCAGCGACCATGTCGGCCCGTAATACCGTGATTCCCTGTATTATAGCAGCCATGGGGTCCACCGCGGTACCCTCCATACCTGACACGACAAGGCTTCACAGACTGTTGTAACTTGAATGTCGTGCAGATATGTGAGACCTCCGTCCCCAAGTGCCGCACAGGGAGAATGATAAATTCACTCCCTATACAACCTTTGAGGCCACAGGTGGAGAAGAATCCGGGACCGCGAAGTACTGGAAGCCCCACGGAATCTGGAAAGAAAAGCAGTGTTAAGTACCAAGCAAGCAGGGTAAAGCACGGGTAACCAATAAACAGGAAGGACCTTACCAGGAATTGATAGAAGAAGGGATTCCGGGGCTCAAGAAGGCAAAAGGTCCCGGGTAGGAGGCACTTACTGGTAGTCACACCAGACCCCACCTGGAGAAGACCTGCAAGCCGGACTGAACCAAATTGCAGGTAAGGGTGGTGATGAGTCGTAGTTCATACAATGTTCCAGATTCTTTGGAGAGGGGTAATCCACAAGAAGTCCGTGACAACAATCCAGGGTCTAGAGCCAAGTGTAGCAGTCCAAGCTGACGAAACAATGAAGAGCGGGATCCAAAGAGAAGTCCGTGACAACGATCCGAGGTCAAGAGCCAAGAGTATCAGTCCAAGCCAAAAGCACAGATATAACGTGATCCAAAAGAGTTCCTAGAAGAGTTAGCCGGGTCCAAGATCAATCGTAACACAAGGTGACAAAATGCAGGCCAAACAGGGTCTCCGAGAAAACAGCTGTGAAGCGCGGTACTGAAGTACTCCACTGCTTAAGTACCGTTTGATTCCTGACCACGTGATCGCGAGTCCGGGTCACGTGATCGCGAGTTCCGGTCACGTGACCGTGAGTTTAGGTCATGTGATCGGATAGAGCCAGCAGCACGATGCAAAGAAGCGAACCTGATCTTTTGATGGCTTAATCTCCACGGCAGCTGCCAATGAAGAAACGGTCGCAGTCGTGACTGTGGAGTAGTAGCGTGAAGCTGCTGCTGTAGCTGTGTGCGAGCCGGTCTGGACCGCCAAAGTGAGCCCCGGAGGGTAAGTGGGGGGTGAATCCGGTCCGAGGGGGAACTGGGATCACTGGTGGGTCAGATGGAGGGCATGACAGAGTCCCCCCGCAAAGGCCCACGACCACGTGGGCAGGAAGGATGCTCCCGATGGAACTGAGCAACCAACCGGGGGGCCTGGACATCCGAAGCCGAGACCCAAGACCGCTCCTCTGGACCGTAGCCCAACCAGTCTACCAGGTACTGTAGCTTGCCCCTAAGGAGGCGGGAACCTAGAATACCGGAAACCTCAAAGACATCAGGGGCATCCAGGGACACAGGGGCAACCGGGGAACGGAGGCGGGAGGAGGCAGGACAAGGTTTGAGAAGAGACGTGTGGAAAACAGGGTGAATCCGCCAAGCAGACGGGAGCACAAGGCGGTAGGCCACTGGACTGATGACTCGGGAAACCACATAAGGGCCCACAAAACGAGGCAGAAGCTTCCGACAACCCGCCAAACGGAGATGTCGGGTGGACAGCCAGACCCGGGAACCTACCGCATATAGTGGGGCAGGACTACGTTTCGAGTCAGCGAAAGCTTTCATGGATAACTGGGCCTCCTGGAGGTGAACCACGGTCTGGGCATGGATAGACGACATATCTCTAACACAGGCAGCTGCGGCTGGGTTGACAGAGGAAGCAGAGTCAGGAACCGGGAGGACACGGGGGTGTTGGCCATACAAAGTGAAAAAAGGGGAAGAACCAGTGGAGGAATGTACAGCATTATTGTAGGCGAATTCGGCAAAGCGAACGACCTGCAACCAGGTTGCTTGTTGTTGCAGCGTCAAACAACGCAGGTATTGTTCCATGGATTGGTTTGTTCTCTCAGTTTGACCGTCGGTCTCGGGATGGTAAGCCGAGGAAAACCGTATATCAATACCAAGCAACCTGGTTAAGGCACGCCAGAACCGGGATGTAAACTGGGACCCCCTATCAGAAATGAGCACAGAAGGCAGACCAAAGAGACAGAAGACACATTCAAAGAACAGCTTAGCCAACATAGGTGCAGACGGAATACCCCGGCAGGGAATGAAACGGGCCATTTTAGTGAAAGTATCAACCACCACCCAGATTGTGTCGTAACCCTGGACCCTAGGTAAATCAGTCACAAAATCCATAGTCAATGTGTGCCAGGGCTTGGGTGGTATAGGTAATGGTTGCAAGAGGCCAAGTGGGCGACCCCTGCGGTGTTTACTTTGGGCACATACTGCGCATGGGTTTACATAGCAGACAACGTCACGTTTCATGGATGGCCACCAACACCAGCGTTTCAATAGATCCAGGGTACGGGCCTGGCCTGGATGGCCGTTGAAGGGGGCGTCATGAGACCACTCCAAAACCAGGTTTCTGGTATCAGTGGTGGGTAGAACTAGGCGGTTCTGTACATATGGCAGCCCGTCATAGTACACTGGGTCCCATTCGGACAGCTGCTCGGGATGCTGCTGGACCCAAGTACGGATTGCGTCCAGCAATGCCAACGGAGGTGTACATGTGCATACAACGTTCTCATGAGACAAGAGAGTGTTGGGAAAGATAGGTAGCGAAACCCCCCCGGAGGAACGAGACAACGCATCGGCTTTACCGTGCGTCAGACCAGAACGGTGTATAATTTGAAAGTCGAAGGCTGCAAAAAACAAGTGCCACCTGACCTGCCTGCTGTTCACACATTTCAGGGAGGCCAGGTCCTGTAGATTCCGGTGATCTGTAAACACAGTGATCTTGTGTTTGGCCCCCAACAGATGGTGTCGCCAAGTGCGAAAAGCATCCATCACTGCCAGAAGCTCCTTCTCAGTAACAGTATAGTGGGCTTCTGCAGAGTTGAATTTGCGGGAATGGAAGGCCACAGGGTGTAGATGTCCTGTAGGGAAGCATACTTGTGACAAAACTGCCCCTAACGCAAAAGAGGAGGCATCCGCCTCGACAAAAGGCAGGTCAGGGTCAGGATGCTGGAGTACAGGGGCGGTGGTGAAGGCGTTTTTTAGATCCTCAAAAGCCCGCTGATGTACCTCCAGCCATTTGAAAGGAACATGTGGACTAGTGAGGAAGGTGAGGGGTGATACTATGGAGGAGAAGCCAGAGATAAAACACCGGTAGAAGTTGGCGAAACCAAGAAACGACTGTAATGCCTTCAGGGTCTGTGGGGTCGGCCATTCTAGGATCGCTCGAACCTTGGAATAATTCATCGCCAAGCCACCGGGTGTGATGTTGAACCCCAGGAACTCGATATTGGTCAAATGAAATTGGCATTTCCCAGGTTTCGCATAGAGCAAGTGTTTTTGTAGCCGGGACAATACTTATCGAACATGCTGCACATGTTCTTTTAGGGTATGGGAAAAGATGAGGATATCGTCAAGATACACAACCACGTATATGTCCAAGATGTCATAGAACACATCATTCATAAAGTGTTGGAATGTGGCTGGGGCGTTGCATAGTCCGAAAGGCATTACCATATATTCAAAAAGGCCGTATCGTGTACAGAATGCGGTCTTGCATTCGTCCCCCTTACGAATGCGGACAAGGTTGTGGGCACCTCTCAAATCCAACTTGGAGTAGATAGAGGCGTGGGTCAATCGGTCCAATAGCGGAGTGATAAGAGGTATTGGGTACCGATTCTTAGTGATAATGGCATTGAGCCGGCAGTAGTCCACACACGGACGTAGATCGCCTTCTTTTTTGGGCACAAAAAAGATCGGGCTGGCAGCTGAAGACGTGGAGGGGCGTATCTGACCCAGGCGCAAAGACTTTTCTATGTACTCTTTGAGGGCTTGATCTTCAGACTGTGACAGGGAATAGATACGACCTGAGGGTATGGAAGCCCCGGGGGTCAGATCAATCGGGCAATCATTGGGGTGGTGTGGAGGCAGGGTTTCAGAAGAGCCTTGATCGAATACCGGAGCATAGTCCTGGTACTCCGCAGGGATGTTTGCGGTGACTAAACCCACCACATGCGGATCAGAGGAAGCCCTGTTTTCTGTGATACTGAGTCGGGCAATAGCGCCCAACGCTGATGCAGGCATGTTCTCCTCTCCATTCATGGGGAGACAAAAGTTCTGGCACAGTTCGGATTCAAAATGCACGTGACCCAAACCCCCATCCATGTGTGGATTGTGATCCCGCAACCATGGCATTCCTAGTATAACACCGAACTGGGGCATGGCTATCAAGTCGAAGTGTATGGTTTCCTTGTGGACGGACTGGATCGTCAGTATGAGTGGTGCTGTTTGTTGTCTGATGGGTCCAGACGCGAGTTCCGTCCCATCAACTGCTTGTACCAGTTCGGGTCGATTCTTGTCAACCAGGGGCAGGTTTAAGGCTCAGGCTAAAGTAATATAAATGTAGTTCCCGGAGGCCCCTGAATCAAGGGTGATAACTACGGGATGGGTGATGCCAGGTGTGGGCTGCAAAATGGCTTGTACTCGGATGGGTCTAATTCTACCGAACATCGGGATTGGATCCGGGGAGGAACATAAGGAGCTCGACCCTCCCCCCGTGTCTAGGGTCGAGCTGTGTGAAAAACCTGGTTCTTGGGTTTCGGTCTCCGGGGACATTCTTTCACGAAGTGGCCCACCAACCCGCAGTAAAAACAGGCACTCTCTGCTCTTCTACGTTCCCTCTCCCTAGACGTGATGGGGCTCCTGATACCTCCAATCTGCATAGGCTCCCCGGTGGTGTCTGAGGTGGACGAAGATATGGCAGGACCTGTGGAATGGGGAAACCCAGCCTCAGCTCTCCGTTCAGAACGTCGTACGTCCACTTGAAGGGTCAGATCCACAAGGGCCAGGAATTGGACGGGCAGGGACGGGACCACAGCTAATGCATCCTTCATGGGATTACTTAATCCTCTGTAGAAGACCACTGCCTTCTTACTTTCTGGCCATGATGTTTCGGCCGCCAGTTGGTTAAATCGAGTAATGTAGTCAATGAGGGACCCCCTACCCTGGGTAAGCTCGAGTAACTCTAAATCATGAGACTGCGCCTTATACCTGGTGTCAAATACTCGTGACATCTCTGATACCAGTTGGTCGAAATCATAGAGAGCGGGGTGGTCATTTTCTAATAGGGGGTTTGCCCATGCCGCAGCTGTACCTGCTAGGTGTGACAGGGTGAAGGCCGCCTTAGTGGTGGGATCTGGGAAAGCAAGAGGCCGGCATAGAAAACGTAGTTTGCATTGATTAAGGAAAGTCCTGAACTTTCTGGGGTCTCCATGGAACCTTTCTGGGGCTGCCAATGGAAAAGGAGATGGCAGAACAACGGGAACGGTCGTGGAGGCAGTCGGAGCCGGGGTTACAGGAGGAGGGGGCACGGGAACTGGAGCAGCGTCTCCAAGCTCCGGGTCCGCGGGCAAGGGATGTTGGGCACTCTGCAACAAATCAAGGCGTTGGTGGATTGCTGTGTTGGCAGCGACCATGTCGGCCCGTAATACCGTGATTGCTTGGATTATAGCAGCCATGGGGTCCACCGCGGTACCCTCCATACCTGACACGACAAGGCTTCACAGACTGTTGTAACTTGAATGTCGTGCAGATATGTGAGACCTCCGTCCCCAAGTGCCGCACAGGGAGAATGATAAATTCACTCCCTATACAACCTTTGAGGCCACAGGTGGAGAAGAATCCGGGACCGCAAAGTACTGGAAGCCCCACGGAAGCTGGAAAGGAAAGCATTGTTAAGTACCAAGCAAGCAGGGTAAAGCACGGGTAACCAATAAACAGGAAGGACCTTACCAGGAATTGATAGAAGAAGGGATTCCGGGGCTCAAGAAGGCAAAAGGTCCCGGGTAGGAGGCACTTACTGGTAGTCACACCAGACCCCACCTGGAGAAGACCTGCAAGCCGGACTGAACCAAATTGCAGGTAAGGGTGGTGATGAGTCGTAGTTCATACAATGTTCCAGATTCTTTGGAGAGGGGTAATCCACAAGAAGTCTGTGACAACAATCCAGGGTCTAGAGCCAAGTGTAGCAGGTCAAGCTGACGAAACAATGAAGAGCGGGATCCAAAGAGAAGTCCGTGACAACGATCCGAGGTCAAGAGCCAAGAGTATCAGTCCAAGCCAAAAGCACAGATATAACGTGATCCAAAAGAGTTCCTAGAAGAGTTAGCCGGGTCCAAGATCAATCGTAACACAAGGTGACAAAATGCAGGCCAAACAGGGTCTCCGAGAAAACAGCTGTGAAGCGCGGTACTGAAGTACTCCACTGCTTAAGTACCGTTTGATTCCAGATCACGTGATCGTGAGTCCGGGTCACGTGATCGCGAGTTCCGGTCACGTGACCGCGAGTTTAGGTCACGTGATCGGATAGAGCCAGCAGCACGATGCAAAGAAGCGAACCTGATCTTTTGATGGCTTAATCTCCACGGCAGCTGCCAATGAAGAAACGGTCGCAGTCGTGACTGTGGAGTAGTGGCGTGAAGCTGCTGCTGTAGCTGTGTGTGAGCCGGTCTGGACCGCCAAAGTGAGCCCCGGAGGGTAAGTGGGGGGTGAATCCGGGCCGAGGGGGAACTGGGATCACTGGTGGGTCGGATGGAGGGCATGACACATACACTGGTTGGCATTGCTTGTGTAATCCCACATTTTCACATGCATCAACCCAATCAGCGAATCCCACACATGGAACGAAAAAATAAAAATGTATTATGTACATGAAATAAAAAAAGAAATGAAAGCATACCAAAATATGGAACATGAATTGAAAAGCATGTGAAAAAGATGATTGAATGAAAATGATAACCAATCCAAAAAAATTTGAAAGAAAAACAGTCCAAAGTCACCCTCCAACAACACTAATCCGAAGTAAATTTAAAAAAAAATCTCAATTGCTTCATGTTCAGAATAAAAAAAATAAGAGAAATCAATCCATAGTCCAATTATTTACAATCCATTGTCCAGAAAAAAATAAATCCATTGCTCCATGTCCATAATGCAAAAAAAAAGAAGGAATACATGATGAAACTATATACAATCCATTGTCCAAGGATGTAAAGGGTCCATGATCCCAACCAAACAAATGAAATCTACCTACCTAACTACCTAAAAATATAACTATATACAAATTTGAGTGGCATTGTCCATTGACCACAAATAAAAGGAAAACGAAAAGGAAACCTAACTCTAAAAACTATTTACAAGGGCAGCGGGCTAGTCCGACAGCTCACTTTTGGAGGTCCCGGGCCAGGGCATCATCGAACTCCTGCTCAATGTCCCGGAGGCGGTCCTCTTCCATGGCCCAGAGGGTTCACAGGGATGGTGACATCTGGACCTCCAGGTCCCTGCGAATTGTCTTGAGGCACTCGGCCCGACTCAGAGCCCTCCGCATGGAGTTCTCCGCCCTGACCATCGTGAGCAATGCTTATTCTGCCTGCTGCTGCTCCGCATCTATAGCATGGCCTAACCGCTGCCACACGGAAGACACTTCCAGTCCTGGGTCCTCCTGCCTTCTGGCCGATGCCTGCCCCTCCAATGTTGAAGGCCCCGAGCCATCATGGCTCCCACCTTGTTGCTGCTGCTGCTGTGCCTCTGCCTGTGCCCTGGCTCTTGCTGCCTGCACATCCTCCTCCGGCTGGGGTGCAGTTGTTGATGTGGCCACCCCTGCTGGACGTCCGACTCCCGACTGTGGCAGGGACGTGTCCTCCACCAGCCTGGCCACAGGGTCAGAGGCAGCTCCACAGGGTACCCAGGTGATACATGGGTGGAAGGTGGCATGGAGGACGACTGGCGCATAGGGGGTTCAGGTGTGGAGGGGGTCGGAATAAGGTCCAGCAAACGATGGAATCCGGCCCTGGTGAGCTGTCCCAGTAGGTCGACGCGGTCAACGAGGCATTCGAGATGACGTGCAGTGTCCTCACGAAAACACTGCAGGTCACCTCGCATGCCCCGTTGACGCAACACCATCCCACTCAGGACAGGCTCAACCCGGCCCCCGGATAGCCACGTCCGCAGGGAGAGGAAGGCCAGTTGTTGTAAGCAGATCCCCTCCCTGAAAACGGGTCTGGACGTAGGCATCCCTGCTGGTGCGGGGTGATGCAGTCACAGGATCGGGGACAGGATTACACACAGGCACCTCCGCAGTGGCCTGTGCTGCCTCCTGTCCCTGCCCCTGGACTGCACCACTAGCACCAGTGGAATCCCCACCTCCAGACCCCATGTGTGTCCCTTGCACAGACTCCTCCACCAAACCCCCCACCAACCTGGATGACTTTGTGCCATCTTCCTTCGTCGGACCCTGTGGGGTCTCAGCTGCCCCTTCTGCGGCCGAGGAGTCCAACTCCGACCTCCGCCTCTTGGACCTTCCCTCGGCAGCTGCGGCCTGGGACACGGCACCGGACTCCTCACTCCCCGACAAGATGATAACCTGGGAGGGGAGCCGGGCCTTGCGTCTCCGGCTGGCGGGATGATCCCTGCCGCTGTGCTCCACAGCACCCTCTCCGCCCTCTTCTTCAGTTGACGCTGCAGACAGGGAGAGATAAAACACAGGCATCAGGGCACTGTACAATGGACTGATACACACATGACCGTTGCACATGAGTGGCATTGTTTAACTACAGACACGGCATCACACTCCACGACACACATGTCATTTTGACTCACACACATGAACATTTCAATAGCAACATTGCACCAGGCAGCACCATCCATACACATACAAAAGCATGAACAGCCAAAGGTGAGCCTGATATCACATAAAACACAAGGGCCCTCATTACGACCCTGGCGGAAAGTGACTGACCGGACCGCCACAGCGTAAATAGCGTTTCCGCCATTGCACGATGGAGCAAAGTGCGGCCCATTCCGACCCATCGGGCACGAGCACCACGGCATGGCGGAAGTGCAAAGTCCGCGATGGCGGAAATGACCCCAAAACGGCCCACACCGCCGCCGTACGGCGCCCTAGGTGCAATACCGCCACCCATCACAGCGGACACCGCAGTGAGCGCCAACCGGAAAGTACGGTGACCGTAAATATACGGAAACGGAAGTAAAAACATGGGCCCGGAACGGGAAACATCCCGCCGTACACCTATAAAACCACAAAATCCACACAACCACTAAAAACACTACCCTGAAACACACCCCAACCCGTCATCCACCCTAGCGAAACCAAGAAAAATGGGAAAAGTAGCGAAGAAAGCGTGCGACCGCAAGCGGCAGGTCCACTTCTCCCGTGAGGAACTCACCGTGCTAACAGAGACCCTCCAGGAGAATGCTGCCGTCGTCTTCTCCACGCAAATGACCAGGACGGCACTTGCGAACAAGAAGGCCATATGGGCTCTGGTGGCACAGCGGGTAATGCGGTGGGGACCGCACCCCGCAACCCACAGCAATGCAGAAAGCGATGGGACGACCTGCGGATACGCGTCCGTAGCATACTTTCTGCCAACCGCAACATTGCCACAGCCACCGGGGGAGGATCGGAATCACCCATCAAGTTGACCCCCTGGGAAGAAATCTGTGCCACCACCATTGGAATGGAGAGCATAGAGGGAGTCGGAGGGATGGAGAAAGGAGTGCAGACATCCGAAGAATCTGGTAGGTGGCCCAAATGAAACAAAGCTACATCCACAATGTCCAATCATGTGAAGTACCATGTGTCCACATAGTGCAACAGAAACACATGTCCAGGAGAACGTCCACACACATTGGCCTGATAGCGCACTTTAAAACTCACAATAAATACATAAATAATTAAAAACCCCTAAAACACCCACTACACGTGCAGCAGGCACACCCTAACTGCAGGCTGCCAAACAACTGCACCCTCACTCCACACACAAATGAAAGCACCTCAAAGGCCCCGACCCAAATCACCCTCCGGTACCACCCCAATGCATGTGATACATTGCCATTCCAATTCCCACAGACCCATTAATAACCCTCGCCCTCCTTTACTCCACCACAGGGTCCGATCCAAACGACGAGCATCAGGACACCCCTACCAGCACACCTGCAAAGAGGGCCAAGACCAACGGCCAAAGACCCTCCACCTCAGCTGCACGCATCAAGACACGGCAGCAGCACAAATCAGGTGGCAGCACAGAGGAGGGAACATCAACAGGCACCCCAGCAGCCAGCATGCCCACAGCACCACCACCACAGGTCCCCCCAATGGATGCCACAGAAGGCACTGCCTCT
This sequence comes from Ambystoma mexicanum, assembly GCF_040938575.1. Taxonomy (NCBI): domain Eukaryota; kingdom Metazoa; phylum Chordata; class Amphibia; order Caudata; family Ambystomatidae; genus Ambystoma; species Ambystoma mexicanum. The sequence goes on along the minus strand of NC_090938.1, from coordinate 13,494,968 downwards.
GGTGGCAGCAGCACCATAGGTGACACCCCATTGATGGCAGCATGCTCCGACACAGAAGACGGGGATGTCGAAGTCAGATCCATCCATGACCTGTCCCAATCCCCCTGTCCGTCCCATCCCGTACAACATGAGGATACCACGCAGGGGCACCCACAAGACGACGACTGGCCATCCCCCACAAGCCCTGTGGCAAGGCAACATGAGGTCACCAGCCCCTCTGTGACACCACCGCAAATGGCCATGGCCCAGCAGAGGCAACAGTCCCTCGACCAGTTAATCGTGCAACAGCAGCAACTGGCCACGCTCCTCAAGGACCATGCCGATGAATGTGGGGGCACTAAGGCAGACATAGAAACATCAACTGAGACACTTAGGGCAGAAATGGAGAGAAGTACAGAGACACTAAGGGCACAAATGGAGAGTAGCACCGAGAGCCTGAGAGTCCAAATGGAGAGTAGCACCGAGAGCCTGAGAGTCCAAATGGAGAGAAGCACCGAGAGCCTGAGGGGGGAACTGCATGCGACGTCCAAAGACGTATGTGCCGAACTTGCCGCAGTGCGCCGTGTGCTCACTGAGCTCTCACAAACCCTTAGGGACATGCATGGACGTGAGCAGGCAGAGACATCATCCGTTGCAAGTTCCGTCCAGGGCAGCCCCCAACGTAGATCTGGGAGGAACCTGCGCTCCACAGGCAGGGGTGCCCCTGATACCCGCAGAGGGGGCTTGCAATAGCGACTGCCCACTGACAATGAGCATCTTTGGACACTGGTGTTCGGGGGGGAGGTAGGAGGGTGGAGGGGGTGTTTTGGGCTCACTTCGGTGGCGGGTCGATAGGGTGTTCAACATGATATCACATATGCCATAAACAGTGCACGATCAACCAATGAGATGTGTGGACAATGATCTTTGTGTACTAGGCCATCATAGGCGTACAGTCCATATTGTGCATGTACCAGACACACACAGTGCCACGAGTACCGTGTCCATGTATCAGCCACCAGGCGTGAGTGCTAGAAGCATGCATCAATGAGATGCTGACGAATGTCACGGCCCTTCGGTGCCTCGCAGACTCCTTGAGGTGCTGCCACATCCCCACCCTCATCATGACCATCTTCTGGTGCTTGCAGTTCTGCGTCAGGGGGCATGGGCACATTTCTACGTACGCACATGTTGTGGAGCATGACACATGCCATGACCATCTTTGCAACCTTCTCATGGCGGTACAGGAGTGCCCCGCCAGACCTGCTGAGGCAGCGGAAACGAGTCTTCAGTAGGCCGAATGCCTGTTCAATGACTACACGGGTACGTGAGTGGGCATGGTTGTAGTCCTCCTCATGCTGGTCCCGTGGGTTCCGGACTGGTGTGAGGAGCCATCTCTTCAGTGGATATCCAGCATCACCTGTATGTGGACGATAAACGTATGATGTGGAATGCCATTGCTACGTACGCACACCCCCCAACCCCTTCCTGCCAGGTCATTGCCGAATCACATACCCCACATTATCATGCATGAAATGAGACTCACCGAGTAGCCAGGATCTGTTCCCTGCGTGTCGCTCCATGTAGCGTGGTATTGTAGAGTTCCTCAAGACCATAGAATCATGGGTTGATCCAGGGAATCGGGCACAACAATGTGTAATGATCCTGTTGGAGTCACACACCATTTGTACATTCAGGGAATGAAATTGTTTTCGGTTGCGGTACTGGGCCTCCATGGCATGTGGTACGACCAATTCCACATGGGTGCAGTCGATGGCACCAATGCAACCCGGTATGCCGGCAAGTGCATGGAATCCCACTTTTGTGTTGGTAATTTCCTGCTCCGAGCGTGGTAGGGAGATGTAGTCGTCTGCGTGCTGCAGGAGGGCATCGAGCACTTGCAATAGTGTCCGTGAGAACAGTGGCTGAGAAATGCCATGCAACTGTCCGACTGTGTGCTGGTAGGTGCCTGTGGCCAGGAAGTGTAGTACAGACACCACCTTCAGTAGGGGTGGGATGGCGGTTGGGCTATCTATCATGCTGACAAGGTCAGCCTGTGTCATGTCCACAATGGCGGCTATGGTGTCCCGGTCCAAACGGTAGAGGGTGTGGATCTGCTCATCAGTGAGGTTGAACGGATGTGCTCGGGGGCGTGGGATTGCGGGCTGCCTGCGTGGTGGTAGTGGCTGTGCTGGCGGCCCTTGCTGGCCCTGCCTTGGCCTCCTCCTCCTCCTGCGTCTCCTCCGTGCGGCCGGTTGTAGTTGGTGTTCGTCTTCTTCCTGGAGTTGGAGTACTTGCAGTGCTATCAGGTCCCCCAGGGCCAACATCGCGAGTCCTGCCGGTAGCATTTCGGAGTGGGTGTGGTTGTGGGAGGAGACTGGGTGTGCAATTTATGTGTTTTCAGGCTGTATGGCCTCCACCTGTGGTGATTCATTCCACCTGTGCAAGCTGCTCTCCCCTTTGGCCGAGCACGTCCCGCACACAACGCTGCAATTCGAGTAATGGCATCTTGCTATTGCAATCATGTATTTGTACCCGATGGCCGTGTAACATTTGTTGATATGTACATTCGGCTATGGTCCCATTGTTTCACATGCAATCTTTGCAGTCGCGAACAGACTTGTGAAGGGTCAGTGGAACGTAGTACTCGAGTAACGGTGGGCCCTCATGCATCACTGTACCGAGTTGCACCGACGGGCGGGGCGTCCCATTTGTGGGTGAAGGCAGTTGCCATTTTCACACACAGCCGCACTAGATGGATTAATTTGTGATTTCAAACGGCCACAGATGCCTTTTCGACGTGATGTTGCAAATGAGGAATTCGAAGGGCGGCGCTTTCGGTTATCAGCTAGCGGCGAGGAGATGCCCACAGGTCTGACTGCAAATATAACGTTCTATTGTTCAATGTCCTTGGGACAGGGGCCATGGCGAGAATGCAATGATTGATATGAATAGTATGGGATGCGCAATAGCGACGTGGGCGATGAGGCCGGACGTTCCCAAATACATGTTACTTCACAACACTGGAATTACGGGCTGGGGCACTGTGGATTTTGCAGGCTGCATAACGCACAGACTCAATGGATATTTCTAATGTTATGTGAGTAAATATTCAGGCGTTTTTATACCGGGATGAGGGAATGATGAATGGATGCATGGGCAGATGATTTGATACAGAGTTTGCCATGTACAGGGCTTCTTGGAATCTGTCCGCCTCCCCTGCGCTATGTGATGCAGGGCTGCCATAGTGGGACCATCGTCTATCTGGCCTTGTTGAGCCCTCCCTGTCTCGACGCGCCTTCAGACACTTGTGTCAATGCCCGTTAACATTCCCATCTGATGGATTCTGTTTTCACAGACGCATGCACAGGTACACTCGTTTGTGATGGTGTTTACACCTCGATATAGATGGTTATGAGTCGCAAGTGGTTTTGGGGTGGTGATGATCCTTTGGAGTGGGCTAGCATGCATATGGCTGTGGATTTAGTGTGATCATTGAAGTGAGTTGTTCGAATGTAGTTCTGATGGCCATTCTGTTCTTTTTCTTTTCTTTTGGTTGACAGGTATCTCCTCCCCTTTTGCCACTGCCATCTGTATGCCACTCCTGCAGATGGCTTTTACTCCCGACACCTGCTGCTTCGTGTTAATCAGTGGAGCAGCATTACGATCTTATGGGACGATCGCCAATGGGCCACTTGCCCTTACGCAGTACTAGTGGCTCGGAGCAACATTTCGGCCTTTCAGCTGGACTAGTGCCTCCCCATTGGGACGGCCCTGCGGTTCTGTGCGCTTCCATGTTGCCTTTTCGTACGTGAATGTGGCTCTGTGTACCATGATGGAACAGGGCGTCACACAAGTAGTAGCTGGTCATTTCTTGCGGATGCAGCACACAATGGTGAAATGTGTTTTGGAGTTCATGGCCTAATGGCTGTATGGGCTTGGTGATTTTGTTGTGCATTAAATTTCTATTCTGATATGGGCCGTGTAGCGTTCTTCTTTGCGAGTGATGTGGCATATTCCTATTTGGGGAGCGATGTATTGTGAGGAGATCTGCATTGGGTTCCAGCTTCGGAGTTTAGTTGCGTGGTACTGTGCTGGGCGCGTTTGCCTACGAAGCCCAGTGAGGTCAGGGATGGGGGCTGCCAATATGACTGTTTGAATGTTGTCATGCTCAGGGGCGGGGGATTGGGTTTTGTGTAACAGATGCCGGTCAGCCAGGTGGACTGGTGGAATGATGTGATTTTCGGAATATTGCTGGTCACAGGTGCCTGTGTTTGCGTGCGTTTCTTGGTGGGGGACTGTGGTCATGTCCATTGGAATGGCTTCTGTATTCGTGCGATCTGTGCCCTGCAGCTCCCATTGGCCCCTCTTGTGATTCTTTTGTTCGTTGGCATGCATGGGTGACTTGTACATTTCACTGGTTGCATTGTGACTTCATTGCACCTACGGGGAGTTGTACTTTGTGGGCAGGGAGCGGTGTACAGGCACTCAGTGGGGCCGTTTACGGTTGATTCGCGATGCCGTACTTCTCACCATGGCGGAATGGTACTTTCCGCCGTGCTTGATGGCGTTAGGTACATGTCCGCTAGGGTCGGAATTCGCGTACCCTTGCGCCATGGTGGTATTTACGGTTTGGCATGGCGCGCGCGCGCGTACTTGGTGCAGTTAGCGTTGGCGTTCACTACGGTGTCGCTAATGGCTTCGTACTTTGCGGTGACGGGTCATAGTCGCACCGAGCGCTATTCGATGGCGGTATTGCATTTCCGCCATCGTTTTTCGATTTCCGCCAGGGTCGTAATGAGGCCCAAGGAGTGCACTAGACATGCACACACGCCACCACACTTACATGCATGTCTATATCTCCTCCAACAGTTGCAGTGATGAGATCGCCATACATGTCACATCTGCCATTCATCCTTCTACATATCAGTGTCACGTGCATCCATGTTGCATCACAGTTGCACACTTGTCAGATACACATACATGCACATGTACACATTGAAAATACATGCATTATGAACCACCATCCATGCCACTACCATGCCAATGTACATACACAGAAATTCAAACATGTGTGCTCCCACACCTGCATTTGCCCAGCATGCTTACCAACACATACACCATCAATGTGTCTCACAACTGAGAGGACTCACATGTGGCAGCCTCACGCCCATGTTCATACACATCCCTATATGGCCCTACATAAATACATGTGCAACCTGCACCCTACTGGCACACCACGACACGCACAGCGTACTATCAACATGCATGTACACTTACCGCTCGACTCCAGACGGGTCTGCCTCTCAAGGATCTGGACATAGAGCGCTGGGCATATGCGTTCCAGGACCCTCATTTGATGGTCGACAGCTGGCCCCGGTGCCCCTTGGCATCCGCTGCCTTAGCGAGGCACCGGGCCTTGTTGAGGATCCTGGACCTGAAGTCCTCCCAGCGCTTCTTGACATGATGTTAGTCACGGACTGCCACCCCCTCCGCGTTGATGGCAGTCACGATGTCCATCCAGATCCTGGTCCGTCCTTCATTGTCGGCGCGCAAATTTCCAAAGAGGGCATCATACTGCCCCAGGACTTGCTCCACCAGGACACCAACTTCGGTGGCAGTGAAGCTGGTGGCCCTCTGCCTCTCTGGCTGTGCGTTGCCAGTGCTGCCAGATGGTGTTGTGCTGGACATGGCAACCCCAGAGTCAGGAGTGGGTGGGCAACTGGGTCCTGGGGCTGGGCTGTGGAGCGATGGAATCCCAGTCGGGAGTCTTCGGTTCCAGCAGAGGTGGTCACAGCAACTACACCCCTGGCTGACGTGCAGGCAGCAAATGGCAGGGCACGTGGGCAACAGGCAGTCAGGCAGCAGCAGATGGCAGGTGGGAGCGTGCTCGGGGCTCTGGGGGGCAGTAATTCGGCCTTCTGGGCAGGAGCGTGGTCTTCCGTGTGTTTTCAAGTGGCCAGCTTGATACGGAGTGATTTGGCACGTGAAAAATTGCACGTCAGCGTGTAATTCGAGGAAAGGGCCTTAGTGCGTAAGTGCATCAGCACACACACGCGATTCCATTAGACCAAAGGCCCTTAGCGCGTAAGTTACATTACATGCACGGCCGTTTCCCTCATAGCACTTGATGACAGGGCACACGTGGAAAAACTGCACGTCCGAGTGTCATCGCGTGTAATTGGAGGAAAGCGCCCGCGTACACGCGTATCTGACATGTACGTGTGGGCCGGTTTAAAAGCTACGTGTAGGACGCCATTTCATTGTACGTGCTTTTCGTGGAGAGCGAGTGGGTGAAATCTGTAATTCTTGTCGGTTCACACGGGATTTCTTCACAGCGTTTCTAGTTCGTACTCCCTGTTACCTCTGACAGCTCTTTTCTGATTTTTTGTTGAGCCTGTACCCTCAAACAGAGTCCACTTCTCCTTTTGTCCTGTCTCCTCAGACAGCGTACAATTCTTCTTTTGGCGGGGGTGTTGCCAACGCGCACACGCGCGTATTTTTCACGTTCTTTTTCCAGGCAGATGGTGAGATCCGCACGTACTTAGCAACTGTGCTTGTCCCGTGTGTCGCGTTCCCCTTCAGAGGTCATTGAAGGCTGCGTGTATTACGTGTACGCTTATTTTTGTGTTTCTGGGTGCCACAGCATAGTGCAGGTTTATTTTTTCATGCACATGGTCTACGAGGGGTTGCGTGCATGCTAATGTTTGATTTTGGGCTGCCTGTGCATTGCGTGACCCGTCATCTTCCCCCAGGGGTCACAGACAGCCTTGTTAGAGCACTAGGGTGCGAATTCCATCTGGTATCCTACCCCTTTGAACCCCAATTGCTCAGGACAATAGTTTACTGCAACTCCCATACGCACAACAACATCAGTGCCATGGTTGTGAGGCGACAAAGCGGTAAGGGAGGCAAAGGTGGCCGACCCTCTAAAGGTCGGCGTGGTGGGCGCGGTAGGGGACGTGGCCGGGATTTGCCGGGTGCCCCTGTACCCCATGTGTGGAGGAACAATCAGGGACACCCATCCCCCCCCATGGTTGAGGGAAACGTAGCTGACACCATCCAAGCTCAGCCCCTGTTGGACCAGCCCATTGTGGCACCTGACCTGGCACAGGATGACTCCCTGGCTGACTTCCAGGTCAGCAAGTCTAGGCCACGTGTGGCGGTGCAAGTTGTCACCAAGCCAAGTGGATCTGGGGCAGCTATGTCATCTGCTGCCCCAAGTATGCAGGGTGGGGAGGCTGCAGGGGCAGCTGCAGCTCCATCCGCCCCAGCTCTGACTCTCTGAGCCAGGACAGTGTCAGACCCGGTCCATCAAACTGACGTTCCTCCTGCCAACATTACCCTGCAACCAATGCCTGCATCAAGACCTATGGTGCCTGAGTGGTATGGGTCACCCGTGTGCTTCATCCAAAACATTCAGCGGCCTTGGATTTGGGTGTGACAGTATCCCTTCTGCCCACATTAGTAATTTTGCACAACATTATGGCAGTTGCCCTTGAAGTGGCATCTTGCAACAACATTGTTTGCATTTTTCAGTTTTCGTTCAGGCTGTTTGTTTCAATTCTACCACTTTTGCTACGCAATCCTCTGCCCTATTGCCACATTTGTGACATGCTTCTGTCATTGATGAACCCCACATTGGCCCACATGTGTTACCTTGTTAGGTGAAAGATTAGACCATTCAGGCTGATTGAGTATTGGCCTGATTACAGAAATGTTTGGGGCCTGTTTGAATGTGGAACATGATAGTTGTTTCCTGTCATGTTGAAGTGCACAACCATTGATGTGTACATCGGCCTGCAATCACTGTATTTTTGTGCACTGGATGTGTTGCAGTCTGTGGCACATGCCTATTTTGTCACACTATGTAGCATTTTTCATCTCATCATGTCCATCTCACATGGATAGCTGACAGTATTCATTCACTGACATATGGATGTACTTGTGGAATGTACCATGGCTCTGGTACATGCCATCTGTGTGATGGCATGTGTCATGTATGTGTATTGGACATGACATTCACAGGCCAATGTGTGATAGCAGTGCTACCCAGCATGCAGCAAATGTGTTGCTCTTCCATCTTGGTGTCATCAGTGTCTGCCTTTTGCCTCCCCTTCCAACTCAGTGACAGTGCATGCATGGGAGGGTTATAGTCATCTGGGACATGTGTAAATCATGTACTGGTTCTGTAGCTTGTCAGGCCTATTTGTGTGCCATGGTGCTAATGCCTGTTTCCATTTTTTGTCTTTCATGTTTTTGCAGGGGATGACGCACTTGTTGCTTGTGAGGTTGAGGAGATGGTGCAGACCCAGGAGGAATCTCAGGCACGACCAGGCACCAGTGGTGTGGGGTTGGGTGAGAACCCAATCTTGCTGCAGACCATTCTGTCGAGCGGTGCCTCTGGGTGCACCTCCCCAGACCTCTATTCAGGTGCTGATTCGGATGATGAGACCTATGTGCCATCGCAGGTAAGTGTTTCTGGCAGGGATTCTGTTCTGTCCAACCCACCTGCACCAGAGGTAGAACCCTCTATGGGGATGTCAGTGTTTGGATGTCAGTGTTGGTAAGTCCACCTTTGGCGGTTACGGATGCAGGGTCACACGCCACAACATTTGATCCTGTTCCTGGGCCAGCAGATCAGAGGGGGAATGCAGTCCTGCAGTCTCAGGCAGTGCCGGCACAGCAAGGCGCAGTTCGCCTTGCCCCAAACAGGTGTGGTGCCCGTTGATGCGGTGGCCGTACCCCACCAGGCAATACCGCATGGGAACAATCCATGTACGGTATGACAACCCAACAGGCAGCATCAGTTGAGATGATGGCTCAAGCAATGGAGAGGGTGGTCACTAAGGCAGAGCAACTACAGAAGGCAACAGACTCCATTTGCCAATCACACAGGAAGGACATGTTGGCATCCAACAGGAACAGACGAGCGGCACTAGAGACTCTACGCCAATCGATCTCAATAGAGTCCCAGGGCCACAGGGAAGCCCTGAGGGTAGAACTCCATCACCTCAGGGAGACTCTTGTTGCCCTTGAGGCTTCCACTAACTTGAGGACAGAACAGCAGCTGGAGCGGCTCACACGTTCGCTCTCAGCTGAGATGCAGGCAACTCAGGAGGAGATCCGGGCATCACGTCAGGTGCTGCATGGGGATCTCCGCACTATAATCCTCCAGAACGAGACCTTCTACACCCGCATGCTTGCTGCCATGGAGGACCATACCAGGGCTTTGCATGGGCTGCCTCCCATAGCACCACCACCTCCTGTGGCAGCACCACCTCCTGTGGCAGCAGCAGAGGGTGATGAGAGCGACAGCAGCAGTTCTCCCACATTGGCATAGCCGTGCAGGCCATGAGCCCATGGAGGTGTTTTTTTTCCCAACATCCACACAGGTGGGTGTTGGTGCGCACCCTGTCCTCGGACCTCCTGGGTGGCCTCCCCCCCGGCCCCCACATGGCCATTTTTGATTTTTGATTTTTGATTTTTTTTTACAGTGTGTTGCCTTGTGTGGCTCCCGTGGGCATCCACTGTATTCCGGCTGGGCACATGCAGGCTTGTCCTGAGTTTGGGTTAGATGCTTGGGTTCGTGAGACACACACCCCTCCTGCTTCCCGTTTCCATGGGCTTGCAAAGGGTGTGCCCAAGTGACAGTGGCTTACACAGTGACGTAGGACTCCCATGACGTGACGGTGACGTAGGACTGTGTGGGCAGTCTGCAGTCAATACTGTGTATACATTCCTAGTGGATATTGTTGTTGTATTGTACACTGCATGGTGTATTGCTATGTGCTTGTGCATCCATGTCTTTCTCCTAATTTGCAGGTTAATTCCTCATGTCTTCACAAGGCCGTCTACTTTGGAGATGGAGTTCATGTTGTAAGCAGTGCACTTCGACATTTGCGTGGCAGCAGCACTGTACAGTTGGAAGTGGCCGATGTGCTGGCATGATCAGGTTGTAAGACTACCACTACTTTAACTTAGTACTGTCATGTTTATGCTATGTTTGAGGTTGTGTAGCTGCATTGTATTGTTGGTAAGTATTTGGTCATGTGTGTTGTTAGATCTACATTACTTGGAGCATATTGTGTGTGGGCAGTTTCCATTAGGGACACTGTACTTTGACACTTGTGTCATGTTTTGGGGATTGCTTTGTTTGCTCTCACATAGCATGACATGCCATGGTGTTTTGGGTGGCGGTGCTGGGGAGGGGTTGGGTGACATGGCACTATTGTCATGTTGTATTTTGTAAGGGGGTAATGATTTTAGCAGCATAGAAGTGTGTCTTTTGATGACACAGCATTGGTGGTGTTTGTGTAGGTAGGGATGCACACAATGTAACACTTCCAGGAGACCAATCTCAGGCTGGTATGGTTGTGACAGTTGACTGTCCCTTATGTCATCATCATTGATTGTCAGATGGTATGTGCCAGGGCTGTGTGCACTCCACAGGGGTGTGATTTTAGGTGAAGTAATTAGCCACCAGCAGCGTACGGGCTGCCTCACCCTGTGCCCTTTCCCCTCCCAGCGGGCGTGCATGTGGTTGGGGATGTGGGGGCACCACCATGTCCACGGGCAGGCCCCGGCGTGTTGCAACGTTGTGCAGGACACATACTGCCACTATGATCCTGCACACTACTGGGGGAGCGTATAACAGCTACAGCTGCCCGCCAGAACAATCAAGGGAGCGAAAGCGTGACTTGAGCACTCTGAATATGCGCTCCACTATGCCCCGGGTTGCAATGTGGGCTGTGTTGTATCTTACTTCGGGTGGCGTAGTGGGGTTCCGAATTGGCGTCATCATGTGGGTGCTCAGATGGTAGGCACTGTCCCCTGGGGACATGGTGATGGGTATCATTAGTGGGGTTGTGACATTGCTCAGTATCTGACATGCATGCATGTGCTCTGGCATTTATACTCACCGAGCAGCCATGTATCGCCATGCCGCCCAGCTTCTAGGTCCCGGTTTAGGGTTGACATTCTGTAAATGAAACTGTTGTGGGTGGTCCCTGGTTAGTTGGCATATACTGAGGTGATGATTCCCTTGGCATCACATACTACCTGCACGTTGATGGAATGCCAGTGCTTGCGGTTTCTATAGATGTGCTCAGATGCCCTGGGAGGACGTAGAGCCACATGGGTGCAGTCAATGGCACCTAGCACTTTGGGGAAGTGTGCCACCCCGTAAAAATCCTGGACGCAGCCTGCCTTTCTGCAGGTGTTCTGGGCAGGTATATGTGCCTGCGGACTGATGGGCGTGCAGTCATGATGGCCAAGACCTGGTGTAGGCAACGTGACTGCGTGGCTGTGACACCCCCCCCACTATAGCAGTTGTCCGCTGAAATGATCCAGTGGCCAAGAAGTGCAGTACATTGAGGACCTTATGCAGGGGGCTGAGTGCTTGGGAGCACAGGGTGGGTGATGTGAGGTCATCCTGCCACTCACTGACCAGGTTGAGTATTATGTGAGGTGGAAACCTGTACCTCCCATACACCTGGTTATCAAGCATCCCAAAAAGGCTGGTTCTGGGTGTAAAAATTCTGGGCCTGACTATCCTCCTCCTCCTCCTGCGGTATCCCACGACCACTGCTGCTAGGAACGGTATATTCATCCTGGCCTCTGTGTTTGTTTGTTGTTTGCGCACACTTTCATGCTGCGCGGGTCCACATACGCCTGCTTCCTGCTGGCGTACGTGTTTCCTGATTAGCGCGTCTTTTTTGGCGCACGCGTTAGCCCCGTTCGATTCCATGAATATGTGTTTTGAACATGCGTGTGGGCGTTCCGCGCACTTGCCTCCTGTACTTCCCCCATGACGCCCACATTTTCACGAGTTGTTCCCCATTCCGCGTGTCACGCCCCCTGTTCCTCCTACTTTGGTTGTGTGCACCGCGCTATGTGCGATTTCGCTGTGCGCGTAGCGCACGCTGTTTGGAGACGTGTGTGCCAGCGTGCGCCACGCAGAATTTTGGCGGACATCCTGGGATTTACACGCGCACGGACTTCCATGAATCGCTGTGCGCGGGTTTCGCTGCGATTTTCACACTGGCACTGCGAATCGCACACTTTCGCATGCTTGCGCTGGAAATTTCAGAGCACATTAATTCTATGAATCGGCCTCTGTGTTTTAGGAATGCAGAAGTGAACATGCACACAGCGAACGCTTAGAGTGATTGAGGTAAGCATTGGAACAGCACAAATCTCTACGACCACAGTGGACTGGCTTTAGTAAAAGTAACACATACTTTTTCGGGGAACGCACTCGATCTTCCCTGTCTAACTTTTACAAATCATGAATATGTAATTATTAAAATAAGAGCCAGGTCTAACATAGATCCAACGTAAATTAGACATAAAGAATTGGAGACGTACTGATACGAACATGCTAACAGGCACACAGACAGTAACAAATACGTATTTATTTATCAGGCGGGGATTTAACCCATGACCATGGCAACACAGATGGAAGTAAATAGGTAAGAGGTGGATATTCACCAAAAGACCGCTAATAATGCGTGAATATGCAGCCATGCTCTGTGCATGAATGGCACATACGCTAAGGGACAAAAACTCATTGTTTTTTGTTTTTCTTGTTTGTTTCTCCATCTGTACATTTGTTTTGTTTGTGTTTCTTTCCTACCCATCCTCTCCTTCACCCATCCCATATTTCTGTGACTTTACAACCAAAGGTAATGATTTCTCAATATTACTTTGTTTCTGACATAATCGGTATAACATGTATATATTTGTTTTGCCACTATGTGTTCGGGAGAATTCTCTTAAAAGGCTAATGTCCCTTACCTATAGAGTCCTCCAGCAGCTTTGCTGGATTTGAGGGGTTTATTTTTTTCTCCTGCTAAGAGTGAGACCCTTTTTTCCCACTCTTAGACATATTGCTGATGTGTGTATTAGGCTATCTTGTGTGCTTCTGGTCTATGGGGTTTTCTCACCCTCATAGAAATCATCTTTTTAACATGTGTGGTACACCACTCCCTCTGTGCCGTACCACAGGGGTGTCGTAGTGACCCCCAAACATAGACTCCATACCCTGGGACTGACTACTGTCTCCCAGGGCATGTAAAGTTACCTTTGACTTTTCTAGTCAATAGTTATGAACAAAACCAGTACAACCCATATTACTATGGAGGTACTGGGAAGGGTTAATAGTTTTTCCCTAGTGTTCATTTTCGAGGCGGTACCGTACAGTCCCTCTCTCAAAAGTTTCTGGCTGGTGGCTGTGGTAACTACCGTAAATATTAGACAGCGATTATTTCCCTATGGGATTTTCCCATTGTTCGAGGCTACCACTTTTACTGACAGCCTCTAACATACCGCCGGTTTATTTTTATATTAACTTTACTCCGGTAGGTTTTTATTGCCAGAACTTTAATAATATTTCTTTCTCGTGTCTTTCTCTGTAAACCTAACCCAGGTCAGGGATCCTTTGTTCGTCCTTTTGGTGGGCTTCTGCACAGAAGCCCTCCTCTAGGCGCCACTGAGTCTGGGGTAGACAGGATGTGTGGGAGGGGGAATAGGCACCCTGGACTGGGTTGCCTAGGCAACCCAAGTCGCACTCTGCCCTGATAGGCTCGGGGGTTCTCCCGCCAGGAGAGCCACCCCACTGTGTGAGTGACAGCTAGGCTGTATGAATGGGGTCTTGCTGCATAAAAGCAGGGTCCTGAGGACTGGAGGACAAGACGTAGCCACTGGAACTAAGAAACTGAAGAGGAGAGAAGCTGAAGACATCTGCAATGACTGAACCACCGGTGAAGCCCTGCTGCAGATCCTCACCACTTTTCTCCAACGACTTGAGACGATCTTCCTCTGAAAGAGTCGTCTTCCCTTGAGCTGGTGGGGCCAACCAGTTCGTCAATCGCCTTCCAGGACCTGCCTTGGTCGAATCGCCAGTGCCAAGCACTAGGAGACCGGATAGCCAGGCACCTGTCGACCACAACCACTTCTCTGTCAAGCCACAGCTCAATGGGATGGGCTGCTTAGCATTTAGAAGCCCCAGAATCTGCATCTATGCTAACGTAAATACCAGACTAACAGGGCATACTAGTCTGTGACATGTCTGCTTGGTTGACATGAAAACAATGTTTTTACCCTTTATGATGCATTGCACATTTTATTTACGCCCTGCCAGCGTGAAATGACTAAACTGCATTCTGGGACTCATAGTCTTGTAGTTATAACAGGGAAACCAGGGGTATATTCCCAGATTCAAGTAAAAGAGGCTGGAAGGCCATCTGCACATGGATTGGTGTGTGGGTGTGCATTTCGAAATGATGTTTGGAGGTCCCCTTGCCTGCAGCTGAGAAGACCTGCTTGCACAGGTTAGCAAAAATGCCTTTATCTGGATTAGTGTAATGCTTCCAAATGCTAAAGGGCCCTGTAGAAATGCTAAATGCGTTTTTTGAGAGCACAGTTAAATTTGATGCAGTTTTGTGCACATAGCCGATCACACATTCAATATAGTTTACCTTTTGACGTGTGGGCGGAGACTTGTGTAACTGGGGGAGTCTTGCATGGCTATGGGCGGGGCATACTTCTCAGGGTTTTTGATTTTCAAATGTAGGCAGGTATGGTGGGGAGGGGGCTGCAGTGTGCATTAGAGTTCTCCTAGACAGAGAGGTGAGGGAAGTATTTTCTGAAACTAGCAGCTTTAAAGTTTTGCTGCTTTTGTGCAAATACATTTTTCTGCACAAACCTAGTAACACTTGACTGCCACCAGTTTCAGGAAAGACTTCCTGGTGCCTTCTCTGCTTAACAAAAAGCAAGTGCGCACATGAGCAGTCCCCTCTCCACGGATGCCGGCCAACATATGGCCATGTTTTGTGTTCTTTCACATCTGAAGAGAGGGCCGGATGTGCACACTTGATTTTTGGGGGGATGCATGGGAAGCCGCAAGTTCAGGAAAGGCTTCCCTCCCCTCTCTGCATAACAAAAGCAAACTGTGGAACCCCTGCCCCATAACTTATATTTCAGAGGGTGTGGGGGGGCTGGAGCCCGATTAGTCCAATGGCTTTGTGCCACTGCACCGTAGGTCAGTGGTGTGGAGGTGCGTGGTAGTGACGTCAGACCCACAGTGCGCATGCGCCTTGCAGGAAAACAATCTAGCGACGTCATTGGCCTCCACAGTGCTCCCCAGCCACACATGAGTTAAGTTTCAGTGTAGGGTTGCCACATTCGCTTAATATAACAACTGGGGGTGAAGCCCTGCCACAAATTAAATGCACACACCCCTTTTCACATGCTTTCCCCCAAGTAGTTAATGGTCATCTCTGGTTTAATTTATGGTAATATGTGTTTATTCAATCTTCATATTAGTTATGAAATTAAGTGTTGCACAGTCTTACTAACAGAAAATAGCATTAGTGAACTGGACATATGGTATATTTTGCTTAGAATGATAACTAGACCTATTTTGCAGGCCACTGTCCAAAGCTCTGATATAGACCCTCATCAGGCCCCTGAAGCCACTTCAAGTAACAGCTGTTATTAGGCAGAGCGGGGCCATCCCCTACTTTGGCCCCTTACCCCAGACCCACAGGCAATAAGCAATTACAAAATAAACCACAGAGACAATTATATTTTTGGAACAAGCAGATCACATTTTATTGGAGTCAGCAAACAAAATGGGGGCTGGTCCCCCCTCCTTTAGCATAATGCCCTACAGCACTTTCTGGTGGCCCAGGCTTGTATCAGTATTTTATTGTCCTCGGGTGACCTGTGTCACTTCCTGTTGTTCTATAGCAGAGGTACGCCTCTGGTTTTCAACTGCCAGACAGTAGCTCCCAAGCCTTTGTCTGCAGCGAATAAACCACGGACCACTGCTCTCAGTTGACAAGGAGTCTCAACTGCCCATAAGGGGGTCAGGGCCAATCGAACCCCGGACCTGGCTCATGCGTGGCCATTGGGTACCGCCCGCGGCCAGATCCGCAGCAAAAACTTCTCTCTGACTAGGACTGGCGTGTAACTCTGCCTGTGACAGAAAAAGAAAATTAACAACAAAAACACACAACCTATGGATTGAAAAATTGTTAGCACAACGTAATCAACACATAACCTTCTAACATGCAGAAATTAAACACTCTCACCATGAAGACACTTATTTGTTGAACCCATATCCCTACCACATCTTATTGTACTGTAATCCATCCCCTAACCTAAGCTAGTTAAAGGGAGTGGGTGGGTTGGAGTTTGTCCGGGGTTGCTAAGAGGAAGTGTCTCTCCAGCCTCGGACCTTAAAGCATCCCCCTGGGTCCAGAGCCGGTTCTGGCCAACCCAGGGATGCCCCATTCACCTCCCTCGGGAGAGGTGAGGGGATGAGTACACTGGGGGGTAGAGTGGTCGCCCACTATGGTAGCTGTCCCTCTAGCACCACCTCTGGGGCTGGCAATCCACTTAGCGGGGCCTTCCTCTACTTTGCCCCCCTACCCCAGACCCACAGGCAATAAGCAGTTACGAAATAAACCACTGAGACAATTATATTTTTGGAACAAACAGATCACATTTTATTGGAGTCAGCAAACAAAATGGGGGCTGGTCTCAGCCTCCTTTAGCATAATGGCCTACAGCACCTTTTTGATGGCCCTTTCCAATCCCCAGGCTTTTACCAGTATTTTATTGTCCTCGGGTGTCTGCCTCCGGTTGCCAAATGCCGGCAGTACCGCCCACGCCCTTGCCTGGAGCGAATAAACCACAGACCACTGCATTCAGTTGATGAGGAGTCTCAACTGCCCCTAAGGGGGTCAGTGTCTGTCGAACCCCAAACCTGCCTTCAAGTACCGGTCGCCGTCAGAACTGCAGCAAAAACTCATCCGTGGTTAGGACCACCTGTAACTCTGCCACACTTTGCGGGTGGTCTCCCCACTGCCCCCAATGCCGCCACCTACTTGAGGCCGTATCCTCAGGCACCTATACTCACCACGGCTTCCTATGCACATCCCGCCCTTTTTAGAGCTGTAACCACATCCAAGAGGAAAATCTTGTACCGTATGTGACCACAAATTCCTGCCCTGAGATCCTCTTTTATCCGACAGCCAGGTGTGAAGAATCCTACGGATCCCTCACTGAAACCCTGCCTAAAGTCTCCTCCCAGGTGGCCAGGGAAAGGCAGATGCTTCCTGATCCCGACCTTTGGGTTAGTGTACTGCGGAGGATCACCTGGAAGGAGACTGGGCGCAGGGTGATGAGGAGATCCCATGGGATGAGACACAGTATTTGTCCTCTGACCAAAAGTGCCTTTCTGGATTGCCAAAACAGGTAATGGCATATTGCCATTATAATGCCCCTGACCCACATACAAGATCTGTGATTCGGGGTACAAGCTCTGTTAAATCTGAGCAAGTCTTGTTAACATAAAAAGCCCTTAAGAATAAAAACCCTCCTTACTCCCTAAGGGATAATATAAAAGGGTCTAGAGAAAATGCCTTAAATTCAATTTCTTCCTCAGTAACAGCTCATTCTGACAGTCCTTCTTTTAATGAATTTAAGGGAAATAAATCAACCCTTAAAAATAACTCAGAAGTTGAAAGAACTAACTATATTTAAGGGGGCCTCAAGTCCCAGAATGCCAGAAGTACTGGGATGAGGAAGAGGGCTGAAGAGGCATGCAGTTGCAGTAGTCAGGAAATTCAGCCTAACAGCCATACCTGAAGGTACCTGGGAGGCATAAAGGGCCCCCTCAGGTGCAGGAAATTAGAGGGTGTGGAAGGAGTGGGAATGGTGACTGGAAGGTGAGCTGTAGCAGTAGTAGCAGAAGGAAGAAGTAATAAGGCTGGCAAACCAAACAGAAGTTGAGGACAAGAGCAACGCCGGAATGTGGAGACAGCAGATTTCACCTGCTTGTTCTGATAGGGTCCTGTTCCCCCATACTCTGAAGTGCAGAGAACGTGCAGCGGAAGACGTGCACGAAAGCTGCCTTTCCCCATGTGAGCCTGATTGCTGTGGTTGCCCAGCAGTGAACGTGCTGGAGACCCAAGCGAGGAGCAGTAGTCAGGGCGTGGGTCCCAGGCGCGAGAGGGGTTCGGAAAACGTGTGGCCGTACCGTAGACACCGTTACAGAAGAAGGGTATGGGTCCTTAGCAAGCCACGGCCATACAAGTTGTGGCAGAAGTCAGGAAAGGAGTGTGACCCACAGAACAAGTGTCAAAGAAGCTAGTGAGTGAAGTACAGTGTTCTATTACCTTGCACGAGCATTGCCAGGAACGGTGTCCAGCTCTCTGTGAAATTGCGTATGAGTTAAAGCGAGTAGAAGTGGTTTGTTGAAACTGAAATACTCTTGAACAATGGAAATGTAGCACTCGTGTATACTGTGAAAGGTATTTAACTTGCGTGAGAAGCTAACATGGCTTAAACCCATTGTTCATACTTTATAAAGACTGTTACTGCTTGAAGGAGTGGTCGCCTGTCTCTAAATACGAGAGAGAACGATGTGAAGACCATTACCGAATACCTAACCTTGCTAATACAATTATTGAAACCTGTAACTTGTGGAAATTACATCAAGGAGTGGTCGTGTGTGCCTAATTGTGATTCCCATAAGAGAACTGAACAATATCCTTCACTTTTACACAGAAATACAATTCTACACAAGCCTTTAAAGCTTGAAAACTACATTAGGAAGTGGTCACGTGTACCTAATTGGGATTTCTAAAGAAAGTCTGAACTCTATTCTTTACTTTAACTTGTCATACTTTTCATTTCTAAGAAGTTAAAGTGTATAAACTATTGAAGAGAACAAGCATTGCCCAAACCAAGAGTCTCCCCATACGAACAGTGAACCAACCTTTATCAGAGTTAATAAGACATCTAACTGTATTGTGAAATTAACAACAGTTCATTGGCCTAAGATACATGTGTGCAAGCATTACCTGAAGCTAAGAGTGGCACCAAGGCTTCTGGGTAATTACTTGAGCTGATAACTGGCAGAAAGGTACGGGTAAAGTTCGGGAAGGGAAACTGACTGCTTGTAAAGCCCATTTTGAAGTTGTCCCAAGCAGTAGTGCCAAAGACTGTGATAGACAGAGATAAGTGAGTCTTAAAGGCAAACCCAGGTTGTTATTGTGGCAGACAGACCAGAGAGGCAAAGAGGAGGGCCCTTTTGAAGAAAGATATTCAGAGGAAGAGTCCCTTGCCTACTTGACGTTGTTGGAGTACTTTAAAGTATGTCTTGTCAAAGCCTGTCTAGAAGTACAAATCACTAAATCTGTGGTGGTAGAACAAAGCACTGAAGCTGTGTGTGGTCACTGGATGAAACATTGTAGTAGTCTAAACAAAGTGGAGTACTGTGAGACAAAGGTGACGTTCTCACAGTGAATCACATAGAAGTGAAGTTGTTGAAGTGGAAGCAGCAGCACCAAGAAGTCATCCTGACAAATATACCATTGTGAATCATAAAACTGTAACCTGGAGATTACTAACTGTTAACCAATAACTGTATCACTGAGAGTAGGGACTATAGCATTTCCTTTGAACTGTGGCAAGTCTTCTTGAAGAGGTGACAAAGCACCCTGGCTGGGATTACCATTGGTGCTATTTGGTGAAACTGAGAAGTGGATATTTAACCAGGGAGGAGAGGTTTGCTATCATTGGAACTTTGATTAACAAACTTTTACATTGACTTTGAAATATCAAGAACTGATTTGAGACATTTCTTTCTTTAGTTGAACACGAACAGAACTGACTTTGAATCCTGGGGAAGGGAAATCACCCATGGTAATGGTTATTTGTATAGCGCCTATACACAGGCAAGTGTTTCAACCCAGGAGATTCGAAGGTTACTCAGAGACTGTGAATGTTCTCCATGTTATCTTGTGTTGCCATATATTTTATTTGTGTATTTGTTGCTTAGTGTGAGGGTCAGTTAGCTTGTGTTAGAGTGCTTCCCCTGTGCTTTGGTTAGGTAGAAACATCCAGAGCAGAGTAGGAAGAGTGAGGCATTTTGATGATATTTTCTTTAATAAAATGGCATGTGTTGATAAATCATCAGTTGTCTGCCTCGCATTATGGAATGATCACACAGGTCAGTCACTCCCATAGCCTTTGTATGGATCACTTCTCTGGTATCAGACTGCCGGGTCAGTCACTTCCATAGCCTTTGTATGGATCACTTCTCTGGTATCAGACTGCCAGGTCAGTCACTCCCATAACCTTTGTATGGATCACTTCTCTGGTATCAGACTGCCAGGTCAGTCACTCCCATAACCTTTGTATGGATCACTTCTCTGGTATCAGACTGCCAGGTCAGTCACTCACATAACCTTTGTATGGATCACTTCCATTTACGTTCTTGCGAGGACACCCCACCTCTGGTATCCGACTGCCATGTCAGTCACTCCTGTAACAATGCCCCCACTAATTTCAGGCCAATCTACCCACAATAGCTCCTAGAGGACATTGTGACCTTTTTAGTGCTGCCACACAATTTCAGTTTTTTTGGAGCGTCTTCCCCAAGATCTTGATCCCTTCCGGGGCATACTATCCTTACCCTTGGTGCAGCTGTCCTCACTACCTGCCTGCCCGCACAAGACAGCAGTGATGCCATTGCATGGCCGGAGTGTACAGCCAGACCACATTGATGCTCTTCCGTCCTATGTCACATCACATACATGCCATAACAATGGTCACCCACCTGCCATAAAAACAGCCACTATGTCTAATAGTACACCAACGGTCTATTCCAGCACCACCTGTAACCCGTGGACCGCCTGAAAGCCCTTCCTTCAGGGAGGCCCTTTGCCATTCCCGTTCATCAACCGCTGGGGTCACCTGTCTCTACCAGTTTTACCTACTTCCCAGCGGCCCTTTACCATTCCCAGGAAGTAGCTCCAAAACCTTTTGTGAAAGATACCCCCGGGCCAAGTTGCAGTCACTGCGTAGTCCAACTGCCCCTTATTATCGACAGTACTCGTCCAATATCCCGTACTCACCTCTCGGTGGCCTTTCGCCATTACTGGTCATCATCCGGGTGGTCCTTTGCCAGTCCACAGTAATATACTCCACCTACCCTGTATGGAGCGCTGCCCAAGGCCACTGCGCCATTGAGGCCTCTGTCCAACTGCCCCTATTACACCCCAGCCTCCCTCTCCCTAGGGTATCGGTCATGCGGCTATGCTGGTACCTGGAGCTAACTCTTGATGTTGAGCGGATGCTCCCAGAGGTCCCAGAGCGTCCAGTCCACGTCGCCAACGGCCCCCATTCCATCTTGGACTATTCCTTCGTCTTCCAATCCCACTGATAAGCCTTCCGAACTTCTCTTTCCAATACGCTCAGCGCTTGTTCTCCTCCATCATTAACTGGGCTGTTTCCTGATACAGAACCCTTCCTCTGGTGACCCTTTTGCTGGTCCTTTGTTCCTGTGACATAACAGGCAAATAGCCATTTAGTCATTATATTCAAAACATCAATCCCAATGACCAGGTCATGTTGCTATTCAACCATTTACAGGGCGTGGGGGGCGCTACCTCACTTCACAAAAGCCACCTTGAAAACACCATCAACCAGTAGCTGGACCGTCCCTATGCCCAGTTACCCAGTTCAGAAAAAACACAAGTGCATTATCGTCCCTCTTCTGCATGGAGGAACCTGCTGCCCCGGCCGCCGCCCTTTCACTGCCGCCGAGTTCCTTCTATTCCTTTAAATGTATTACTTCTATAGAACTCCTTGCTGAGGGCATGTAGACCTTTTCTCTTAACAATTACAAGTATGAAACTAAATCTGGGATTTATTATCCGTCTTCAAAAATGCAAGGCTGAGTCAGCTGTGAGGATATACAAACCAGTGATCTTGAACTCCCCATGTATTGCAGTTGCAACAATTAAATTCGCTGGAATCATTAAATGTGCCCCAATCTCAGAGTGTTTTCCCCTCCTTGGCCCTTCCTCGCTACAAGCACTGGACTGTAAGGTAACACAGGGTGCGCAATTCTATTCTCATGAGCGCAATAAGTCTAGGAGTGAAGCATCTATTTAACCTACCCCCCCCCCCCCCGCGCCAGCGGATGTAACCCTGGGCCCATTGAAAGTATTTCCTCTATGTCTACCGCCCTTCCCTTCCATTTCTCGAATAAATTCACTTTCTTTCAGACCTTAAAATACATCACGTGAACCATTATGAGGCTTGAGCAGGTGCTCAGCTGCACTCATTTTAGAAATGTGACTGTTTATTGGGAGGCGTAATGATAATCATTAAACACATTAATGATAAATAACTAGATTATGGCCAGATAACTAGAGCATAACACCAGGTAAACTGTGTGCTCTTAGGCAAGGAGCATTCTCATTACCCCAGCCAATGGTAGGCCCTTGGGAGAGATAAGCCTTAATACCTGCAGTCATTCAATCAATAACCGGCTATGTTGCTCACAGATGCTTAACTCGCTGAGATACCTTGCCAGTGTGCAGTATCAGCCCCCTGGCTCTTGGTCCCTACATCTATGTCAGCCCTCTTGGAACTTAGCAGGAGCCGCAGGGCAGATCACACCAAGTGACTGGGTGTGATATTTCAGCAGAACTCCCAAAACAATTCAATCTATTGTGCTGGGCCCACTGAGCTGTCTTACCAGCTCCTGTAATTAAAACAAAAAGGATTTCCCCCCTGTCAATTGCACCCCCCCAGTGCAACAGAGCTTCCAGGCCATGACTTTGGGCTTGCTGGCAAAATGCTGATCCATGCAAGGCACTTTCCGTGCTGATCCCTTGCTACTTTTACCTCTTTTTCCGCCAGAGTTCTGTACACAGCACATATTCACATGCAATTACCATCCCCACCGTAGTCGGTGCTCATTTACAAACCTCGGAAATTGGGAGGCACAGTTGTCCATGCCAGGGTCAGAACCTGCGACCTGCAGATCCCAAACCCACATCGCTGCAGCAAGCGTTCAACCCACTGAGCTATCTGAGCTCTTTAAACAAGAAAGTTAACATGGCCCTTATGTAACACCTGTGTACGAGCGCAGGAAACGACAGGCAAGGTGGTGATGCCTGTAGAATTATTAGAAGTAGCGTCCCAACAACTGCACTTCCCAGCTCAGGTTGCAAAACAACACATCACCTCAGACATTCAGGAGGATTGGTTTGTTCCCAATCTGCACAAATACTTGTCTAAATTTGTGATTGAATGTACTACATGCCAAACTTACAATTCAGGAATAACATTACGAACTCTGCGTGGCACTTTGCCATGCCCTACAGGTCCATTCAGAGAGCTACATATCGACTACGCCGATATGGGAGAAAGATGTAATGGAGCGAGATACTTGATTGTGGTGGTATACCCTTTTTCACGGTGGGTGGAAGCGGGTCCCTGCCCCCATGCTGATGCAAAATGTGTTGCCAAGTTCCTTGTGCGAGAAGTATTCTCGCGTGGGGAATCTGTGACGTGATCCGTTCAGACAACGGCACGCACTTTGTGAATGATCTTTTCAAAGAAGTAACCTCCCTTCTGGGGGTGAAACATAAATTATGTTCGATTTATCATCCAATGGCCAATGGAGTTGTGGAGAGGATGAATGGGCTGCTCAAAAGCAATTTATCAAAATTACGCAGCACGTTGAAAAAAAATTGGATATATTGTCTGCCCCTAGCACTGTTACAATTCAGAAATCAACCATGCAAGGATCACCATTTGAGCCCCCACAAAATCGTGACGGAGAGAAGAATGCACACGCCGCTCTCTCCTGTTAGGAGGGCGTCTGATGCACACAGGGCTGCCACAGTGTTGGGGGAAGAGTTTAAGGAATATCTAGCACAGCTAACGCGCGCAGTACGCAGCATAGCAAAACAAATTGCTCCGCCATTTACTGAAGATGTAGCAACAGACACCTCCATGCCAGTAGCAGGTAGCACGGAGGGGCCATTAATGCCAGGGGAACATATCTATGTTAGAAGCTTTGTAAGAAGGTGGAATTAACCAAGATTTCATGGTCCATACACAGTGGTGTACAGCACACCAATTGCAGTTAAGGTGAAGGGACTGAAATACTGGGTACATCTCTCGGACGTGAGAAGGGCGCGCAGTGTCGCACTCCCACAAAATGAAACAGACTGTGTGGATGGCATTGCTAACACAGTCTGACATGATGAAAACTGCAACTAAGACAGGGAAAGTATAGTAAAAAAGAAAAATGTTTTTTAAATATTCTGTCTCTCTCTCTCTCTCTTTCTCTTTTTTTCTCTCTTACTCTCATGTAAATTGTGTTATTTTTTCTATTTTTCCTCATTGTTTTTATGATAAATGGAAAGAAATTGTTAAATGCCTAACTAAGCAAAAGATGAAAAAGAATGAACAATTGCAAATATGTTTCTTTTCATGATGACTTAACAAATTTGTGTCGCCCACATAGGTTCAACATGAGCCAATGCGACGAAACGGCTGAGCAAGCTGAAATGTTAGATAGAAATAGGGATGCCACTAGGGCCAGTAGATTGAGCAATGTGGAACGCGTTATAAAATATGCTGCCATACTATTTGCAATAATGATGTTTTATTTTATTTGGTATAACGTTGTTTTATTTGTGGCAAATGAAATGAACAAAGGGGGGAGCGGGGCTAACATGATAAAACCAGGGTCTAAACTAATATAGACTGGAGTAACAACCATTTGGAAGGACACTTATAACGTTGAATCGAATAGTATAAATACAACCCCACCCTATGAACCATCGCATGAAAACAAAACTGCTATCCCTTTGTTGAGTAATACTATGGCCAAGGAAATAGAGCCTGGATGGGATGTAAATGACGATTACTATTGGTTGACTAACTCCAGAAATACAAGCATGCACACACACATGGCACCAGAAACCACTACTGAATGCACACATGTCACCATGAACAACATTGATGATGCATGGTCCAGAATATTCCCGCTGCAATATCAACGAGTTGGTACCCAATTAAAAAACAAAAGTGGGAGGAGAAAAAGGGGGGCCGGAAAAAACAGATATGATATTTATCACAACCTGGGGTTAGATGAAATAGAGGACCCCCGAAACCCTGACCAATCAAATAAATGGTATTCAGACATGAGCACCGCAGCAAAGCAAGCAAGTAAAGAAAGTTGCTACGTGTGCTCACTTATTCCTAATGCAACTGGAACCCCAAAAATGTTAATTCCACAGAAAGTACCCTTGTCTGAGGCCCAATATTTGATTCATCTGATGCTGTGTAGAATAAAAAAGACATTTCAGGCACACACAGTCGCCATGGAAAAATTGGAAAATGAACAAACATGCACCAGCAGACGACAAGGAGTAATTTGCCTCCAAGAGCCATTTTTCATCATAAAAGGGACAAGGTATGCAGACAACAAGTGGCATGATGAAACAATTGAATGCAAAGCTGAGGGGCTTCGAGGGCTGCCAGACAAAACATACGAGTGGGTAAAAGAAACGTGCATCCCCATCTGGTCACAGCATATCACCAAGCTAACACGGGTCACACCACTGGAGAGACCCATAAAGATTCAAAATGAAATACCGCACAAACTTTGCTTCCATGGAGAAGGGAAGGTGAATATGGGAAATGCACAGCAGTGCAAAAAGACTTTAATAATACCAGATATGAAAAAAGGCACTGCCGCATTAATGGACATATACTGGATCTGTGGCAAACAAGCTTACCTGCATCTCCCAGCATCCTGGAGGGGCACTTGTGCCCTAGCCACACTTCACTCAGCACTAATGGTGATACCAGAGAGCCACGTTCAGTTTACAGCAAGGCCTTCGGTTGACAGTTCAACAGCAGGCCAATCGGCTGACATATCGGCAGCAGGGCAATCGGCTGAACCATCGACAGCGCCCAATGAGACAATCACAGAGCCCCCAGCATACAAACTATTGTCAGAAGAAACATTGAGAACCAAGTTGTCACGCAGCAAAAGATCCAATTATATTTTGTCCAAATCGTCAGAACTCCTTGCTGAAATCCCACAGCAGTACACGCTTTTCTCATCTGCAGAGACATTTTTTGCATAATTTCTAGCACCAGGCGTTCAAGCCAGCACAAACGCGAAATGGCTGCAGATAACACGCTGGGAGCTCATCCAGCTGGCTAACGACACTGATAAAGGATTCAACATCATAAAAATAGAGCTCCGTGCACTGCGCCTGATGACGATGAAAAACAGATATGTCTTAGATCTTATCACGGCGATGGACGGCGGTGTTTGCAAAAAAATTGGGGGGGCGTGCTGCACGTTCGTACCAACTTCAGATGCTGATAACGGGACACTGTCACACGTGATAACAGCAGTGCATAATTTAGGAGAAAGAATGAGAACGGAAGGTGGAGCAGACAACAACACGTGGTTCGACGATCTGTTCAGCTGGATACCATCATGGGTGAACATAGCAGCGAAGATACTCATCCCATTATTGTCTTTCTTCTCCTAATATTCTGTGTGTGCCAACTGGGACTACGATGCTGTGAAAATAATATGCCTAATTCAGCGATGATGATGGTAACAGTGGGCCGACAGACAACGGTGGCTACCATGATAGATGCCCAAGTACAAACTGGAGAATACACTACACCGCAGGATAGAATGACTGCCATCTATAGGCAGTATGGGGACGTGGTCGATAATCTACATCACACTACCATTACAGAACCAAAGGACTTGCTGTGGTATAACGAGGTTTGGATAGATTTAGATGGGGATGGTGGGATATACTTAATGGTCACCCCAGAAGAATACGCAAGAAGGGGTAACAGCTTAAGAAGTGTGTGCAAAGCATGGATGCCAATAAAGGGCACACCCGCTTGGGATGAGGTGGTGGCTGAAGCTGAGCGCTACCGAAGGGAGAACGGAAAGAACGAGATAAGTAGTTTGTTACTTTAGATGTAACGAAAGGGGGGAATGTATGGGAGTGAGGGGCCCCCAGTCCCCCTCGCGCCGTACACTCCTCAGTACGGGACTTGGATCACGTGCCTCCGGTAGTGGGGTTGCCCCTTGCCCTTATGTAAAGTTAACCACGGTTGACCGCTACATAGATGGGACTACTGAGCAGGACACGGGGCATCCATCTTTTGTGCCCCCTTTTGACTCCATCTTGGGTAAACAGGCCTCACTGCGATAGTACAGCAAGGCTCAGCTCCCCCTTCCACGGCAACAGCCAAGGACAGAGGCACACACAAGGTGTGCAGGCAGCTGGCTGGCCTCCACCCTTGCACTCCCCCTGCGAAGGAAAGCTCTGCGCTCCCATTCTCACGCTGAAGCTGGAGAAAGTTGCAACAACCAATATGATACAGTTTTCTTCCTCTGAGATCACTGACAGCATGAGAACCAGCATGTGAACCAGGATGAGCTAAGCACTTTCTGCTCGTTCGTTCCCATAAACGTGCAAGCCACCCACCCCCATTTAGAGTAATTTATTGCCATCCCGACCCTGCGCTCCCTGTAAGGTATTTCTTTCAAGTGCCAGACCCTCGCCTACGCTGCGAAACCCCCCAAAACACTTCCGCTGCTAACCTTAAGCACTTTGCCACAATATATGTTTTTACTTATACTAATAGGTCTAAAGCTTAGGAGATATGTGAAACACAGCTTAACTCTTTTTCACATGCACAATAAAGGTCAAGGCCTCCAATTAAAGCCACGAATGACCCAATTGTACTGACAATAAATACTATGTGTGATCTGTGTAGAAATATGAAAAGTAGCATAAGATGTTTAGATAATTTGTTATTTAGTGTTTTACGAATGCAACATATTAGCTTAGGTAGTGACCACAGTGACCGGACCCTGACCTGCGTGGAGCACAAGATATTTGACGTCCATCATCTCGTCAGTCACTCAGCCAATCAGAAGGAAGAGATGCCACCCACACCTACAGCACCACACCGCCTGGCCAATCGGGTCCATTTAGTATTTTTTGTTAGAGTTTCTTTAATTGATATATATATGAGTGATGATGTAAATGGTTTATGGGTTTTTTGGGTTATTTCCTAGCTGGAGAAATAAACCATCCTTTGAACTCTTGCAGCCGGTTCTCAGTGCCTCCTTCCCCGACAGGGGTTGTGTTGGTTATTTTATTTTCTCTTACACGTAGTAAGCCAGGGAAGGGCACCTACAAGGGCAAAGACCATATGCAAATCAGGCTTGGCCCCACCCCAAAAGGTCAAACTGCTAGGTCACATCCCTTCTGCACAAGACCACAATCATCCCCAGACATGTTTCAGACTTGTTGGGCCTCATCAGTGAGGAGTAGCTTGGGTCTCTAGGCCCAGCAGGCACGGGACCCCCGTCTGACCATACCCGTCCCACTCGGGGTGACAAAGCAAAAACGAAGAGGTGATGGCTGGAAGGTTTCGAATGAATCTTAACCACTGGCATTGCTCTGGGTAAACCTCCAAACCATTGTTCTTCGCCTGCCAAGCCGTTACAGAAGGGTAAAGAACATATGCAAATCAGGCTTGGCTCCACCCCAAAAGGGGCAGTCCAGCCCGAGCTGCTAGGTCACATCCCTTCTGCACGAGACCACAAGCAACCCCAAACATGTTTCAGCCTTGTTGGGCATCATCAGTGAGAGTAGCTTGGGTCTCTAGGCCCAGAAGGCACGGGACCCATGTCTGGGCATAACTGTCCCACTCGGGGTGACAAAGCAAAAAGAAAGGGTTGATGAGTGGAAGGTTTAGAATGAATCTTAACCACTGGCATTGCTCTGGGCAACCCTCCAGACCATCATTTTTCACCTGCCAAGCCATTACAGAAGGGGAAAGACCATATGCAAATCAGGCTTGGTCCCACCGCAAAAGGGGCAGTCCAGCCCGAAACTGCTAGCTCACATCCCTTCTGCAAGAAACCACAAGCATCCCAAACATGTTTCAGCATTGTTGGGCCTCATCAGTGAGGAGTAGCTTGAGTCTCTAGGCCCAGCAGGCACGGGACCCACGTCTGGGAATACCCGTCCCACTCGGGGTGACAAAGCAAAAACAAAGAGGTGATGGCTGGAAGGTTTCGAATGAATCTTAACCACTGGCATTGCTCTGGGCAACCCTCCAGACCATTATTATTTGCCTGCCATGCAATTACAGAAGGGGAAAGACCACATGCAAATCAGGCTTGGCCCCACCCCAAAAAGGGCAGTCCAGCCTGAACTGCTGGGTCACATCCCTTCTGCAAGAGACCACAAGCATCCCCAAACATGTTTCAGCCTTGTTGGGCCTCATCAGTGAGGAGTAGCTTGGGTCTCTAGGCCCAGCAGGCACGGGAACCATGTCTGGGCATACCCGTCCCACTTGGGATGACAAAGCAAAAGCAAAGAGGTGATGGCTGTAAGGTTTAGAATGAATCTTAACCACTGGCATTGCTCTGGGCAACCCTCCAGACCATCGTTCTTTGCCTGCCAAGCCATTACAGAAGGGGAAAGACCATATGCAAATCAGGCTTGGGCCCACCAGAAAAGGGGGAGTTCAGCCCGTCAAATCCCTTCTTTTTTTATTTTTTTTTAAATTATTTTATTTCATACAGTTTTATTAAACTTTTGAAATAACTACATCACCAACTACAAAACTACTATTTACATAAAACCTCGTAATAACATTACTAAAATAACATTAGTAAAACAACATTATTAAAGTAAGAAGAAGAGGAGGAGGAGGAAAACAAAAAAATAGATGACCAGACTATATGTGTAAACTTTCAAGGAGTTTTCTAAAGGCACTCTACTCCGTTTCCAGCTTCATTTGTAACTTTTCTAGAAACCTCATGAGCGCAAACGTTAGTTTTTAACAGTCACTGTTATGCATTTGGGACCACCAGTCTTCACTATTGTAGGTTGTACATTCCTCCATAACTTTTCCCAAGAAAAGAGTTCTCATATTTCTTAGGTTTGGACAAAATAGGATTAGATGTGTTAGATTCTCCTCATTTTGATTACAGAATCTACAGCTTAAGTTTTCAGATTGAATTAATCTTCTTTGGATCAAGATCTCCTTGGTTTCCAATAAGTTCAGTCTGAATTTTAAGTACAACCTTCTCGAGTGCTTGCAGGGCCAGATAACCATATATTTGGCAATTGTGTTGACACCTTTCGCTTCAGCTGGTGAGTTGGTCATACACTTGTGTCTCGATCTTTTTTCCATCGTCTCGATCCAGTCAAGCTGAAGCAGTTTTATCTTTACTGCATTCGGATTTCCCCATAGGGTTTTTTCATCTGTGAACAGTTGTATCAAGATCTCTTTACATTGCTGTTTCCATGTAGTTAAAGCTGTCTTGCCATCTTGTGGTCTTTTGGGTCCCTAAGGGCTTCAAAAGGTGCAAGTTCTGCTTCCGCTTGTGTCTTCCTATATAGGGACAGTTTGTTCCACATTATTCTTGCGTTTAATGAGGATAGCCCTACCTGTTAGAGCACACAGGCTGTTGGAAAGCTCAGAGGTATTTGTAGGATCTGCTTCCAGAATTTGCTTTCGCACCTAGACCAGATCTCGGACGCGCATCCAAACATACTTTCGGCACCGAAGGTCAAAATTGGGGACACCTTGCTTTGGTAAAATGCTAGCGTTTTTCTTCATCATCGGCTCGTCATTGATGGATGAATTGACCAGTGTTCCCAGGTATCTTGTATATGATACTTTACTCAAAGCTTCAATCCCCAGTGTCCATTGCAACTTCTTTGTCTTATGCTGGGCACCTTTCCTGTTTTCTAGTATGAGTATCTCATATTTGGATACGTTAATCGCGTGACCTGAATCTTCAATGAACAGCTTCAGGGCATTTAGTTTCCTTTGGAGACCGATAGGTGTTAGGTCCAAAATGACCATGTCTTCGGCATAGAGGATCCAGCTGATGTGTTTCCCATTCAGTTTTGGAGGGCATGACACAACTTCATAGAGTCTGCTTCCTACTTCTAAGATGTAAAAAGTGAAGAGGGTTGCTCCCAATGGGGGTCCTTGCTTCACCCCTCGTTCTGTTTTTATGGGTTTAGATAGGTGATTGCCTGAGTGAGGTCATGAGGGCAGCCTCTCAGTTTTAATTTCGACCACAGAATTTCCCGGTCGACTCCATCGAATGCATTGGCTAGATCAATGAATGGCAGGTAGATTTTGTTGCCTGATTTGATGGCATCTATTTTCAGCAGATTCAGGATTAATAAATTTAGGCCGCATCCCACGCCTTTGATAAATCCTGTCTGACGTTCGTCAAAGATCTTATTAATCTTTATCCAGTGTGATAGCTGTTTTAGAAGCAGGCTAGCGAAAACTTTCCCGATCACATTCAATAGCGCTATGGGCCGGTAATTTGCTGGGTTTGTGCGATCACCTTTTTTAAAGATTGGTACTATAATACCCAATTTCCATGTAGTTGGAACATGACCATCTTTCGCTATGTTTTTGAAAAGTGTGTTGCAGAATTCTGTCCATTCATCGATGTTGTTTTTAAAGTCAGCATTAGAAAGCCCGTCAGGTCTGGCCGCTCTTGAGGAGCTCAGTTTTTGTATAGTATTCCGAATGTCCTCCTGTTCAAGTGCTAAATCCCATGGAAGGCTTATATTCAAACTTGGTGAGACATTGTTTTTCCTTTTTTTGAATAAATTGCCACAATGCTTCATCCATTGATCTTCAGTTACCATGTTTTTGAGGGTTCTCCCACTCGTTTACTAGCGACCAGAAGCTTCTTGGGCTGTTTTTATTCAATGCTGTTAACATAGCTTTGGCATCTCTTTGCTCCAGAAGCCCGCGATGAGCTTTAATCCAATTATTGTAGATGGTCTTGGCTTTCCTTAGTTCAGGTTTTTGTTCAGGACTCTTTTTCATCACGATTTTCCTTATGTTTCAACGTAAGGCTCTTTTTTTCTGAGCAACCTGAGGGTCAAATTTATGTCTTTGAAATCTTGGTTTATTGCAGACATCTTTTTTTGTTTTGTACACCTCCAACAGGGCTTGATATTCGATTAGGTCATATTCATTGCTTCCCACTTTCGGTTTTATCATTTCGGCCAATATCGGTATGTCGCTAGATCTTAGGTGTAGCCGATTACCTCCTGGTTCCAGTGCTATTTGCATCTTCCTATGTTCTAGAGGCTGCTGGAAGCTCAGCCCCCATTGCATTGTTACCACATTATGATCACTTTGGGGTGATTTGGTAACATGTATAGCGTTGATTTCGTGCGAAATCCTTTCGGAGACAAAAAAGTAGTCTAGCATCGATTCTTGTTCTCCTCTTTCCCAAGTTGCTTTTGGTGGAATGTCTCCCGTTACTGCACCATTCATCATGTACAGGTAGCGGGAAGACATTTCCTCTAACCATATTGTTCTTTTTCTGTTCTCCTTCTCTATTAGGTATTTCTTGGTGCTAGATAAATTCAACAATTTCATGTTAAAATCGCCACATAAGACAATTTGTGCGTTGGAGTTTTTAATCAAGATGTTGTCTATGGAGTCTAGAAGTTCCTTTCGAACTTGAGATGGTCTACTGGGATGGTGTTCCAGTAAACATTTAACATATGCACAGTGTGTGTTCTTCTGGCTGATTTTTCTTTGGCTTCTAGATTCACACATTGAATGTGTGACGAGATATTCACTGAAGACTTTATGCTAAACCCACTTTTTCTCTTAACCAGGATTAGATGATCAGACATTGGACGGCCCTTTCGTTGTGTGATTGCCGGATTTAGAGCCACTTCAAATCCCTTTACACAAGGCATTCAGTCTAGCCATGTCTCTTGTAGACAAATTATGTCCGCTGCTGTTAGAACTTTAGGAAATGATTTTACTAAGTGGGAGAAGCCCCTTGTATTCCAGGTTTCCTACACTGTTCTATTCAATTTGGTTTGGGATTAGCTTTCAGAGGTATCATTTATGGCCTTAGCCACCCAGCTCCAACAGTTTTGTTCGTCCTCTGTAGCATCCGACTTTGTTGTTTCGGAGTTTGCTGGCTTGTCCAACCTTGCATTTCCTACTGTAATTTTTATTTTTTTCATTTTGAAGCCTTCTGACGAGTCCCACGTTGGCTGTGAGGGTACTGTTTCATTTTCCACTCTTTGCTTTCCTTGATCTTTCTTTGCCGGATTCTCCATAGCGTTAATTGTTATGGATTCTTTTGGATTTTGAGTTGAAGCTCTTGATTTAGAACTTACAGTTGGTTTTGGGTTCCCTAAAGCGTTGTCCACCTCATAGACCTGGAAGCCTGCCTCTATTAGCTGTCTCTCGCACATCATCGCTGCTTCAGCTAGTTTGCGATCATTGATGTGTAGCAGGGCACTTTTGTGGTTCGAGTCTTCAAGAATTTCAAAACGTTCAATTTCAGCGCCTTTAGTTCTCAGTACCGGAATAAATTTGAACAGCTGTAATATTAGGTTTCTGTTTATAGACAAGTCACCGCTTTTGTGCTCTATTCATTCGATCAGAATCCTGTAGGTCGGCAGTGGAATTTGGAGCTTTTTTAATCCAAATTTAGATTTGGATTTCTTGGT
Organism: Ambystoma mexicanum; assembly: GCF_040938575.1. Classification (NCBI taxonomy): domain Eukaryota; kingdom Metazoa; phylum Chordata; class Amphibia; order Caudata; family Ambystomatidae; genus Ambystoma; species Ambystoma mexicanum. The sequence goes on along the minus strand of NC_090938.1, from coordinate 13,461,570 downwards.
TCTACTCTTTGTGAGTTGGTTTGGTCTCTTACTGGAAATGCCAGTGTGTTGCTATGCTGTATTCGGTCGCCATCTGTTCCACCTTGGCTAGTGAACTGATTTTGAAGGCTTTTTTGAAGGCTTTGATTTCGTTTTTCTTCGATGGTTCGGAAGACTTTTGTCTTGACTTCGTTTCTCATATTACCTGAATTGTCATTTGTAGATTTTTTTTCCGGTGATGCGGACCAGGTTATCACCCGCTTTGCCTGTGGGCCTCAGCCTTTAGGGCTTTGATGGCTTGTCGAGGGTGGCGGAGGGCTTCCCCCTTTGACGCCATTCGGCTCGGGTTGACCGACGCTAGCATGTGATTCGGGCTGATCGTCACTGGCCTTTGAACTCACTTTAGCCTTGTCTACAGTCTCTTCTTCATCTTCATTTATCTCATTACTGTAGGTTAACATGTTCATTAGCTCGTCATCCTTCATACTTATCGAGTGATCTTTCTTTTTTATTTCTGGCTGTATCTTTGGTAAATCGTCATTTGCTGTGTTGCAGTTGTTAAAGGTCACATTCAGTGCTTTTATATTTCTGAAGAAATTAGCCGAATTTCTGGCATTTTTATTTTTTGGCATCGCAATAATTATTTTTTTTTTTTTTACATTTGCCTTGTTTTTGGTCAGTATCTGGTTTCTTTGCCTTTTTCTGAATTTTGTTTGAATCTTGCGGCTTTCCAAATATGTCAAACCATTCGGCATCTTTCGATTCTGGGACATTTACACTCAGAGTGAATTTCGGGAGGGTATTTTGTATTTCGTCCATCGCCTCACTCGCGGCAACTTCAGGGTTCCCTCTCGGTGGTTCGGCCGACATTGTATTCGCGGCCGAAGGTTTGGTAAGGTCTATGATCGGAGGCAAGACTGACACCTCATTACTTACTGCTTCAGTCGCATGCGTCACTGTATGATCTTTAGCATTCTCTTCCAGGTTTTTCGTTACATTGGCGACTGAGTTAGCCATTTCTTTCTCTTTAGCCGCATTCATCAACATTGACTGTTTCATGTTCGTTGAATCATTTTCTTTCCCACTTGAGGTTAAGGAAGTGTTTGTCTTAATCCTAACCTGTTCCAATTGTGTTGCAGAGGATATAAATGAGTGATTCACATTCGAATTTTGAGCAGCTTCCTTGCTAGCTCTCCCCGCTTGTTCTTTCTGTGATAAGCATAGGGCCTGCCTAGACACCTCCACCAGAAGACGTTTATCTTCTGAGTTATTCTTCAGTGCATCTTTCAGGACTGCTAGAGAGATATCATTACCTCATCTTGTGACTGTGATTTGTGTCATCATGTCGACCATATCAGTTTCCAGTTTGACCATTTTAGAGTTTAAGAGTGATATTAGAGTAGATTGGTCACGGTAGTTCTCATAGAGGTTTTCGTATAGCTTTGTTAATGGCGCCACTGCAATTGTGGTGGAAGACATCAGTATTGGGTGCAACACACTGATGACCTTTTCCACTATTTCCACTGTAGACTGTTGGTCGCCTTGCTCTTTGGACCTGTGGGGTTGTGGGTCATGATATTTCTGGGTTCTTTTATCCAGTGAGTTGTATTCCTCCTCTGAAGACGAGGAGGAGGAGGTCAAGGCCGCTATCCCTTGGTGTTGAAGTGGCCCTGGAGCCACTCTAGGGGCAATTAGAGGATTTATCAACATGGGTCTACTATGGCTCTTAAATTGCTTCTGGGAGCCACATGGTTCACTTCCAGAGCTTAGAACTTGCCTAATCCTTTTTTGAGAGCTCGTTATTTCGTCATTTCTTGTTTCAAAGCTTGGTGCATTCTCTTCCAAGCTGGCAAGATATTTCAGCGCTTTTTCTTGGTGGTTCTGAATCACTGGCGCTTTTGAAGTGAAGGCATTTGGCTTCATGTTGCTGGTTTTATTTGCATTGACTAGCTTGTTGTTCATAGTTGTCAAGTCTTTAATGACTTGATCAGCAATTTTTAAAGAGTTACGGCGTCCGTTGGGCTCATTGAGCTTATTGGAGTTTTGCATTTTCAGCGAGTTCAACGGTTCCCATACTTCTTCATAGCTCATCTCCTCGTCCTCATCCTCGATTGGGTTAATTATGGAGGGAGCTGAATAAGCGTGGATCTGGACCTGAGCCACCTGTATGCTGCTGTTTGTCAAGCATTTGTTTGCCTTCTTAAATGTATCCGGCCTTATTATTAGGCTTTGTTTGTTGATATTTGTCACTGATTTCCAGGCTGTTATTTTCAGGGGGGCAATAGCAGTTTGCACAGCTGTCCATCCCGCAGCGGCTGAACTCCATTGTTCACCGAGCACCACCCCTCCTCCTCACCAGAGACTCCTGCTGTCACCAACACACCTCCAGACCATTCGGCGCGGACGGGAGAGCCGCGGCCGGAACTCTCCATCAGCTGATACGTTTCTGCTCCTGCTCGCTCTGGCTCCTCCCCTCCGCAGGCACGCACACCTCTGCAGGCTGTGGCAGGCTCTAGCCGTATCCCACATCCATTGTTGGCAGTCTCCGATGGGCCGCCTCCGTGAGCCCCCCACCCCCGTGATAATGAGACACGGAGACAGTGATGTTGTCGGTGTGGGCTCCCCGGTGATCTGACGTCACCAGGAGCCGCCCCGTTTATTTAACAGAGCACGCGACGGAGTGAACGTCACTCCGTCGCGTGCGTACCCTTAAAGGGGCAACGCCACACTCCTCCTTTTCCATAACAACAAATTGGAAACAGGAGTACTTAACTAGCACACATCTATGACACATATAACTCTATAAATTTCAACAAAAACCCCCATTTATTGACAGCCACCCCGGATCCCCCGTGGGTACCTGTCGTGGCCTGACCATTAGTCCCCGGTCAGCCTCCCCAGCTCAGTCTGTAACATAGTCATTGAGACGGGCAGGTTTCCCACGCCCTGATCTCAGGGGGTACCTCCTGCCACCGTCCCTGGCTGGTGTTCCTGGACTGGGTCCGCCTCGAGCCGGAGATTCCACTGCGGAGCTTTCTCCCCCACCTTCATCCAGAGCGCCTTCACTTTCTCGGCTGCCCGGGCTGTCCACTCTGGGGTCACCAATCTTCCTGAAGAACGACGCATTCCTAGTTACCGATGAAGTTCCATCCGAGGCAGTCACCATTGACCCCTTGACGGCCACCTCATCTAGGGGGGCGGGTTCATACGTGAGAGACAGTTTTCCATGGGGGTGACGATTTCTCACCAGCACCTCATCCCCCAGTGCGATGTGTGGGGGTCTGAGCCCCCTCCTGATGTTCTCCATCTGTGTCCTGACCTGTCTGTCCTCTTCCACCTGCTCATTATCGATGACGGCAGGGTCTCTGTCCCCCACCTCCGGTATGACATCTCTCGGGCACCGCTGGAAGAGTGCCTCTGCCGGAGCCACCCCCGTTGACGAGTGAGGGGTGGTTCGGTAACCACGTAGGAAGACGTACAGAGCCCTCTGCAAACACTCCCCTTTTCCATGGGCAATTCTGAACACCTTGTTGAGAGTGCGCATCATGCGCTCGGCCTCCCCGTTGGCGCGGGGCCACAGTGGGGTGACCCGCCGGTGTTGAATTCCATACCCTTTCATGAGCTCGGCAAAACTCTCACCCTGGAATGGGGCTCCGTTGTCAGAGCACAGCACAGAGGGGAGGCCATGAGTGGCAAAGATCTTCTCCAGCGCCACCACCACGTTCTCAAACGCCACTGAGTCTATAAACTCAACTTCCGGATACCTCGACCACTCGTCTACCACCACCAGAAAATGCGTGCCTCTGGATGTAGATCCAGAGTCGGCGTGCACCACTTCCCATGGTCGAGTCCCTCGGGGCATTGCTTCAATGGACGGTTCCTTCTGGGCCGGGGCCGCCGCCTGGCACCACACGCAAGAGGCCACGAATGCCTCCACCTTCCGCTCCAGCTCAGGGAACCACACCTTCTGACGGAGGCGAGCTTTGGTCTTGGGGGCCCCTTGATGACCTTGGTGCGCCAGCGCAATGACCTGTGCCACTTTGGTCTGGGGCACTACGATCCGTTCCCCTCTTAGCAGTAGCCCCGACTCGGAGAATGTTAGTTCCTCTCTCACTCTCCACAATTGCTCGAGTGTGACCCGGGCCTCACATGTTCTTCGCTCCACCGCCTCCAGCACTGTCTTCTAGGCTCCTTTCTGCATGGCCTCCTTCAGGATGGCGAAACATTCGTCGCCTCTCGATGCAGCCTCAAGTTCCTCCACCTGCATGGAGTTGGGTGTCGCAGTCTCTACGACCAGGCAGACGTGCTCGTCGGCTTCCTCCGCCGATGCCGACTCCTGCGAGTCGTTCCTGGGGTGTCGAGATAGGTAATCCGCCGCATTGTTGGCACCGGGACGATAGGTCAATGACACCCCATACTCCAGCAGGGCGAGCATCCAGCGCTCAATTCTCACTGGCGGGCGAGATGACGAGCCCGCCATGATCGGCAACAGCGGCTTGTGGTCCGTGACCACGGTCACGGGACGCCCCAGAATATAGAGGCGGAAGTGCCGACAGCCCCACAGCACCGCCAGGGCCTCCCTCTCGATTTGAGAGTACCGTTGCTCAGTGTCGGACAGGGCCTTACTGGCGTAGGCTATTGGTCGGACCTCCTGGTCTTTTCCTACTTGCGTGAGCACCGCCCCTAGCCCATATGGGCTGGCGTCCACCACGATTTCCGTCTGTAGGCTCGGGTCGAAAAATGCCATGGTGTCATGCGCCGCTAAAGCCCCTCGAATGTCGTCAAATGCCGCCTGTTCCAGAGGGCCCCACTGCCAGGTGGTGTCCTTCTTGGTGAGCGACCTCAGAGGCTCAGAGCGGGATGCGAGATTTCTGATGAAACGGCCGCAGTAAGTGACCATCCCCAGGAAGCTCCTCACCTCCGCGACATTCTCGGGCGGGCGCGCCTCCTTAATGTCCCTCACCTTGCGGGGATCTGGTGACACCCCATCCGCCTTAAATACGAACCCAAAGAATTCGATCTCCGTCTTCAGGAATTCGCACTTGTCCTTGTGCAAGGTGAGGCCCAGCAAGCGTAGCCGTTCAAAAGTCTTGGACAGGCGTGACAGATGCTCCGTCTCCGATTTGGCGTACACCAGGATATCATTGCTGATATTAAGGACGCCCTCCAGATCCGCCAGTGCACCCCTTATTATGTTTTGAAAGACCTCTGCTGCGGAGGACACCCCAAAGCTTAGTCTTTTGTATCGATAGAGACCCCGATGTGTGGTGAAGGTAGTGATGTACCTGGATTCTGGGTGCAAGACCACCTGATGATAGCCCGATCTCAGGTCGAGCTTGGAGAAAAACCTCGCTCCCTGCAGCTCCGCAATAATGTCATCGATGGTGGGGGTGAGGTGTCGCTCCCTCTTTATGGCCTTATTGGGGAGCCGCATGTCCACACAGATTCTCACAGCATCGGGCTGCTTGGGTTTGCGGGCGATGACGATAGGGGACACCCAGGGGGTGGGTCCTTCAACCTTTTCAATTATGTCCAGCCCCACGAGGTTGTCCAGTTCGCGATCCACCAGATCCCTGAGATGGAAAGGAACCCGTCGGTGCTTCAGCGCCACTGGTTGTATAGATTCATCGATATGGAGCCGGACCGGCTCACCCACCAGCTGTCCAATGCCCTCAAACAGGGATCCATGTTTGGCCAGGAGGACCTGGATGTCATCTAAGTACACTGCGTAGGCGAACGTGACGATACCCAGTGCCTCCGCCGCGGCACAGCAGAGCAGGGTGTTGTCGCTCACCGGTGTAACATAGAATCTAGCCCGTATGTGTGAGTCCCCATACTGCACACCAGCCACGAATACACCGTCTAGAGGCAAAGGCCGGTCCCCGCCGAAGGCGAATATGCGTGCCCTCGGCGCAGCCAGCGCAGGCGGGGCCAGCATGGTCTTGTAATGCTGGCGGGCCATTACATTTACAGATGCGCCAGTGTCCACTAGCATCGGCACAGAGTCTCCATTAACCAGCACGTTGCACCGGGGCTGTCTTTTGGAGCGGGACTTGAGCACGCTCACACTGGACACGAAAAACACGTTCTCCTCATCCTCGTCCTCCTCCTCCTCCTCCTGAGGGGCCCCTTCGTCACCTTGGTCCACCTGGGCAACGTTGGAGGCCCTCTGGGGCCGGAAGAAGCCGGCTCGAACTGGTCCCCTCGGCACAATTTTGGGGGCGGCAGATTTGCACATTCTGGTGAAATGGTCAGGGCCTCTGCATCTGCCGCACTTGACTCCCGTTGCCGGGCATTCCGCGGGGTGCGGGAGATCGTAGCCACACTTCGGGCACGAGACATTCGACCCCTGCGCGCGCTGGCTCTGAGTATTCATGGGGCGCCTTAACCCGCGGCCTCTTCCGACCGCGCAGACCTCTTCCACCTTGGCTGGGCGAGCACCCGCTTCCATCCTGGTTGCACGCAGTTCCGAGACCTCGTGGCACCTACCCAGTTCTAGGATGCGAGGGAGGGTGATGCCCGGCTCTCGCAGTTACTGGCGTCTCAGTTTCCCAGAGCTGCACCCCTGAATGAGTTGGTTCCTAATCATAAACTCAGGGTCATTCCAGGCACAAGGTGCTGCCAAACGCCGCAGCCGCCCAAAGAACACATCCAGAGTCTCATCATCTTTTTGTCGAGCCGTTCCCATGAGAAAACGTTCATAGTCCGCATTGGCCATTGGCAGAAAATGATTGTGGAGTGCCTCCTTTGCCGCAGCAAACGATCCGTCCACCGGCTGCAGGGACATAAATACCTCATGCACCGCAGGACCAGCAGAGTACAGGAGGGTGGCCAGCTTGCCGTCGTCCGTTGTTTCCATTGTGGCCCTGAAATACATCTCCAGCCTATCCATCCACATCTTCCACCTCTGTCCCAGGCCCGATGGAGCACCCGAGATATCAAACTCAGGCATTGGCTGTAGGGACCCCGGTGGTTTCGGCGGGGGAGCAGGCGGAGGTACAGGCGGTACAGGAGCCACAGCAGCAGGAGCAGCAGCAGCAGCCTGATTCATGGTGGAAAGCGCACAGGCACCCCAAAAGATTGGTAGGAACGGGGCCGCAACTCACCACCAGCCGTGATCTTCGTGAAGGTGTCACTCCAGCCAGCATGCAGACAACGAGGTGTCCAAAAATTGAGTAGAGGAAGAGACCCCTAGTGCAACAGCAGGCTTCCCATGGAGTCTCCCTGCCTCTGCTCGACAATAACAGTGACAAATGTCAGAATTTCCTCTTGAAATTGACATGTGCTGTGTTCAGCGATCATCCGCCGCTGAAGTTTCCAAAAATTAAGTCCGGATGGCTCACCGACGCTTCGTTATGAAGCCGTGAGTCTCCGAGGCCTGTTGATTAAAATGGCCGCCGGCCGCGTGCGTCGCTTCCTTCTCTGCGGTCGGAGTTCGTCGCGCGCTCACATGCGATCATCTGCGCTTCGATGAAACTCCCCGCGTGTCCCAGGAAGCGATCCCGGTCTCGTCGCCACTGTTGGCAGTCTCCGATGGGCCGCCTCCGTGAGCCCCCCACCCCCGTGATAATGAGACACGGAGACAGTGATGTTGTCGGTGTGGGCTCCCCGGTGATCTGACGTCACCAGGAGCCGCCCCGTTTATTTAACAGAGCACGCGACGGAGTGAACGTCACTCCGTCGCGTGCGTACCCTTAAAGGGGCAACGCCACATCCATGACCCTCCCCGCAGTCCACCCCTCTGCAGCCGCCAACTGCTTCACAGACAGTGCCAGAGGCCGTGGGACCCAGAAGAAGCTTGCGGCCTCGACTCTCCTCTCCACCGCCACCCACCACTCCACAGGCAATGGCAGCCACCGCTCGCAGCAATGATCCGGCACTGCCAGAAGCCCCGGTAAGGCCATTTTGAAAGTTGTTTACTGATGCTGTGTTGTAGGACGAGGACGGGCAGTTGGGCATAGTAGGGAGGTTATTGTGGGGGCTATTAAGCTTGTTTTCCGGGCAATGTATAATTCCTTTCAGTGGGAGCTTCGTTTCACTTTCACAGATACTATCACTGTCACTGCCCCCACTCTCCCCTATTGGGCGCAGGATAGTCTATCAAACTCTCAATTTCTCTCACTGTTGGAGATGAGAGAGAGACTTCTTTTGGATCTTCTATGGCACACCGTGCGCCCGGTTCCTGGGTCTGGGGTTGGGGCAGTTTCACGTAGTTTGATAATGATTTTAACAATCATTTAACTTGAGCACGGGTTGCGGGAAAGCCCGTTCTTGAGATCATCTCGGGCCCACCTACGGCCCCCCCATCTCCCCCCAGGAAACACAGGCAACACACACTCCTGCCTCGCTCTGCTACGCTCCGCGTAGGGCAGGGGGTTATGAAGGATAGCTCCACCTTAGGTAATGGAGGTAGAAAAAACACTGCTTCTGGTACAGCACTCCTCACAGGCAACACACTCCTGCCACACTCCACTACGCTCCGCGTAGGGCAGGGGGTTATGAAGGATAGCTCCACCTTAGGTAATCGAGGTAGAAAAAACACTGCTTCTGGGACAGCACTCCTCACAGGCAACACACTCCTGCCACACTCCGCCCTTCTGCACGAGACCACAAGCATCCCCAAACATGTTTCAGCCTTGTTAGGCCTCATCAGTGAGGGGTACCTTGGGTCTCTAGGCCCAGCAGGCATGGGACCCACATCTGTGCATACTCGTCCCACTTGGGGTGACAAAGCAAAAGCAAAGAGGTGATGGCTGAAAGGTTTAAAATTCATCTTAACCACTGACATTGCTCTGGGCAGCCCTCCAGACCATCGTTCTTCGCCGGCCAAGCCATTTCAGAAGGGGAAAAACCATATGCAAATCAGGCTTGGCCCCACCCCAAAAAGGGCAGTCCAGCCCGAACTGCTATTCATGCATACCCGACATCCTGCAACCAGTAGTGTGGATTGGGACAGACAGTCCCAACCCTCTTCCTGGGCACTAGCACACGTGACATGCAGGAGCCCACGAAAGATGCGGTTACCGCGGGAGGCTGCATGCCCAAATAAGGAATTCCTGGGTCAGCTCGACCTGAGGGAAGGCAAAGGGACAAGATGGCCAAAGGACAGAACAAAAGACTTTCTGGCATGGCCATTTTCGGCACTGGCCACAGTCATGAGCCATGTGCGGTCAATGCGGTATGGTTTGATAAAAAGTATTTAAAATACTAGAAAAGTAAACTGCTGCCACCAATTTGTCCTAGTTGCCCTCGTATATTCACCAACAATTTCTTGGAGGGTGTCTAGGGTCCAGTAATGTGCTTTACGCACCGATAAAAAGTTACCAGGAAATGGCAACAAAGTCAAAGACTAAGGGAAACATAGTTCCCCAGTACTGACTGCCTGAAGGACGTGTCAGTTTCCCCATAACACATGAGCAAAAGCCCAGGGGAGTGCAGCTGAAGGCTGGGCTCCACCGGAAAAAGTCCGGTCAGGATAGCAAAACAAAAACAATAGTTTAGGAAGGTCCATTATATGGAGGGAAAATTACATTCAGAGAAATCTTTCCTAACGAAAGGCAACAGGCCCAGTATCTGGAGGAGGGGCAGCAGGGCTCCAGAGGAAACAGGCCCAGTATCTGGGGGAGGGGCTGCAGGGCTTCAGAGGAAACAGGCCCAGTATCTGGAGATGGGGCAGCAGGGCTCCAGAGGAAACAGGCCCAGTGTCTGGAGGAGAAGAAGTAGGGATCCAGAGGAAACAGGCCCAGTGTCTGGAGTAGAGGCAGCAGGGATCCAGAGGAAACAGGCCCAGTATCTGGGGGAGGGGCTGCAGGGCTTCAGAGGAAACAGGCCCAGTGTCTCGAGGAATGGCAACAGGGCTCCAGAGGAAACAGGCCCAGTATGTGGAGGAGAGGCAGCAGAGTTCCAGAGCGAACAGGCCCAGTGTCTGCAGGAGAGGCAGCAGGGCTCCAGAGGAAACAGGCCCAGTAGCTGGAGGAAGGGCAGCAGGGCTCCAGAGGAAACAGGCCCAGTGTCTGGAGGAGGTGCAGCAGGGCTTCAGAGGAAACAGGCCCATTGTCTGGAGGCAAGGCAGCAGGGATCCAGAGGAAACAGGTCCAGTGTCCAGAGGAGATGCAGCAGGGCTCCAGAGGAAACAGGGACAGTGTCTGGAGGAGAGGCAGCAGCTCTTTAGAGGAAACAGGCCCAATATCTGGAGGAGGGGCAGCAGGGCTCCAGGGGAAATGGGCTCAGTGTCCGGAGAAGAGGCAGCAAAGCTTTGGAGGGAACTGGACCCAGTGTCTGGAGGAGGGGCAGCAAGGGTCAGAGGAAACAGGCCCAGTGTCTGAAGGAGGAGCAACAGGGCTTCAGATGAAACAGGCCCAGTGTTTGTAGGAGAGGCAGCAGGGTTCCAGAAGAAACAGACCCAGTGTCTGGAGGAGAGGCGGAAGGGCTCCAGAGGAAACAGGCCCAGTATCTGGAGGCAAAGCAGCAAGGCTGCAGAGGAACCAGACCCAGTGTCTGGAGAAGGGGCAGCAGGGCTTCAGAGGAAGCAGGCGCAGTTTCTGTAGGAGAGGAAGCATGGCTTTACAAGAAACAGACCCAGTTTCTGGAGGAGGGGCAGCAGGGCTTCAGAGGAAACAGGGAAAGTTTCTGGAGGAGAAGCAGTGAGAATCCAGAGGAACCAGGCCAAGTGTCTGGAGGAGCGGTAGCAGGGCTTCACAGGGAAATAGACACAGTGTCTGGAGGAGAGTCAGCAGGGTTCCAGAGGAAACAGGCCCAGTGTCTGGAGGAGAGGCAGTAGGGCTCCTGATCAAACAGCCTGAGTGTCTGGAGGAAAAGCAGCAGGGCTCCAGAGGAAACAGTCCCAGTATCTAGAGGAGAAGCAGCGAGAGTCCAGAGGAACCAGGTCCAGTGTCTGGAGGAGTGGTAGTAGGGCTTCACAGGGAAATAGACACAGTGGGCCTCATCACGACTTGGGCGGTAATGCAGGCGGTATTACCGCCGGCGGTATTAGCCCTACCGCCGAACTCCCCGGCACTAATAGCGCCGGATCATGAGTTTGGCGGTAAAGTAAATCCCCATTCCCCATTGAGCTCATTCGGGAATGCCCCATTCCCCATTGGGCTCAATGGGGAAAATTCGCGCTATTACCGCCGGCGGATTTCCCGCCGGCGGTAAGAGCGCGAATTTTCGACGGATTTCCTCCCAGCTCAGAGCTGGGGCGAAATCCGCCGAAGTCCTGATTTGGCGGACCCTTAAATCCGGCGGTAATAGCGCTACCGCCGGATTTAAGGGTTACCGCCAAAGTCGTGATGAGGCCCAGTGTCTGGAGGAGAGTCAGCAGGGTTCCAGAGGAAACAGGCCCAGTGTCTGGAGGAGAGGCAGTAGGGCTCCTGATCAAACAGCCCCAGTGTCTGGAGGAAAAGCAGCAGGGCTCCAGAGGAAACAGTCCCAGTATCTAGAGGAGAAGCAGCGAGAGTCCAGAGGAACCGGGTCCAGTGTCTGGAGGAGTGGTAGTAGGGCTTCACAGGGAAATAGACACAGTGTCTGGAGGAGAGTCAGCAGGGTTCCAAAGGAAACAGGTCCAGTGTCTGGAGGAGAGGCAGCAGGGCTGCAGAGGAAACAGGCCCAGTATCTGGAGAAGGGGCAGTAGGGCTCCTGAGGAAACAGCCCGAGTGTCTGGAGGAAAGGCAGCAGGGCTCCAGAGGAAACATGCCCAGTATCTGGAGGAGGGGCAGTAGGGCTCCAGAGGAAACAGGCAGAGTATCTGGAAAAGGAGCATCAGGGCTTTGGAGGGAACCATACCAAGTGTCTGGAGGAGAGGCAGCAGCAGGGCTTTAGAAGAAACAGACCCAGTGTCTGGAGGAGGGCCAACAGGGCTTTAGAGGAAACAGGGACAGTGTCTGGAGGAGAGGCAGCAGGGCTCCAGAGGAAAGAGGCCCAGTGTCTGGAGGAGAGGCAGCAGGGCTCCAGAGGAAACAGGCCCAGTATCTGGAGGAGAGGTAGCAGGGATCCAGAGGAACCAGGCCCAGTATCTGTAGGAGTAGCAGTGAGGATACAGAGGAACCAGGCCCAATGTCTGGAGGAGTGGTAGCAGGGCTTCACAGGGAAATAGACACAGTGGGTCTCTTTACAACCCTCGCGGTAGCCGTGCCTGTAAAACCGGCATGGCTGCTGCCGGAGGTGCATTTTTTCCAGTGTCCAGAAATGGCCAATTACCGGGTCATTACGGCCTTCCCGGACCCTGTATTTGCCCATTCCTGGGTGCCGGAAAAAATTCTTCCCCATTCCCATTTCAGCCTCATAGGGCTCAAAGGGAATGGGGAAGCCGGATGCACAGGCATCGTTATAAATGATGCCTGTGCATCCGAAATGCTGTGCTCGCGGTTGCCTTTCATCCCGCCATGTCAGACCTGGTGGAATGAAAGGCACCCGCGAGCACAACTCTGAGTTTGCCGGTCCGGATACAACGGTACCTGCAAGCTTACTGGTACCGTTGTATCCGGACCGGCAAACTCGTAATGAGGCCCAGTGTCTGGAGGGGAGGCAGCAGGGCTCCAGTTGAACTTCTTCGTCGGACAAAAAGAGAAAATTATTTCTCAGCCAAATACATGACAGCGTATGACACTATTCCTGAGGAGCACAGGTTGTTCAGCAGGACTGCTATAATAATGACAACTATAGTTATTCCTGGAATTCAGTCAGTAGCAAACGCCAAATAGTTACAGATCACTAAGTGGGAGCTTTTGCAGACAATTAATGCTACCATAAAGGGATTCAACGCCATTAAAGAACAGTTGAGGGAAATACGACTGATGACCCTCCTGAACCGATATGTCTTTGATATGATCACAGTGATGGAAGGAGGAGGTTGCGCCACAGTTGGGCCATCATTTGCACATTCATACCTTCTCACCATGACCAGAATGGAACTTTGACAGAGGCCATAACGTTGTTGACAGACCTGCATACCAAGATGGAAGACGAGACAGAACACTTTGAAGATGACAGCTGGTTTGTCTCCGTGTTCTCGTGGATTCCACAATGGATGGCAAACATATTCAAGGTTCAATGAGGAACTTGTAGAGATCAGGTGCAACAAAATGGCTTTGGAACATATGTACAAAAATTCCCGGTCCTCGGATGCTATGAATTCCTTCCTAGAAGCTAAAAAAAGGTACAAATCTGCCATCATAACAAACAAAGCCAATGCCCTTAACACCTGCATAAATAATGCAACCTCTAACTCCAAAGGACCGAAAAAACCCTGTCCCCTCCAACTCTCCCACCAATTCAAGTAAAGAGTGGTGCACCTCAATGCAGAATGCACTCGCCTCCAAAATAAACATGCTCCAGGAACAAATCTCAGCCAAAAGAACAAAAGCACATCACTCCCATCGACCAATACAAACCATGAAAGCAGTCTAACTCATTTCAAATTTGCAAAGGCTAGCCAAGAACTTGTCCTCATTAGGATGCGAGCACGAGCGGCTTCATATCGAGACACAGAGGTAAACCCACCCACGAGATCGGACAAACCTGCAAATGAATCAGCAGGGTAAGAGGGAATGACTGTTTTGGTTTAGACAGAATAGGATCACGAAATATGTGATTAGAGCGCCCAGTAATAGAATGTATTTTATTGCAGGTTAGAATTTGACTAAAGGTCAGTTAGATGTGATTTATGTTTTAATTCTATGAGTATGTTGACACTGATAGATTAATTAAATAAGAGCTTATATTTCTTGTTATAAGTCACAGAAGAATGCACAAGATTAATATACAACAATGAAAGGACAGCTTATAGCCCTGAAGATGGATAGCATGAAGTATCCGAAACACGTTGGCATTTGAATTTGGAATCTGATTGATTTGTTTCATTTCATTTTCTACATTCTCACAATTTAAGCTATACTTTTTGTTTAAGTCCTTATAGGTTAAGATACCAGCCTTGGAACTCAAAAGACTGTTTATCTTATACAATATACGAACTTCAAGATTGGAAATGTAAGTGTAAATATTATTTTTGTTTGTGAATTTTTTATTAAAATGTTTAAGTTGTTAGTAACACGATTCAAATGAAGAATTATTGGAAGGACTCTTGTCCATTAGGAGTGCATGTGGGTTACCCATTGGAAACAAGGGGCTTTTTGAATGTATTTTCGAGAAGGTGTCCCCTTAGGCCTTGGGACAATACCCACGTGCGCCTGAAATAAATATGAAAACTAGTGGTTTAAGATACTGGAAGCTTTAATATATACATAGACTGAAACTAGGCCCTTGCTCATCCATTTCATTTTCTGGACATCCAGTGAACTGACTACCTTTGTCACGGGACATCAAAAAAGGAGCTCCGCCGTTTCGACTTGAGGCTTCAAAATGTGGGTATCCCTAGCTTGTGGTTCCTGTGACTCTCCTGTCAAATTTCAAAGGCCTAGCTCCTCTGGGTCACAAACTAGGAGAGTGTGTGACGCTGCATGCCGTTGCGGTCCCTGCATCACTGCGTTGTGGTGATGGTCACTGTGGGTGACTTTCTCGCCTTCTCTGCTGTGCCCTGAGTCCGGCTGGTGGGCGGAGTTGTGGCTACTGTCCTGTCACGGACTGCTGTCACAACCCGCAGCACTGGAGAGCCGGATCATAGAGCAAAGGCGGAATATACAACCCCAGACAACGTCAACTAAACTGGCATAGTTTGGTCTGGATTGGAGCAAGTAGCGCTGAGTACTTGCATATTACCGGTGGCCCCTGGCTCATCCATCTGTTTTTATACACGAGGGTTTCTTGGGATCCTCTCTTTGGGTGGGATAGCCCACGCTACCTGGCCTGTTCCGTTGTTAGTAACACGATTCAGTGAAGAATTCTTGGAAGGACTCTTGTCCATTTGGAGTGCATGTCAGTTCACTGGTCGTCCCAGTAACACTTCTGAGAAGGCTCTTTTAGCAAGAAATCAGGAGACGCTGAGAGTAATTGTTCCCACTATTCAAATGATTTGAAGCGCCCTCGCAGGCCTTCTAAGGTCGAGAATGAAACACGGATCTGATGGGAGAACCGCAGGCTCTGGGTGCCAAACCTTACAGCTCGTCTCCTGATCGAAGCTGGACAACCAATAGAAGATCTGCTCACTTGCATGCACACCAGTCGTGGTCCAATCATGGTCCCCAGTAGTCCTCATGTATTCATCCTGGCACCAGTAGTGTGGATTGGGACAGACAGTCCCAACCCTCTTCCTAGGCGCTAGCACACGTGACATGCAGGAGCCCACGAAAGATGCAGTTTCTGCGGGAAGCTGCATGCCCAAAAAAGGAATTCCAGGGTCAGCTCAACGTGAGGGAAGGCAAAGGGACCAGATGGTCAAAGGACAGAACAAAAGACTTTGTGGCATGGCCTTTTTCGGCACTGGCCACAGTCATGAACTATCTGTGGTCAACGCGGTATGGTTCGATCAAAAAGTAGTTACAATACAAGAAAAGTAAACTGCTGCCACCAGTTTGTCCTTGTAACACTTGTACATTCACCAAAAATGTCTTAGAGGGTGTGTAGGGCCATAAGCAAAAGGGCGTCCAGGGCACTGTACAGTAATGTACCTTGCACACTGATAAAAATGTATCAAGAAATGGCAACAAAGTAAAAAACTAAGGGAAACATAGTTCCCCAGTACTGACTGCCTGAAGAATGTGTCAGTTTCCCCATAACACATGAGCAAAATCCCAGAGGAGAGAAGCTGAAGGCTGGGCTCAACTGGAAAAATTCAGATCAGGATAGCAAAACAAAAGCACAAAGTTTGGGGGGTCCATAATATGGAGGGAAAATTACATTCAGAGAAATCTTTCCTAATGAGAGGAAACAGACCCAGTGTCTGGAGGAAAGGCAGCAGGGCTCCAGAGGAAACAGGGACAGTGTCTGGAGGAAAGGCAGCAGGGCTTCAGAGGAAACCGGACCAGTGTCTGAATGAGGGACAGCAGGGTTTCAGAGGTAAAGGGCCCAGTGTCTGGTGCAGGGGCAGCAGGGCTTTGAAGGGAACTAGACCCAGTGTCTGGAAGGTAGGCAGAGGGCTCCAAAGTAAACAGGCCCAGTGTCTAGAGGAGGGGCTGCCGGGCTTCAGAGGAAACATGCCCTGTGTCTGGAGGAGAGGCAGCAAGGCTTCAGAGGAAACAGGCCCAGTGTCTGGGGGAGAGGCAGCAGGGCTCCAGAGGAAACAGGCACAGTGTCTGGGGGAGAGGCAGCAGGGCTCAGAGGAAACAGGCCCAGTGTCTGGAGGAGATATATCAGAGCTTCAGAGGAAGCAGGCCCAGTGTCTGGAGGAGAGGCAGCAGGGCTTCAGAGGAAACAGGCCCAGTGTCTGGAGGAGAAGCAGCAGGGCTTCAGAGGAAACATGCCCAGTGTCTGGAGGAGAAGCAGCAGGGCCTCAGAGGAAACAGGCCCAGTGTCTGGAGGAGATGTAGCAGGGCTTCAGAGGAAACAGGCCCAGTGTCTAGAGGAGATGTAGCAGAGCTTCAGAGGAAACAGGCCCAGTGTCCGGAGGAGAAGCAGCAGGGCTTCAGAGGAAACAGGCCCAGTGTCTGGAGGAGAGGCAGCAGGGCTTCAGAGTAAACAGGCCCAGTTCCTGGAGGAGAGGCAGCAGGGCTCCACAGGAAACAGGCCCAGTGTCTGGAGGAGAAGCAGCAGAGCTCCAGAGGAAACAGGCCCAGTATCTGGAGGAGGGGCAGTAGGACTCCGGAGGATGCAAGTGCAGTGTCTGGAGGAGAGGCAGCAGGGCTCCATAGGAAACAGGTCCAGTGTCTGGAGGAGAGGCAGCAGGGCTCCATAGGAAACAGGCCGTGTCTGGAGGAGAGGCAGCAGGACCTCAGAGGGAACAGGCCAAGTATCTGGAGTAGAAGCGGTAGCCAGTCATAATGTTGAATGCAAAAAGTCGAATCCAAAAATGTCGGAAAAAAAAATGTAGAAAAAAAAATTAAAATGTGTATTTTTTTATTTGTATGTTTTTTGGCTTTAGCTAGTAAAAAATAAACAGGGGGCTGGGGGGGACCCCCATTTAAAAAAAGAAATAAAAAAAAAATTCGAAAAAAAAATGTCAACATTTTTGCATTCGACTTTTTTGAATTCGACTTATTCACTATAAACTGTAGAAGCAGCAGGGCTCTATAGGAAACAGGCCCAGTGTCTGGAGGAGAGGCGGCAGTGGCCCAAATGAAGCAGCCCAGTGCCTGGAGGAGAGGCAGCAGGGCTCCAGAGGAAGCAGACCCAGTTTCTTGGGGGAGGCAGAGGAACTCCAGTGGAAACAGGCCCATTGCCTAGAGGAAAGGCATCAGGGCGTGTTAGGTAGAATCCTGTGCAGTGCCCTTAGGGACCACTACACACAATTAAGACTACGAGTGGTAATACAAGTTCACCTTTGGTACAAGCCTGTACTACACTGTTAAAGTGGTAGCAGTAGCGGAGCAGCCAGACTTATCTCAAGAGTAAATGAGCAGTAGTAGAAATTACACAAAGGACCACAATTACTGTGACTCAAGGAAACACTGACTCAAGGTTTCAGGTAAAAAATATAAGTACATTTATTTTTAAACCATCTGTTAGAAAACACTTAATTTCTATAAATTCGAAACCACACATACAATACACTACACACAACCAATTCCGCTTGTGACAGTAAATTCAAGGTAAGTACATTAGGATTTGACAGACCGGTGTTGCGATACTAACGCGTACCCACGGATAGAAATGCTCACAAAGTTAAAACACACTTTGTACTTAAGAATTTCAAACAAGGGAAAAGTTAATAAAAATCAAAGGCAATACTTTTTCAAGGCAATGAGACTCGAGCACTTATTCAAAGATACAGATTAAAGTCAATAGGCCGGCGCCAGTGTCAATAGAGCAGATGCTCAGTTGCCGAGGATCACACGTTGAACAGTTCGAGAATCGAGATGCCAAGAGTACTTAGATATTGTCAAATGGAAGGAAAAGTTATAAGGAGGGAAGAAAGAACAAATCTTCATGGAGGAAAAGGGTTCACCCCGATTCTGGCTGGTCAGAAGGAGAGAATGACCAAGTGTGCACAGTACCTTATTCCGTTGGAGAAAAGCTGGTGCCACAGCAGTTGTTCCTGGTAGTTCCTGCAGACTCACGGTTCCTGCAGCTTCAGTCATGGGGACAAGAAGGAGGACATCCGGAGCGATCTGCACTACCCAGGGATGAGGCCAGCAGCAGCGAAAAAGACAACAATGAATAAAAGGTGCGCTCCTTTAAATCAAGAGGGGGCCACTACAGCACAGCAGTGATTTCGACCTAGGAGAGGAATCTCTGACTGAAGAAAAGACGAGCTGGTTGATCCGACCAGGCTCAAGGGAAGAAGACTACGGACTGGATCTTCTCTGGTCATTGAAGTGTAGATAGCTCAGGACTTCAGCAGGGCTTCACCGGGACTCGGGTTGCAGTAGCCATCTTCTTCTCCGCTTCTCTTCGGTTCCTTGCAGTTCCAGTGGCGACTCTCACTTCTAGCCCAAGTGTCCTGCCTTTTATGCCAAAATCCCCCATTCACACATCCTGGCTGTCAATCACTCAGCAGGGGGGTTGTCCAGCCCGGACAACCACCTCAGCCAATGGACACAAAGTGCGACTTGGGTCTCCAAGGAGACCCTGTGCAGGGGGTGACTACACCCCTCGCTCACATTCAGCCCACCTAGCCACCCAGACGCCAAAGGAGGGCTTCTGGTCAGAAGCCCGCCAAAGGTCGGTGAACAAATGAGGCAAACCTGGTTTGCCGTGCAAAGAAAGACCCAAGAAGGATGTTAACAAAAAGAAATGGCGATTAAACCCAACCGGAGCCAAAATAAAAAGTATTTGGGCTAACAGGTTTAAAGTTCGAGGCTACTAAAATAGCCTAAAACAATACCACGTTATGTAATATAGTCGCAGTAAGAAAATTAGGATAGATACCACTGCCACCAGCCAAGTCTTAATGTTAAGGGAGCAGAGTGGCGGCGAGTGGCAGTCGTGCAGTCTGTTACCCCTATTGCACTTCAGTCTTTCTTCAGTGGCTACTACATCGTGAGGCGTGCTTCCCAGCTCCTACTACAAAAACTCACCTCCTCCGCGGAGCGGACGCGGAGTGGCGGCGAGTGGCAGTCGTGCAGTCATGCCTGGCAAGCCTGCAAAGACGCCCACTCCCCCGCAGATACAAACGGAGCTTCAAGAAGACGTGGGCCGTCGCTTAAGAAGCACTAGCTCAAGCGCCAGCGCCAGTGCCAGGAAAAACACAGTGCAACCCACTTCAAACTTCCCTTTTGACATTGTTGAGCCTCAGGCTTACTTCACTTCAGACTCCAGGCTGAAAAGCCTATCGATGAGAGCAAGCGACCCAACCTCCGCATCGGCAAATCCTCAACCTCCTCCAACCTATGGAAAACGTACTTCAGACTCACCAGACTTATCCAGCATGTCGCGAACACCTTCGCCAGGGGCTTCCCCCCTCAAGGAGAAGCGGAAGCTGGTAAGCGCGTCGACAGTCCAACAAGTCCGCGGCGTCCCTCGGAAACTCTAGGGCCTTCCACTCTCCTGCGTCCCGTGTCAGTTACGTCCGAAGCTCCGCCACCCCCCGGAGGGGAGACGGCGTCGAGATCTCTGGACGGGCTGACTGACGACGCGGTGGACGCCGGACTCCGGAGTGGAGGCGCAGTCACGAGCAAGTCCGCCGACAACCAACCGTGGAGAGGGACCCAGGAGGAGGCGGTTACCTCCCTAGAAGGGGGCCAACAAGCCAACCCAACGACTCCAACGACACTCGAACCTGCGAGCATCTCGGCCACCCGGGAGGTCTACTCACAACAACTTCAGCCTGCTACCGTATTAACGGTATTAGCCCAGATTCATCAACCTACAAACTACGTTGCAAACGAAGACCCACCACTTCCACCCGTCGTCGAACCTACACCTTCACCAGCCATAGCTGCTGACGTAATCCTTACCTCAACAAACCAGAAAAAAAGACCACGACCCACGGACGTTCCTTCTAAAAAAAACATAAAAACACAGGGAAAGAAACAGAAAAAGAAGACACCTAACCCACCAGTAAAGCAAGGAGCTAACGACAACCTTGGAAAAGTAAACAAGACCTCCAACTCGAACCCAAGCAAAAACTTGAAAAAGGGAACAAAACAACTCCAACAACCACTGAAACTTTTAACGGATTTTTTCCGTAAGCATTCAAAGGCCTTTCAAGGCCTACGCCAAGACTTGACCGATGAGGAAATACTGGAAGCGACCATAGAAACCTCCCCCCCAGAGAAACAACGTAGAATGGACCTTTCACCTAATATTTCTACCTCGTCCCAACCAACAGCGGTAGAACATCCTAGGCCACCCCAAACCAAAGAAAATGGGCTACACGCGGCATCATCACCAGTAACACTCGTAACTTTAAAACCCGACCTTCAATACTTAGGACCCACCATAACGGAAGGAGCCGCGACTATAACACAGCTTACACCCCGGCGGCTAAATAGCACCGACATTACCTCAGAATTACCAGTGTCAATCGAGGGCGACTCTGGTCCCTCATTCCCTACAGAGAGTAATTCAACATTACAAGACTCCATGCAGCCAGAAGGTGAACCCCACGAGACTCTTCCAAACCACCCCATGACCAGCCTAAGCCCAACCATTCTCGGTAAAAGCCTACCGGTCCATCGAACCCTACCAGAGGAAGGCCCAGGAAAGTACGACTTGATCCCCCACGTCGAGGAGCAAACATCGGGGGAAGTCCTAACGAAAAAGCCCTCGCCCTCGGGGAGGGAGGATTTCACTAGAACAACCAATTCCCCCCTTGGTTTTTCCCAGAGAACAAAGCTTCCTCAAACGTTCAAACCAAACCTTCTAAATGAGAGATCCTTGGACACTTTCTATTCTAATCTCAATACCTACAATAACCAAAGAAGACACTCATTAGATCACCCCTCCAGAACATCTAATACAGGAATCACGTCCACACACCCATCAACCCCTCTGGGTAACATCCCCTTCTCTCAAGACTCAATATCCTCAAAAGATCCCCCACCAAAAAAACTTGATATGTGTACTCTGATGTCGGCCTTGACAATCACCCTTGCCCCTTTTACCAAACTTTATGAGACCATCGGAGACACCCTGAAAGACCAAATTTCAATACAGTCAACCATGTCAACTAAATTGACTTTCCTTGAAGGGTACATAATGGCCCTAGAACGGAAAAAAAACAGGAGGAGCCTCCAAAATCACAACATCCTATAACACCTAACGACGCAGGAAACGCTACCGAAACAGAAGTGACCATGCGGTTACCCCACATACCACGAGAAGCGAAAGCGACCCAAACCGCTGTATTCATTGACTTAACAACGACCTTAAACTCACAAACAACGACAGAGAAAACCATAAAAGATCCTCCTGAGAGTACTATGAAACCGACGATCCCTCTGGTCCTAGAACCAATATTTCAAAACCAAGCACTTAGCAGGGCGAAACTCCCACCGCTGATAAAGGCCCTAGCAGCCCAACCGACCTCATTGTTAACACCGAAGGCTAACCAAAGATCGCCTCTCGTTGGAAATGCTCCTGGTAACCCCTCACCCAGAGGGGTCCAGGAGTTCCTAAACCAAGATGAGCTGATGAACATTACACAGCACCTAACAGAGGAATCTACACCTCTCTCAATGAAAGAAACTCCCACGTCTGATATAACCACGACCCAGGTTCAGCAACAAACCAGAACTAACCCAGAAGTCTCTGGACTAGAGTCTTCATCGTTAACTCCGAAGAACCAAAGAAGGTCCTTCACCAGGAAACAAGATGAAGAGAGTAAACATCATCTCCACCATATTAATCACAGCACAAAGAAAAGATCTGCGCCCCAAAAACGAGAAGAACGACCTCGCTCCTATCACCGGCGGAACCGGAACGATTACCACGAAGAAACTAAACACCTCTCTCGTGACGTCAGAAGACCACGATCTCGTCCACAAGGAGCTTCTAACATACCCCCTACAAACAATAAAACAACCAGAGCCTCACTGCAAAAAGATCCTCAGATTAGATGGATTCTGAAGCTGGAGCAAGTTCAAGAAAACCATGACAGAGTCACTTTAAACAGAAGAACAGTCCTGGACCTCTTCAGCTACATCCCTAATTTGTGTGCGCTACAATCCGCGGACATCCGGATAGTTGACCCAAGTCATAGGCACCACAAGGCGATTACCCATCTTTACATTTCATCCTCAACCACGAATAAAATCTTAAGAGCAGCAGTTGAAGATCTGCAAACCATGGGCTACGATCTAACCGAATCGACAAGGGAAATCAAAGCACTTAAAAACGTGGCAATAAAACCTACCACGAACAGCTCAAAGAGCAAAATCGTTTCAAAACACGCCCACCAATACCAACATCGCCTCACGAAAAGCGCTAGAGACATAGGAAGACCGAACGACTATATACACCGAACTGTCCGGAAAGAGCCTCCGACACTACTCACCAAACCAACTGGCTACTCGCGCCCATCAGGCGACCACTTCCAGGAAGCGTCGTCCTTTTCAGCACTCGAAAGAGCTAACCAGGAACATCGACAAGCGACAGACCCAAGGAAAATCCAAAGGAAGATCCAAAACGAGACCTATTCAAATGTGGTCAAAACCAGGCCAGCTTCCACCCTGGAGACAATGTGGTCATGGCTACCTAAAGCCTTGAAGTCCCAGCGCCAAAAATAGCCACCAACGTGCGACAACAACTGCGACATGACCAACAACCTACATAGTCCGTCTTCCAACAGAATAAAATTATGCTCATGGAACACTAGAGGCTTCCACCACCTAACCACCCAGAGCTCTATTGACTGGAACGAATATGACATCATCTGCTTACAAGAGACCTGGCTCCTTCAACCGCCGATCATCGACGGGTTTGAGACTAATATAGTCCCAGCCAAAAAAGGTCTAACAGGTAGGCCAACTGCTGGCCTTCTTGTCGCGATTCGAAGCGGCCGCGGCCTAACGAATATAGAAAAACTGAAAGAGACCCAGGACACGCTGATGATAAAGCTAAATTGGTCACTAGCTACAGAGAACACCTTAGCACACACAAAGCCGATGATCATCATTACTACATACTGGAACCCGGCCACGACAAGCACCTCAAAATTTATTAAGGAAATGGAACGTGACATCGACTGGATCCATCTAAACCACCAAGTCGACCACATACTTATATGTGGGGACCTCAACATCAGATGTCGCAACCATGATAATCCTCCTTCAGCCAAACTGAAAGATCTCTCCACCGACCACAGGGCCTCCAAATGGCTAAAGTTGATGGAATCGAGAGCATTCTACAACTTCGACCACACCTTCCTCGATCCTACGAGGTTCCCAACATGGGAAAGAGCTAACTCCAAATCCACAATAGACCACATATTCGTCTCTCGGCCATTACTAAACCTGGTAACTACATTCAATGTGATAAGAACAGAAGAGAGTGACCATAACCTCCTAGAAACCACCTGGAACTCAGTAGTGTCAACCAAGATCGCGATGCTCAACAACATCGTTCTAGCATCGCAAGGCACAAGACTGAAAATGACTGAAAAAGCTGTTAACTCGTTAACAACAGCATACAAAGACCTAACTTCGCAAAACCAGCTGCCGCCGACTGATTACACTCCTCTGCTGACAGCTTTTAGAATTCCACGTGGAAAGAACAGGGAAAACCGCCCACAGCGGACGCATACATTTGACAAACTAGTCCAAGAGAAAAAGAGAGAGCTAAGAAGATCTAAAAGACTCGCTCTGACACTCGAACAACCCTTCGCAGCAGCTGCCACCCGAACAGCTGTTAAAACCTACAAAAACTGGCTGAGAAGCCACCGACACAATCTTCTCCAACAAGACGCGGAAAACATCCTCAGGGCAATAAATGGCAATCACGCCAGAGACTTCTGGACGCTTATCCATTCTGCCACCCCAGGAGCCCCGCCCGACCAACTAAATGGAATCGCGGCTGCTACATGGGAGACGCACTTCGAAGCCTTATTCAAAGAACCGAAGTCCACCGAGGTTAAACCATCCGAATCCACCTCTGAGTGGATCAACATCAGCGATCAGGATGAAATTCAAACTCAGATAAGAAAACTAAAACCGTCCCATGCACCAGGACCGGACGGGATAACAAACGTAGATCTGAAAACTTACCCGGAGGCGTGGTCCCAACTCCTGAGCACCATTTTTGCTCGCTGCGCAGTTTCCAGATCAATACCACCGTCATGGACCCGGGCAAACATAGTTCCTATCTACAAAAAGGGTAATAGAGCTGACCCTACTAACTTTCGCCCGATAGCCCTTCTGGACTCAATAGGCAAACTGTTCGGATCCCTCCTTTTGCAACACTTCCTTAGGTGGGCAACCAACGCCCCCTGTCAAGACCATCTCCAAACCGGATTTAAGAAGAACCTAGGAACGAACGCAAATATCCTGATATTGAACATACTGAAAAACAAGATCCTCGAAGGTAAACCCAATCTACACATTGTGTTCGTCGACCTAACACAGGCCTTCGACAAAGTGGATCGCTCCAGACTATGGCAGAAACTAACAAATTGGAAATGCCCAGCTGAGATCTTGAACCCGATTAAAGCCTTATACTCAGGCACGTCAATGAGAGTGAGGTTAAACCAGCAAGGGTCCCTCTCGGGCGAGATAAAAACACTTAGAGGTGTCAAGCAAGGTTGCCCGCTTGCTCCGGCGCTGTTCTGGTCTTATCTAGGGGACTTTCAAGTCTCCGAAAAACAAATTCGCTCTTTCCCTCCAAAGCTGGGTGGAACCCAGATCAGCCGCCTCCTGTATGCCGATGACTTGATCCTGCTAGACCACACTCCCATAGGACTTCAACGACAACTAAACAACCTCCAAAGGTACATGGCGGAAAACAACTTAGAAATTAACGAGTCCAAAACAAAAATGATGAGTCTCCAAAAACCATCAAAGAGAGGGCAAAAGATCAATCTTCGTCTCGGCAAAACTCAAATCGAAACGGTTAACAGCTTCAAGTACCTGGGAGTCATGCTAGACAGCTCTGCGAAAGATAAAGCAATGCAAGAATCCCTCTTCGACAAAGTCAAAAACTTATCCAACCAGGGTAAGGCAATCGACCTCAAACTTGGTTGTTACTCCATAATTCCAGTTAGAGACTTCTACAAAAAGAAGGTGATCCCCTCGATCACTTACGGATCAGACGCCATGCCGAATCTTCCCACAGAGCTTTGGCCAAAACTGGAAGCCTTATTCTGGAGGAAAATCTTGTGCCTCCCGAAATCGACACCGATGGCACCACTCAGGAGAGAACTTGGCCTCCTATCTCTGGGAACCATGGTCGCGTTGAACAGTATCCTACTCTACAGGAAATGCATTACGCCAGGAGCGCCATATGCCTACCGTTTAATAAACCAAGAACTCGAATCGAAATCTTGTAACTTCCTTTCAAAATGGGAATCAAACATGCTTGCCCTTCTACATTCAGCAGAAAGCAGCAAGGAAGAGCTGATATCCAACCCAGTAAAAGCTTCTAAAAAAATTAAAGAGTGGGATTGGATCCAACCCGCAGAAATAGCAAATAAATACAAACTCACCAGCCACCTTCCTCCTTTCTTCAAGAAACAGGATACACTGCAAACCTACCTTAAACTTTTCCCAAGCAGAGCAGCCCGTCTCTTCTTTTTGAAAATTCGACTAAATCTTCTAGAGACAAACGAAATTCTGGCAATCAGAGGATTATCGAATACTAATCGATGCCGTCACTGCAAATCCACCACTGAAAAAGAAACGATTCGCCATCTTCTGCTGAACTGCCCCAAGACACGAGAAATCCGTCGCATCTACCTGAAGAACAACATCTCAGACTTTGCATCACTGGACGAGGAAAACTGCTGGAACAAGCTGATTGCAGGCGACAAACCAGGCTGGGCCCTAGCCACGGTAAACATTATGCAATACATCATAAACTCGACGCGTCCCTTAGATGCATAGACGACCGCTTTTCTTCTGTCGCCTTCGTCGTCAAAGGTCTGATCTAATCCAGGCCTCACTCCTGCTTCTTCTGCGGGCCTTAACCCCGCGCCACTACGCTGTGCGCCCCCACATACAGCCGCCTGTTCCTTCTTTTGATATAGAAGGGTCGACCGCTTTTTCTCTTGCCTATAATCAAAAATGTTCAACTACTCGAACGGCCCACTGGCCTTTTCCTTCGTTTTGTAAAAAATCTGAAGAGATTAAATTACAAAAAAAAAAAAAAAAAAAAAAAAATAAGGGAGCAAAACAATGCTCCAAGAGGTACAGATAAAAAGGGCTAGGAATTGACCCTTTCCAGTACTCCATGTAAGATGGGGTGTACTGGATCTGTGGTTAAATAACTACGTAAAGTTATTGGCAACTTTACCCTTTTCTGGGGGACAGTAGTCAGCCCCAGAAATGGAGTCGGTGGGAAGTCTAAAAGACAACCCTGTGTCACTGCACTGATGGTGCTGTGTAACACACAAAAGAGTGGGGCTACTGAAGTGGTGTACTCCAAAGTCCACACTCACAAAGACAGATGGAAACACATAGCAAAACACAGGTAAGAGTGGGGAAAAAGCTCTCACTCTTACCAAGTGGAAAAAATTAACTCCAGAAATCCAGCAAAGCTGATGAGGGACTCAATAGGTGAGGGAAATTAGCCATAGAATGGGAATTCTCCCTAGCAGGGCTTCAGAGGAAACAGGCCCAGTGTTTAGAGGAGGGGACGCCGGGTTTCAGAGGGAAATAGGCTCAGTGTCTGGAGGAGCAGCAGCAGGGCTTCAGAGGAAACAGGCCCAGTGTCTGGAGGAGAGGCAGCAGGGCTCCATAGGAAACAGGTCCAGTGTCTGGAGGAGAGGGAGCAGGGTTTCAGTGGAAACAGGCCCAGTGTCTGGAGGAGAGGCAGCAGGGTTCCAGACGAAGCAGGCGCAGTGTCTGAATGAGAGGCGGCGGGGTTTCAGAGGAAACAGGCCCCATGTCTGGAGGAGAGGTAGCAGGGCTCCAGAGGAAAATGACCCAGGGTCTAGAGGATAGGCAGCAGAGCTCCAGAGGATACAGGACCAGTGTCTGGAGGAGAGGTAGCAGGGCTCCAGAGGAAACAGGCTCAGGATCTAGAGGAGAGGTAGCAGAGCTCCAGAGGATACAGGCTCCGTGTCTGGAGGAGAAGCAGCAGGGCTCTAGAGGAAACAGGCCCAGTGTCTGGAGGAGAGGAAGCAGGACTTCAGAGGAAACAGGCACATTTTCTGGGGGAGAGGTAGCAGGACTTCAGAGGAAACAGTCCCAGTGTCTGAAGGAGGGGCAGCAGGGCTCCCGAGGGAACCAGACCCAAGGTTTAAAGAATAAATCAATGTGTTTCTTAAGCGCTGGCTACATGCGTGTTCCCTCCTTGGTCCTGCAACATGCATCTTAATATCTTGCTCGGGTTCTAGGGACCACACATGGTGAATGTTACGTCTCCTACACCTAACATCCCCTCTGCGGGTGCCACGCCTCCACCCTCGGCCTCTTGCCGTCCCATTCACTCACATACACATCCGATTGCACGCATGTCCAGGCGCCCATTCAGTCAATATACCCGGGGGTTTACTCATTCACCTGGCACTTACTTTCCCTCCCGCTCCTGGCAGCTACACTGGAGGCTCCCATGTCGCCAGGGTGCCCTGAATGGACCTCGGAGGATCCGCGCGTCACGCGTCACGTGACTCTCCATTGCAGCAATACTTCCGTATCACGTGATTTCTGTCACTCCCCATCACGTGATACGCCGTCATTGGATAAAAGAGTCCGGAAATCAATGAGCGTCGCTTCACAGCTGTTTCCACCCGGATTCCGTGACGCTCGTTCTGTTGCTGACTCTACGGATTTTCTCGACCACGTTTTCTGTACCACGGATTGCCTTTGCCTTGCCCAAGTATTGACATTGGATCACCAGTTGCCGGACTACCTTTGCTCATTGGATTCCTAGTGCCTTTGCCTCTTGTTACCTCGTTTTGGAACTGTTTTCTCGCTACCTGACCCTTGGACTGTCCCTGATCTGCCTTACGGATATTGTTTCTTGCCTTGGATTCTTGGCCTCTGGCCTTCACGCTGGGCGTTTGCCTGTCTGCATGCCCACCATCCGCCCTCCACCACTTGGGGAACCCCCAACGCCTCTCTGCTGTTATTGAAACATCTATTGCCAACACATTAGGTAAGCCATTTGGGATCATTTCCCTGTGGTTCTACTCTTGCCAACTGCTCTGTGCTTATCCTATAACCCATTGCCTTACAGCGTTCGAGGGGTCCTTTTCCGGCTGTTCCCGAATCCAGGCCTACGAACCACTTCACCTGTGGCCTCAAAGACCACACAGGCAGTATTTCTGGTGTTGTCTGTGCGGTACTTGGGGACGGAGGTATCCTTACTCTGCACGACCATCAAGTCTGTAACAGTGAACATGTCACAACTTCAAGTGAGTCAAGGGGGCTACTTGGATTTAGCCACTGGCCTGCCGGTGTTGTCATGCCAAGGACACACAATGAAACCCACTGGAAAGAAGACATGGATATTGCAGGAAAGTAAATTCAGCTGGTTGACATTGCTTACTGGTTTTGGAAACTTAGATCATGTGCAGGGAATTAATTATCCTGAGCGATGATCTCAGCAGGACACTTACGTCACGTGCCAGGAATGAATTATCCTGAGCGATGATCTCAGCAGGACACTTGGATCACGTCCTAGGAATAAATTATCCTGAGCGATGATCTCAGCAGGACACTTAGATCACTTGCCAGGATTGAATTATCCTGAGCGATGATCTCAGCAGGACACTTAGATCACTTGCCAGGAATGAATTATCCTGAGGGATGACCTCAGCAGGACACTTAGATCACGTGCCAGGAATGAATAATCCTGGGCGATGACCTCAGCAGGACACTTAGATCACTTGCCAGGATTGAATAATCCTGAGCGATGATCTCAGCAGGACACTTAGATCACTTGCCAGGAATGAATTATCCTGAGGGATGACCTCAGCAGGACACTTAGATCACGTGCCAGGAATGAATTATCCTGAGCGATGACCTCAGCAGGACACTTAGATCAAGTGCCAGGAATAAATTATCCTGAGGGATGATCTCAGCAAGACACTTAGATCACTTGCCAGGATGAATTATCCTGAGCGATGATCGCAGCAGGACACTTAGATCACATGCGAGGAATGAATTATCCTGAGGGATGATCTCAGCAGGACACTTAGATGACGTGCCAGGAATGAATTATCCTGAGCGATGATCGCAGCAGGACACTTAGATCACGTGCCAGGAATGAATAATCCTGGGCGATGATCTCAGCAGGACACTTAGATCAAGTGCCAGAAATGAATTATCCTGAGCGATGATCTCAGCAGGACACTTAGATCACGTGCCAGGAATGAATTATCTTGAGCGATGACCTCAGCAGGACACTTAGATCACGTCCTAGGAATGAATTATCCTGAGGGATGATCTCAGCAGGACACTTAGATCACGTGCCAGGAATGAATTATCCTGAGCGATGATCTCAGCAGGACACTTAGATCACGTGCCAGGAATGAATTATCCTGAGCGATGATCTCAGCAGGACACTTAGATCACGTGCCAGGAATGAATTATCCTGAGCGATGACCTCAGCAGGACACTTAGATCACATCCTAGGAATGAATTATCCTGAGCGATGATCTCAGCAGGACACTTAGATCACGTGCCAGGAATGAATTATCCTGAGCGATGACCTCAGCAGGACACTTAGATCACATCCTAGGAATGAATTATCCTGAGCGATGATCTCAGCAGGACACTTAGATCACGTGCCAGGAATGAATTATCCCGAGCGATGATCTCAGCAGGACACTTATATCACGTGCCAGGAATGAATTATCCCGAGGGATGATCTCAGCAGGACACTTAGATCAGTGCCAGGAATTAATTATCCCGAGGGATGATCTCAGCAGGACACTTAGATCACGTGCCAGGAATGAATTATTCTGAGTGATGATCTCAGCAGGACACTTAGATCACATGCCAGGAATGAATTATCCAGAGCGATGATCTCAGCAGGATACTTAGATCACTTGCCAGGAAGGAATTATCCAGAGCGATGATCTCAGCAGGACACTTAGATCACGTGCCAGGAATGAATTATCCTGAGCGATGATCTCAGCAGGACACTTTGATCACGTGCCAGGAATGAATTATCCTGAGCGATGATCTCAGCAGGACACTTAGATCAAGTACCAGGAATTAATTATCCTGAGCTTTGATCTCAGCAGGACACTTTGATCACGTGCCAGGAATTAATTATCCTGAGGAATGACCTCAGCAGGACACTTAGATCATGTTCCAGGAATGAATTATCCTGAGCGATGATCTCAGCAGGACACTTAGATCAAGTACCAGGAATTAATTATCCTGAGCTTTGATCTCAGCAGGATTCTCCCTGATTTCCTTTGGATCCAGAATGCAAGAATTTCCACCCACAACCTAGAACACAGCCAGCGATTCTCCCCATGTGCCTGGAGCCAATCGAGCACCAGTTCCGTACAGGCAATCCGATTGTCACAGTCCTTTACCTCTTTGTGGCCCATGCTACGGAGCCCAATCCCATTGACTGCGATTGCCAATGACTTGCACTCGAAGGCTGTGTTATTTAGGAACCCTGACTCACAGCTCGTGAAAGATCCTACAGACTTCCTGGAACCCATCAGACATTCTCTGCAAAGGCCATTGCGCCATCTTATTGCAAGGGAAGCTGCCAGATAACATGAGCTGGGGGATGTCACAACTTCCGTCAGAAAGAGGAAGAATCGCTCAGTCCCGGCAGCGGTGGAAAAGTGGACATTTCACTGCTGAAAGGACTGAAAGAAGTGTCCCCCGCAGAGCCAGGCATGGGGGGATCTCTGCTCCAGCTTCTCACAGTCTTCACTTCAGGTAAGAAGGGGGGGGGGGGGCATGGGTGAGCTGCATGCACAGTACAACTATTGACAAGGCCTCCTCCCTGCGAGGCCTGCTGCTCCGGCACACTCTTCCTCTGATGACGTATCTCAGAGTTAAGAAGTGGTGCCTGATCACACCTGTGCAGGGAACACATGAAGGGAAGAAAATGTCACACATTCAACAAAGGACCAGAAGCGAAAGATGCGGGGGTCTGGAGATTGAACCCTAGAAGGAGTCAATGTAACTCAATTGCCTGGGCAGGGAGCGGAACAATGCCTCTTAGTCTGGGATGGCAAAACCCCTTGCAGTCGTGCTAGTCGAGCATGTGTTCCAAGACCAGGCTGTTTGCATGTACAGAACCAAACCTAACTGGGCCTGGGAACAGTTCTGGGGGTTCCAAGTCTACTGGCTTAATGTACAGACTCGATTCTAACATTGCACTCACAACTCAAAGCAGTCACGAGAAGTCCAAAGGTGCAGATGGCTGGGTAATGGACCATCAAGGTCCTATCAAAGGAGAGGCTGCACATGAAGAACTGATTGCAGGGGACATCAAGGACTGATCAGAGGGGAGGTGGGACATCAAGGACTAATCGTGGGGAGGTGGGACATCAAGGACTGGCCACAGGGAAGGTAGAGCATCAAGGACTGATCACGGGGGATGTGGGGCATCAAGGACTGATCAAAGGGGAGGAGTGGTGGATCACAAGGGGAGGTGGAACATCAAGGACTGATCACAGGGAAGTGGAACATCAAGGACTGATCAGAGGGGAGGTGGGACATCAAGGACTGATCACAGGGGAGGAGAGGTGAATCACAAGGGGAGGTTGAACATCAAGGACTGATCACAGGGAAGTGGAGCATCAAGGACTGATCACGGGGGAGCTGGGACATTAAGGACGGATCAGAGGAGAGGTGGGACATCAAGGACTGATCACAGGGAGGTGGAGCATCAAGGACTGATGGCGGGGGAGGTGGGACAACAAGGACTGATCACAGTGAGGTAGCACAGACAGGTGGGACATCAAGGACTGATCACAGGGAGGTGAACGTCAAGGACTGGTCACAGGGCGGTGAACATCAAGGACTGATCACAAAGAGTGGGACATCAAGGACTGATCCCAGGGGAGATGGAACATCAAGGACTGATCACAGGGAGGTGGGACATCAAGGACTGATCACGGGGGAGGTGGAGCATCAAGGACTGACCACAGGGAGGTGGAGCATCAAGGACTGATCACGGGGGAGGTGGAACATCAAAGACTGATCACAGGAGAGGTGGGACAGCAAGAACTGATCACAGGGAGGTGGGACATCAAGAACTGATCACAGGTAGGTGGAGCCTCAATGACTGATCTCAGGGAGGTAGAACATCAAGGACTGATCACTGCAGAGGTGGGACATCAAGGACTGATCACAGGGAGGAGGAGCATCAAGGATTGACCACAGGGAGGTGGGACATCAAGGACTGATCACAAGGAGGAGGAGCATCAAGGATTGACCACAGGGAGGTGGGACATCAAGGGCTGATCACAGAGAGGTGGAACATCAAGGACTGATCACTGCAGAGGTGGGACATCAAGGACTGATCACAGGGAGGTGGAACATAAAGGAATGACCACGGGGAGGTGTGACATCAAGGACTGATCACAGGGGAGGGGGGACATAAAGGTCTGATCACAGGGATGTAGGGCATCAAGACTGATCACAAGTTGGTGGAGCATCAAGGACTGATCACAGGGCATGTGAATATCAGGGACTAATCACAGGGAGGTGGAGCATCGAGGAATGATCGCAGGGAGGTGGAACATCAAGGACTGATCACAGGGAGGTGGAGCATGAAGGACTGATCACAGGGAGGAGGGACATCAAAGACTGATCACAGGGGAGTTAGAACATTAAGGACTGATCACGGGGAGGTGGAGCATCAAGAACTGATCACGGGGGAGGTAGGGCATCAAGGACTGATCAAAGGGGAGGAGTGGTGGATCACAAGGGGAGGTGGAACATCAAGGACTGATCACAGGGAAGTGGAACATCAAGGACTGATCACGGGGGAGCTGGGACATTAAAGACTGATCAGAGGAGAGGTGGGACATCAAGGACTGATCACAGGGAGGTGGAGCATCAAGGACTGATGACGGGGAAGGTGGGACAACAAGGACTGATCACAGTGAGGTAGCACAGACCAGTGGGACATCAAGGACTGATCACAGGGAGGTGAACATCAAGGACTGATCACAGGGCGGTGAACATCAAGGACTGATCACAGGGAGTGGAACATCAAGGACTGATCACAGAGGAGGAGGGACATCAAGGACTGATCACAGGGAGGTGGGACATCAAGGACTGATCCCAGGGGAGATGGAACATCAAGGACTGATCACAGGGAGGTGGGACATCAAGGACTGATCACGGGGGAGGTGGAGAATCAAGGACTGACCACAGGGAGGTGGAGCATCAAGGACTGATCACGGGGGAGGTGGAACATCAAAGACTGATCACAGGAGAGGTGGGACAGCAAGAACTGATCACAGGGAGGTGGGACATCAAGAACTGATCACAGGGAGGTGGAGCCTCAATGACTGATCTCAGGGAGTTAGAACATCAAGGACTGATCACTGCAGAGGTGGGACATCAAGGACTGATCATAGAGAGTTAGAAAATCAAGGACTGGCCATGGGGGAGGTGGGACATCAAAGACTGATCACAAGGAGGAGGAGCATCAAGGATTGACCACAGGGAGGTGGGACATCAAGGACTGATCACAGAGAGGTGGAACATCAAGGACTGATCATTGCAGAGGTGGGACATCAAGGACTGATCACAGGGAGGTGGAACCTAAAGGAATGACCACGGGGAGGTGGGACATAAAGGACTGATCACAGAGAGGTGGAACATCAAGGGCCGCTCAAAGGGAGGTGGAACATCAAGGACTGATCACAGGGAGGTGGAACATCAAGGACTGATCACAGGGGAGGGGGCACATCAAGGTCTGATCACAGGGATGTAGGACATCAAGACTGATCACAAGTTGGTGGAGCATCAAGGACTGATCACAGGGCATGTGGATATCAGGGACTGATCACAGGGAGGTGGAGCATCGAGGAATGATCGCAGGGAGGTAGAACATCAAGGACTGATCACAGGGAGGTGGAGCATGAAGGACTGATCACAGGGAGGAGGGATATCAAAGACTGATCACAGGGGAGTTAGAACATTAAGGACTGATCACGGGGAGGTGGAGCATCAAGAACTGATCAGAGGGAGGGGACTGAT
Organism: Ambystoma mexicanum; assembly: GCF_040938575.1. Classification (NCBI taxonomy): domain Eukaryota; kingdom Metazoa; phylum Chordata; class Amphibia; order Caudata; family Ambystomatidae; genus Ambystoma; species Ambystoma mexicanum. The sequence continues at coordinate 13,427,314 of NC_090938.1, read as the reverse complement.
CAGATGGGAGGTGGGACATCAAGGACTGATCACATGGGGGGACAGCAAGGACTGATCAGAGGGGAGGTGGGACATCAAAGACTAATCACAGGGAGGTGGAGTATCAAGGACTGATCACAGGGAGGTGGAGCATCAATGATTCATCACAGGGAGGTGCAGCATCAAGGACTGATCACAGGGAGGTGGGACATCACGGACTGATCACAGGGATGTGGTACATCAAGGACTGATCACTGGGAGGTGTGACATCAAGGACTGATCACAGGGAGGTGGAACATGAAGGACTGATCCCAGGGAGATGGAACATTACGGACTGATCACAGGAAGGTGGGACAGCAAGGACTGATCACAGGGAGTTGGGACATCAAGGACTGATCACAGGGACGTGGGACATCATCGAATGTTCACAGGGAGGTGAGACATCAAGGACTGCCCACAGCAGAGGTGGGACATCATGGACTGATCATAGCGGAGGTGGGACATCAAGGACTGATCATGAGGGAAGTAGGATATCAAGGACTGACAACAGGGAAGGTGGAACATCAAGGACTGATCACAGGAAAGGGTGGAGCATCAAGGACCGATCACAGGGAGGTGGAGCATCAAGGACTGATCACAGGGAGGTGAACATCAAGGACTAATCACAGGGAGGTGGGACATCAATGACTGATCACAGGGAGGTGGAACATCAAGGACTGATCACAGGGGAGGTGGGACATCAAGGACTGATCAAGAGGGAAGTGGGATATCAAGGACTGATCACAGGGGAGGTGGAGCATCGAGGACCAATCACAGGGAGGTGGAGCATCAAGGACTGATCACAGGGAGGTGAACACCAAGGACTTATCACGGGGAGGTGGGCTATCAAGGACTGATCAGAGGGAGGTGGGAGATTAAGTACTGATCACATGGGAGAGGGACATCAAGGACTTATAACAGCAGAGGTGGGACATCGAGGACTGATCATAGTGGAGGTGGGACACCAAGGACTGATCATGAGGGAAGTGGGATATCAAGGACTGATCACAGGGAAGGTGGAACATCAAGGACTGATCACAGGAAAGGGTGGAGCATCAAGGACCGATCACAGGGAGGTGGACGATCAAGGAATGATCACAGTGAGGTGAACATCAAGGACTGATCACAGGGAGGTGGGACATCAAGGACTGATCACAGAGAGGTGGAACATCAAGGACATATCACAGGGGAGGTGGGACATCAAGGACTGATCAAGAGGGAAGTGGGATATCAAGGACTGATCACAGGGAGGAGGAGCATCAATGACTGATCACAGGGAGGAGGAGCATCAATGACTGATCACAGGGACTTGAACATCATGGACTGATCACAGGGAGGTGGAGCATCAAGGACTGGTCACAGGGAGGGGGGACATCAAGGACTGGTCACAGGGAGGTGGAGCATCTAGGACTGATCAAAGTCAGGTGGAGCTTCAAGAACTGATCACGGTGGAGGTAGGGCATCAAGGACTGATCAAAGGGGAGGAGTGGTGGATCACAAGGGGAGGTGGAACATCAAGGACTGATCACAGGGAAGTGGAACATCAAGGACTGATCAGAGGGGAGGTGGGACATCAAGGACTGATCACAAGGGAGGAGAGGTGAATCACAAGGGGAGGTTGAACATCAAGGACTGATCACAGGGAAGTGGAGCATCAAGGACTGATCATGGGGGAGCTGGGACATTAAAGACTGATCAGAGGAGAGGTGGGACATCAAGGACTGATCACAGGGAGGTGAAGCATCAAGGTATGATGACGGGGGAGGTGGGACAACAAGGACTGATCACAGTGAGGTAGCACAGACAGGTGGGACATCAAGGACTGATCACAGGGAGGTGAACATCAAGGACTGATCAGAGGGTGGTGAACATCAAGGACTGATCACAGGGAGTGGAACATCAAGGACTGATCACAGAGGAGGAGGGACATCAAGGACTGATCACAGGGAGGTGGGACATCAAGGACTGATCCCAGGGGAGATGGAACATCAAGGACTGATCACAGGGAGGTGGGACATCAAGGACTGATCACGGGGGAGGTGGAGAATCAAGGACTGACCACAGGGAGGTGGAGCATCAAGGACTGATCACGGGGAGGTGGAACATCAAAGACTGATCACAGGAGAGGTGGGACAGCAAGAACTGATCACAGGGAGGTGGGACATCAAGAACTGATCACAGGGAGGTGGAGCCTCAATGACTGATCTCAGGGAGTTAGAACATCAAGGACTGATCACTGCAGAGGTGGGACATCAAGGACTGATCACAGGGAGTTAGAAAATCAAGGACTGCCCATGGGGGAGGTGGGACATCAAGGACTGATCACAAGGAGGAGGAGCATCAAGGATTGACCACAGGGAGGTGGGACATCAAGGACTGATCACAGAGAGGTGGAACATCAAGGACTGATCACTGCAGAGGTGGGACATCAAGGACTGATCACAGAGAGGTGGAACATCAAGGGCCGCTCAAAGGGAGGTGGAACATCAAGGACTGATCACAGGGAGGTGGGACATCAAGGACTGATCACAGGGGAGGGGGCACATCAAGGTCTGATCACAGGGATGTAGGACATCAAGACTGATCACAAGTTGGTGAGGCATCAAGAACTGATCACAGGGCATGTGGATATCAGGGACTGATCACAGGGAGGTGGAGCATCGAGGAATGATCGCAGGGAGGTGGAACATAAAGGACTGATCACAGGGAGGTGGAGCATGAAGGACTGATCACAGGGAGGAGGGACATCAAAGACTGATCACAGGGGAGTTAGAACATTAAGGACTGATCACGGGGAGGTGGGACATCAAGGACTGATCACATGGGAGGGGGGACAGCAAGGACTGATCAGAGGGGAGGTGGGACATCAAAGACTAATCACAGGGAGGTGGAGTATCAAGGACTGATCACAGGGAGGTGGAGCATCAAGGATTCATCACAGGGAGGTGGAGCATCAAGGACTGATCACAGGGAGGTGGGACATCAAGGACTGATCACAGGGATGTGGTACATCAAGGACTGATCACTGGGAGGTGTGACATCAAGGACTGATCACAGGGAGGTGGAACATGAAGGACTGCTCCCAGGGAGATGGAACATTACAGACTGATCACAGGAAGGTGGGACAGCAAGGACTGATCACAGGGAGGGGGGACATCAAGGACTGGTCACAGGGAGGTGGAGCATCTAGGACTGATCAAAGTCAGGTGGAGCTTCAAGAACTGATCACAGGGGAGGTAGGGCATCAAGGACTGATCAAAGGGGAGGAGTGGTGGATCACAAGGGGAGGTGGAACATCAAGGACTGATCACAGGGAAGTGGAACATCAAGGACTGATCAGAGGGGAGGTGGGACATCAAGGACTGATCACAAGGGAGGAGAGGTGAATCACAAGGGGAGGTTGAACATCAAGGATTGATCACAGGGAAGTGGAGCATCAAGGACTGATCACAGGGGAGCTGGGACATTAAAGACTGATCAGAGGAGAAGTGGGACATCAAGGACTGATCACAGGGAGGTGGAGCATCAAGGACTGATCACAGGGCGGTGAACATCAAGGACTGATCACAGGGAGTGGAACATCAAGGACTGATCACAGAGGAGGAGGGACATCAAGGACTGATCACAGGGAGGTGGGACATCAAGGACTGATCCCAGGGGAGATGGAACATCAAGGACTGATCACAGAGGAGGAGGGATATCAAGGACTGATCACAGGGAGGTGGGACATCAAGGACTGATCACGGGGGAGGTGGAGAATCAAGGACTGACCACAGGGAGGTGGAGCATCAAGGACTGATCACGGGGGAGGTGGAACATCAAAGACTAATCACAGGAGAGGTGGGACAGCATGAACTGATCACAGGGAGGTGGGACAACAAGAACTGATCACAGGGAGGTGGAGCCTCAATGACTGATCTCAACGAGTTAGAACATCAAGGACTGATCACTACAGAGGTGGGACATTAAGGACTGATCACAGGGAGTTAGAAAATCAAGGACTGGCCATGGTGGAGGTGGGACATCAAGGACTGATCACAAGGAGGAGGAGCATCAAGGATTGACCACAGGGAGGTGGGACATCAAGGACTGATCACAGAGAGGTGGAACATCAAGGACTGATCACTGCAGAGGTGGGACATCAAGGACTGATCACAGGGAGGTGGAACATAAAGGAATGACCACGGGGAGGTGGGACATCAAGGACTTATCACAGAGAGGTGGAACATCAAGGGCCGCTCAAAGGGAGGTTGAACATCAAGGACTGATCACAGGGAGGTGGGACATCAAGGACTGATCACAGGGGAGGGGGCACATCAAGGTCTGATCACAGGAATGTAGGACATCAAGACTGATCACAAGTTGGTGGAGCATCAAGGACTGATCACAGGGCATGTGGATATCAGGGACTGATCACAGGGAGGTGGAGCATCGAGGAATGATCACAGGGAGTTAGAACATTAAGGACTGATCACGGGGAGGTGGTGCATCAAGAACTGATCAGAGGGAGGGGACTGATCAGAGGGGAGGTGGGACATCAAGGACTGATCACATGGGAGGGGGGACAGCAAGGACTGATCAGAGGGGAGGTGGGACATCAAAGACTAATCACAGGGAGGTGGAGTATCAAGGACTGATCACAGGGAGGTGGAGCATCAAGGATTCATCACAGGGAGGTGGAGCATCAAGGACTGATCACAGGGAGGTGGGACATCAAGGACTGATCACAGGGATGTGGTACATCAAGGACTGATCACTGGGAGGAGTGACATCAAGGACTGATCACAGGGAGGTGGAACATGAAGGACTGCTCCCAGGGAGATGGAACATTACGGACTGATCACAGGAAGGTGGGACAGCAAGGACTGATCACAGGGAGTTGGGACATCAAGGACTGATCACAGGGAGGTGGGACATCATCGAATGTTCACAGGGAGGTGAGACATCAAGGACTGGCCACAGCAGAGGTGGGACATCAAGGACTGATCATAGCAGAGGTGGGACATCAAGGACTGATCATGAGGGAAGTGGGATATCAAGGACTGACAACAGGGAAGGTGGAACATCAAGGACTGATCACAGGAAAGGGTGGAGCATCAAGGACCGATCACAGGGAGGTGGAGCATCAAGGACTGATCACAGGGAGGTGAACATCAAGGACTAATCACAGGGAGGTGGGACATCAAGGACTGATCACAGGGAGGTGGAACATCAAGGACTGATCAGAGGGGAGGTGGGTCATCAAGGACTGATCAAGAGAGAAGTGGGATATCAAGGACAGATCACAGGGAAGGTGGAGCATCAATGACCGATCACAGGGAGGTGGAGCATCAAGGACTGATCACAGGGAGGTGAACATCAAGGACTGATTACAGGGAGGTGAACATCAAGGACTGATCACAGGGAGGGGGGACATCAAGGACATATCACAGGGAGGTGGAGCATCAAGGACTGATCAAAGTAAGGTGGAGCATCAAGGACTGATCACAGGGGAGGTGGGACATCAAGGACTGATCAAGAGGGAAGTGGGATATCAAGGACTGATCACAGGGGAGGTGGAGCATCGAGGACCAATCACAGGGAGGTGGAGCATCAAGGACTGATCACAGGGCGGTGAACATCAAGGACTGATCACAGGGAGTGGAACTTCAAGGACTGATCACAGAGGAGGAGGGACATCAAGGACTGATCACAGGGAGGTGGGACATCAAGGACTGATCCCAGGGGAGATGGAACATCAAGGACTGATCACATAGAGGTGGGACATCAAGGACTGATCACGGGGGAGGTGGAGAATCAAGGACTGACCACAGGGAGGTGGAGCATCAAGGACTGATCACGGGGTAGGTGGAACATCAAAGACTGATCACAGGAGAGGTGGGACAGCATGAACTGATCACAGGGAGGTGGGACAACAAGAACTGATCACAGGGAGGTGGAGCCTCAATGACTGATCTCAGGGAGTTAGAACATCAAGGACTGATCACTGCAGAAGTGGGACATTAAGGACTGATCACAGGGAGTTAGAAAATCAAGGACTGGCCATGGTGGAGGTGGGACATCAAGGACTGATCACAAGGAGGAGGAGCATCAAGGATTGACCACAGGGAGGTGGGACATCAAGGACTGATCACAGAGAGGTGGAACATCAAGGACTGATCACTGCAGAGGTGGGACATCAAGGACTGATCACAGGGAGGTGGAACATAAAGGAATGACCACGGGGAGGTGGGACATCAAGGACTTATCACAGAGAGGTGGAACATCAAGGGCCGCTCAAAGGGAGGTTGAACATCAAGGACTGATCACAGGGAGGTGGGACATCAAGGACTGATCACAGGGGAGGGGGCACATCAAGGTCTGATCACAGGAATGTAGGACATCAAGACTGATCACAAGTTGGTGGAGCATCAAGGACTGATCACAGGGCATGTGGATATCAGGGACTAATCACAGGGATTTGGAGCATCGAGGAATGATCACAGGGAGTTAGAACATTAAGGACTGATCACGGGGAGGTGGTGCATCAAGAACTGATCAGAGGGAGGGGACTGATCAGAGGGGAGGTGGGACATCAAGGACTGATCACATGGGAGGGGGGACAGCAAGGACTGATCAGAGGGGAGGTGGGACATCAAAGACTAATCACAGGGAGGTGGAGTATCAAGGACTGATCACAGGGAGGTGGAGCATCAAGGATTCATCACAGGGAGGTGGAGCATCAAGGACTGATCACAGGGAGGTGGGACATCAAGGACTGATCACAGGGATGTGGTACATCAAGGACTGATCACTGGGAGGAGTGACATCAAGGACTGATCACAGGGAGGTGGAACATGAAGGACTACTCCCAGGGAGATGGAACATTACGGACTGATCACAGGAAGGTGGGACAGCAAGGACTGATCACAGGGAGTTGGGACATCAAGGACTGATCATAGGGAGGTGGGACATCATCGAATGTTCACAGGGAGGTGAGACATCAAGGACTGGCCACAGCAGAGGTGGGACATCAAGGACTGATCATAGCAGAGGTGGGACATCAAGGACTGATCATGAGGGAAGTGGGATATCAAGGACTGACAACAGGGAAGGTGGAACATCAAGGACTGATCACAGGAAAGGGTGGAGCATCAAGGACCGATCACAGGGAAGTGGAGCATCAAGGACTGATCACAGGGAGGTGAACATCAAGGACTAATCACAGGGAGGTGGGACATCAAGGACTGATCACAGGGAGGTGGAACATCAAGGACTGATCAGAGGGAAGGTGGGTCATCAAGGACTGATCAAGAGAGAAGTGGGATATCAAGGACAGATCACAGGGGAGGTGGAGCATCAATGACCGATCACAGGGAGGTGGAGCATCAAGGACTGATCACAGGGAGGTGAACATCAAGGACTGATTACAGGGAGGTGAACATCAAGGACTGATCACAGGGAGGGGGGACATCAAGGACATATCACAGGGAGGTGGAGCATCAAGGACTGATCAAAGTAAGGTGGAGCATCAAGGACTGATCACAGGGGAGGTGGGACATCAAGGACTGATCAAGAGGGAAGTGGGATATCAAGGACTGATCACAGGGGAGGTGGAGCATCGAGGACCAATCACAGGGAGGTGGAGCATCAAGGACTGATCACAGGGAGGTGAACACCAAGGACTTATCACGGGGAGGTGGGCTATCAAGGACTGATCAGAGGGAGGTGGGAGATTAAGTACTGATCACATGGGAGAGGGACATCAAGGACTGATAACAGCAGAGGTGGGACATCAAGGACTGATCATAGTGGAGGTGGGACACCAAGGACTGATCATGAGGGAAGTGGGATATCAAGGACTGATCACAGGGAAGGTGGAAAATCAAGGACTGATCACAGGAAAGGGTGGAGCATCAAGGACCGATTACAGGGAGGTGGAGGATCAAGGAATGATCACAGTGAGGTGAACATCAAGGACTGATCACAGGGAGGTGGGACATCAAGGACTGATCACAGAGAGGTGGAACATCAAGGACATATCACAGGGGAGGTGGGACATCAAGGACTGATCAAGAGGGAAGTGGGATATCAAGGACTGATCACAGGGAGGAGGAGCATCAATGACTGAAAACAGGGAGGAGGAGCATCAATGACTGATCACAGGGACCTGTACATCAAGGACTGATCACAGGGAGGTGCAGCATCAAGGACTGGTCACAGGGAGGGGGGACATCAAGGACTGGTCACAGGGAGGTGGAGCATCTAGGACTGATCAAAGTCAGGTGGAGCTTCAAGGACTGATCACATGGGAGGTGGGACATCAAGGACTGATCAAGAGGAAAGTGGGACATCAAGGACTGATCACAGGGCAGGTGGAGCATCAAGGACTGATCATAGTGGAGGTGGGAAACCAAGGACTGATCATGAGGGAAGTGGGATATCAAGGACTGATCACAGGGAAGGTGGAACATCAAGGACTGATCACAGGAAAGGGTGGAGCATCAAGGACCGATCACAGTGAGGTGAACATCAAGGACTGATCACAGGGAGGTGGGACATCAAGGACTGATCACAGAGAGGTGGAGCATCAAGGACATATCACAGGGGAGGTGGGACATCAAGGACTGATCAAGAGGGAAGTGGGATATCAAGGACTGATCACAGGGAGGAGGAGCATCAATGACTGATCACAGGGAGGAGGAGCATCAATGACTGATCACAGGGACCTGAACATCAAGGACTGATCACAGGGAGGTGGAGCATCAAGGACTGGTAACAGGGAGGGCGGACATCAAGGACTAGTCACAGGGAGGTGGAGCATCTAGGACTGATCAAAGTCAGGTGGAGCTTCAAGGGCTGATCACAGGGGAGGTGGGACATCAAGGACTGATCAAGAGGAAAGTGGGACATCAAGGACTGATCACAGGGGAGGTGGAGCATCAAGGACCGATCACAGGGAGGTGGAGCATCAAGGACCGATCACAGGTAGGCGGAGCATCAAGGACTGATCACAGGGAGGTGAGACATTAAGGATTGATCACAGGGAGGTGAAACATCAAGGACTGATCATGGCGAGGTAGACCATCAAGGACTGATAGCAGAGGAGGTGGGATATCAAGGTCTGATCAGAGGGAGGTGGGAGATTAAGGACTGATCACATGGGAGAGGGACATCAAGGACTGATCACAGCAGAGGTGGGACATCAAGGACTGATCACAGGGAGGGGGCATTAAGGACTGATCACAAGGAGGTGGAACATCAAGGACTGATCACAGGCAGTTAGAACATCAAGGACTGATCACAGGGATGGGGTACATCAAGGACTGATCACATGGAGGTGGAACATTAAGGACTGATCATAGGGAGGAGGACATCAAGGACTGATCACAGGGAGGTGGACATCAATGACTAATTACAGGGGAGGTGGAGTATCAAGGACTGGTCACAGTGAGGGGGACATCAAGGACTGATCACAGTGAGGTGGGACATCAAGGACTGCTCACAGGGAGGTGGAACATTAAGGACTGATCACAGGGAGGTGAGACATCAAGGACTGGCCACAGAGGATGAGGGACATCAAGGACTGATCACAGCGAGGGTTAGACATCAAGAACTGATCACGGGGGAGGTGGGACATCAAGGACTGATCACAGGGGAGGAGTGGTGGATCACAAGGGGGGAGAACATCAAGCACTGATCACAGGGATGTGGAACATCAAGGACTGATCAGAAGGGAGGTGGGATATCATGAACTGATCACAGGGGAGGAGAGGTGAATCACAAGAGGAGATGGAACATCAAGGACGGATCACAGGGAAGTGGAGCATTAAGGACGGATCACAGGGAGGTGGAGCATCAAGGACTGATCACGGGGGAGGAGGGACATTAAGCACTGATGATGGGGGAGGTGGGACAACAAGGACTGATCACAGTGAGGTAGCACAGACAGCTGGGACATCAAGGACTGATCACAGGGAGGTGAACATCAAGGACTTATCAGAGGTGGGTGAACATCAAGGACTGATCACAGGGCGGTGGAATATCAAGGACTGATCACAGGGATGTGGTACATCAAGGACTGATCACTGGGAGGTGTGACATCAAGGACTGATCATAGGGAGGTGAACAACAAGGACTGATCACAAGGAAGTGAACATCAAGGACTGATCCCTGGGGAGATGGAACATCAAGGACTGATCACAGGGAGGTGGAACATGAAGGACTGATCCCAAGGGAGATGGAACATCGAGGACTGATCACAGGGAGGTGGAACAGCAAGGACTGATCACAGGGAGGTGGGACATCAAGGACTGATCAGAGGGGAGGTTGGACATCAGGGACTGATACCAGGGGAGATGGAACATCAAGGACTGATCACAGGGAGGTGGGACATCAAGGACTGATCACAGGGAGGTGGGACATCATCGACTGTTCACAGGGAGGTGAGACATCAAGGACTGGCCACAGCAGAGGTGGGACATCAAGGACTGATCATAGCAGAGGTGCGACATCAAGGACTGATATGAGGGAAGTGGGATATCAAGGACTGATCACAGGGAAGGTGGAACATCAAGGACTGATCACAGGAAAGGGTGGAGGATCAAGGACAGATCACAGGGAGGTGAACATCAAGGACTGATCACAGGGAGGTGGAGCATCAAGGACTGGTCACAGGGAGGGGGGACATCAAGGACATATCACAGGGAGGTGGAGCATCAAGGACTGATCACAGGGGAGGTGGGACATCAAGGACTGATCAAGAGGGAAGTGGGATATCAAGGACTGATCACAGGAGAGGTGGAGCATCAAGGACCAATCACAGGGAGGTGGAGCATCAAGGACTGATCACAGGGAGGTGAACACGAAGGACTTATCACGGGGAGGTGGCGCATCAAGGACTGATAACAGGGGAGGTGGGCTATCAAGGACTGATAAGAGGGAGGTGAGAGATTAAGTACTGATCACATGGGAGAGGGACATCAAGGACTGATAACAGCAGAGGTGGGACATCAAGGACTGATCATAGTGGAGGTGGGACACCAAGGACTGATCATGAGGGAAGTGGGATATCAAGGACTGATCACAAGGAAGGTGGAACATCATGGACTGATCACAGGAAAGGGTGGAGCATCAAGGACCGATCACAGGGAGGTGGAGGATTAAGGAATGATCACAGTGAGGTGAACATCAAGGACTGATCACAGGGAGGTGGGACATCAAGGACTGATCACAGGGAGGTGAATATCAAGGACTGATCAAAGTCAAGTGGAGCATCAAGGACTGATCACAGGGAAAGGGGGACATCAAGGACTGATCACAGGTAGGTGGAGCATCAAGGACTGATCACAGGGAGGTGAGACATTAAGGATTGATCACAGGGAGGAGAAACATCAAGGACTGATCATGGGGAGGTGGACCATCAAGGACTGATAGCAGAGGAGGTGGGACATCAAGGTCTGATCAGAGGGAGGTGGGAGATTAAGGACTGATCACATGGGAGAGGGACATCAAGGACTGATCACAGCAGAGGTGGGACATCAAGGACTGATCACAGGGAGGGGGCATTAAGGACTGATCACAAGGAGGTGGAACATCAAGGACTGATCACAGGGAGTTAGAACATCAAGGACTGATCACAGGGATGGGGTACATCAAGGACTGATCACATGGAGGTGGACATCAATGACTAATTACAGGGGAGGTGGAGTATCAAGGACTGGTCACAGGGAGGGGGACATCAAGGACTGATCACAGTGAGGTGGGACATCAAGGACTGCTCACAGGGAGGTGGAACATCAAGGACTGATCACAGGGAGGTGAGACATCAAGGACTGGCCACAGAGGATGAGGGACATCAAGGACTGATCACAGCAAGGGTTAGACATCAAGTACTGATCACGGGGGAGGTGGGACATCAAGGACTGATCACAGGGGATGAGAGGTGGATCACAAAGGTGGAGAACATCAAGGACTGATCACAGGGAAGTGGAACATCAAGGACTGATCAGAAGGGAGGTGGGATATCAAGGACTGATCACAGGGGAGGAGAGGTGAATCACAAGAGGAGGTGGAACATCAAGGACGGATCATAGGGAAGTGGAGCATTAAGGACTGATCACAGGGAGGTGGAGCATCAAAGACTGATCACGGGGGAGGTGGGACATTAAGCACTGATGATGGGGGAGGTGGGACAACAAGGACTGATCACAGTGAGGTAGCACAGACAGTTGAGACATCAAGGACTGATCACAGGGAGGTGAACATCAAGGACTTATCACAGGGGGGTGAACATCAAGGACTGATCACAGGGCGGTGGAACATCAAGGACTGATCACAGGGATGTGGTACATCAAGGACTGATCACTGGGAGGTGTGACATCAAGGACTGATCATAGGGAGGTGAACAACAAGGACTGATCACAAGGAAGTGAACATCAAGGACTGATCCCTGGGGAGATGGAACATCAAGGACTGATCACAGGGAGGTGGAACATGAAGGACTGATCCCAGGGGAGATGGAACATCGAGGACTGATCACAGGGAGGTAGGACAGCAAGGACTGATCACAGGGAGGTGGGACATCAAGGACTGATCAGAGGGGAGGTCGGACATCAGGGACTGATCCCAGGGGAGATGGAACATCAAGGACTGATCACAGGGAGGTGGGACATCAAGGACTGATCACAGGGAGGTGGAACATCAAGGACTGATCAGAGGGGAGGTGGGACATCAAGGACTGATCACAAGGGAGGAGAGGTGAATCACAAGGGGAGGTTGAACATCAAGGACTGATCACAGGGAAGTGGAGCATCAAGGACTGATCACGGGGGAGATGGGACATTAAAGACTGATCAGAGGAGAGGTGGGACATCAAGGACTGATCACAGGGAAGTGGAGCATCAAGGACTGATCACGGGGGAGCTGGGACATTAAAGACTGATCAGAGGAGAGGTGGGACATCAAGGACTGATCAAAGGGAGGTGGAGCATCAAGGACTGATGACGGGGGAGATGGGATATCAAGGACTGATCACAGGGGAGGAGAGATGAATCACAAGAGGAGGTGGAACATCAAGGACGGATCACAGGGAAGTGGAGCATTAAGGACTGATCACAGGGAGGTGGAGCATCAAAGACTGATCACGGGGGAGGTGGGACATTAAGCACTGAAGATGGGGGAGGTGGGACAACAAGGACTGATCACAGTGAGGTAGCACAGACAGTTGGGACATCAAGGACTGATCACAGGGAGGTGAACATCAAGGACTTATCACAGGGGGGTGAACATCAGGGACTGATCAGAAATCCTAAATGCTAAATGCAAATGGGACGCAGAGAAAGGAGCAAACAGTCAAGGACCAAAGTGCAAACTAAGCTCTACAGATGTGAATACCTAGTCAAAAAGCTAAATGTGAGTGGGGCATTGATGGTAAAGTATGATAACCTTATGTTACCAGCTAAGGCTAGGGTGATGTGGGTTGGAGATTGTGGCATTGAGAGCTGAGTCATGAACACTGTTTCAAAGTCAGTGAAGTGCTCTGCATGCCGTGTGCAGAATGAGTCAAGTGAATTGTTAGTGGCAGTTTTAGGACTTCTTACCCGTCACAGGAGAGGGTTTCAGGAGGATGATTCCAAGCAGGTTCAAGAAACTAGAGCAGAGTTCCTGGCCCTGGTCTCTGTCGGCTCTGGAGAGGATCAGGACAGGAGTTTGTTCCTCAGTTGGGTTCCTTAGTGGGGGGGCCGGCGCTCGCCTGCCAGCGAGGGATTGGTCCTCTTAAGAGGGTGAGTGGCCAATCAGGGCAGCCTACAGGGCTTGTAGGTAGTTGGATCTGGGCTGCATCAATGGCCTGGGGTGGCGGCGGTCATCTTTGATTGGTGTTGCCTCATGGAAAGCAATGGATGCAGGGCGAATTTCAGGTGCACAGCGCTTTTTCAGTGGCAATACAGCGCAAAAGGCAATTTCAAGTGAACGGGTGCCCATAAGCATAATTTACACGTGCTTTGCACAAAAAATCATCGGCGTTGAAACCGCTCTCTGCAGTAAGTGGCAGGGCAGCCAGGGGGCCTACCTTCGATTCTGCTAATGCTCCAGCTCAGCTATGGAGCATCAACACCCCCCAAAGGGGTCAAGCCTGGTGAAAATGAGAACAGGGAGGCAAACTGATTCAACAGTAACTTGCACTCATCCTGCTGGTCAGATGTTAGACTGGAAGAGAGATTAACTCCTTCCACGTTCTCATCTAAAGGGAAGCCTCTGAGGAGGTCAGGCAGAGGTTCACTCTCCTCCTCCTCCTGAGCTGAAGCTAGAAGTAAAGCCCCTATTTCAGATCTAGAGACATAAGCCTTTAAACGGTTGGTGTGAAAGACTCTGGGAGCCTCCTTAGGATTGCCTAAGTCCACCAGATAGGTCACCTCTCCAAGTTTACCCACAACTTTGAAGGGTCCTATCCATTTGTCCTGCAAGGCCCTCTGCCTTGTGGGCACCATAACAAGAACAAGCTGGTCTTGCGTAAACTCAACCATGTTAGCCTTCTGGTCATGCCAATGGTTAACCAGAGCTTGACCAGCCTTCAAGTTATCACTTGCCTCTGCCATCATGTGTGACATTCTCCTCCGGAGACATATCACATAGTCAGTCACTCTGACTGGCTTGGGGGAAGGAGCACTTTCCAACCCCTCCTTAATCAGGGCCAATGGACCTCTGACTGGATGGCCATAGAGAAGTTCCAAGGGACTGTATCTTACTCCCTCCCGAGGGACTTCTCTATATTCAAAGAGAAGGCATGGCAGTAGAAGGTCCCACTTTCTTTTAAGGGGTTCTTCTAAAGCACCTATCATGCTCCTCATAGTTCTGTTAAACCTCTCCACCAGTCCATTTGTTTGTGGATGGTAGGCAGTAGAGAACTTGTAACTGACTCCACAGTTTTTCCACATGGCTTGCATGTAATGGGACATAAAATTGGATCCCCTGTCAGATATCACTTCCTTAGGAAAACCTAATCTGGTGAAAATACCAAGTAGGGCCTTAGCCACAGCCTGAGCCGTAACAGTTCTCATAGGTATTGCCTCAGGATACCTAGTAGCATGATCTACTACAACCAGGATAAACCTGTTACCTGAAGATGTGGGAGGGTCAAGAGGACCAACTATGTCAATCCCGACCTTCTCAAAAGGAACTCCCACCACTGGGAGAGGCACCAAGGGTGCTACATTCTTGACTCCACTCTTGCCAGAGGTTTGGCAAGTGTGACAGCTCCTACAGAACTTGTCTTCTTCTGAACCCATCTTAGGCCAGTAAAAGTAAAGTGAGAGCCTTGCCTTGGTCTTCTTAAAACTTAAGAGACCAGCCAAAGGTATCTCGTGGGCTAACTGTAGGAACTGGAGTCAGTTCACTAGAGGTACTACAAGTCTTTTGCAGTCTCCAGGGGTTGACTCAGTCGGTTCACTGTAGAAGAGGCCATCTTCCCTGTTCAACCTATACTTCCCAGGCTCTTTCCCATCGAGCTGAGAAGCTGCCTGTAGGCGAAGACCTTCAAGAGTAGGATGCTCTCTTTGTCCTCTGCGGAAGTCCTCCCTGTTGGGTCCACCTTCTGCCAGTAAAGACTGCAGCTCAGGATGTTCAACAGGGTCAAGATCTCCAACCAAAGTAAGATCTTCTTCCGGATCTGATTCCTTAGTATCTGGTTGAACCACACAGGGTTAGACCTCACACTCAGCCTCAGCTGGTATAGGAGTCACAGGTGTGACTTTGGACAGTCTTGGTGATGTCCTTGTGGGCACAGGGGTGCTTGCTGTTTTCTTGCTGGCAGACTTGGGTTTCCCCGTTGTCTCTTTTTGTCTTGCAATAGCAGTAAGTCCTGTGGACTTGGGGTGATAGTTTCTTCTATCAAGTCCCCAGGAGAGCCTCTCAAGGTTCTCTCCCTTGCAGGCCTTGTGAGCTCCTGCTTCCTCTTAATGGAAGGTCTGGGGGTACTAGGCACAACTCCAAATTGTTCAGGTCATTACCCAACAGAACTCTACCAGGTACTTCACTCTGCACACTAACAGGTATTCTGACAATCATGTCATTGCATTGGGTGAGAGCTGGTAACTGGGGAACCATTTGCACAGGGCCTCCAGCTAACTTGGTTAGGTATTTGGGTGCCTTATCAACATCCTCTACCTTGAAAAAACATTCATCAACACGGTTATGCTGGATCCAGTGTCTCTGATGGCAGGGGTCTCCTGACCATTCACAAGAACACTATTTCTATAATACTCTTTAGTATTATCTGGGATTGAGTTATAGACATCTAAATGTTGTTGTTCCCAAGGACCCAAGGACACTAAAGAAACACTAGCTGAGACTATCATGGGTTCATCAGCCAGTAACTGAAGGTTTCCACTTGCCATAGGTACTTCTTCCACCTGGGAGAAGGCGAAGGAGACAGTGTAGACCCCTGAAGGTTTACCCTTACATCTGGGATCCCCTTTCACATGGTCAGTAGCTTCACAAACAAAACATTTACCAAATGTCCTATTGAATGGAGGCTTACTCTGACCTCCACCTGGTTTAGCACCAGATGGTACACTAGCCTGATTCGGTTTCCCTTGTGTCTTACCCTGGTTCTGTTGGGGGCCCTCTGTTGGATTGGAATTATTGGAATTCTCCTTGTTATCTTTCTTTGGCTGCTTTCCCTCATCCTTCTTCTGAGTTGCCCCAGAATCCTTGTGAGTAGCCCTGTTGGCAACCCACAAGTCAGCAGCCTTGGCTAACTTCCTGGAATCCAATTCCTTCGAATCAGCCAAGTGCTGTCTGAGCTCAGGAGAACAGGCATCATAAATTGACTCCAACATTACAAGATTCCTCAAACCTTCATAAGTGTTCACTTTTTAACCCTTAACCCAACCATCTACGTTTTTCAAACAGTCACACACCCAGGTAGCCCAAGGGGTACCATCATGCTTTTTGAGGGTCCTAAACATCTTAAGGTACTGGGAAGGGGTCTTCCCAAATCTAGCTATTAAAGCTAGCTTCACACATTCATAATCCTGTTTATCCTCCTCCCCCAACTCTCCATTACAGCATCACTTGCAACAGGGGGGAGCCTAGAGAAAAGCCAAGGAATCAACTGATTCCCTGAGATACCATGAATCCCATGATTGTATTCATACATTGCTAACCAATCCAAAACATCAAGTTTAGTCTCATACATGCCAATCATTTCCTTTGGCATACAGGGTCTCTTAGGGCTTGAAGACCTAGAAGATCCTGGGAGAGAAGCATTTTCTACAGACAATTTCTTCATCTCTAAAGCATGAGCCGTCTCCATTTCTCTGAGCCTTAACTCTTGATGTTTCATGGCAGTTTGTGCATCAATATGTTTCACTTCCAACTCAAGTGTCATTTTCTCAAGTGCAATAAACTCAGGAGTAAGTGTAGGTCCTGTTGGGACAGAGGTTGTGGTTTCTGAGCAGGCAAGGGAGTGGTAGGGCCTCCTAACAAAGGCTCATCTACTTCTTCTAGCCCAACACTCTCTGAATCAGAAACATCAGTATCCACATTTGCTGGAGGGGTAAGTCCTTCTGACCAACTCTCCAGACTCTGATTTCCCAATAACTTAGCAACCAGTTCAGATTTTTTCCTTTACCAGAGAGACTCTTCTCTCTACACATGGTTCTCAAAATCTCAGCAGTGTAGTTTAGGAGGCTCTCCTCACTGTAGTTTTCTATAATTGACATGATTTTTCAGTTAATTAGATTGCTGTGGTGTTTAGCCTTGTGGTTAGTTGACCCAAGATAATAGCAGCAATCTAAGTGTAATCTCTATACTTAAAAATCCCACTGCTGTACACCAGTGATAGGCAGAATCCTGTGCAGTACCATTATGGACCACTAGACAAGATCAAGACTACAGGTGGAAGTACAATTTCACCTTTGGTACAAGCCTGTATTACACTGTTATAGTGGTAGCAGTAGCGGAGCAGCCAGACTTATCTCAAGAGCAAATGAGCAGTAGTAGAGATTACACACAGGGCTACAATTACTGTGACTCAAGCAAACACTGACTCAAGGTTTCAGGTTAAACAAATATAAGTACATTTATTTTTAACCCATCTGTTCATAAAACACTTCACTTCTATTAAATCAAAAGCACACTTCAAATATACTACACACAACCAATTCCTCTTGTTCAGGTAAATTCAAGGTAAGTACATTAGGATTTGACAGACCGGTGTTGCGAAACAAAGGCGTACCCGCCGAAAGAAATGCCACTGCACACTTAGCACAAAGAATTAAAACAAGGGAATAGTTAAAGAAAATCATAGGCAATACTTTTGTCAACGCAATAGAATCAGAGGACTCGTTCTAATAGGCAGATAAAAGTCAATAGGCCTGTGCCAGTGTCAAGTGGAGCAGATGCTCTGTTGTCGGGGATCACACAGTGAGAACAGTTCACGATTAACGATGCCCGGGGTACTTAGATATTGTCGAAAGGAGGCAAAAGTTATAAGAGGGAAGAAAGAAAGGACAAGCCTTCGTAAAGGAAAAGGGTTCGCCCCAATTCCCCAAGGTTGGACGGAGAGAACGACCAAATGGACACAGTACCTTATTCAGATGAAGAAAGCTGGTGCCACGGCAGTTGTTCCTGGTAGTTCCTGCAGACTCACGGTTCCTGGGGCTTCAGTCGTGGGGACAAGAAGGAGGACGTATGGAGTGATCTGCACTACCCAGGGATGAAGCCAGCAGCAGCAAAGCAACAGTGAATAAAAGGTACACTCCTTTAAATCAGGAGAGGGCTCTTCTGATGGCTATCCGGACCACTACAGCACTGTGCAAAGATTTCGACCCAGAAGAGGATACTCTGGCTGAAGAAGGGTGAGCTGGTTGATCCCACCAGGCTCAGGGGAAGAAGACTCCGGACTGGACCTTCTCTTGTCTTTGAAGGGTAGATAGCGCAGGACTGCAGCAGGACTTCACCGGGACTTGGGTTTGCAGCAGCCATCTTCTTCTCCGCTTCTCTTCGGTTCCTTGCACTTCCAGTGGCGACTCTGACTTCCAGCCTAAGAGTCCTGCCTTTTATGCCAAAATCCCCCATTCACAAAGCCTGGCTGTCAATCACTCAGCAGGGGGGTTGTCCGGCCCGGACAACCACCTTAGCCAATCGACACAAAGTGCGACTTGGGTCTCCAAGGAGACCCTGTGCAGGGGGTGACTACACCCCTCCCTCACATTCAGCCCACCTAGATACTCAGACGCAAAAGGAGGGCTTTTTTGCAGAAGCCCACCAAAGGATGGCGAACAAAGAAGGCAAACCTGGTTTGCCGCGCAAAGTAAAACACAAGAAGGAGTTTAACAAAATGAAATGGTGATAAAAGCCGACCAGAGCCAAATTAAAAAGTATTTGGTCAAGCGGGTTTAAGTTCGAGGATAATACAATAGCCTAAAACAGTACCACGTTTATGTAATATAATGGCGGTAGAAAAGATAGGGTAGGTACCACTGCCACCAGCCAAGTCTTAGTGGTAGGGGAGTGAAACAAAGCTCCAAGAGGCACAGATAAAAAGGGATAGGCATTAGCCCTTTCCAGTACTCCATCTAAAGTTGGGGTGAACTGGATCTGTGGTAATTATGACCATGTAAAGTTAATGGCAACTTTACATGTTTCTGGGGGACAGAAGTCTGCCCCAAACAAATGGAGTCATGGGGAAGTCTCAAAGACAACCCTGTGTCACTGCACTGAAGGTGCTGTATATCACACAAGTACAAAAGATGATGCCTAGGGAGTAGGTGAGACTCCATAGCCCATGAGCACAAAATGTACAACACACACAAAAATACACTGTAAGAGTGGGAAAAAGGTTCACACTCTTGCCAGGTGGAAAAGAATAAACCCCAGAAATCCAGCAAAGCTGCTGAGGGACTCACTAGGTAAGGGAAATTAGCCATAGAATGAGAATTCTCCCTAACAATCGCCGTGTGCGGTTCCTTCCGCTGGGCTCCTCTGACCCTCCTCACTGCTGGGCGCCGTGCCCGTCATGCTGCATGTATAATGGCTCTGCTGAACTTCCGTCACCCTCCACTTGGCGCAACTTGACGGTCTGTCAAACCTTGTCGACAGTTGTTAGGCCCCAAACAGGTCCCTCTTGGTAATTACACAGGAGCCCTTGTTGTATCAACCTTCTCTTTATTCCTCCATCACACAAACTGACTTCCCTTCTCGCCGTCCCTCCCCTTCCTCCCGCCTCCCGTTCCCTCCCACTGTCCTCAGTCCTGTCTTCTTAAAGGGGCTCTGCCCTTATACCCTGGTAACGGTCCCAGCCCTTAGTAACTTCACAGTTCTAAAACCTTAGACTTCTAAGGGGCCCGCAAGCAGGGCAATGTCAAAGTCATAATGTTCTGGAGGACGCTTGTTGCGTCCGGTTTAGCAGGACAGTGGACATACGCTTCATAATATAACTGCCCAGCAGTACTTCTTCCTCGCGCCACTGAATCTCGTTGACAAGGAATCTGAACTGTCCCGCAAATCCATCAACATTCTTTACCCACATCTCCCAGTTCTACTCTAGAGCAGAAAGGCGAGGGTGGGTGGGACTTCAGGCAGTGGCGGGGGACTGTGAAAAGAGACTGGGCTACCAGTCCCCTCGCCTTATATTCTATCCCCTGGCACACAACCGGGTGTTGCTGGGCCCTGGGGACACCCCTTCCTCCAGGAGGAGGCAAGGTGGGAGTTCCACCCTGGCCAGAGGGACGGCCCGCTATGCAGGCTGTCCCTCTAGCGCCCTCTGCGGGGGCTAGACATCCCCTGAGCTGGGTGGGCTTCCACCTCCGTCCCTGGGAGCTGTGATTTGCAGCTCAGCAGTCAGATAAGGGCGGCCCAGTGGGCAGCAGCTCATGTGAAATGGATCAGGGGGCAAGTTCACCTTAAGTGACCCTTTCATGTGCAAAGCACCAACTCTTCATGCAAAGAGGTAAGGTACGGGCTGTTATTTTTCATATATCACATGCATTTTAAAGACAAGCCCAGACAACAGGTCTCCCAAGGTATTGGGTTAATTTGTGAAAGAAAAGGTCCACTTTACATTTAAAGAAATCTGCAAAGATGCCCACTTGTTTGAAAGAATAACAACCGTTTTTCTGTCTCGAAACTGCACATT
Source organism: Ambystoma mexicanum (assembly GCF_040938575.1). Classification (NCBI taxonomy): domain Eukaryota; kingdom Metazoa; phylum Chordata; class Amphibia; order Caudata; family Ambystomatidae; genus Ambystoma; species Ambystoma mexicanum. The sequence continues at coordinate 13,406,178 of NC_090938.1, read as the reverse complement.
TTATTTACAGACATGCAAGACAATGTGCAGGACGCCTGTTTTCCATAATGAAAAAAGCAAGCAAAGAGTATTAATATACAGCTCTACTTCACAACCAGCGTGTAGAGTACAGTGGACAGCGTACAGAGTAAGGAGGCAGCGGACAGCATGCAGAGTAAGGAGGCAGTGGACAGCATGCAGAGTAAGGAGGCAGTGGACAGCATGTAGAGTAAGGAGGCAGCGGACTGCATGCAGAGTAAGGAGGCAGCGGACAGCATGCAGAGTAAGGAGGCAGTGGACAGCATGTAGAGTAAGGAGGCAGTGGACAGCATACAGTGGACCTCATGTAGAGTAAGGAGGCAGCGGAAAGCATGCAGAGTAAGGAGGCAGCCGACAGCATGCAGAGTAAGGAGGCAGTGGACAGCATGTAGAGTAAGGAGGCAGTGGACAGCATACAGTGGACCTCATGTAGAGTAAGGAGGCAGTGGACAGAATGCAGAGCAAGGAGGCAGCGGACAGCATGTAGACTAAGGAGGTAGTGGAAAGCATGCAGAGTAAAGAGGCAGTGGACAGCATGCAGTGGACCGCATGCAAAGTAAGGAGGCAGTGCACAGCATGCAGAGTAAGGAGGCAGTGGACAGCAGGCAGAGTAAGGAGGCAGCGGACAGCATGCGGAGTAAGGAGGCAGCGGACAGCATGCAGAGTAAGGAGGCAGTGGACAGCATGTAGAGTAAGGAGGCAGTGGACAGCATACAGTGTACCTCATGTAGAGTAAGGAGGCAGCGGACAGCATGCAGAGTAAGGAGGCAGTCGACAGCATGCAGAGTAAGGAGGCAGTGGACAGCATGTAGAGTAAGGAGGCAGTGGACAGCATACAGTGGACCTCATGTAGAGTAAGGAGGCAGTGGACAGAATGCAGAGCAAGGAGGCAGCGGACAGCATGCAGACTAAGGAGGTAGTGGAAAGCATGCAGAGTAAAAAGGCAGTGGACAGCATGCAGTGGACGGCATGCAGAGTAAGGAGGCAGTGCACAGCATGCAGAGTAGGGAGGCAGTGGACAGCAGGCAGAGTAAGGAGGTAGTGGACAGCATGCAGAGTAAGGAGGCAGTGGACAGTATGCAGACTAAGGAGGTAGTGGAAGGCATGCAGAGTAAAAAGGCAGTGGACAGCATGCAGTGGACTGCATGCAGAGTAAGGAGGCAGTGCACAGCATGCAGAGTAGGGAGGCAGTGGACAGCAGGCAGAGTAAGGAGGTAGTGGACAGCATGCAGAGGAAGGAGGCAGTGGACAGTATGCAGTGGACCGCATGCAGAGTAAGGAGGCAGTGGACAGCATGCAGAGTAAGCAGGCAGTGGAGGGAAAGAAGCTGGCAAGGGGTCAGGGTTGGCTTTTAAGCGAATTCCAACTTAGTAGAAACATTTAAGAAAAGCTACACTACAAGTCCCAGAATGCACTCTGCTGTTGAATGAACAGCCAGTTCTTGGTGGGAGGTGTCGGCCACGTTATGGGGCCCCTCCTCAATGCTTTAGGCTTTCTTGGCATCTAGTACTCACTCTGCAGATCTAAAAAGCGAATCAACTTCAAGTGGGAGTCACACCTTTCACTTTCACAGTTTATTATTTGCTTTCTAGGCAATGGGTCATGTCTATGTCGCTTTCACCAAAGCGCTTACACACAACATATGTACATACAATGGTCACCCAAATGAAGATGCTTCTCATTTATCGACCTCAGAAGCATGAGAGGCTCAGGGGGCCTTGCTGGGATTCGAACCTGCGACCTGCAGCTCACTAGCCCACTGAGCTATCTTCCCGGCATTCAAGCCTGCGACTGGTGGATCTGCGCTCTATTGGGAAACTTAAACATCACTGCTGTGTGAGGGAGTGGGATTTCCATAATCTTGCTACTGGGTTGCGCTTTATAAAATGGCCAGAGAGTCCCTCTCATCGTTTACCCACGTGACTTTATTTTGGAATGTCTGCTTGGTGGGGTAATGTGCCTGCTTCAGTGACACCTGCTGCTGCATCTTTGCTGCAAGTCCTTAACTCACTGAGCTATTCCAAGGATTTCTAGCAAGGTTTTTACAGCCAGGTTTAAAACTAATAACATTTTCAGAAATTACATGATCTGTGTCCTCAGCTGCGTGATAGCCAAGGTGGTTAATGTGCGCCGAGGGACAGTCATTGCTCCATGGTAAAAAAATGTATGCGCCGGGGGGGGGAGTGTTGGGAGGTGTAGTTCACATTATGTGATGAAAGGTGTTTTCTTACATTAGCCCTCACGGTTGCTCCCCTCCTCCCCCCGCCCCTTATTTTCCACTTAAAGTGTCAACGCCCTCAATGCTCCCCCTCAGGAGAAGATAGTGTTGCAAGGGAACTGCTTTCCTTCCTCAGCTCCACCTCCTCCCCCACCCCTCCCACACTGATGATCTCTTCTTTTTCCAGGTGTGTTTGCCCAGGTAATAATCCCGCGAGGCCCGGGGGAGAGTCTGACCGTGCGCTGCGAGTACGGCGCCGAGTACTGGTGGAGCAGCAAAACCTGGTGCAGAGAAACTGACCAAGGACGGTGCGATAGGATTCTCACGACAGCAGTGACAGGTTCTACATCAGTGACACACACTTCTGGGAGGACCAAGATATGGGACCAGAAAACAATCCGGGTGATTTCTGTCACGGTTCAGGATCTGAGAGAGGAGGACTCGGGGCGCTACTGGTGCGGGGTCTATTTCTCCGATGAGAATAAGGTGCTCAGACTGAAGACCCCGGAGCTGCAGGTGTCCAGAGGTGAGTCCAGGCCCCTTCTCCCATTCCTCTGAGAGCCGCAGATTTCCAGAGGTGAGTCCTGGCCCCTTCCCCTGTTCCTCTGGGGACTGCAAGTGTCTAGAGGTGAGTCCAGGCCCCTTCCCCTGTTCCTTTGAGAGCTGCAGGTCTCCAGAGGTGAGCCGAGGCCCCTTCCCCTGTTCCTCTGAGAGCTGCAGGTATCCAGAGGTGAGACGAGGCCCCTTCCGCTGTTCCTCTGAGAGCTGCAGGTATCCAGAGGTGAGTCCATGCCCTTCCCCTGTTCCTCTGAGAGCTGCAGGTATCCAGAGGTGAGACGAGGCCCCTTCCCCTGTTCCTCTGAGGGCTACAGGTGTCCAGAGGTGAGCCTAGGCCCTACCCCTGTTCATCTGAGAGCAGCAGGTGTCCAGAGGTGAGTCCAGGCCCCTTCCCCTGTTCCTCTGAGAGCAGCAGGTGTCCAGAGGTGAGTGCAGGCCCCTTCCCCTGGTCCTCTGAGAGCAGCAGGTGTCCAGAGGTGAGTCCAGGCCCCTTCCCCTGTTCCTCTGAGAGCAGCAGGTGTCCAGAGGTGAGTCCAGGCCCCTTCCCCTGTTCCTCTGAGAGCTGCAGGTATCCAGAGGTGAGCCTAGGCCCTACCCCTGTTCCTCTGAGAGCTGCAGGTGTCCAGAGGTGAGTCCAGGTCCCTTCCCCTGTTCCTCTGAGGGCTACAGGTGTCCAGAGGTGAGCCTAGGCCCTACCCCTGTTCCTCTGAGAGCAGCAGGTGTCCAGAGGTGAGTCCAGGTCCCTTCCCCTGTTCCTCTGAGGGCTACAGGTGTCCAGAGGTGAGCCCAGGCCCTACCCCTGTTCCTCTGAGAGCAGCAGGTGTCCAGAGGTGAGTGCAGGTACTTTCAACTCTTCCTCAGAGAGTCGCAGGTTTATTGAACATCACACCCCTTTCTGAGCCGCGGAGATTACACAGCACTTACACCTCCCTTACCGTTTACTACCATGATATGCAGTGTGGTTTAGCAACATTACTGCATCACGTATGTTTCTCCCCATTGTCTATTATGTTGTGTCATAGTACGTTTGTTTCCTCCATGTAGGAGTAGACATTCCATTCAAGGTGTTAATTCATGTGGTTACCCCAATCCCTGATCACCACTTGTAAATAGGTTTCATCTACCTACTAAGTTATTTTTTTATCATCTATCAAAATTAACCCAATGTTATATGTGAATGTTATGTTATGTTATTGGGCATTCATATAGCGCCTTATGTATCATTGGTATGACCTCAAAGCGCTGGTAGGTTGAACGCCCTCGGGAACCGCGGTTCAATCAGTAGAGAGAGAGTGTGGTGTGGTGCGTGGGAGCACCGGATATGTGTGCAGCTGGTGTGGTTGTTGCATGATAGCTGCTTCTTAGTAGTAGGTGTGGTGCGGAGGAAATCAGTTGGATGTGTTCAGTCTGGAGGGTGGACACCCAGACTGAGTTCTGGCTGCGTTAGGCCTGAGGAGACGGCTAAACTGGCCGCTATGTGCTCAGCTAGCTGTGTTTTATTAGGATGATGTGGAGTTCATGGGGTCATGTCATTATGAGAACAGCTAGACCGAATGTGTCATAGTACAGCTGTGTTCTAGTTGAATGATGGTGTATAGGAGAGAGTGAGCGTAGTAGTGTGATATGGTGGGTATCAGTAAAGCACCTGTGATCAGGCATGAGAGCAGTACAGGGGGCGTACATTAGGCACAATTTCTAAGTTCAACAATAAGTGTGAGACATGATATCATTCACAATTCCAACTAAGTGCGGGATATGCTATCATTCACAATTCCAACTAAGTGAGGGATATGCTACAATCATAATTCTATCTAGATGAGGCAAATGCTACCATTCACCATTCCAGCTGAGTGTGGCTCATGCTACCATTCGCAATTCTATCCAAGTGTGGGACATGATATCATTTGCAATTTCATCTAAGTGTGGCTCTTGGTAACATTGTTGCACCTGTCTTAGTGCGACGCAGGCTAATCTTCATCATTGTCTCTGGGAGTGGCACAAGTTAACATTGGTAAGTATGTTAGTATGTTATGCAGGACAACATTACATATATAAGTGCCAAATTATTATTATTACAGTCCAGCCTTGAATGGATTTCGCTTGGTGGTCAAATCACTGTACATGATGTGATTCTATGGCAGTTTACATTATGGAAAGGTAAGGTAGAGTGGCGGGGGCTTTCTGGAGTAGAGTAATTGCTCTACACCCCACTCATGCCACACTTACAGTTTTGTTGGTGTCTGTTCACTGCTGGCTTCACTGGCTTCCCCTGCAGACACCTGCAGACACTTTCTGGAGCCGCAATTGCAGGAGGCACCCTTTGCCTTGGGGTCCTTAGCCGCAGGGGCTGCCGGGCAGAGGGCTGCCCTGGGAAGGTCAGTTATGACCAGGTGAATGTACAAATCAGGGCGGGTTGGAGGGGGGAGGGTGGTACTGGGAAAAGGCCAGACACAAACAAAGGACTACACCCCACAGACTGCACCCTTTGGATGCAGCCCAGCACAGAAAAACTGTCTCAGAAGCCAAAACAAACACTAGACAGACACCAGATTGGCACACAGTGCTCACCAAAAAATATAAATATATAAATGGTTAAGTAAATAAATAATTAATACAATAAAAAAGAGTCTTTGGAATGGTATGATATTTGACTTTTTGTAATTGAGGGAGAAGCCCAGTCTGTGTAAGACGTGACAGATGTTCTTGGGCCTGTTCGGGTGAACATGCCTTGATTAACCAATCGTCGAGGTAAGGGTAGAGATGAATGCCCCCCCCCTCCTGAGACTCACTGCCACTACCGCCATCGGCCAAATAACTGCCATTTATTGAACATGACATGCATTGTTTTTAGCCACGTCAGCACACCGTGTGTGTTTTATTACCAGATTCTTTCTCCTTCCAACCAGATTTGATTTTCGTGTTGTCATCTGATGTAACCTACTCGATATTGTACGTGCTTAGATCAGCATTATCCCGCTCCTGATCACCACTTGTATATAGGTTTGATTGACCTACCAAGTTTTGCATTTCATCATCTATTGCAATGAACCTGATGCTGTATTTGGCTCATATGTGAAGAACCATCATTAATTGAACATGACATGTATTGTGTTTTAACTACGCCAGCATGTTAGGCAGAATCACCTACATGACCCTTTGGGAACACCACAGGCAATTAGGACTACAAGTGTAAGCACAATTTCACCTTTGGTACAAGCCTGTACTACACAGTAAAGTGGTAGCGATGGCTGAGCAGCCAAACTTATCTCAAGAGTTTTAAGTGAGCAGTATAACAAGTTATACAAACGACCAACTAATACAGTGATTCAAACAAACACTTACTCAAGATTTCTTGGTAAAAGAATATACATTTATTTACTCAGTCAGTTTGAAAACATTACCCTAGCACAAGCAGGTCAATAACACACAATAATAAACCACAAAAAAACAACCGGTAAGTAAATGAACAAGTTTAGCTCCAAAATGAAATGGGAGCAAAATGGCACTTCAGATACTTAATAAAGGAGGGAAAAGACAAGGTTATAAGAATAGTCAGCCCAAATCCATTCATAGGCAGGGCCAAGGGTTTCAGTTAAATACAGCCAGCAATTCTTCTCAACAGGCCGGGGCCAAAGTCAATTGTTCAGGGTCTTTTGTATAGGATAGCACAGTTCTGGTATATAACGGTGAAGTCTTTGCCACATAGATTAGAAGAATTTGGCTAGGCGAAAAGTTTGATGAATGTTTAGGGAAGGACAAGCCTTCATAGTTGAGGAAAGTTTCACGCACTTTCTCAATGACCGAAAAGATTTCCGGACCGCGTTTGCACAGTACCTTGTTAGTGAAGAAGAGCTGTAGCTGAGGCATTTGTTCCTGGCAGTTCGAGCAGATCTTGCTGTTCCTGAGCTTCAGTCGTGGGGACAAGAAGGAGGACGTTAGGAGGTTCCTGCACTGCCCATGGAAGAGGGCAAAAACTTTAGCAAGACGTCGGACTTTAGCAAGACGTCGGTTTAAGGTGTGAGTGCCTTAAAGTCCACAAGCTGGTTTCCTTCCCTCTGGCTATCCGGTTTTGAACAGCATTCTGATGAAAATTCGACCAGATCGGGACGGTGTCCAGGTGGCTTGCGAGTTGGTTGTTCCCACCAAACTCAAGGGAAGAAGTTAACCTTGAAGGGCTTCTCTGTCGTCGGAGTTTCAGGCAATTCAGACCTGCAGCAGGGCTTCACCGGTCATCCAGGAGTTGCAGCAGTCACCTTCCTTCAGCTCGTCTTCGGTTCTTTCGTTCCAGTGGTCGACTCTGCTTTCCAAATGCCAGAGACCTGCTTTTAAATAATTTTCCCCCATTCATTCCAGCCTAGATGTCACTCACACAGCAGGGTGGCTGTCTTTGCCGGACAGCCAGCCGGCCAATCACGCCAGAGTGCATTCAGGTCTCCTAGGAGACTAAGCACAGGGAGTTTCGGGCACCTCCCTCACATCCTGTCCACCCGAGTCACCCTGGCGCCAGAGGAGGGCTTCAGCACTGAAGCCCGCCAACGAACAAAGGGACCAAACCTGGTTTGGCGCGCAGAGACAAACACAAGAAGGACCTTTCCTAAAATAAATGGTGAAAAAAGATGACCAGAGTCTGTTTTTACAGATAGGTTTTGGGTGCCATATTGAAAAACATGGCTGACTCGATTTTTAGCTACCGTTGTTAGCGTTCAGAAAAAAATCACGGTAGTTGATCTAAACCACTGCCACCAGCCATTTAAAGTAGGAAAGGGTAACATTTTACTGTTACATCAGTGTTTTGACATAGGGGAAGCTAGGCAACCCCTCCAGCACTGTATAGGAAGATAGGGTGTGCTGGGTCAGTAAATTTAAAGAGACTAGTAAAGTCAATTTAACTTTACATGCTCTGGGAGACATTAGTCAATCCCAGAGCAGGTATTTAAACCTTGGGGAGTCTGAAAGACACCTCTGTGCCACTGCACTGAAGGTTCTGTGTGACACACAGAAAAAAATGATGCCTATGGAGTTGTTTTAAAACTCCATAACCAAAGAACACAAAAGTAAAACACACATTAAAATACACGGAAGAGTGGAAAAAAAAGGCTCATACTCTTCCCAGGTAAAAACACAAATCCTAGAAATCCAGAAAAGTTTCTGGGGGTCTCAAAAGGTAAGGGAAATTAGCACATTTGGAGGATTCTCCCTAACACAGCACACCAAGTATGCTTAAATACCAGACACTCAATGGACTCCTTGATTCAACATGTCCTTTATTTTCTTGTTGTCATGACATTAGTCTGGACCATTTGCCCACATTTCACATGACGTGCGTCTATACAGAGCATACATTTGGTGTTTTTTGAATAAATTGCAATTTTCCGTGAGGTACTACCTCAGTCACACACCACTGACAATTTTTCAATTTTTTTTTAATATTCTCCACACAGTATCCGTGCTAGACCACATTACTGTTGACATTAGCACCCATCGTCGGTTACCACGATGACCATACTAACAGTCTATAATTTTCAAACTACAATTTGCGCCATGATATGAGTATACCTCTAAATTGTTCCAGGATGTCAGAGCACACCAGGAACCACTACTTATGCCCTTTTTTAATAATGCCTAGTACCGTTTTGCCACGTAGACAGATTGAAATGGCCACCGCCATACAAATCTGCCGTCCCCATGGTAACCTACACAGCTCAGCAACAGTTAGAACGAGAGGGCGTTCGTTCATCTCCGGCTGGGCTCATTTTTCATTACTATGCGACCCCAATCCGTTACAGAGTAACAATTACATCTGGCTCCTTTTGTAAACGGAATACTGACTCGCACTCTCCCTCTGTTCTCACTCGTATAGGCAATATGCAGGGGCTCTCCCATATATTCACGAGATAGTGCCCGCAAGCAGCCATATTCCTACAACAGCATGCAGTCACGGTCATAACACATTGCTCTCCACACTCGCTGTGATCTGTGCACAAGTCAGGGGTCTAATCACAACCTTTTTTCCCTCCATAGTCCTTTTGCGGATTGTGGTACAAAGTCCACTTCGTGGTGAATCATCTCATGATGGCCTAGTATCTCCTGACTCATCCATTATGGAGGCTTAAGGCTGGTAAGAGTTTACCCCCTTCCTCCAACTACTCACTTTTTTAGTGAGTTTTTGTTCAGTAGAGAACCATACTTGTTCTCTTACATTCGTGTTTGGTCATTATACACAGACTGGACATACTTTGGAATTGTTTTCCCACCCCTTTCTGAAGACGTGGACTCTCAGATTGCATGCCATTGTGCATCTGACTACCGTAAGCACCGTGATCAGATAATACAGTCTCTCACGAGAGACGTCCTAGCAATGCATTAATAGCCTCTAAAAATTGTGTAATAAGAGTCAAAACCCGACACACTCCTGACTTCATGTTCTGCCCATTTCTCTTGTCAGATTACAAAGGATTTCTCACGTATACTCGTTTTCTCTGTCCTGATGAAGGCCGACCTAATGACAGCTACCCAAGGACAGCTCTGAGGCCGAAACACAGTTGTGCTGACCCATTTCTCTATGTGTTCATTACTTTTGTCACTACTACACACTTATACATTGTGTACTGCAATTACTTCATCATTTTACTCCCAACAAGGGTACATATAGAATGTAATTGCTGAATTTCCAACCCAATAATTTGCTCTTGGGTCTTTTCTATTTGTGTACTATACCTATATGTTCTATGTATTTTTGAGTATCCCATGTTTACCCCATGTGTATGTAACACTGGCTACTTATGTTTTGAATATGGATTAAAAGTAGCAGTCATATTTACTATTTTCGTGTTTACTGACTGCCAGGAGTTAGTGCTCTTTCTTTTTGGGTTTACATGAGCTTGCTCAATTGTGTCGGATATAAGTTTACCTACCTGGGTAGAGAAAGGCATTAACCAGGTGCCCTTTGTTTATTAATTGCTCTGTGGAATGGGACTACTGGTTGCAGGTGCTGCATCAGTTGGGTACTCCCTTTATTTCCTGTCGGCTGTAAAGCCATTGTACGTGGGATCAAACACCTGTATTGGGGTTAGCAGCACACAATCTAAACCCTTTAAGTTGGGCTGAGGGACCAGACAGGGCTACCCACTTTCACCCCTGATCTTTGCTGTGACAATTGAGGAGATGGCAGCAAGACTACGGAATAACCACTTAACTAGGGGCATAGCTATGGGGGGTACCCAGGAACTAGTGTCGTTATATGCAAATGACGCAATCCTATGCCTCAAAGACCCGGCTATCCAAACTGGCTCCGGTGTCACAGGAGGTGATGAAATTTGGGGAGTTCTCCGGTCTGAGTTTGAATAAAGGTAAATCCACCCTGTTTCCTCTGAACGGAAGCACATGAAGCCCACCGGACACTGAGGGGTTTAGCTGGGAATCACGAGCTGTTACATTCCTGGGGTGAGGGTCAGTAGAGATGCTCGCACACTCTTGGAGGATAGCGGTTGGGAAAAATCACAGTAGTTGACCTAGACCACTGCCACCAGCCATTTAAAGTAGGAAATGGTAACATTTGACTGTTACATGAGTGTTTTGACTCGGGGAAGCTAGGCAACCCCTCCAGCACTCTATAGGAAGATAGTGTGTGCTGGGTCAGTAAATTTAAAGTGACTAGTAATGTCAATTTAACTTTACATGCCCTGGGAGACAGTAGTCAGTCCCAGGAAAGGTATTTGAACCTTGGGGAGTCTGAAAGACATCCCCGGGCCACTGCACTGAAGGTGCTGTGTGACACACAGAACAAGATGATGCCTATGGAGTTGTGTTAAAACCCCATAACCAAAGAACACAAAAGTAAAACACACACAAAATACATGGAAGAGTGGGTAAAAAAGGCTCACACTCTTCCCAGGTAAAAAAATCAAATTCCATAAATCCAGCAAAGTTGCTGGGGGTCTCAAAAGGTAAGGGAAATTAGCACATATTGAGAATTCTCTCTAACAGGACGCAACAAATGGAAGTAAATAACCAGAAACTGATTCCCATCTTAAACCTCTCGGGGAGCAGCCTCACCGAAGAAGAACTATCGGTCCTTTCCAAACGCCTGTCCTATGTCCCCACGAACCCGACAAACTGGTTCAACCTAGACAAGGAGCTGAATGGCTTCATCAGGACTAGATGCCTAAAAGCGCATTTCAAAGACTCTCAATATACCGAACCAAATGAAGACACAGGACTAAGGACACAATCCTCGTTTTGCCCTAATGAGAATGAAACTCCTCCCGCAATAATAACCTTTGAGAAATGCATAAAACATGACATTACCAAAATACAGAACGGGTTCAATCCCCGGAGGAACAATCTGACCAACAAGGAGTACCAAGCCCTAAAACATCTAGCAGATAACAAAGATTTAGTGACAAAAACAGCAGACAAGAGAGGGGAAATTGTGATTCAAAACACAACCCAGTAAAAGAAGATGGTGGACAATCTCTTGGAAGATGAGAACAACAACAAAAAACTGAAAAAGGATCCCAGCCCTGAGATTTGGGCATAGATCCAGGAAATGACAAGATACGCATATGAACATGACTGGATCACAGAAAAGGAGGAGCCATTCCTGAACAAATCTGAGGGGCGCATTCCAGCATTTTATGCGCTCCCGAAGATTCAACAGGACACGTCAACCCCCCCCCCCGGGAGACCAATGGTCTCTGGATGCGGCTCAATTCTAGAGCCCCTTTGTAAATTCATTGACTTCTTCCTGAAACCTTTGAGCCAGCTCACACCAACATATCTTAGAGACACCATGTCAACCATCACAACTTTTGAAAACACACCCTTCAAGAAGGCAGATGAAATCCTGGTGACAATGGATATCAAAACCTTGTACACTAGTATTCCACAGGAAGCAGCTCTGAAGTGTGTGAGGGGTCACCTCACCCACCACATGACCCAGAGGACAGTTCCGGTGAATTTCATAATAGAACTTCTAGAACTAGCCCTCACAAAGAACTATTTCACATTTGATTAAACCTTTTTTCTACAGATCTGTGGCACAGCTATGGGGGCTGCCTTCGCGCCCAGACGGCAATCATCTTCACAGCAGAATATGAAAGTACTTTTGTCCTCACTGCTAGAAATCCGTTTGCTAAAAAGATTGTCAAATGGCGTAGATATATTGACAACATCATCTACACCTGGGAGGCAAGTACTACATCACTCACCGAATTCTACACCTGGATCAATGCCCAAACACCAGAGATCAAATTCACCTTCAACAGTAGCTCTGGTGCAATCAACTTCCTAGATCTGACCATCAAGGCACAAGATGAAAAATTGACCTGTACCTTATATAGGAAGGAGACTGATTGCAACACTCTTTTACATTACAGAAGTAGCCATCATCAAGAATCTCAAGGATAATTTGCCATTCTGACAATTTCTGAGGCTGAGAAGGAACTGCACTGAAGTCCACTAATATAGACAGCATGCACCGAGTTGGAGTCGAGATTACAAGCGTAAGGATACCCCATAAAATTGGTGAAGAACACATGTAAAAGGGCACTGTGCATCCCAAGGGATGCCCTCGTTACACCCACAACTAGGCCAGCAGAACAGAACATGATCACCTCTGTAACTACATTTAGTCCAAATACGACAAATATCAGACATTTAATCAAACAATTCTGGCCTCTCGTTCAACTCAGCCTCCCGGATGAACCCACTCCCAGAATGGCCCTAAAGCGCTCGAAGAACCTAAAATTATACCCCACACATGCTAGCCTCACCAGAAAAAAATCTAGAACAGGTTTGTGGAATCTAAGAGACCTAAAGGGCCACTACACGTGTGGGTCTTGCACGGTTTGCAAATTTACAAGCAAAACAAAGACATTCCAGGTGGATGGCAGAGATTGGACCTCGAGACACTTCATGAACTGTAAAACCACAAATGTGATCTACAAATCGAAACTTCTTTACTTACATAAAATATTAAAACATATTATAAATCAAATGCCAATGAAATGAGATGATAACTGAAATTGTACAATATGTTATGTATACATATGCTCCATGTGTCTACACCTAAAACTAGAAGAAATCTTAGAGCATTTCTAGGGTTAATTAGTTATTTCTAGACAGGACAGCTAGGCTGACAGACAAACTAAAGAACGCCGAACCCCAGAAAATTCATTGGACTAACGAGGATGCTATATGTTAAAACAACCTAAAACAAACTCTGTGGTAGAACCTGATACTAAAGGTAGTAGATTTCTCAAAAGAATTTGTATTGCAAACAGATGCCTCCCTTAGAGGGTTAGGAGCAGTCTTATCACAAGTCTACGATTGATTAGAACATCCCATCCTGTTTACGAGTCGCAAACCTTTACCACATGAAAATAATCACTCCGTGCTAGAATTAGAGGCCCTGTCCATCAAGTGGGCCATTATCCACCTTAGATACTACCTCCTAGGGAGAAAGTTCACACTCATCACGGACCATTCTCCACTAGTTTGGATTATCCAATGCAAGGACTTTAACCCTTGAGTTATCCAATGTTTCTTAGACCTGTAACCCTACTGTTTCACTGTGGAGCACCTAACCGGTAATCACCAAGGGAATAAAAAATGGCCATTCCCCGTTCCCCTGTCAAACAGATGCAGCTGCATCGCATGGGGGAAGGTGTCTCACCGGCTATTCCCCGGGGATCTGTCATCCAGGTGGCCAGGACACATCCATCGCTATTGGATCCAGTTCCTGGGGTGGACCAGTGCGGGAGTATCACCTGGATGAGGGGTCTTCGGGGAGTGGAAGTGGGACACTGAAGGGTGAGACATGGTATCCCCTTTCCTGTGATACCTTTTCCCCATCCTACCAGGTCGGATACCAAGAAGCTCCCCCTTGCCCCTTTCCTGGCACAAGCACTTTCTCATAGGCAGTTCATCGTGAGCAACAACTGACTAACACCAGAAGTCTTTGTGACTTGCTGGAAGACATCGGCATATTTTTTACAAATTACGCCGATGACACTCAGCTTATTTTTGAACTGAGCAGAGACCATGGCAATGACAGTGCCAAAATCACGGAGGTCTACAATGTTATCGACATATGGATGCAAAAACATTGGATGTGCCTAAACAACACAAAGACTGAACTCATGATCTTCTGGTCTCTCCAGGCAAGATCCAAACTCGGAGCTGAGTACAAAGCTTTCTCCAATAAAGAAGCCATCATCCCGGTAATGCCCCAAGTAAAAACGCTGGGGATGATGGTAGAAGTATCTGTCGGCTCTGAAGCACAGGTCTATTACATGCTCAAAAATAACGCGTATTACCTGCATCTTCTAAGAGCGATAAAACCTTTCATAAATGAGGAAAACACTCCAACGATTGCGAGAGCAATCATAATGTCTCGTTTGGATTACAGAAATGCCTTGCTATTGGGAGCCACGAAGAGAGAGCTCCAAAGGTGACAAGTAATGCAAAATGATGCAGTTCGCTGTGTAACGAAAACTAAAAATAGAGAACATATATCAGCAGGCAAAAAGGAGCTTCACTGGCTCAGAATAGAAGACAGAGGGCCTCATTACGAGGAAGGCGGTAGAGGGTTTAGGCGCCGGTCGAGCTGCCGGCACCGTTAACCAACTACCGTCTCATTAGGAGGTTCCACAATGGTGATTTAACACAAGAAGAAAGGTGGCGAAACTGGAGAGGGTTGAAAGAAGAGAAGTGTCCTTGACCTCTAGAACCCATTAATTTCGCAAGCCCTGGAAAGTGAGCAGCCTAAGACCGGGAACTGATGCTGATCTATCCAACACTGTGCATCAAAGGTATCTGGGGCGCTTCTGTGTCGATAACCCAGAGCTGGAGGAGCAATTGTCACTGTGGTACTGTCCTTGGCTCCTGCAAGAAAGCCACGCCAGTAAAAGCAGCACAGTCGTGAGTCTGAGAAACTCAAACAAAATCAGCTTATGTTTGAACCAAGGGTTCAAGGGCCAACATTGTATGAAGAAATCCACAAAATACATTGCTTAAAGCGCATGTGATGAGAGGCGTGAACAAGTGGAAAATAAAGGAGTGAATGTACTTTGAAAAAGCCAAATAAGATACAGAGTACAGAGTGGTCCGGCACCACATGGGTGCTCATTCAAAGTTCTCTGTAAGGTATCAAACTGAATGGCAACTGCATTGTAAAGAAGGAACTGTGTATTGAAGTGGTCCTGAGATGGGTCGAGCTAAATCCTGTAAACATTCGAAAGTCTTAGATAAGTATAAAGTGAACTGCAATTGGTCCGAGTCCCACTGAGGGAGACTAATTGACTGTAGAAAAAGGATCAGAGCCTGCCTGAGGGGGATCGGGGGTGAACCGTGAGTCACCTGAGAAGGAATACTTTTGAAATCGTAAAATAAAGGGATCTGAGCCCGGCTCAGGGGGATCCAGGGAGAGACACCCAAATCATTAAGTATAAGAGGAAAAGAACTTTCTATTTTTGTTTGTACATCAGGCCCTCCGAATCAAGGGACTTTGATTTAAAAGAGACTTGAGCACAGAAGGCCCTGATGCTGGAATTGGAATTGTAACCTCATTTCAAGGAAGCCAGAGCGTGGGCTTGGCTCACTTGAACCGCCTTGCCCCGTGCTGAAAACATGGGGAAGGGATGACAACGGCCCCAACATCCTGACTTATCATTTTGTGAACACTTCTTTCTTTTTCATGAACATGCCCCGAAACTATTTGAAATTAGTGGTAAGGATTGGCAATAGGTTTTTTAGTATAGGCTCTTTTTATTTTGACAAGACTCCACTAGGACTGTGTTCTTTATTATTTGATGGTTGTAGCTTGCTCCCATCTTAGATTTAGGTTTAGATAGGTGTTTATCACACCCCTTTGAAAGTTCAATAAACACCCTTGAATGTGGTCACTTGTGTCTGTCTTACTTCAATACCATTCCTTCCTTATAGAATATACAGTCATGTTACAAAAACCCTTAGTGCAAAGACAAGAAGAATAGGCACACACTTTGAAATTTCGTATTGACACATGTAAAAAAAAAAGCCTTGAAAAAGTCGTATTTAAATATGGTTTGGTTAAGAGATTTGAACATAATATGAGAAATGTTTCAATAAAAAGAAACTACTGAGTTAGTTGCTTTCAGGTAGTGTAAGTACCTGTTCTCAGGGCGTCGTGCTGGGAAGATAGCTGAACAGAGCAGAAACCAGTCACAGAGGCTCGAAATGAAATACGCTGACACAAAGGAAAAAGAAACTCCAACGTTGTGTGATCAGAAAGGGTTTGTTTATACTTCTTGAGGAAAGAGGAGACTTGACATTTCCATGGAGACATGTCAATAGATTGCCCACGAGACGTGCATTGGCGTTGTGAAAAGGGGCGTAAGCGTCTAGTGATGTCAGCTTGAGGGGTGGGTGGTCTGAATTACTGCTGTTAGGGCACTTGAACTTAGGGCGATGGATCAATGGATGAGATTAGCACAAGATGTGGGCGCCCAACTCGTTGTTTTCGCTTTTGTGTAAATGTGAGAAAAAGTAAGGTAAGCGGCATAGCACATTTTTTTAAGATCGGTCGTAGTATGCTCAAAAATACATGCTCGATCGATTGGGACAATCACATTTCTCAGCAAATTTCCCATTTAAACAGAATAAAATATTGTTGAGGTACCATTTTGATACCAGGGAACAGAAGAAAGGGGAGTTGATTGAAGGATTTTGTATCGCTTTAAGTGTTATCGCTTGCTATAAAATGTCAGTTTGGACACTGCTTTGAAGAACACATTAGGGACCAGCTCCTGATCAAGTGCACTGATAGTCAATTCAGGGATGAGTAATGCAAAGAGGAAGACCAGAATCTTGACCGCGCTATTCAAATTGCTAAGCAGATAGAACACACTGCTCACTGCATAAAACAACTGAGCAAGGAAGAAGAAACAGCTGTGGGAGAGCACGGTGCCGTCAGTAAAGGCAGGAATATATATCAATGTCCAGAGGAATAAGGACACGGGCAAAAGCAAACCACAGATCTCACAGAATGTAGGACATTCACGTGGTCAAATGTATAGCCAAGAAGAATTTCCTCAAAGAGGCTGTTTTAGATGTGGTAGTTTTCAACATTATGCAAATGACAAGTAATGCACAAATGTATATGTCAAAAGCAGAGTATGTGGCAAAAGAGGTCACCTTGCAAAGTGTTCCTGATACACCTCGGATAGGGAGAGTGTCAATGAGAATGATTGTGAAGAGGAGGATGTGAGTGCATTGCTGTATGAAGGGCTCAGGATTATTCAGGTGGTGATTGCTGTGACTGGAGTAAAATAAAGAAGCCCAGAGTAATAGTGGAAGTGAATGGTGCTGAGTGTTGCTGCTAGTGGACAGTGGAGTGAGCTATACTCTCATAGGAAAAGACACTTGGCAACAGAGCTCTGGGTGTTGTGTGTTGTGAGAAGCCAATGTTAAGGCGCTATATACAACACCAACACATACAAATACAATGCATATGGAGAGAACCCATTCACATCGTAGGTGTTATGCATGCTAAGCTTAAGTTCTGGAATAGAAGCACCGCCACCTCCAAAACCTTTGTGATAAATGTTGGAAGAGATGTATTATCATGAGGATGTCGGGCAGAACTAGGGATGAAGGTAGATCCTAATGCTTAGGAGCCAGCTTATGTTGGTGAAAAACAGGAGGTACTTATGTTGAGTAGTGCATCACTGCTCATGTCACCAGAGAGTGAACAGAGCCAGATGTTGGGTAGTAGTGGTACATCGGCTGAGAGTAGAGCTTCTGATGCAGTAAATGGCGACATAAAGTCATGGGTACCTGACGTGTTTAAGGACAAGATTGGATGTTTGCAAGGCTTTGTGCACAAAATCAAGCTAAAGAAAGGATCTATTCTGGTTGCAGAAAAAGTTAGAACAGTGGCTTTGACACTTAGGAAAGA
Organism: Ambystoma mexicanum; assembly: GCF_040938575.1. Taxonomy (NCBI): domain Eukaryota; kingdom Metazoa; phylum Chordata; class Amphibia; order Caudata; family Ambystomatidae; genus Ambystoma; species Ambystoma mexicanum. Next base: position 13,388,446 of record NC_090938.1, on the reverse strand, counting down.
GGTAGCGGCCGAACTTAATCGCATGCTGGGTGGGTTATGGGGCAGTAGTATCCACTTATGCCTCGGAGTGGGTCAGCTCCATAGTTATTGTAAGGAAAGCCAGTGGTACTGTTAGGATTGTCATAGACTTGAGGGAAGTAAACAAGTGTGTAGTTGCTGAGCGATTTCAACTGCCATGAATTGAACTCATTACAGATCTGTCTGGTGCCACAGTGTTCTCCCTTCTTGATCTTAAATCTGTATATCATCAAATCAGGTCACAACATTTATCAGGCACATGAGGATGTTTAAGTGTGTAAGGATGCCATTTGGCTTGATCTCAGCTGCCAGTATATTTCAGATAATGCACAGTATACTTGGTGGAATCAACGGTGTAAATTGTATAAGGATGATATTTTGATCGCAGGGGTTGATTGCTCTAAGCATGATCGGAGATTGCGTCTAGTTTTGACAAAGTTAGGAGTAGCTGGTCTTACATTGACTTTGTAAAAGAGCACATTACACAGGCACGAGGTAGATTATCTACAGTAAACCTTTTCTGTAGGAGATGTCAAACCAAAGAATAGTACAGTTAAGACTATAGTTTACATGACTGATCCCAAATCAAAGCCGGATAGTGCATCTTTTCTGGAACTCATTGAATACTATGCAAAACTCATCAGAGGTCTTTCGAGCAAGACGTCTTGCATTAGGAAGCTTACCAGGAAGGGTGAAAGATTTTTGTGGACAAACAAGTGTGGTGAGGAATTTCACAAGGTAAAGGAGGAGATAGCGCAAGTTCCCATATCGACAGGGTTTAGTGTACATCTCAAGACTCTTGTGTATACCTATGGTTGTGAACTAGGATTAGGAGCTGTTCTGATGCAAGAGAACAGTGATGGAAGTGAAAATACAGTGGCATTTGCCTCTAGGGCACTTGAAGATATGGAAAGATGATATTCAGTAATCAAATAAGAGGCTTTGGCTGTAATATGGGCCATCGCAAAATGTAAGGTTTACCTTTATGGGAGGTCTTTCACAGTAAGGACCGATCGGAGGCCATTGGTCGCAATTATTTAATAAAAGAGGACTAGATGGTGTGTCCAGGAGAATTGTCAAATGGGTTACGAGATTGCAGGGGTTAGAGTTCACTGGAGAGCATGGGCCAGGCAAGAGGAATGCAGGAAATGCTGTGTTGGACGAGGATTCAGAAGAGTGTATGAAGTTAAGTGAGGAAATTAGAGATAGGTTTCATGGGGAGAATTGTCTCAAGGAGGATGACTGGGACATAGCATGTGAGCAGGATGTGTTATTTAAGGAAGTAAAGAAACATATTCTTGACAAGTAGTGTCCAAGTGTTGAGAATGAGGGTTGGACTGAAGACATACATTTTTTTGAAAGAGTTCAAGATGAATTAAGTATACCATCTGGATATGCACTTAGAGGTGAGCGCTTATTGGTACCGGAGGGAATGAAAGAGGTGGTGGCCATGTTAGGTCATGAAGGTCACATGGGTGTGTCCAGAACCAGGTCCATAATCAGAACTGATATTTGGTGGCCGGAGATGGATGCTTTTTATAGAGCAACAAGTGAGGGATTGTGAGCCTGGTCAGGATAGTGACAAAGTGTTAAGAATCTGGGTACCGCCAATGGGGATTCCTGAGGCACCCAACATGGCATGGGATCTGTGGCTCTGGATATACTAGGCCCACTAAATGTTTCTGGAGCGAGGGACATGTATGTAATTGTTGGTATAGATCTGTTGTCTAAGTGGCCCGAGGTAGGAATTCTTTGTGAAATGGCCGTGGCCATTCTACATATAGCTCTAGTCGGTTTCCTAAACAGGCCCACAAGCCGTGACCACATCACTGTGTTTCCTTTGGGCACACTAGCCTTGTCCTAGCCAGTGGCCACAGCCTTTCGCCATGACCCCTTGACCTGTTGCCCACTAGATTTCATTGGGGCCCACTAGCCATGGCCTTCGGCCACTTTCCATATTACACCATTCGGTTCCTTAAGGTAACCTACTAGCCATAGCCTTCGGCCGCACCCATTACTCCCCACCTCACTGTTGCTTTAAAATTCAATTTTGTTGTATTTATTTTTTGTATCTCTTTTTAAAAAAATACCCTTTTCCCATAACCACAGTCAGTATACTCCCGATAATGGAAATGTACTAAAAATAAGCACGGTCATCCGTAAATGGACACAAATAACCACAGTTATCCGTCAAAAGTATGCTAAACCCAAAACTCCTCCCTGCTCTTCTCTGCACTCAGCAAGTGCCCCCACCTCTTGCCATTCTCCCCACTCACCTGAAGTTCTTTTGCCTTCCCTAGCCCTCACCCATTCCCCCAACACTCGTTTCGTGTGACACACTTTCATTCCCGATCATATTTTCTATTATAACGGCGGTTATGTGAAAACATTCAAGCTCTGAACTTGGTCCCCAGCAGCCCCCTAACTCCACAATTTCACATGGCATCTTCTTTGCCCCCTCCCCACCTCTAGCCTGATGCTATTTCATCCTTTCTCCTCCTCCAAATGCCATTTTTCCACTTTTCGTTTTCGGCAAACCTGATAATACCCGTTATACCAACAGTGATCTCTCACATCGAGCACACAAAAAATGGCAGAATTTTCATTAGTGAAAAGCCTTGCTGATGCTTTGTGGTGTACATACATAGCTATAATTGTGAGAGAAGGGGGCACCACCTTCCATGTCAAACATTTTAACTACTGGACGGAATAACCCCAGACCCCTCCCGGAAATCGAGTCAATGCTTTGTGCCCAAGTTGTTTGCTACCTGATCCAATTCCGTTCAGCGGTTTTTGCAGTGCAGACATTTTGACTTTTTCTCTATGGGGAACTGAATGGGAGTAGGCCAAAAACAGCATTTTTTTTGCTCTCTTAATAATATTTTTATTTGATAATTGATCTTTTCCAAAGTTTCCAGTCTGGGGCGGGGCCGAGGGGCAGAGGGCAAGGGGGCAAGGGGGCATGACCAACATTTTGTTAGCAAAATTAAATCCATCAGGCAAGTTATTAGCAATTCAATATTTGGGTTTCCAATGATATGATATGATATGGCATTTGTAATTTCGCCTATACACAAGTGTTTCAAGGCGCGACGAGGCAGGGAGGGGGGAACAGGGGGGAAAGACTGACAACGATCCTACTAGGCCAGGTGTCATTCAGATGGCGCAAGTGCAGGGGTAGGGGGAAGGGAAAAAGTGCAAGGGGAAGGGGAGAGGGGGAAGTGCTGAACAGGGTAAGTAGAATAAAAAATAAATAATAAATAGGGCTAGCTGGTGGCAAGTGCAAGGTAGGTGCAGACAAGTGCTGGGAGGGGGGGGGCTGTAAGGGATGCAGAGACAGTCCCGCAGTGCAGGGATTGCCAGGGAGGCAGTGCAAGTGGAGAGTGGCTGGGCCAAGGACCGAGGTCGGTGAGAGTGGCCCAGGTGCAGGTTCAGTGCAGTATCAATGAAGAATTAGCAGGGGAGAGGGAGAGAGAAAGCAGAAGCAAAGAGTAAGGTTTTGAGTTGCTTCCGGAACCGAAGATGGTTCTCCTCAAGTTTCAGGGAGGCAGGAAGGCTGTTCCAGAGGGAGGCCCCTGCCGCAGAGAGAGATCTGCCCCCAGCTCGTTGCTTCGAGAAGCGGCTGACCCTGAGGGAGTTGGAGACAGATGAGCAAAGGGCTCGGGAAGGAAGATATTTAGGAAGAGAGAGTTGAAGGTATTTAGGCCCCAGGCCCCAGAAGGCCTTGTGGACAATGCAGATGGTTTTGAACTTAATCCTCGCAGCCACAGGGAGCCAGTGTAGAGATTTCAGTCCTGGAGAGATACGGTCCCTGGGCTTGAGGCCAAGGACAAGTCTCGCAGTCCTGTTCTGGATGAGTTGCAGAGGGCGGAGAGTAGAGGCAGGCAGATTAAGATGGAGGCTGTTACAGTAGTCCAGCTTCGAGAGAACCAGGGCTCTGGGGACCGTGAGCTTCTGGGGGAAGGAGAGGAAGGGAAGAATACCTCTGAGGAGGTGCAGCTGGTAGTGAGACTTCTTAGAGACGTCAGTTATATGAGGAGAGAAGGAGAGTGTGGAGTCGAAGATGACCCCGAGGTTTTTTGCCTTGCAAGTAGGAGCAGGAAGCGGGCCAAGAGAGGCTGGCCAGAGCACTGCAGGGAAGGAGGAACTTGATACTCAACCATGGTGCGGGACTGTCGCGCTATAATATCTTCGAATCATAATTGTGCAACGTCTTTTTCTGAAAACTGGTCAACTTGTTTATTAATTGTGGATTTTATATTTTGTAACGCAACCATTGGTCTGTGTGTAGTTGATTCTAACCCTAGTTCCTGACTGTGTAGGGCTGCCCCGTTTTTATCTATGGTGATGCCGCTTTGCATGATGGGAGTGCCCAAGTTTTGCCCGTTCTTACTCAATCATTATTACAACTAAGCAATACACACTACTTACCGCCCTTCCCCCTCTCCAGGACCTTAACTCCTGGCAGAGTTTCTAACACTGTGGGTAATCAGTAGTTGCTGCAAGGCCTAGCGGCGCATGTGGATGATGTCATCACACTGTCCCACAGACTTATCCCTGAGGGCAGAGGGCCTGCATCACTGATGTTTGGGGCTTTCCTCCCACAAGACCCTCAGCCTGTAGCCCAGCATACCGGGTTCACATTCAGTGATCTACACGCAGGTACCCGGTAATGCTCTCCCTTGCCGCCCCCCAGGAACTCAGGGAAAAGGGAGATGGTTGTTCATTATTTCGGCAGAATGACCCCACTGACCTGCCTATCCTTTTGCAGGTTTGCACGCACAGGTGATACCACGTGGCCCGGGAGAGAGTCTGAGGGTGCAGTGTGAGTACCCGGACACCTACAGGAACAATGGGAAAACCTGGTGCCGAGAGAGAGGAGATGTGTGTGACCTCATAGTTAGAGCCCCAGACAGAACTTCCTCTGGGAGGACCACAATTTGGGATAATAAGACTCTACAGCTGATTTCGGTCACTTTTGAGAATCTCCAGGTGCTGGATTCTGGCGAGTACTGGTGTGCGGCGAATGTTGGCAACAATTTCAAGATAACAAACAGATTTCAACTGCAAGTTTCTGAAGGTGAGTACAGTTCCTCTGAACAGCCCCTACTTATTGCACATGGTTCTGTTTTCCTAAAAATGATAATTCTTTTCATGTCCAGAATCAAGGAGCTCGGGGGTTTATTTGTATTTATTTATTGTTCACTTGTTAGGCTCTTATACAGCAAATACATTCTGTTTCAAGCGCCCACAGGGCAGCAGGGCGGGAACATGGGCTTGCAGTACAAGAAAATATACAAAAAATACAGTGGGGGAAGGGACGGGCGAAGCTATTATGCCTTGCGAGTATTCAGAACATGCAAGTGCAGCAAGGAAGAGGGCAGTGGAGTAAGTGCTGGGGTGTCCGTGCTCGAGGCTGAGCCACAGATGAAGTGCACGGCATGGTAAGTGCTATCCGGCCAAGAGCCGCATTGGGTGGAGAGTGCAACCCCCACCCCACTGCAGGCATTCTAGTTTCAGTTCTCTGTGCTTACTGTACCTGTCCTCCTCCTGTGCCTTCGCTCTTGTGTGTACCTGGTGTGTGACCCCTCCCCCCACCCCCTTTTTGCTTGGCTGCCTCCTCTTTGTTCTCCACCTCGCACCCCTCCATGGCGCTCTCAGTCTTCCCTATCTTCTCTAACTGCTATTCTATCTCCTATCCTATCTCTCTCACTAAGTCGGGTAGGCAGAAGCTTAAAAGGGACATACTGGTCTCCAGCCCAAGCCTCCATGTCGCTGATACCTGAATCAGTGCTTCCTCCAGACAGACCCTCACCGACATCCTCTTCCAGGCCGATAGACCCACATATGGTCTCTGTTCTCTCTCCTTTTTCCTCCTCTCCCATTAATGGTGGCTCTTAGTGGGAGGTGCCCTTGGCCCCCTTCCACTCCTCCAAGACTATCATTAATGTCTATCTGAATGACACCGTCTTGGTCCAGCGCCCTCAGACCAATCTCCTCCTTTTTGATAGATGCTTCCCTGTCTTATAAACTTCCTACCTTCTCCTCTTACTCCTACCTACACTGCTCTGGCTCCTCTGCCACCTTCCTCTTCTGCCACATCTCTGGCACCCTCTCTCTGCTTCTCTGGCTGCTCTGCCTACTCCATCCCCGCCACCTCTTTGGCACTCTCTTCTTCCTCTCTGACTATTCTGCCATCTCCTTCCTCCTCCTCTGCCCACTCTTGGTCACCTCTAACACCTCCAGAGAGCGCACTTCAAGCCTGTACCCCTCCACGGAACTCTTTCAAATGTGGCAATCTGCTCCACGTAGCTAACCTTAACTCTTGCTCTTCTGTCCAACACTCCTATGACATCTGCCAACTGCTTGAAGAACTTGGTCTAGATGTCCTCAGTCTTAATGAGATTTGGTTCACGGCCAGCTCTGTCACAAGTTTCAACACTCTCCTCCCTGACGGCTTCAAGGTCCTCTGTGAACCCAGAACCAACCGTCCAGGAGGTGGAGTAACCCTGATCTTCCCACAGTGGACCCCTGCTTCTGTCATTCCTACATAGGCCTACTCTGCCTTTGTATTGCTGTTATGCTGTCTCTATCCGGGCCTCTCTCTCACTGTGGTCACCATCTACAAGCCACCTGGCCAGGTCGCTCTCTTCCTCTCTGAGTGGGCCGACCTCTCCTCGTCCCTCCTAGCCTCTACCTCTCAATTTCTCCGCCTTGGAAACCTTAACATCCACTTGGATGCCTCACACCCCTCCTCTGGGCTCTTTTGAAATCTCTACAACTCTCTCTCTCCCTCTCTATTCTTCCCTCTGGCCTGACACATTCTGCTGGGCACACCCTGGATGTTCTTATCTCATCAGACATCCCCCTCTCCAACCTTGTAACCACTCCTCTCTTCTGATTAACCATTTTCTTCTCTCCTCTCATCTGTTACTCTCTGTCCCCGAGACAGACACAGTTGACCCCAGCACTGCAACCCATCTTCTCAGTCATCCGGCACATGAGACGTGTGTCAGTGGAGTCTTTCGCCACTACTTTGTCTCCTCCTCCTTCACCTGTGGCTGACTCACACTCTGACACAGTCATCTACAACCTGCATCTCTCAATCTCTAACACTCTTGATGTTCTTTCTCCTGTCATGAGGATCTGTCTGAAGCCCACATCCAAGTGCAATTCTCGGTATGATTCCAACCTCGCCGACCTTAAACGCAAGTGTAGGGCTCATCCTCCGGCAAACTGGCCTGCCGCCTGCACCAAAGGTTTTGTAGACTCTCTGTCCTGTCGGTGAGTGTAAAGGATTGGTGCGGGGTGTCTGTACTCCTACTCTCTATATGGCAGAGGAGAGGCACAGAGGACCCCAGCCAAGATTCTCTATGCGGTAGCAATGGACGAGCAATCAAGGCCTAGCTTCTCAGGAGGTGATGCGGGCTGGTTCTTAAGTACAGTGTAGTCCCTGAGCACACACAAAGGAATGTCCACACACTGTGTTATTGAAAACACAGCTCTTTATATAAATAAGGTTCACATTATGTACACAATGACAATAACACACTTTGTACGCTGGTAATTATGCCAAAAATATACAAGTTTATGTGGCACCACTCTATAACTTTCAATTCCTTTGAAATGCATCAACTTCTAACAGTTCAAATGACATACGAATCAGATTGTAGGATGGATGAACGATAGACACAGAAAGAAAGCAAGGTAAATCAAGCAATGGCAGAACAGCCTCCCGTCTACCTAGAGACAGTTCTGTGCGAGGATCCCCCCACCTGGGCAACCTGTAAATAAAGCGTATTGACAAGCCCAGTCCAATTGTGCTCAATATAGTCTCAGATCTTTCTGCATCCCCAATGTACCTGGTGTCGTAGAGTTCTTCAGTGAGTCATCGATGGACCCTTCTTGAGTGTACTCCCTTTAAGGCAGGAGCCACGGGTCGTCGAGAGTTGGTGAAGAAAAGGTGAACTTTGTGGTTGATGGAGCAGCTTCGATATTCGTGATGCTCGTTGACGAAAGCTTGTGAACGTCCTGTGAAGAAGAGGTGTGCGGTGCACCTCGACGACAATAGTTAATTGCTGCATAGAGTCAATAAAGAACTTTGGCCCAGCAAGGGCGTCGGGTCCTCGTGAAAGATTAAAGAATATCAAGGCATAATACCACATAGTAGAAATACGCCAGTCACAAGTCCAAAGGTACATGTACACTTTATTAAACAGGCAGCTGTCTGGCTCTCAACACCCTGCAATGTGCGTAAGCAGACACCGTGAGATGAGAGAGTGCTGGACATTTCAAAAGCACAAGTATTTATACAGTTTTCTCACCATCCCGGACACATCGTTCAGCCCCTCTTTGTGTAATACATTTACCTTGGGTTCATAGCCTTTCCATATAACTAATTCATGTAAAAACATCTTTGAATAGTTGGCTGTTTTCCATCAAACATTCTCCATGTTTTCCAAACATGAGGCACAAGTTAACAGTCCTTATTTCACTTGCTTATATTTGTCTACCATTTGTTCTTGAGTTTAAAGTCAGCTTAGTTTCAAGGAGCGAAAACAAAGATTTCTGCAGAAGCACATGTTCAGCTATTCATCATTCTGTTTCACTATTTTAACTGGGAAGACACTGTTGGTACAGATGGCATCTAAATTACTGATTAGTACGGCTCTTGTTTAACTCCAAGGTTTCTTTAGTGCAGGACAAACAATCCACCTTAGCAGCTTCAGCATGCTTATCTACGTTGACATAGTACAAAGTTGATTTTTCTCTGCTGGACCCGAAAACACAAATTCTAACATGGGACAGAAAGCAGGAGTTAATCAAAATGGCAAATAACTTTAAATGGCGGCGTAGTCAGCCTATTTCAGGTTCAATTAATGCTATTTACAGTGTGATGTGAATGTGCTTAGGCCAATGCTTACTATCAGGCAGTATTCATGCAAAATATACTTTTACAAACCCTACTTTTGGCCTAAGCCAAGAGCATTACTCAAACATTAGCATCATCTGAAGACAAGGCATCATCGTCAGAACATCCTGAATCGCTATCCTCAAAAACATGGATTGCCATGAACTCCTTTATAGTGATATCCTGCATTACCAAGGCATTAGTAATTTTCCAGGCATATGTATCTTAGTTTCTAGTTTATCAACCGCTTGTGCACAACTTCCCCCTATCATAGAACAAATGACAGGAAGACACTGTATGCAACAGCAGCAAAATAATACAATGCCAAGGATTACCATTAGAACTGCAAAGATTTTCCTGCCCCAAGATCGTAACAAGTCCCAGAACCATGTGCCAATATCCCAGTTTCCCTCTGGAACATGTACCACACTGCTTAAGGTGTGAAATTTCTTAATTGCCTTAAATATGGTGGGGAGGAATCGGATACATTAACGCAACACACGGATCCCACCATTTTGCACACCCCACCATGCTCAGCTAGAATGATGTCTAGCACCATCCTATTTTGACGAGCCACTGATCTAATAGCCTTTTGCTCTAGTGTCATGTTATATAGGATATCAGTGGTTTCATTGATAGTTTTCTCTAAAACCCTCGCCAGTTTTCTAATATCTTGGGAGTTTATTATCTGTCCCCAAAATGGCACAGATGATTTAGCAACATCACCCAGAACCTGTGAGGGAGTGTCACCATTCTTATCCCGCCTGGGACGAGTTCTAGAAACTTCAGCAGTGGTGGCAACATATACACCTGGTAACAGTACACCTAAATAACAAGTACCCTCCCAATCTCTTGGCAACCATAGATATGCCTCATTACCGCAAACAAAATAAACAGGATCTCCTACATACTGAGGCCCAACTTCACTGGTTAGCACAGAAATGGTCGTACACTCCTCAAATGTACCCATTGGTTGGGAACCCTCTCTTCGTATGCAAAATGGAACAGAGTTTGGACTATGGTTAACAGTATAAGAAGGAGGCATGGCATCCCTATTACCTATGGGAGCCATCTTAAAGGTAATCATTGATTCAAAAGGTCTGGAGAGTCTATCAGAAGGCCTAATAGAAGCAACATTTAGCTTGCTCCTATTCTCAAACAGAGAACATCCGAAAGGTGCTAAAACTCGTTTTTCAAACTCATTGAGATTAGTCCCATCAAAATTCCCACTGACACTATTGTTCCATCGGCCAAAGAATAATGCCCTAAGTGAAACATAACAAGCAGTAGTTGGAGGGAGTGGATGTATATACCAGCCCAATCTCTTTTCCCCATTTTGTGGCAGATGTGAACATATCCGACAATTGGTCTTATTCAGAATGGCATGGGTTGCGTTCATGATCATAAAGAGGGTGTTGTTATGATAACCCCCTCTATGTTGGAGGTCTCGAGGATGAAGAGTGTGCGAATGCACATAAGGTGTAGACATAGTGGAAACACTTGCAGTTGGCGGTGGTCAGTCATAATTTCGAAAAAATAATGTCAAATGACAAAAATGTCAAAAAAGAAATGTCGAAAAAAAAAATGTTGAATTCCGTTTTTTTAAATTATATATTTATTTTGGGGTCCGGGAGTAAAAAAAAGGGGTAAAACAAAAAAATTATAAAAAAGGGGGGTTGGGGGAAACCCCCCCATTTCGAAAAAAAACGTATTGAAAAAAAATGCGACATTTTTTTTTCGACATTTTCTTTTCGAAATAATGACTTTCGACATTATTGTTTTCGAAATGATCACTATAAACCGCAGTTGGCAATAAAGCATCAAGCGGATGTATACTCTCCAGATACCAAAACCCTAATGTCAATGTAATTACAATACAAGCTGTTATTGTGATCAGTATCCATCTGGTCCTCGGGGACAATGACCCTCGATGGGTGGATTCATTATCAGCATAACGATCAGTATCCTTATTAGAACAAGTGGTCCCTAAAATAGGCATATTTACTCAGCATCCGTTCGGAAGCCTCACTGTTCGGCTCTTTTAGTTCATCCGTGGGTGGCACTTGACCACGTGGCCTATCTTGATTGAAGGTAACTTTGCCGGTCCCTGCCTCTTATTGTATGCAGCAGAGGAGTGACAAGGGACTTGCTCAACTGTGGTTTCTTGTAGGTTTCTTGTGGGCACAGAATCCTAGCCGTACTTTCATATTATGTTACATTAATGTAATGTCAGCAGGCCCTAAATCTAAACCCCGTTCTGCAGTCGCAGATCGTACCTTACAACTCCAGGTACTGAATGATCGGTGAACAAAGCATTGTTTTTTCCTGAAAAAGATAAAGAAGCAGAAACAAGATCAATCAATGGTGAAGAAGAAAATGAAGAAGCAGCAATCTCCCCAGGCCCCACGGGCTCAGGAAGGACTTTTGGGACACCCTTGGTGCGATCAAAGCAGACTCATTCTGAGCATCAGGATCAACAATTCCGTCCTCCTCCCCTTCGTCATAGGGCAGAGGAAAAGGAATCCTCTTCACATGTGTCGCGTGGATCCAGTGTTTCTTTCCGGTCACTCGTACTGCAGTTTGCGTAGCCAAAAGGATCTGATGTGGTCCTTTCCAGTGAGGTGCAAGGCAGGTGCCCCTCTCGAAATTCTTCACCAGGACCCACTGACCAGGTCGCAGTCGATGACCTGGAGCCTCGTATTTTACAGGGAGGGCTGCTCGTACCTGTTGGTGAATCAAATGCAAGTTTTGAATCAACTGATCACAACAGTCAGACAAAAGCGGATATTCGATATCTTTCAACTGCTTGGGTCTCGGAGCATTCCATACATGGGCTGGTCTCCCCATGACAATCTCATAAGGGAGAGCCCTGTCTTTATTGTGCGGTCGTCCGCATTGATAATAAGACTATTGGCAAAGTTCCAGGCCATTTCAGATTGCTGGGTGCACACATTTTGGTGATTTTATTCTTTAGAATACCGTCATGGCGTTCCACAAGGCCGGCACTCTGAGCATGTCTGGCCAGGTGGAACCATTTATCAATCTGTAATACCACACATACTTGCAGGATGTCAGCAGCGATAAAATATGGACCATTATCGGACCAAATTACTCTCGGCAAGCCAAAACTAGGAAAATATTCCTTAAGCATGGTCTTTGCTGTTGACATTGCTGTGTCATCTTTCAGTGGGAATGCCTCAACCCATTTGCTAAAAGCACAGATCACAACATTTTTATAGTTTTGACAATGTTCCATCTCAATGAAATCAAAATGGATCACCTCAAAAGGCATGGAGGGGGGACCAAAACTGCCCTTCGGTGTCGGTGTTCCCTTCCCAATGTTATGAGGCAAACATATCAGACAACTCTGGACCAAACGTTCAGCAGTTTTCTGGATATTAGTGTTATACCAGATGGGATCTAACTGTTGACAAGTCTTTTTGGCACATATATGTGTTGGGCCATGAGCCATGGTGACCGTAGCAGTGACATAGGCATTGGGTAGCATCCATCTTTGCTTCTCATTATCCACCCAACAACCCTCATCATCTAGAACTGCTGCACCCTCAGCCCACTGTTTGATTTCTTCTGGAGTAGCTTCAGCCTGATTTTCTTTTATACTGCTAATCCCTTCATCCATAATACAAGTATCAGTAACCCATCTTGTTGGATTGAACACATACATCTTGTGTGCAGGTCAGTAGCAGTCTGTTTGCCTATTTTGTCAGCAAAAGCGTTCCCTTTTCCTACATCGTCCATCACTTTCTGATGTGCTGCGCACTTCATTATTGCTAGCTGTATAGGAAGCGCAAGTGCTGACAGCAACCGAACTATCAGAGTGCCATGTTGAATTTTTGTTCCATGTGAGGTCAAGAATCCTCTCTCAGCCTCTAGTCGGCCAAAATTGTGTACCACCCCAAATGCATAATGGCTATCTATATATATATTTACACTAACCCCTTCATAAATTTCACAAGCTCTGGTTAATGCAATAATTTCTGCGGCCTGCGCAAAATTATGCAGAATTCGTTTAGTCTCCACAATAGTGCTTAGCGTGGTGATTGCATAAGCAGCAGTGGATGTACCATCCAGAAGTTTAAAACAGGAGCCATCACAGAATAGCTCCACTTGTGGATTCTTTAAGGGTGTATCAATTAAATCAATTCTGCCCTTAGTTGCTTGTTCTGTATTATAGAGGCAATCATGTGACATTTCTTCACTGCAATCCTTCTCTTGTGGAGAAGGTAATAGTTCAGCAGGATTCAATGAACAACATCTCTTAATTTGGATATGCGGTGGAAATAGAATCAGCTCATATCTTGTTAATCGGGCTGATGTGAGATGTTGCATCTGCGTTCTGTTTAATAGAACATCTAATGAGTGGGGTACCATCACGGTAAAATAATTACCTAAAACCATACCCTCACATTGTTTCATGATGCAGCAGCAGCAGCTACAGGTCTCAAACACCTTGGCAAAGTGCATTGACCAGGGTCTAACTTGGAGGAACAATAACCGAACAGCCTATTCTTGCCGCCATGTTCTGTGTCAAAACGCTCAAAACACATCCATCACGTTCATTCACATACAAAACAAAGCCTTTTTCATAATTTGGTGTGCCCAAAACTGGTGCTGAACACAGCATAGCCTTAAGCAAATCAAAAGCGTTCTGGCAATGCATGTTAAACGGTAAAGGCAAAATGTCCTTCTTTGTCAGTGCCAACATAGGTTTTATCAACAAAGAAAATTTGGGATCCACTGTCTTCAATATGAGGCATGCCTCTTAAAGCTCTGACCTCTTTCTGTGTATTTGGAACAGACATATCAGAGATGCTTTGTATCCATTCAGGTGTCAGTCTTCTTCCCTCCTTCGACAGGAGATAGCCCAAATAGGCGACCTCCTGTCGACAATACTGAATCTTCTTCAATGAAGCCTTATGCCCATGCTCTGCTAAATGAATAAGCAACAACACGGTGCCTTCTTTGCAAGCAGCTTCAGAATCAGCAGCTAGAAATAGATCATCAACCTATTGCAACAACGTGCAAGTGGAATGTAACTCAAGCGTAACAAGCTGTTCTTTCAACGCTCTACTGTAGATACTTGGACTCTCAGTGTACGCTTGCGGCACACAAGTGAATGTGAATGAGCATCCCCTTAGGGTGAACGCAAACAAATATCTGCTATCAACATGCACAGGGATACTAAAGAAAGCGTTTTTAAAATTCACGACACTAAAATGTGTAGCCGTGGCTGGAATCATAGTCAGAATTGTGGTAACATCAGGCACAATCAGAAAATGTGAATCAACAACCTTATTAAATGTACGCAAGTCAATAATAAAACGAAAAGGAATCGCATTATCCCCTTTTTTATAGACTGGTAAAATCGGGCTATTACACACACTTCCCACAATTTCCTCAATTACAACTCGGTGTACGAAATCAGAAATAATACTCTTCAAAGCCAGTTCACCTTCAACTGAAATCTTATACTGCAGAATACGCAGCAATTTAACTCCTGGTTTCAACACAATTTTAACTGGTTCAATTCGTAAAATTCCAATGTCATTATCATTAACTGCCCATAAACATGTCGGAACCTTATTCAGTCCAATTGGTAAAGGCATAGACAAAAATCGTGGGACGGAAGTTTGTTGGGGCGAAATCATTAAGTACACTCCATCTGTAGAACAGTAAATAACAGCATTCAATTTTTTTAATAAATTAAATCCCAACACATTTTGGCCACAATTTGTCATCAATAGAAATGGACAAGAATCAGTAAATGGTCCCAGTGAAATTGGTACCGGCCGAGAGACCGGACTAACCACATGCGTACCAGAGAACCCTACAGAAATGTTGCTCTGCCCTGACAGTGGAATATCTGGAACCCGTGAATGATCAATAGAACACTTCTGTGCCCCTGTATCTATCAAAAAGAGATGCTCCCTATTCCCAACCTTCCTTTCAACGTAGGGCCCTTCGAGATCGATGGGAATAGGTGCCGGTTCCAGACCCTGCTTCGGGCTGTCCTAATGGATCAGTATATCGTCAGAGGAGAAATCTTCAGAAAAATAGACATTTGAAGGATTATCAAAAATATTCCCACTAGTAACACTCTGTTGCTGATTGTCTTGTGATGGTGTCTGCTGATTCTGTGCAAACTGACCTCTACCAAGACCCCCTATGCCAGGACAGCCTCTGAATGGTCTACCCATGGCACCATATGTGCTATTTGATCTCTGCTGAAGGATCGGGCAGTGTGCTCACCAATGACCCTCCTGTCTACAATATGCACACTGGTTCATGTGTACAGGATCCAGTTGTGTGCCACCCTGTGGTGTAAATTGGCCTCTAAACTGTGTATTCCCACCTCTGGCTCCTCTAGCTATTTTCTGCATAATACTCTAGTTTTCAGGTCTCGCTTCTTCTTTTTCACCTTCTCCTTCTCTCTATTAACACTATTTTCATAGTACTGAGCCATGTGTAACACTTCAAATTGTTATTTCACTTGCCATGCACTCTCAGAAGTCATGATCTGTGATTGGATTTCAGGCAATAATCCACGCACAAACTTATCAACGAACAGCCTCTTTCCTGGCTCTGTACTCAAGTTTTGACCATTAAAATCTGAAAATACTTGCTCATATCTGTTAAAATACTCTGTTGCACCCTCTGACTTTCCTTGTTCTAATCTGCTTCAATAAATCAGCATGAAGGATCACGGGAAACAACAAATCTATATCACCCAGCGGGAAAACTGACGAATGCAAGACAAATTCAATTTCTTTATAAAATCCTGTTGTATTCTTCCTAATATCTGGAATTGATTGCCTAATGGTATTCACTTCCTGTCTGGAAAATGGGACAGTGACAAACTGTGAGACATAATGTGCTTCAATAGTGGTGGCAGGTGTTCCTGCTGCAGCATTAGCTGGAATCTCTACCTTTTGGAACAAATGTCGGAGGAACTTCTCTCATCGGCAATTGTAAAGTAGACAAATCTGGACGTCTATTAAGCAACAAGGCTAAATCAAGTGACAAAGCAGTCAAAGCATTATTGGGCAAAAATGCTCTTTTAGAAATAACCATCAAATCTGCAGGACAACATTCCTTTCTCTTCATAAATTCACCTTGTGGATACTCTACCATCCATGGGAGAAATTGAAACATCCAAAATCCATCTAAGAGTGTCTTTTGTGCAAATGCGCATTTCTTCACTCATTGGTTTCAATGGAGGAAGAAATCGCTTCTGCACATATGAAGCTTGCCGCTCATTACCATCCACCTCATCTCTCTGTAACCGATCCAGCCCCCTTTAAACTCAAATACCTTTGCTACATGCTCATGTACTTTCTCCGCAGTGTCCCTCGAGCGGGCAAGGACATTCAAATCCCTCAACCCCTGTGGGACATTCAAGTCTGTTAAATCGCTCCATATATCAACTAAATACGTTCCCATCTGTTCTATCAAAATATTCTGTTCAGGAATACCTTCTTGGTCAGAAATCGCAACTAAAACAGCCGATTCATCACCCTCTTCGATGTACTTTTTAGCCCACGTATACAATTCTATCTTTCTGCCTTTAGATACTACGAGTTACTATTCTCGAATCAGCTCCCACCTCTTCAACGACTAAAGGTGGAGCAGAACTACCTGGCAAAGATTCAATAGATAGCGCAGGCAATACCGCTGGCAGTGCATACGGAGCTATGGGGACGGCAAATTGTCGGTAAGGGTGGAGGTGCAGGAGGGGGAACAACAACGGGAGGAAGAGGAACAACATTGGGAAGAGGAGGAGCAACAACGGGAGGAGACACATAAGGAGGTGGTGCAGTCGAAACAGTTCTACGTTCATTCAATAATTTATTGAGTAACTCATCTGATGTACGAAAATACTGAGAGGGATATATGTTTTACACATCTAGTTAAAAAGCCCTGTCCATACCTCTAATGGATTCTGACTGTTTCTGCTGATCATGCAATAATGCTTTCTCAGCATTCGTCATGTGTCTATGTGCATGCTTTTACCTATTTTTGAGTTGCTGCATAGTTTCCTTCCTCCAATCTCTAACTGCATCAAATGCTGCAGGCCTAGCTTTTTTTCTCAACAATACAGATTCTTAATGCTCTAGGTGGGCAATTTCAAAACTACCATAGACTGGCCACTGAAGTTTGGAAACATGTCTGGTCTGTCTTTGCCCAATTTCATTAAATATGATAGTTCCTAGGCCATACAAAGATTGTCTATCTCTGCGGAATAATACCCTGAAACATGATGACAATTTCCCAGGCATAGCTAAATCGCGATCTTTCCTCGCTACGTTTGTTTCTGCGGAGAAAACGACTGCAACAAATATCAGGACTTTTAATAATCAGGGTACGACTCAACTGATTTCAAACCAAAGGGGTCCGATCGGATTTCAAATCGTCGTGGCTGGCGTTTTTGCAAAAACAGGCCTCGATACAGGGACGAACGTTGTGATGTCCTACTAAAAACTACTCACCATCCAGTGATCGGGCGTGCAGTACTGTGGATGAATCGCATCACACTTTGCAGGGGCCCGCGTCACACTCCGATCCCGGTCCGGCAGACTCGTCTTCATCTAGCGATGTGACATCAATCTTGAGGGTCCATATTCGGGCGCCATCTGAAAGATTAAAGAATATCGAGGCTTAATACCACATAATAGAAATGCGCCAGTCACAAGTCCAAAGGTACATGTACACTTTATTTAACAGGCAGCTGCCTGGCTCTCAACACCCTGCAATGTGCGCAAACAGACACAGTGAGATGAGAGAGTGCTGGACATTTTAAAAACACGAGTATTTATACAGTTTGTTCACAATCCCGGACACATCGTCCAGCCCCTCTTTCTGTAATACATTTACCTAGGGTTCATAGCCTTACCACATAACTAATTAATTTTAAAACATCTTTGAAAAGTTGGCTGTTTTCCATCAAACATTCCCCATGTTTTCCAAGCATGAGTCACAAAGGTAAAGTCCTTATTTCATTTGCTTATATTTGTCTACCATTTGTTCTTGAGTTTACAGTCACCTTAGTTTCAAAGAGCAAAAACAAAGATTTCTGCAAAAGCACATGTTCAGCTATTCATCATTCTGTTTCACTATTTGAACGGGGAAGACACTGTTGGTACAGATGGCATCTAAATTACTGATTAGTACGGCTCTTGTTTAACTCCATGGTTTCTTTAGTGCAGGACAAACAATCCACCTTAGCAGCTTCAGCATTTTTATCTACATTGAGACAGTACAAAGTTCATTGTGCTCTGCTGGAGCTGAAAACACAAATCCTAACATGGGACAGAAAGCAGGAGTTAATCAAAATGGCAGATAACTTAAAATGTTGGCATAGTCAGCCTATTTCAGGTTCAATTCAATGTGATTTACAGTGCGATGCGAATGTGCTTAGGGCAACGCTTACTATCAGGCGGTATTCATGCCAAATATACTTTTACAGTCGCCGTCTGGATTCAGCGAATGGGACGTGACCACGGCTGGCTTCCGGATCTACGTCGGCTTCTCTGAGGTCTTCGGCTAGAGGGAAACCCCCCAGCAGATTTTCCTCGGTCGTCGGCGACCATGACTTTCCCAGCTGGAGGAAAGCAGTCGACGGTGATGAACAAGTGAGTCCTTGATTCAAAGTGTTTCTTAGGCAATAGAGCACGGCGGCTCCAGTCGACGAGGTCTCAGCAATACCTCCTGGATCTCGGTCGACGGTGATGGATGTCAATGTCCGGGCACTAAACTTCAGTCTCCTCGGCGATCCCCTTCTCCGGTCGGCAGCCTTTCAAGGGTCTGACTTCCAGGGAGCCTTGGTGAAGATTAGTTAGTGCACAATGGTCCCTCGTAGCTCGGCAAGAGGTCTCCTTATCAGGCCCTCTCTTGGATCAGTTCCTTGACGGTCACGCAGCTTTCAGTTTGGTGAAGGACAGCAACAGCAATTCTTCTTCTTCCAGCAGGCCTCAAAGCTAAGCATCAGTTTCAACTTCAGCTTCTGAATGATTTCTATCAGTGAGAGGTCCTCAGATATACTATTCGGTCTCTCATTCACTCTGCTGGCTCATACTCAGGCAACCAATCATTCAGAAGGGCAGTCAGGCAGCCAATCAGGTGCACAGTGCATTCAGGCCATTCTTCTCCATCCAGACACTCACAACACAGAGGCCCTCATTAGGACTCTGGCGCTAAACCATGGTGCTATTAGTACCATGGTCCATGCCAGAGTCCGCCAGGGATAAAGGGGGAATTACCACCCCATTCCAAGGTTGGCGGGGCGGTAATTCCCCCTTTCTCCATGGCCCTTCCCCATTCCCATTTTTGCTCCATAGGGCTCAGTGGGAATGGGGAAGGTGGCAATTACGGTACTGCAAATTGCGGTACCGTAATTGCCATCAAGGTCCCTTTGCGGGTCCCGACTTTAACGGCTGGTCCAGACCAGCCGTTCAGGTCGGGAGCCGCAAAGGGACCTCGTATTAAGGCGTTAAGGGGTTAACGGCGCCGCAGCCTTTTACGGTGCCATTAACCCCTTAACGCCAGGGTCCTAATGAGGCCCAGAATGTGGATTCTGACAAGCACTCATCCTTTCAGCGCTCCACACTGCATTCATACCAGTTTCGGGCAGGGCTGTCTCATTCTCAGTCATGGTGTCAACCACCAGATACCAACCACCCATAACATGAAATGCGTATTTGTCACACACTCCATTCACCCAGGTCCCACCCCACAGGTGTACCCACAACATACAGTCGTTGGAAAGGCTCCAGCCAGTCTGGTCTGCACTTCCCCACACTACCATATATGGAACATCCACCCAATAGCCAGACAGGGGAAGGGACAGAGTCCGGGCTTCCTGGGACTTTGGGAAACAAGGTAACAGGCAATAGAAAGCAAGAGGCCACGGGGGGCCATCTTGTCTCCATCGGGAATCCACATATTCCAATGACGGGGCCTGGGCATCCCAAAATGGATGACACCCAGAGCACCTGTCAATTCAGCAGCTGCCACCAGCCTATACCCTGCTCTGTGGGCCACACACAGGTGCCCAAAAACATACACTAGGAGTACAGGGTTGTACTCCCACCCATGGGTGCCCTAAGGGTACCCCATGGGTCTGTTCACCAAACCCAAAATAGGAAGAGCCACAGCGCCAGGAGTCCCACATGAACTCCTGCATGGAAAACAAGACAGAACACACATGATAAAGCCATAAAGGACAACGATACGTAGGCCTTGTCCCTCTGATGCATTTCCAGCATCAAAGTGAGAAACCTGAAGGTGTCTCACCCGCTGGTCCCCGGAGATCTGTCATCCAGGTGGCCAGGACAAGGCCATAACCTTTGGATGAAGTTCCTGGGAGTGGATTAGTGAGGGAGGATCAACTGGATGAGGGGTCATCAGGGATTGGAAGTGGGACACTGGAGGGTGAGAAGCGGTATCCCCTTTCCAATAATACTGTTTTCCCATCCTACCAGGTAGGATACCTAGGAACTCACCCCCCCCACCCTTTGCCGACACAAAAACATTTTCACTGACAGCTCACTGTGAGCGACAATAGATTAATACCAGAGCCGTATACCTGACATTTCCCAACACAACGGTCAGGCAGAGTCAGGTAATTATTGATAATTAGACGCACCTGAATTCCATCACACTTCCCCACACAGATAAAAGGCGGAGCACGAAAGCACACTCTGAGTGAGGCAAAACACCTGAGGAAGCAGCAGTTCTGAGATGGCAGTTTAATACAAGGAGAAAGACGGCGAGACCAGAAAGGGTTGAAATGAGGGAAGTGCCCTTGACCTTTTCAGAGGAAGAAAAACGTTACTTTCATGAGCCTTCGAGGATAATAAACATAAGACCAGGCATTAAAGCTGAAGAAAGGTGGATTGTGTGTCAAAGGTACCCAGGGCTTTCCTATATCGACGGCAGAGTTTAAGGCATATGTGATGAGAGATGCAAATATAATTGAATATCCAAGGAGTGAGTGAACTTTTGAAACCAAAGTGGATGCCATACACAGAGTGGTCTAGCGCCACGTGGGTGCTCTTTCGAAAGGTATTTGTTAGGTATCCAACTGAGAATGTAAAATTGTAAACTGTTAAACTGAAGTAGTCCTGCAACGGGTCAAGCCAAATCCTGTGCACATTCAAAAGCCTTCGATAGCAAATAAGAACTGTAATTGGTCCGAACCCGGCTGAGGGAGACTAATTGTGAAAAGGGGATCTGAGCCCAACTGAGGAGGATCCCGGGTGAACCATGAGTCACCGGAGAAAAGATTGTGGTACAAAAGGGGATCGAAGCCCGGCTGAGGGGGATCCAGGGTGAAGAGTGAATCGTTCTACTTGAATACTTGGAATGGAACATTTTTGTTTGCTTGATACATCATGCCCTCTGAATCTAGAGATGTTAATAACATAAGAGACTTGGGCACAGAAGGCCCTGATGCTTATAATAGAACTGTATCCTCGTGCTGAAGAAGCCCAAGAGTGTGCTATGCTCGAATGAACCGCCTTGTCCTGTGCTGAAAACATGGGGAAGGGAGGCCAACGGCCTGAACATCCTGACTTATCATTTTGTGACCACTTCTTTCTTTTTCATGAACTTTTCCCCACACTATTTGTAAATTAGTTGTAAGGATTGGCAATAGGCATTTTAGTATTGGCCCTTTTATTTTGACGAGACTCCACTAGGACTGCATTATTATTATTTGATGGTTGTAGCTTTCTCCCATCTTAGATTTAGGTTTAGATAGGTGTTTATCACACCCTTGTGAAAGTTCAATAAACACCCTTGAACTGTGGTCACTTGTGTATGTCTTACTTTGATACCATGCCTTCCTTACATGTCCAAGAAGAGAGCCTACATCCCAGCCCACGTCTCTGCGGCCCCCAACAACTCAGCCAAACTTTTCAAAATCTGCATGGAGCTGGCCAATCCTGCTCCAATCTCCACCTCTCCTGTTCCCTACCAGGCCCTTTGCACGGCACTGGCTTCTCACTTCACCACTAAAGCTAAGGACATCCTGTCCACTCTCGCCTCTTCCTCTCCCTCTACCACTCCCGGGCCCTCTCCAGCCATCTCTCATCCTCCTTTTTCCTCCTAACCTGTGTTCACTCCCGACGATATTTCTAGACAAGTCCGACATATGAAAGTCTTGTCAAAGCAGGGCTCCTCTTCTCCTCCAGTACCATCATCGAACCACATCGAGACCCTCGATCCAGTCTTGGCTGATTTCTGCAATCACTCTTTTTTGCCACTGGAACCTTCCCTTCCCCCTAAGGCACTCCCTTGTGCACCCCCCCTCAAGAAGCCGTCTGCCGATCCTTCCTCTCCGGCAAACTACAACCTAATCTCTATAACTCCTTCCTAGGCAAACTCCTGGAAAAGCTATCCATCTCCCATCTCACTCTCCATACTGAATCTGCTGATTGTCTCCATGACCACCAGTCTGGCTTTAGAGAAGCCAGAAGCACGGAAACTGCTCTCCTTAACACTAGTGAAGGCCTGCTCTCTAATCTTGACTCTAACCTTCCTTCTGTTCTCATTCTGCTTGATCTATCCTCTACTTTTGATACGTCAACCACGCCATCCTGATCAATCATCTCTGTGACAACCTGGGCATCATGGGCCAGCCTCTTTCATGGTTGACCTCTGTTCTATCCAGTCGACCCTCTGAGGTCCAACTTGGGTCTTTCTCTCTCCCACCTTTCTCTCTACATGTGGTGTTCCCCAGGGTTCCAACCTCTCACCCAGTCTCTTCAACCATTACTTTGCTCTTCAGGCCCACCTTATCTCTGCCTTCTGTTCTAACCTTCAGTGTTATACAGATGACACCCAGCTCTCATTCAGGCTCCCCTCAGATCTCTTGCTCATTCCTGACTGCCTATCTGCGATTCAGGAATGGTGTGCCTCCAACAATCTCTGCCTTAACGCCAGCAAGACTGAGATCCTTCTCATTGTGACCCCTGCTCCTGCTTTCCCTCTTGCACTCTGGCCGTCCACCCTAGGCCCTCGACCTTCACCTTCCTGTGAGGCAAAGAACCTTGGTGTCATCTTTGACTTCACCCTCTCCTTTTCTCCACATATCTCAAACATCTCTAAGAAGTGACACTACCAGCTGCACCTCCTAAGAGGTATTCTTCCCTTTCTCACTTTGCCCCAGAAGCTCACTGTCTCCAGAGCCCTGGTTCTCACTAGGCTGGACTACTGCAACAGCCTCTTCCTAAATGTGCCTGCCTCTACTCTTCGCCCTTTGCAACTAATCCAGAACAGGACTGCAAGACTAGTCCTTGGCCTCAAGCCCAGGGGTTGTATCTCTCTAGCCCTGAAATCTCTCCAGTGTCTCCCGGTGCCTGCAAGGATCAAGTTCAAGACTCTGTGCATTGTCCACAGGGCTTTCTGGGGCCGGGGACCACACTACATCAAACTCTCTTCCTAAGTATCTTCCTTCTCGAGCCCTGCGCTCATCCACCTCCAACTCTCTGAGGGTCAGACGCTTTGCCAGGCAGAGAGTGGGGATAGATCTTTGTCCTCGGCTGGGGCCTCCCTCTTGAACAGCCTCCCTGCCACCCACAAACTTGAGCAGGACAACCTAAGGTTCCGGAAGGAACTCAAGACCTTCCTTTTCGCTTCTGCTTTCTCTCTCTCTCCCCTGCTGATGCTCCTGGCTGCTGCGCTAACTGGTTACCTGGCCACCCACTGAACCTCATGGGCACCAGGCGCCTGCAAGTCCAGTAGCCCCATGCACTGCCTCCAGGCCTCCCACCCACTTAGGTACTGTATCTGCAACCCTACAGTCCCCTGCCACTTTGCACTTACTTGCGTCTGGCAGCACTTACCGCCTCTTGCCACTGCACTCTCCCCCCTCTCACCACCTGGTACTTCTCCTCTTCCCTCTCCCTCGCACTTGCACGATCTGAATGACACATGGCCTAGTAAGATTGTTTATTTTGTCCTCCCTCTGTCTACCCTCCCTTGTCGCACCTAGAAACACTTGTGTAAAGGCGCGTTATAAATTACTTATATCATATCATATCAGTACACTAAGAAAAAATGGTTACGATATCACTGTAATATGATATACATTTCATACAAGAATGGATCACCATATGTATCATTAATGTCAGTGTATTAAGGCCCATATTACCAAATTACTGTGAATGTAAGCAGACGTCCAGCACAAGAACCTGGACTACAGTACATCGCTCAGACAAAACTGTAAACAGACGGAGCATCTCGAAGAGGCCTAAACTCCGAAGCGCAGACATCCAGTTCCTGCCAAGTGTCTGGCCAGAGACTGGGAACAGTAACTGACCAACACAAGTTCAACCAGAAAAACAATGGTCTGGAGGGTTGCCCAGAGCTGTGGCAGTGGTTATGAATGATTTGAACCTTCCAGCCATCACTTTTCTGCTTTGCTTATTTGGTAAGTAACCCACAGTTATTTTTGTTAGATGAATGGGATAGACTGGATGTGCAAAGCAGACAAAGAGAAACACAGATGAGATTTGCGTTCATGCTGTGCTTTCAGTGAGTTCTGCAGGCGAGCTAGACCTAGCCCGATACCCTTCCTGTTGCTACAGTACTGGGTGTGAGCTTCAAAGACAGCCCCACCTCTGAACCCATCCATTCAGGCATTCTTCACTAATGGACAGCCAACCTGTTAGTGATGGAGGCTTCATGGTTTTTCCTGTATCCCTGTTATTTCTCCAGGTAACGAGATCTAAATTCCAGGCGAAAAAGCGGTGACACATTTAGCTGCATTTACAACCACCTTTTCCAGGTGCAACACAGATTTCTGCTCTTGGCACTGCCTCTTTGTCCAGTGGCCCTGGGGTCTCAAGAACAAGACTAGGGGTATTAGAGTGGGAGGCAGGGGTAGCAGCTGCTACCCCTGGCAATGCCCAAATGATGTCCCTGAGATGACTCAGCTTCAAACACCATGACTGACAGGATTAATATTGATTAATTGCATCACAGCAGCCAGGAATCCAAGTTACGTCCAGTTCGATAAGTCTTGGAAATGCAAGAATTGATAGTCTGTTTAAAGAGTTCACTTTGCAGAAGTTTCCTGGATTTCCTGTGACCTACTTCAGATCTCAGTGTGCTGCGTAAGTTGTTATAGAGTTTTGGTCCAAGCGCAGTGAGAGACTTTCCTCCAAGGTGAACTCAATTCAAGGTGGCCAGGCTCAACTTCTTGTCAACCATAGGTCTTTTGTTGGTGTGTTTCTATACGCTCTCACACTCTTTGGGATTTCTTAGTCAGTCCCCTGAAAGCTTGATATGACGGTGTGCCAAATGCACATCTTACCTGGGCTCTTTTCTGGGCCCGGGCCGCCGGGAAGAGAAAGGGTCTGTCCTTTCGGGCATCCACCCCAACCACTGACAGAACAGGGGGAGGGAGAGGCTGGAGCTAAGGGCAGATCCTGGTCTGGGAAAAAACCCAATAATGGGCAAAAATCTGCAATTAAGAAGCATAGTCAAAAGTTCCAAAACAGAAAGGTAGGATGGTGTTGCAGGCAAGCTTGATGCAGATGGGGGGGCAAAGCAGCCAGAACTGGGCTTAAAACGAAGAGGAAGGAGTAAACACAGAGGATATCAATGCAGGAGCAGCAAAAATGATAAAGGAGCAAAAAACAAGGACCAGGATTAACAGGAAAGTCAGTGTAGAGCAGCTTGCAGAAAAAACAAGACATAGCAACAAGGAAACAGTTGCAACAGTTGCAACGCCAGAGCCAACTGGTTCCAGTGATTCTTATAGGAAGTGTGAGGCTGAACTGACTTCAGCGTGCCGCTTCACGTTCCCTCTGACACTCCGTAGTGGCAGCCATCTTGGGGAGGTCAGAGAGGAGCAACGCAGCCACCATGATGGAATGGGCACCCTCCTTCACCATCGCCATCAGAGCGAGACTTGCGGCTTCATACCAGTCGCTCTGACATCTGGCAGCAATGGGTCGGGTTTCCAGGGGTGCCAAAGATGAAATCTCCTAAATAAGGCAGATGCATACACATGTGACACGTCTTCCCAAGGACTTTCACAAGAGGAATATCCATCCAATGATATCTGGAAACGCAGATCTGTTGAACTTCATATTCCACTTGCTGATCCTGAAGAACTGGAGGGGGAACTCGAGGGCCAGCACGAAGGGGCCAAGATGGAGTGTATTGTTTCAACAAAGATGCATGAATGACCGGGTGGATCCGTTTCCAGGAGGGAGGTAAATGCAAACGAAAGGCCACCGGGTTTATTTTATTTTATTTATTTTTACATTTATGTAACGCTCAGACCCAGACGTATCACAGCGTTTGTACAACGTCAGGTGAGGATCAAAGACAATTCAGGCAATGAAGAGGAGGTGGTAGGAACCTCACATAGTCGTGTAAGGAACTCATGGTGGCGACAGTAAAGACAGACGCAAGTGATCACAGTTCAAGGGTGTTTATTAAACTGCATAAATGGGTGAGAAAACGCCTAATCTAACCTAAATCTAAGATGGCAGCAAGCTTCGACCATCAAATAATAATAAGACAGTCCTAGTGGCGTCTTGTCAAATAAAAAGGGCCTATACTAAAACACATATTGCCAATCCTTATCGCTAAGTTCCAAAACAGTGTGGGACAATGTTCACAAAAAAAGAAAGGTGTTCTCAAAATGATAAGTCAGGATGGTATAGCTGGGGTCTCCCTTTCCCAAGTTTTTTGCATAGGACAAGGCGAGACCCTTGAGCACAGCATACTCCTGGGCCTTGCCAGCACAAGGTTACAGTTTGTTTCCAAAATATCAGGGCCTTCTGTAGCCAAGTCTCTTTCACACAAAGTCTCTTGCCTCAGACGACCTCATGGGTCACAGTCAACAAAAACAAAAGTTCCTTCAATAAATCTTCACGGGGCAATTACTCTTCCCCTCTCTGCCAGGCTCCGATCCTTCTTTCATCATGGGCTTCCCTCCGTCTTGTTCACTACGGCCTTTCACTCACAATGTTCAGCAACTTGTAACATTCAAAAGTCTCACTGTCATTTTAAACAATTATTCACTGTGGGCATCCCTCAGCCTGGATCACTCTTGTCGACACAATGTTCACGGGTATATCACTGTTCACCATAATTCGCTGGCATCCCTCAGCTGTGTTCACATTTGCCAAATACACTATTCACTTTGCTTTATCACATCAGAAAGTGGGGGGTTCCTTTCCCCTAGCTTTCTCTTAGCCAACATGTCAGAGACTTTTGATTGTACACAGGGTTTGACTCAACCCGTGTATGACCACTCTGACTCCTCCCGGCAGCCTCTCCTAGGGCTTCCTGGTCTTTGTAGTTTCATCAAAGATGACCAGCCAGAGAACTTCGAATTAGCACTCTCATGGCACCTGACCACTCTGCAGCTGGTCCTTCACTGGACTTTCTTTCAAGCTCAAACACACACAGTTTATTTGTTCACAAGTTCATATAATGTTGCCGTTTGCAACCTTGGGCTCAACACAGTTCGGTTTGCTATCGGCTCTCTCCGACTCACCGGCTGTGGTGAACCCGTTGGCTTGTCTTGATTCTGGAGTCAAGGATTGGTACCACGGTAGCCAGTGTGCCTCCCCACCTGGGTTATCAACGTGGGAGGCCCCTGTGCACCTTTGACATCTACGGCACCACACGCCAGCTGTAAATCCCGGTCTTATGATTCCTTTCATGGAGGCTTTGCAGGTCTGGGTTGAAAGGCCAAGGGCACTTCCCTCCTTGTCGTCCTTTGGGGTCGCGCTTCCTTTCTTCTCCGTTTGAACTGCCGGTCCAGAATAGTTGCTTCCTCGTGCAGTTGGCCTTGCTCAAAGTGTGCTCTCATGCTCTGCCTTTCATCCCTGTGGGGAAGGGGAAGGGCCGTCAAGTGTGTGTAGTTGTCAATTGCCTGACTCTGCCTGACCCTTGTGTTGGAACATGTCAGGTAAATGGCTTGGGTATTAGTCCATTGTCTTTCACAGTATGAGAAAGTGTTCATGTCAGAAAAGGGAGTGGGGGGTTAGAGCTTCTAAATATCCTACGGGGTAGGATGGGGAAAATTTGTTACAAGGAAGGGGGTGCTGCATCTCACCCGTCAGTGTCCCACTTCCATTACCCGAAGATCCCTCATCCAGGTGATCCTCCCCCACTGGTCCACCCCCAGGAACTCTATCCAATAGCGATGGCCGTGTGCTGGCCACCTAGACGACAGATCTCCGGGGACTAGTGGGTGAGACACCTTCAGGTTTCTCACAGTCGATAGGCAATAGTTGCAGGTGAGACATTAATCATATTTATTGAACAGCCATGTTTTCAGCAGTCTCTTGAAGGCTTGCTAAAATGGTTCATTCCTAATATGAGCAGGAAGAGTGTTCCCGAGAATTGGGGCTGTATGCTGAAGCCGACACCACCTGCTCTGGTAAGTTTGAAGCGGGGGATTGCCAGGGAGAGGTTTTTTGAAGAGTGAAGGGAGCGAACATGACATTTTTTGCTGATGCGATTCAGGAGCTTCATTGTCAATGGTAAGTGTTTTGAAGTCAATACAGGATTTTATAGGTAGCCAGTGAACCTCTCGATGCCTGGCAGAGATGTGATCAGATTTGCGGCGACCCAGGGCTGCGCACAGTGATTTATTTTGCAGAAGGTGAAGTTTAGCAAGGTTGGCAGAGAAGGTGCCTTTGAGCAGGACATTGCAATAGTCCAGTTTGCTCAGGGTTAAGGCTCTTGCAAGGGTAAGGCAGTTGTTAGGGTTTAGGAACTGTCTACTAAGAGAGATGAGCTTGGCAGTATGGGAAGTTGAGGAGTCAAGTGCTTTGATGTGTCCGGTCATGGATAGTTCAGCATCAAGATAGACTCCAAGGGTTTTAGCATATTTGAGGACAGGGATGGTAGTCCCGTTGATGATGAAGGAGGGGTCAGAGGGATTGAGGGATTTAAGCAGATGGGGGGGAGCCTACTATGAGAAGCTCTGTCTTCTCGTCATTGAGACAGAGGTTGTGTGTGGCCATCTAGCTCTGGATAGTACAGAAGACATTGTTAATGGTTGTTGTGTCTGAGGTGTGGTCACCAGAAATGGGGATAAGGATTTGTGTGTTGTCTGCAAAGCTGGTATATGTGATCCCAAGGGA
This sequence comes from Ambystoma mexicanum, assembly GCF_040938575.1. Lineage (NCBI taxonomy): Eukaryota > Metazoa > Chordata > Amphibia > Caudata > Ambystomatidae > Ambystoma > Ambystoma mexicanum. Next base: position 13,359,379 of record NC_090938.1, on the reverse strand, counting down.
ATCAAGTATGTCAAGGAGGGGCTTGGTGTAGGTGTTGTAGAGTGTGGGGTTGAGACAGAAGCCTTGGAGTACACCAAGAGGGACTGGTTATAGGATCAGCAGAGTGGGAGTCAATGAAAATTCTAGAGGTATGATCGCTAAGGAATGATTTGATCCATCGGACTGCCTCAGTCGGGAAGTGAAAGAGAGAGGAGGGATTTTGGCACAGGAGGTCACAGGCAACTACTTCAAAGGAAGCTGACCAGTCTAGGAAGATCAGGATGGCAAGATTACCTTTGTCATGATACTATCAAGCTGCAATTTCAGGTCAAGGAGAGCTGTTTTGGTACTGTGTTTAGGTCAGAAACCTGGCTGTCTGGAGCAGAGGAGGGAGTATTGTTCAAGAAAGTGTTGGGAATGAATGTAGGCAATTGGGTCAAGAAGTTTGAGCAAAAAGGGAACTGTAGTGATGGGTCTTTACTTAGTAGGTACGACAGGATCCAGTGAAAGTTTATTTTGGAAGCGGGGTGATCCATGCTGTCTTGATATTGGTAGGTACTTCACAGGTCTCAAAGGAAGCGTTGACAAAATCAGTAATTATAGGGGTAAGACAGGGTGCACAGAGCTAAATGATGTACGCCTGCAGGTGTTTCCCTTGCAATTGGAAGGTTTGAGGGCCTCGATGGTGTCTAGGATCATGTCTTGGGCGACTTGGTGGAAAGAGAAGCAGGGGTGCAACTCAGTCTGGATTTTGAGGCTATGCTGGCTGGTTGAGATGGGGGGACAGGAGGAGGGCTTTGGCAGCTAATGTGGTTTCCTTGGAAGTGCTTTTGGTGCATTGAAAATTAATGTACCACTTTATTGATAGAGAAGGAGCCAAAGTATTTCGGAGAGAACTTTCCAGGTGTTAGATGGGAAGGTAAGTTGTGAGCAGACAAGCACACTGTATCCCCTTTTTTGTAAGTAATGGTGACCTTGCGTTTCAGATCTGCATATTTCTTGGCATCCTCTCTAGCCTTGTTGAGATTGTGCTTAGCTTGATGGTGGATTTTCTGATGAGAAGATAACAGATGGTCCAGGGCCGGTACAGAATCAGGAGGTAGATTGATGGGAATCCATGAAGGATGAAATCCAAAGGTGCAGATGAAGGGACTCATTCCAATTGTGGAATGGTAGGCATTGTTGTAGGAAAATTCAGCTGTTGGCAACAGAGACATCCAGTTGTCTTGGGTTGCGGTAACAAATTACCTGAGATACTATTCAAGCGTTTGGTCACTGCGTGCAGTCTGCCCATTAAACTGTGGGTGGTATCCAGAGGAAAGACTCCTACGTATTCCTAACTTCTGGCAGAGTCCAGACCAAAATTTGGAGGTGTATGGTGTTCCTCTGTCAGATATGATTTGTTTCCCATGTAAACGAAATATTTCCTTGGGAAAGATGTGGGACATCATAGGAACTGTGGAAGTTTCTTCAGTTGGGGAAATGAGCCATCTTTGTAAAAGCATCCACAGTTACCATAATGGCTGTTTTTTCCATCCTAGTGGGGAAAGGGCAACAATACAATCCGTGGATATGATTTGCTATACTCTAGAGGGTACCTCAGGCTGTAGGAGTTTAGTCATGGGTTGTTGTCTATGGACCTTCATTTGAGTGCATGTGGGGCATGAGGAAACTAATTGTTTCACATCTTGGTACATAGCAGGCCACCAAAATTGATGTGTTAAGACGTCATAGGTAGATGTAAACCCCTGATGACCGCCAACTCTGGAGTCATGAAAGAGGGGTAGGAGACGTGAATGAAGCAGTAACAAGGGTACATAAATCTGGTTATTCTTGAACAGTTACCCATCCTTGTATTACAGAGACCATTTGTCACAAAATGAGGATTAGTGAACAACTCAGAGATCGTACTTGTTGTAAATTGGTGTCTACTGTCAAGATAACCGTGGTAGTTGGGTACATGTTTTCCATTTGAGCAAGGGGTATGCTGCTTCGTTGACCCCATTGAGAGAAAGCATCCGCTACTAGGTTTTTTAAACTGGGAAGATAGGTTAACAAAAAAAATTATTGTGAAAATAAATCGTCCCAGCGGCTCTGTCTACTGTTTTGACAGTGCTAGATCAGTTGTAAACAATTACACTGCGCCACACCAGGTAATGCAAGAAGTATAGTTGTACTATATTTTAATTCATATTCAGTACAGCCTGACACGTGTTTCGAGCTTGGCTCTTCCTCTGAGGCAAGAAGTCTTGTCAATTCTGGTGCACACGTATGTTGAGTAACCAATAAGAAAGCTTGATTGCTGTATTCTTAAATAATGCTGCAATTGCAGATGCACATTAATTTTAGAGGCTGCCTCTCGGCAACAGAATGAATCTAAGGGAGTTTGACAGTCAAATGCCTGTAAAGATTGTACATTCTTATGGTGGTCCTGATTTTGATGACCTCTGGTGCTCCCGACAAGAGATGATGGCGTTTGGAAAATGCCAATTTAATGGCCAGCAGCTCTTTGACCAGCAGAGAATAGGTATTTTCCGAATCCGAAAGGGTTTTTGAAAAGAAGGAAACAGGGTGTACCAAAAGATGAACTTATTGTTGTTTCAAAACTGCCCCGACAGCTTGATCTGAGGCATCTGTCTCAAGATAGAAGGGTTTCCTTTTGTCGGGTTGTACTAGAATGGGGGCCTTTGTGAAACATTCCCTCAAAGTAATGAAAGCAACGTCCGCCTGTCTATCCCAAGCAAAGCAATGTGCTTTCATCAACCAGCGTGTCAAGGGCAAAACTTTCTTGGAAAAGTTTGGAATGAAATTTCGATAAAAATTAGCTAAGCCTAGGAACTGTTGGTGTTCCTTTAGGTTAGAATGGGCTTGCCAGTCCAATAAACACTTTCAATTTCCAGGGATCCATAGCGATATCTTTAGCTGACAAAATATAACCTATATAAGGTACAGAGGTGGCATCAAATGTACACTTTTCAGGTTTGGCCTTTAGATGGTTCGAACAAAGTCAGTGTAACACTTCTTTAACATGGCTTTGGTGTTCTGCTGGAGTTCTGGAATAGATCAATATATCATCGAGATAGACGATTACAGAGTGTTGGATGATATCAGCAAACAAATGATCCATAATTTCCTGAAAGACAGAGGGGCGTTAGCGAGGCCAAAGGGCATTACACAGTACTCGTAATGCCAGAATGGCGTCCAAAATGCTGTCTTCCACTCATCACCACATTTAATTCTGACGATGTGCTAGGCACCTCGTAGATCCAGTTTTGTGAAAATAGTGGCTTCTCTTAATACTTCCAGAATATCAGATACTTGTCTTTTTGGGTGATACGATTCAGTCCCCTGTAGTCGATTCAGGGTCGTAACTCTGTAATATTCCACTTGGTTACAAAGAACAAAGAAACCCCTCCAGGAGACACAGATTTACGGATGAAACCATTCTCTTTTGGTGCATGTCTCCCTTACACGATCAGCTGGCCCACCTCCATTTCTTCTATGCAATAAAAGCTAGAAAGAGAAAAGAATACAGAAGACAAGGAGACAAAACAGTCTTATCCTATTATTTTTATATCAAGCTCAAGTTTCTTCCCATACTCCCATTATTCGCTTGCCCATTTTCTTCTTCATTTGCGCGCTTTCTCTATAGTCTAATAGCCGAAAAAACGGTCAATGATAACAGGGTTATACTCCCCATCAAATGATCCTTCTCTCTTCTTCTTCTATGGTGCTGTTGATCTTGCGGATGTCGGTAATATGTGCCATGCACATATTTCTTTAACTTTCACTATGGTGGGCATTGCATATACCACTTCATGGGGGCCAGTAAAGCTATGTTCTTGCAACTTCCGTATGATGTTACGGATGAATATTCTGTCACCTGGATAGAGGAGCTGTGCTTGTGGTAATGTCTACTGTGAGAAACCTGAAGGTGTCTCCCTAGCCAGTCCCCGGGGATCTGTCATCCTGGTGGCCAGGACACGGCCATCGCTATTGGATCCAGTTCCTTGGGGTGGACTAGTGAGGGAGGATCACCTGGATGGGGGCTCCTCAGGGAGTAGGAGTAGGACACCGATGGGTGAGAACAAGTATCCCCCTTTTTTCAGCACATTTTCCCCATCCTACCACGCAGGATAGTCAAAAACACTGCCCCACACTTTTCCGACACAAACACTTTCACACATTATGAAAGACAAAGGACTAACACCAGAGTCGTTTACCTAACATGTCCCAATAGAAGGGTCAGGCAAAGTCAGGCAATTGATCAGAACCATGCACACCTGACTGCGATTTCCCTTCCCCACAAGGATAAAAGGTAGAGCACAAGAGCACAGTGCTAGCAAGGCAGACAACATGACAAGACAGCTAACCAAGCATGGAAATTCAAGAAGTAGCAAAAGGCAGCGAAAACCGAAGGGGCAACAAGGAATGAAGCGACCTTGCCCTTTCCGATCCAGACCCGCGTAACCTCCCTGAAAGGAAATGTAAGACCGCGGACAATAGCTAACATGTGTAGCGGCAGATCTCAATGGTACACGGAGCATGCCTAAGCTGATAAGCAGGACAGAGTGACACACCTGCAACTGTGGTACCATCCTTGACTCCAGATACCAGCGAAACCAAGCAGTTCCTCACAGTCGGTGATTCGTGGGGAGCGCCGTTAAGAAACTGAACTGTGTTGAATGAAAGTTGCAAAGTAGCGAACGAAGGGGAGTTCCAAGAAATATTTACGTTCAGGGAAAACCAGCTGCAGAGGGGTCCGGCACCACGTGGGTGCGCACTCAGAAACACTCTGGTGAATCCTGCATATTGGAACTACCAATACCAGAAGGGCTTAGGAAGGCCTTTGCCCGGGGATCAAAGTGGGCAAACAGTAGTCTTACAAAAATCCCCTGTACAGTCGAAAGTCTTTGACCAACAAAGAAGCGAAAACAAAGAAATAACTCTGTGGGATTGGCTGTAGTGAACCTGACTGAGGGAAGCAGAGAATTGTCCACAAGGTGTTGTTTAAAAAGACATTAAGACTTGTGAATACAACAGGAACAAGTGGTTTTGTGAAACGCTGTAGTGAACCTGACAGAGGGAGGTAAACAGTCAAGAAAGGTCTGAGCCCAGCATAGGGGTATCCTAGGGTGAAAAGTAGTCACCCAAAGACTGGAGAATATAAAATGAGAAAATGAGTGAACGAGAGCCATAGTGAACCCGATTAAGGCTCAGAATCAAGAGGGGTCAGCGCCGGGCAGAGGGGGACCCAGGGGTGAACCACTATCACCCTAACTACCGTTTGAAAATAACTTTAAGTTGTTGAGCAATACATCAGGTCCTTGAGGGAAAGAGACTTTTTGTGCCTAGAGACTTAACCATCGAAGATCCTGATAACTGAAAGTGGAATTGTCAGCTCCTGCTGGGAAAGCTTGAGCGTGTGCTGTGCTCAGAAGTTCCACCTTATCCTGTGCTCAAAACATAGGGAAGGGAGACCCCTGGCTAGTAAATCCTGACTTATTATTTGTAAACACTTCTTTTCTTTATTGTATATCTTATCCCACACTCTTTCTATATTAGTTGTAAGGACTGGCTGTTAAAATGGATTTCTGAACTCTGACTGGTGGGCAGAGGTTGGAAAGGCCAACCTAGTTTCTTGGAACAGGTTAACCTTCTGGACAAGCCAGTCCAATCACAGTAGCATTGGTGGTGGTCAAGACTAAGGCCGTCATTACGACTTTGGCGGTAGCCATGCCGCTATTGGCGGCATGGCTGCTGCCAAAATCGGATCCGAGTTCCCAGAATGGGGAATTACCGGGCCATTCCGAGTTCGGAGGGCCCGGTAATTCCTCCCTTCAGGAACCCGGGCCCGGACCTTCCCCATTCCCATTTCAGCCCCCATAGGGCTGAATGGGAATGGGAGAGGGAGCAAACAAAGAGCCGATTACAAACGGCCCGTTGTTTGCCCCCTCTTCCCCTCGCGGGACCCGCTCTGTACGTCTGGTAAAACCAGACGTGCAGAGCGTGTCCCGCGAGGGGACCTCGTAATCAGGAGGTATGGGGAAGACGGCGCCAGCATCTTTACAGGCACCATTAACCCCTTACCACCTGACTTATAATGAGGCCCTAAGTCTCAGGAGGGGTGAGGGTGATCGAAAGCCCACAATGAGCACACACAGTAAACAAAACCACAAATTACTCTCAGTCAAGTGTATATCAAAAATATATATACATTTATTAAATGCCCTTTAAGTGAAACACAAAGTAATTATTCAGCAGTAATAACAAAACCAACACCACACTAATCTAGCAAACGTATATGCTGTAACCAATGGCCTAAAGGAATAGTACACAGTATTGATCCACAATCTGCAAAGAAAGGGGTCACACAGTGTGAATATCTTTTGGGCAGTCCTTCACAATTCAAACCCTAACTGAGAAGCAGTCCAGTCCCTAAAATGAGTGGAGCCTTGAGCTAAAAAGTACTTTCGGTGCTGGCACATGCGATCGTGCGGTTAAGTCAAAATGGGGTCTCTTCAAGGGGCTTTAGCGACTCAGGAAGGTGTGTGAGGCATTGAAGAATAAGTTCCCACTATTCGAGGAGGGTCCCCCTAAGTGGGCAGAATAAGATACAAGAATTGGGAATAGCTGAGTAGCACAGGCTACCTCAATAAAGAAGAGTGGCCCTCAGGGGACACTCGTGCATAAAAATGGATGAATGCGCCAGGAGCCACCAGTAAGGGTTGTAAGTATTCACTGACCCTCCGCGCACTCTGGACCAAACTTCATCAGTCGAGTCCACTTCAGTTGTAGGTTCAAATCCAGCAGTTGTGCAGCCCTGTGGCTTTCAGCGGATGCATTCCAGGGATGATTCCGTGGCGGGGCAGTGGTGATTTCTCTGCTCCTGATGAAGTAATCAGGCCAAATCCACTGCAGCAAATCTGAGGATACAGTAGGGCACAGGAGCAAGGCACGCACGAAGTTCGTCATCATGGCTGGGCGACACGGTGACTGCGTATGCTTGGGTTCAGGCAGACTCTCCTAATTCCAGACCTAGGAATACTGGGTATACAGAACTCAGCAGAAGAGTGCCTTATAGCCTGAGCTTACAGTCTTCAAAGGCTCAAGTTGAAACGTGAGACGGTGGCGGTTCCATGGCCAAGGTCCTGTACAAGCTGGTTAGTTCACTGGGCGGTCCAGGAACACATCCGAAAAGGCTTGCTTACAGGTTAAGCAGGAGGTGCCGAGTATAGTTGGTCCCACTATTCCAATGGGTCGAAGTGCCCTTTGCGGCCTTCTAGGTTTGATCAGAAACAGGGGGTCCGACAGGACAACAGCGGGCTCAGGGTGCCAAACCGTACAGCGGGTCACCAGCAGTTCCACAGATCTGCTTAGTTGATTCAGGATACTTGGCTCCTTTACTAAGTTCGATGTGAACTCAGACGATCAATCTGGAATGGGTGTAAGATGTCTTCTCTTATCCAAAAACTCCTTTACGCAAAAACGAAGAGAAACCAAAGAGAGATCTGCTCACATACAGCCATCCCAGACGTGGACCATTCACGGACCACAGTGGTCCCAGTCATCTCAGCACACCAGACATCCTGGCACCCAGGATGTGTTTTGGAACTAGGCAGCTCCGGCCCACAGCCTGGAGGCACATACACATGGCTTGCAGAAGCACACGAAAGCTTTGGTTTGCGCGGGGTTCTGCATGACTAAATAAGGAATTTCCCAGGTCTGCTTGACCTTGGGAAGGCAAAGGGACAAGATGGCCAAAGGACACAACAACGAACCTCGTGGCATTGCCATTTGAGGCACTGGGCACTGTCCTGGGCCAAACATGTTAAATGCAGTTTGGACCATTAAAAAGAGTTGAAAACACTTAAAAAGTAACAGGTGGCACCAGCTCTGTCCAGGGCACATTTGTACATTCACCAAAAAATCCTTCAAGGGTGTCTAGGGTCTTAAAAATGAAAATGGTACCCCAGTGTACTGTACTGTACTTTGTGCACTGATAAAGTGTTACTACGAAATAGCAACAAAGTGAAAGACTAAAGGAAACAAAGTCTCCCAGTACTGACAGTCTTAAGGGCATGTTAGTTTCCCCATGAAATGATAGCAAAAGCCCAGTCGGGTACAGCAGAATGCTGGGCTCCACTGACAAAAGTCGGGCTAGGGTGGTCAGACAACAACAAAAAGTTGGTGGGGGGCTACACAACTGGAGGGAAAATTACCCATAAATGGAAATATTTCCTACCACTGGCAATAGTTTTATTTTAGCATAGGCCCTTTTGCTTTGACCAGACGCCACAAGGACTGCCTTCTTTTTTATTTGATGGTCGAAGCTTGCTCCCATCTTAGATTTAGGTTTCTTAGGTATTTTTCGAACCTGCATACTGTTTAAATAAACACCATTGAAGCATATTCACGTGTGTCTGTCCTTACTGTTTCCACCATTAGTTCCTTACACTCCTCTCTCTGTGCACTTGGTTCTTCTTCAACGTTGGTCGGCTCACTTGTTGAAAGTTGAACCTGGCCGGAAATATATTTGAGGGCAGTTGTCATTTCAGTTAAGTACTTTTGCATCTCTTTTCCTAGATACTGTGCTGTGGTATTAGCATCCAAAATTGAATGTGCAGGAGGGGCAGTTGCAGGCATCCTCCTACCAGTTACAATTTCATGCAGAGTCAAGTGTTGATCCGCACCTGGTGAGTTGCGAAGAGCAAAGAGTGCCAATGAGAGGCAATAAAAACAGTTTGGGCACAGAAATGTTGTTAGCTTTGCTAAATGTTCTTTAAGCAAGCTGTGTAATCTCTCGACGTTTCCATTTGCTTGCAGATGGTACACTGCGCATAGCGTGTGTTTTATTTCCAGGAGGTGTGTTATTTCCTTAAAAGGTATTTGGCAAAATGTCTGACCTTATTTCACACCTCTCTTACTAGAAACTTGGCTGCTGACTTAGTCATTTTTATCACAGGGCCCAGCCTCAAGCCAACGTGAAAATGGACAGACGAGCATGATCTATCTTGCATATCAACATAGTCGATATGCAAGTGTTGGAATGGCCCTTCCATTCGTGGCAATGTCCCAAAGAATGACCAGACAAAAACTGCTGATAACCACACAATTTCCCATATTCTGCCATTCGCTCATGCAAATACGGAACATAACGCCCTCCTTTTATTTCTGCCGAGTAGACCTATTAAATAAGATATTGTGTCCTACTTAACAGTAGTGTGATATATAATTTAAGAAAACTTTTGAAAATCCTTTGATGTAATTGCATTACATGGTACGACAAATTGACCAACCAGTGATTTGTCTATGGTCAGAATATATTGCTTGATCTTTATTTTTGTTAATCTGTGTTGTACAATTGATTTGTTTTTGTTTTATAATTAATTTGTTGATGGATTCTAAACGATGTTGGATTCTTCATATTAATTGCAATTGTACTAGAACTTTTCCCTTTTCTTTTATTTTTGTTCTCTCTACTACTGATTCTGTCTTTAGGTTTTTTGAACTAATATCTTATCTAATAATTGTTTGTACTTAGAAATTGTCATTTGAGTATTAGTTTAATTGTGTTAACTAAAGAAATAAAATATGTTATATTTGTCCTGATGTTTAGGTTGAATGTTTTACATAGAGTGTCTTGGCTCCCACATATTTGAGAGCTTCTTTGAGGACACAAAAATATATGTTACTTAATAAACATATAATCATGGCCCGCCGTTTGGTAGAGAGCCACCATTAGGTCAACGTACTAGGTAACAAGTAGATGCATACAGTTAGGAGTGATTTGTTCTCCCACTCGTACATATGGAGACAGTACACAGTGACTTATTTCACTGTTAGAGCTTGTAAAAAAGATTTTTTCTGGTCGGGACATTCTTTTGTGTTTTAACCGCCATGTTTTCTTTAGACACATGGGCAGGAAAGTGCAGCTGTTCTAATGCTACACCTAACAATTATGTTGGCATCACAGGTTTCCCTGTGCTGTTTTGCCTCCATATGAAGTCGGTTGGTGACAGGGAACACCCTCCTTGTATCCATGGATCGTTTTCCTCCTTTGAGGCCTCTCTTTGCGACTCTATAATCTATTCAATCAGTGTTGTTATGTTACTTGGCATTTATATAGCACCTTATGGATCACTGGTATGACCTCAAAGCACTGGTGGGTTGAACGCCCTCGGGAACCGCAGTTGAAGTCAGTAGAGAGAGTCGTATGGTGCGTGGATGCACCGGATATGTGTGCAGCTGTTGTGTTTTCTGCATGATAGCCGCTTCTTAGCAGTAGGTGTGGTGCTGAGGAAATCAGTTGGATGTGTTCAGTCTGGAGGGTGGACACCCAGACTGGTTCTGGCTGTGTTAGGCCTGAGGAATGCCTATGCGAGCAGCTAGCCGGAATGTGCTCAGCTAGCTGCGTTTTATTAGGGTGATGAGGTGATCATGGGGTTGTGTTCGTATGTGAACAGCTAAGCCTAATTATCAGGGGTATAGCTGTGTTCTAGTTGAATGATGCTGTATAGTAGAGAGTAAACATAGTGGTGTGATATGGTGGTTATCAGTAAAAAGCGCCTGAGATCAGGCATGTGAGCGGGACGGTGGGAACGTACATAGCGACATACAGATCTATAGCGACAGGGTGGATACAGGTATATATGGGATACAGATATATATGGGGATACAGATGGATAGCATATATCGGGGTACAGATATACGGCAACAACATAGGGAACCGGTGTTGCCACCATCCGCAGCATCCGTACATCCACACCAACCGCACCATCCGTAACTGTCAAGATATTCAAATGAGGTACCGCAATGACTATGTATACCTCCGTCCCCAAGCACCGGCCAGAGAGAGTAAACAAAGACAATCCCTGGCCTGTTATTGAGGCCACAGGTGCAGAAACAGGAACTTGGGTGGCTCAGGTAATCAGACAGCTGCAAAGGAACAGGCAATCAAGTGAGAATAGGACATAACTATGGCAGTAAACAACTCGTTAGTTAAGGAACTAGAATGACACCTACCAAAATAGCCTTTGGAGATGTATTAAGGAAAGGCCCCCTTGTGCTCTCTCCCTATGATGGATGTCAGGGAACGGGGAGCCCAAAAGCAGCAAGATGACTGGTATTAGTTGATACCTGTAGAGACCTGTGATGTTATTTGCACCTTAGGGGAAGAGGTGTTGGACTTCCTAAGCGAAGTGTAAAGAGTTCCAAAGTTCAAGGGTTGATCCAAGACAATCCGTGGGACAAGGCAATAGTTCATGAACCAAGTAACCAAAAGTATCCAAAGTGCCTAATCCAGGAGGATAATCCAAAAGCAATCTAAGGTCCGTAAGCAAAAGTCCAGAAATCCAGGAAAACATGCTGCTTATGATCACGTGACCGGGATTTCCCAACCAGTAATGTTGTAAAACGGCGTTCTCCAGCGCCAGCATGACCGCAGACGCCATGGGTGCCTCTGCCTGTCTCCCCGCTGCTGTTGGGAGGGGACACAGGTATTGGGCGGGACCGAGGAGCTATGTGGGGCGTGAACGGGAACGTGGCTGGAAACTGAAGGGGGTGTGTGGAAGCTGAGGGACGGGGAAAGGTAGGCGTGACAGTAACATCCACACCAACCACACCATCCGTAACATCTGCACCATCCGTAACATCCACACCATCCGTAGCATCCACACCAACTGAAACATCCACACCATCCTTAACATCCACACCATCTGTTCCATCCACTCATCCGCTCCATCCGTTCCATTTGTTCCAGTTACTCTATCCGTTCTGTCTAGTCCATCCGTTCCATCCACTCCATCCATTCCATCCACTCTGTCTGTTCCATCCACTCTGTCTGTTCCATCCTTTCCATCCATTCCATCTGTTCGATCCGTTCTATCAGTTCCATCCGCTCCATCCACTCCATCCGCTCCATTTGTTCCAGTCACTCTGTCCGTTCCATCCACTCCATCCGTTCCATCCACACCATCCATAACATCCATTCCATCCGCTCCATCCGCTCCATTCGTTTCAGTCACTCTATCCGTTCCATCCACTCCATCCGTTCCATCCACACCATCTGTAACATCCCTTCCATCCACTCCATCCGTTCCATCCTTTCCATCTGTTCCATCCATTCCATCCACTCCATCCGTTCCATCAACTCATCTGCTCCATCCGCTCCATCTGCTCCATCCATTCCATTCATTCCAGTCACTCTATCCATTCCGTCCAGTCCATCCGTTCTATTCACTCCATCCGTAACATCCACACCATCCGTAACATCCGTTTCATCCGTTCCATCCGTTCCATCCGTTCCATCTGTTCTATCCACTCCATCAGTTCCATCCGTTCCATCCGTTCTATCCGTTCAATCCGATCCATCAGTTCCATCTGTTCTATCCACTCCATCCGCTCCATTCACTCTATCCGTTCCAGTCACTCAATTTACTCCTTTATTTTCTCTACTCAATCAACTCTGACATTCTGTTTACTGTGTCCACCCACTCTGTTTACAACTTGATTGACTCCAATCATTCCCTCTAATCCATCCATTCTATCCTATCATGTGGGTGAGCACCAGGTCGGACAGCTTCATTGGGTGTTTCGTCGTTAGGATGCTAGGGGGTTTGTACACTTCTTTGGGTGGTCATCAGTGTTATGGGAAGAGCCACGTTTTTAGTAGTTTGCGGAATGACAAGTAGTCTTCGGTGTGTTGGATGTGGGGTGGAAGTGTGCCCACCCACTCTGTTTACTACATCCATCAACTCGATTCACTCCAATCATTCCGTCTAATCCATCCATTCTATCCTATCATGTGGGTGAGCACCAGGTAGGACAGCTTCATTGTGTGTTTCGTCGTTAGGATGCTGGGGAGTTTAGACACATCTTTGGGTGGTCATCAGTGTTATGGGAAGAGTTTAGTAGTTTGCGGAATGACAAGTAGTCTTCGGTTTGTCAGATGTTGGGTGGAAGTGAGTTCCATAGATTGGGGGCCAAGGCTGAGAACGAGGATCCTCCTATCCTGACCGAGTTGGTGGTTGGTATCACTAAAAGGAGGGCGGAGCTCGATCTTGGAGTGTGCGATGGGTGGTAGGGTTTTAGCTTGCCTTGCAGGTATAAAGGGCCGGCCTTGTGCACTGCTCAGTGGGTGATGCACAGGGTCTTGAAAGTGGCCCTTCATCCAACTGGGAGCCAGTGGAGTGTTCTGAGAGCTGGAGAGGTGTGGTCTCTTGGGCCCAGTGCTAGTAGCATTTTGGCAGCAGCGTTTTGTGCTCTTTGTAATTTAATGAGGTGGTGTGCCCGGACTCCGAGATAAAGGGAGTTAGCGTAGTCCAGTCTCGACATTACAATAGACTGCAGCGCTTTGGTGTAAAGCGCTATATAAACTAAATAAATACAAATACTTAACAGCGGCAAGTCTGTTAGGAAAGGGGAGGTAGGGAAAAATGCATCTAAGAATTTTGAGGTTGTAATGACAAGACTTAGATATGTTGCTGATTTGGCGAGAGACGGTTAGGTCAGAGTCCAGAGTGCATCCAAGGTTTTTTTACTGTGGCAGAGGTGGTGGGTGGTTGGCCCATGGATGTGGGCCAAGGTAAAGGGTGGGGGAGAAGGTCGGTGTTGCCGCACACATGATTTTGGTTTTAGTGGGGTTTAGGAGGAGGTGGTTTGTAGTCATGCAACGATCAATGTCAAGGAGGCATGCTGCGACGTCGGGCTGAGAGCTGAAGTCTGAGTTGAGGAGTTTTAGGATTATTTGAGTATCATCAGCGTAGTTGTAGCACAGGATATTGTGTGGGTGGATTATTCCAGGGGGGGTGGACATATAGAGGTTGAACAGGAGAGCTGATAGGCATGCTCCTTGTGGTACTCCAGTACTGACTGGTCGAGCGGCTGAGGCAATGGTGGAGAGGGTTATTTGTTTCCTGTTGTTGAGGAAGGAGACTATCCATTTAAGATGTGCAATTTTGAAGGCATCGGGGAAGATTGCCAAGCTGAGGGAGTCATTTAGGATGGTTCTTGTGTACTCTCCTGAGCAGGTGGATGAGAATATTTCTTTGAGGACTGAGGAAAGGCAGGGGTCAAGGGGGGAGCCAGATGGTTTTCAAGCAGAGAGAAGGTCAAGAAATTCGTCTCTCGAGATTGGTGTGAAGGAGTCGAAAGTGGGTGGAGTTGTTGGTGCTGTGGCGGGCAGGGGGGGTGATTGATGGGGTGGATGGATTTTGAGGCAGTGAGAGGAGGGCCAGTTTGTTGTTAAGAGAAGTTGTACTGTCGAGAGCAGTGGTGTAGAAGTGGAAAGAGAGTGATTGGGATGGGGTGGATTGGGCTGAGGTACAGGTAGGTTTGACAAATTCAGAAATGATTTTGTGGAGTTCCTTGCTGCGGTTTACACAGTTTGAGAATTTGGGTGTTGTAGGGGGCTTTTTTGGTTTTTCAGATTTCAGTTTTGTAGTGGCGATGGTGCAGGGCGAAGGTGGATCTACTGAGATTGGTTTTACTTTTCCGCCATTTGCGTTTGAGGGATTTATTTAGTTGTTTCGCTGTCTTCAGTTCAGGAGTAAACCATCTGGGATAAGGACCAAGGCGAGAGGAGGTTTGGCAAGAGGGGGTGAGTGGGATCAGTGAGCTATTGAACCATGAGTCAAAGGAGTCAATGGTTTTGGGTTGATTACGTGGGATGGTTGAGGGAGGTCTTTGAAGCAGGGCTTTGGCTATGTCAGGGAGGATCTTTAGTTTCTTCCAGCATTTGCAGCTGAGGGGGGCAGCTGGCTCAATGATGGGCATGGAGGCAGGCGAGCGGATGGTGAAAGGGACAATGAAATGATCTGACCAGATGAGAGGTACAGGGGGGGTTAGATGTATCTGGTTGTGGGAGCTAAAGATGGCATCAAGGGTGTATCCTTTAGAATGTGTTGGGCCGTTCATGTGAAGGGAGAGGTTGAGCGCATTAAGGCAGTCGACCAGTGAGTGGGTCATGGGGTTAGTGGGAATGTCTAGCCAGATACTGAAGTCCCCTAGAAGAGTCTGAGAGGGGTGGTTTACTTGGATGGTGGCTATAGAGTCAAAGTCGTTGGTTGTGAAATGTCTGTCATATCCGGGGGGTCTGTAGATGATTAGGAAGCTGTGGGAGAACATTGGGGGGGAGTTATAGTTTGACGAGAAGGGATTTGCAAGAAGGAGTGCATGTCTGGGAGTCATCGAGTGAGGCGGAGAAGTGTGATTTGAAAACTACTGCTACTCCACCTCCTCTAGAGGGTCTGTTGAGTGGGATGAGGGAACAATCGGAGGGGTAGGCTTCATGAGCAACAGGGGCAAAGTCGCTGGAGAACCAGGATTCCGTGATAAAGTGTTAAAACCTTCCCTGCTTTCTTCCTCTTGATCCTTTCTTCTCTCTGGCACCATTATTGCTATCTTTCCATTCGCACCTGGGTACAGTCTCATACTTCCCTCAGGTAAGTAGGCTTTTCATTCCCTAAACATATTCAGTCCTGCTCACCTGTATGGGTGGCACATTTTATTATGGCCGCCTGTGCTGGCAGTTTCAGTGCTTCAATCAGTTGCCCGAGCAACTCAGCATGTTGTACTGGGGATCCGTCACTTCTCCTGAACCCTCTTCTCTCCTACTGCACCAGTCCTGAATCTATTGTGGATGTTACGTAAAATGGATCTGAAAATATGTTAGCAGCATGCCCTTCAAATTATATTTAACGCACTGATCATTGCTACTAGCGCTGCTGCCTGTGCTGAATAATGCAATGGTAGCTGCTGCTGGGACTCTATTACATATTCCCCTTTCTTGTAGCACACAATCGCTGCTCCAGTATGCTTCCTGTATTGGAGTCTATGCTTGAAGACCCGTCAATGAAGACCATGCCTGCCGCTACTATTTCTTCTTCTTTGACTTGTATGTTCCCTTCCATTCTGTCCATTTGTGCTGCACAGTTACGTATGTAGTCCCCATCTTCTGCTGGTTCTGCTATGAATGTTGCCGGGTTTACCAGACAGCACCTCACAACAACAAAAGCTGGGTTTGCCAGTATTACCTCATACCACAATTACCTTTGTGTCGTTAATGTGCTTTTTGATTTTCCCAAGATGGCAAATAACAAATGCTCCATGGTCAGTACTATGGGGCAACCCATGGTGATTGTCGCTACTTCTCTTTTGCAAACGTAGTAGCCGAGAGTGCTTGCTCACAGGGTAAATGGCCCTGCATGCCTGGGTCTAGAATACCACTGTAGTAAGCCAAAGGTTTTTGTCCCTGTGGCTTCTTTCGTGAGAGGAACGCTGTCACCACTGAGCCATTTGAGTGGGAGAACAAGTAAAACTCCTCTTTGTAGTTAGGGGTTACATTTGTAAGTTGCTCAGGTCCATTTGGATCACTTTGTTGAAAATGCTAGGTGATACACAGTACCCCTGGGGCAACCTAGTGTGTCTGAATCTGGATCCCCGATACATAAACGCTGTCAAATATCTAGAGTCTGGATGAAGTGGCATGGAGAAGAAGGCATTCTTCAAGTCAATGACCGGGGAGTACTTTGCTTTCATTGGGATGTTGCAAGCATTGCAGCTGGGTTCGGTACCAGGGTAAACTGTGCTTCAACTACATCATTAAGAGGGAGGAAATCTTGTATAAATCTCCACAACCCACCCTTTGATTTCTTTATCAGGTATATACCTTTGTTGAATGGCGATGAGGATATCTGTATGATTCCATGTTGCCATAGTTCATATAGAGTTGAGTAAATTCACTCATCTGCTACTCTGCACAATGAGTATGGTTTGGCTCGGGACAGCAGTGCCCCTTCCTTTAACTTTATCTTCACCGCCCCCACTCCTTTCAGTACCCCTACATCATGGGGCCCTTTGGTCCATAATTTCTCTGGAACCCATTCAAGATCTTCATCTATGTATTTGCTTCCCCTTTTCACCACTTGGATCACCATGCCTTTGCGTATCACTATCTCTTCTAGCTGTAGGACTAGCATGGTGCCCTTTATGTCTTCCCTCTGGCACTGTGGTCTGAACAAGAATGCTAAGGCCAATCGGAACACCTTCCCTTGTATTCCTGTGACCCATCCCAGTAGTATCTCAACCCCATAAAAAAACATGCTGGAGTACGTGAGCTGGCCTCGTAGTGTGCTCTGAGCATGTGCCGCTTAGAGAGTGTGGTCACTCATGCGTAGTAAATGCCTGGCTTTGTGTACACCATCCCTTTCTCCATGAATGATATATATAATGATGACGTTCAGTTTGCTGAGCACGTCTCTCCCTACTATATATATAGGAGTGTCTTTGGAATATTAGTGGCACTATGATTTGCTGCATCCCTATTGTTATTGGTAAGTCTTTTGTTACTGGAACCCTCACTACTGCTCCAGAGAAGCCCTGCCTATTCATCACCTTGTTTGATAGTGGGAATCCCCCTTCTCTTCTACAATATTTATTTGCTCCTGTATCTATGAGGAATGAGAACTTTCTTGGTCCTATTTTCACTGCTGCCTTGGGTTCCTCTTCGGGGCCATCAGTTACTGCTAGGACTGGACACACTCGGGCTCTCTGTGGGCCCCCCTATTGTTGCAGGTCACCCTGTGGGAAAGGGAAAAGGTTTCCTCCGACAATGCTGACCCCGGTGTAGTGGGGTACCCCGTTCTGTCCTAACAGCACTGTACTTCCTGCAGCTAGTGCTGGTGTTTGTGTCACATTTGGAGGCACCATTCCACCATACGCTGGCCCCCCTTGAACCTGCTGCAGTCCCTGTGGCAGAGATGCCTGTCCCTGCTGTAGCTTGGCTGGGAGCAGTTGCCTCTGCTGCCACTGCGGCTGTGCTGTGACAAACTCTTGCTACTGCGCCATTTGCGTTGCTTGTGCCAGAGCTTCTTGACCGAAAGGACATGTGCCCACAAAGTGTTCCATGTTCCAGCATATAAAGCATGGCCCGAAACCCCTATATCCTGCCCCCCTCTATGCTCCTTCTCTTCCTTGTGTGTATCCTCTCCCCATTGCAAAGAATCCTCCCTGCATGTAATTCCCCTGCTGTGGGGCTCCCCATTGTGGCATATACTGTGGCTGCAAATAACCCCCTGCTTTCGTGCGTTTCCCACGGGAAACCCTCCTGGTTGGGCAGGTGCCACTGTGGCACCATTGGGCACGAGCATTGCCACTTCCATTGTATACCGTACCAGTTTCTTTTGTACCAATTTGTTTTCTGCCTTTGCAGCATTTTCTGCCACCTGCCTCTTGCTCTCCTGCTTCTGCTTACAGTAGTGTACTATCGTAGCCTGTAATTCTGCCCATTCCTTTGCTTTTATTCCCAAAATCTTGTCTAGTGATGCCTGGACGTCCGTTGGCAACCCCTTGACCAATATGTGGTAAAATTAGGGTATGCATCAGTCCCAGAATCTTCATGTCTAATGTGTCCAAAGGTCCTGTAGCTGTTTTACATAGTTTGCGGGGTCATCATCCCTCTTCATTGTATGTGCCATTACTATTCCCAGGTCATAGCTATTGTGATACATGCTTCTCAGGACCTCCCATACGTGTGTGCGACAGTTGTAGAATGGAGCCCCATTGTGGGCATTAGTGCTTAATTTCCCCCCCTTGAACCCTGCCTGTTTCCATATTTTGTCCCCATGTCCTATTATGGTCGCAAATAAACTTTTCATATCCCCTATTGCCAGTGTCACCGCAGCCTCTGTATCCATTTGCTGGCCCCTGCCACAAGGGAGGGCAGGCTGCATATTAGATTGTCCAGGGCCATTGTCTGCCACGGTACGTATTGTGTGTCCTCTTTCCCCTTTTGTAACAGCAGCATTTGCCTCATTCTCGGCCCTGTCCCAGTTCCCCTTTGGTGGCCTGGGCCAGGCATACTTTTATCTTCCCCTTTACCCTTCCTACTATGAAGAGAGGTGGACCAGTCCCTTCCAGACTCACCGCTGTCCTGTTGTTTTCTTTGCTTTCTGCACCTTCTCCGGTCTTTTTGGGGTGTCCACTTGCTGCCCTCTCCATCGTTCCAACCTCCCCCTATTCCTTCCTCACCTGAGGCCACTCTAAACTGTTCCTCTTCTTCTGACTCCTCCGCTTTCCCTTCTTCCTCTTCATCGCCAGTTAAAGTTTTATCCTCCCCAACAACCATTCCCTCTTTTCCTCCCTCTCTCTCTGTTTTTCCTCTGCACCTCTTCGTCTATTACCCTCTCTGTTTCGTTAAATAATGCATCCACCTGTTGTTGTGTGTTCTTCTCGATGTCCGCTAAGTATTTCCTCTCCCCTTTTTGTGTTCTTCATCCCGCTGTGTGTCCCTATCCTTCTTTTTCTCTGTCGCCTCTTTTTCCCCATTTGGGCTTTCCTGTTACGTGTTTGCGTACCCTGCCGCGGGTTGCAATGGTAGATAGACACCCTAGGGCGGAGCAGAGAGCTTGGTCATGTCCCCTTCCTTTGTCCCCTCTCCCTCTTTTTTAATTTGCTCCTCTTACAATTTCCAAAAGCTCCAATATATTCTGCCTGCTTTTAACTTTGAGCGCTTGTATTTTGTCAACAAAAATGAGAACATATTCTCTATTATTTTACTATTGAAGATTCCTTCTATGGGTCACGCATAGAAACACTGAACTGCAGTCTCCGGGACCCATTGAAAATGATACTTTAATATTTTATGTTATGTTATGTTACTTTGCATTTATATAGCGCCTTGTGTACCATTGGTATGGTCTGAAGGCGCTGGTAGGTTAAACGCCCTTGGGAACCGAAGTTCAAGTCAGTAGAGAAAGTGGAGAGAGTCGGAGGTGTGTGAGAGCACCGGATATGTGTTCGTTCTGTCAGGTTTTATCCAGACAGGTTCTGGCTGCGTTAGGCCTGAGGAGAATGCCTGGCTGGGGGGTGTGAAACCAGCAGTGATTAGTTGAGGCGGATGTTGGTATGAGAACAGCTATACCGAATGGTGTCATAGTATCTCTGTGTTCTAGTTGAGTGGTGGTGGTGTAAAGGGGAGAGTAAGCATGGTGATGTGATAAGATGGTTTACTTGCTCATTCAAACGTCACATGTATTCCAAACCGTTTACTTGCTCATTCAAACGTCACATGTATTCCAAACCATTCATGTATGTCACACACTTCTATGCGATCTAGTCCATTCCACGCACTCTGTGTCCTTTACACGCACTCTGTGTCCTTTCCATGCACTCTGTGTCCATTCCACGCACTCTGTGTCCTTTCCATGCACTCTGTGTCCTTTCCATGCACTCTGTGTCCTTTCCATGCACTCTGTGTCCTTTCCATGCAATCTGTGTCCTTTCCACGCAGTCTGCGTCCTTTCCACGCACTCCAGTCCTTGCCACGCACTCCAGTCCTTTCCACGCACTCCAGTCCTTTCCACGCACTCTGTGTCCTTTCCATGCACTCTGTGTCCTTTCCACGAAGTCTGCGTCCTTTCCACGCAGTCCGCGTCCTTTCCACGCACTCCAGTCCTTTCCACGCACTCCAATCCCTTCCACGCACTCCAGTCCTTTCCACGCACTCCAGTCCTTTCCATGCACTCCAGTCCTTTCCACACACTCCAGTCCTTTCCACGCACTCCAGTCCGTTTCATGCCCTCGGATCTGTTCATGTACTTCGATCATTTCTGTGAATTCTAAGTTTTTTTATGCACCCCGTCCATATTTTCATCTGTACCTTCCACATTATCGCAATACTGTTTCAACTTTTTACACATATGATCGAGGGGGATATCTAGATAGGTCATTATTTCCTGCCTTTTGGCTACCCTTCCTCTATGTTCTAATTACCCTAGGCACCCCACTCCCACTCTTCTTTGTATACCCATTTTCCCTGAAACACCCGCACGCACCCTTAGTCACTCATCTCCCCCTCCTTTCACTTTGGCCTTCTCAGCAGGCCCACCCACGCACTCGCTCTAGTCGCACTGGACCATCTCTGTTAGTAGGCAACATCCCTCTCCATGGGCTCTTCTTTCGTTAGGTTAGTAAAGGTTGGCACTGAGTCACCTCTACTTCTTCTCCTCATGCCTACCTCTAGAATGCCATGCATACTATTATACACAAGGTACCTGTCAGTGATGACCCTTCCACCTTTGGTGAACACCACAAAACAATTCAAACGATATTTACTACCATGCGCGCGTCCCTCTCTATTAATTCGAAACACTACACCACAAAATGACACTCATCTCCTCCAAATTACACAACTATACAATTCCAGATGGTAGGCGCAACTCTAGTCTAACGGGGTCCGCCTCTTACTACGCACGTCTCCTGCTCTAATGCAGGTGTGCCCATACCCACACCCGCTCCCTATGGGGCGGCACATGGTAGAACCTACAACAATTATGGCTGATCGTCCTCCCACCTTGAGGATGCGTCCTACCATAAAATATAGTCCTTCCCTGCTACGTGTGCATGCAACCACGATGCAGCACTTTCCTGCGCAGTAACACTCACGTCCTAGAGATTCTCAAGATCCCTCGGCACTGATCCTCCCGTGCGGGCTCACTCCTGCCCCAGACCACGGGCAGCGCTTGGGACCAGGCAGACCTTTGTAAACTCGGCATGTGCAGGGCTTCCTCAGTGATGCACTTGGATCAAGTATGCGGTCACCACACCTGCGCCCCCAGGGAGGGCGGCCAGAATACCCTCAGTTGACCGAGAAAACTGAGGATCTCGCTCGGACCTCCAAATATGTATTGGGGTCCTCGAAGGCCCGTAATAAATAAGTTACCACTAGTAGTCCAAAAAGGAGCACTCACTGGGCAAGAAGTAATTCTGTTTATTACAGCTGGGCAAGCACAAATCAACCAGCACAGTGGAACAAACTGGCACACAGCGAACGTCATTTTTCTACTGCTAATACAATGTTTATGGAGTTAGAAACAGTTGCACTTCAAACTTCACGTCTTCGCAGTTTCCATGAAACTAACTGGTTAGTCTACATCATAACCCTACAGCTAGACATACGTTGGTTAAACATGATTGGAGCAGACAGAACTGCCCTGTCCGAGCTCATTTCTTCCCCGTATGGAGCCACATTGCTTCCCTCTCCACCTGAAAATAGTTTGCAATTAGTAGTAAAATTTGTGTGCAAACCTCCGGTGCTTTAATCATCAGCCATTGGTCAGCACCACAGCGGAAGGAACACGAGACAGCCTGAGCTAGTGGGAAGGGAGACATTCACATGGCACCTGCAAGATAGGGACCTTTGCAGACACTGTACTGGACACTCTGGGGGCTCATTACTTTCCAGGGACACCAAAACTTACTGTCTGGTTCTTCTTGGTGCCCACCTCTATTCCACATCCTCGTTCCCGTACCGGCTGGACAAGGGGCGATTTGAAACCGCCTTGGTGCCATGCAAGTGCTTCTCTGAGTCGGGTTGATTTCCCCAGCTCCCACGAGTAGCCATGGGACTGGCTCACCGGCCTTGCTTACATCACCCGGTGCTGTTCCCAGTGACTGCAGCCTGCTGCACATGAGCAACCTTGAATTCAGCTTCCCCCCTCCCTCAGCTGTGGTGCACAGGCCATGTGTTCAAAGTGAGCCTACGGGTGATGCTCGACCTGTGGCGCCCCATGGAGAGCGCTTACCTGCGGTTTCGCTTTTCTCGCATTTGTGCATACAGGTTCCTTGTGTCCATGTTGTGTCATATACAAAGTGTCCCCCCTTCTTCCCCTCCATGCCTGGTCCATGGACTGGCCACAGCTCTCGAAGTCCCCCTTGTTGTCCCCCTAAGAGGTGTCCCAGACCTTATTCCCGCAATTGGTAGGTGTGGCCCCCTGTCTGGCACTGAATCAGGACATTCATTACAATTATAGCGGTAACATATCTATTACCAGCACTGGCAACCTCATTGAGTGACCCCCAAGTAAGCCTGATCTAGCCATAAGGTTGTTTACAAGCATGTCACTCAAGCAGTTTGGTTTCATTTGTAGCTCCCGGGAATTGGGCAATCCCATATCTAAGTGTGAATCTGCTCTAGAATGCATAGCATCATTGGCAGAACCCTATAGCTCTCACTGTGGATCCCTGGCAATTCATCGGAAAAATATTCTAATAAGTACAATAAAGGAATTCGGAATGCTAAGAAGAATTTGAGGAATGAATTGGAACAAATTCTGAGATGCAGAGGCAAATGTGATGAATTTGATGGTAACGTAACTTATTTCCTGGCGGTGACCTCTCCCCATGTGGCCAGGGAACCGCAGCCGCTACCTGATTCTGACCCTGGGGTCGACTATATGAGGGAGGATCACATGGGCGGGAGACAACCTCCGAGAGAGTATCATGGCACCATTGGGTGAGACATGGTATCCCCCATTTTCTCTTGAAAATAACCCTTCCATGTCTAATGCCCTCTTAGCCTATTATGATACACCCACTCCTTCCCCCATGAACAACAGGGAAATCACCTTCTCCAGTTCCACCTACCATTCATTCAAGAATCATTCACCATTTAAGTCTACTGAAAATGTCTATTCAAGTCTTCTGAACCCATTCCAAAACCTGCAATTCATGTCACAGAATGACCAAAGTACTGGGATGAAGAGGAAGAATCGAGCAATGCAGAAGGAGGAAAGTCCCAAACACAGTGAGCATTCTAGTGTTTGCTCATACACAACTGTACCTGGGAAGTTCTAAAGGTAAGTGAAGCAGGACATTAATGAGTGCCCAGAGCAAAGCAGATGCTGGAAGTAAAAGCTGCGAGACCCAAAGAAACCAGGCAGAGGCGACCGCGAGAAGGAAGCAGAAAAAAGAGCTTCTCCGGTTCACCGCGGGAGAATACGGCAGCACCAACAAACACCAGCGAGTTTTCCCAGAAGCCGTGAGGACCCCGGGCATCTCGGCAAGTAAGCTAATGCAACTGAATGAACAACAAGCCAGCAAGAGAGATAGAAGGAATGCATTTAATATTAAAAGGGGAAACACATTGAAGATAAAACCCTTACAAGCAAATAGATGGAAATTGTGCGACTGAAGGAAAACATAGGACCGTATTATATATCCGGAAGACATATATTTTCAAGCAAAGTGTGTGTGCAACTATGGAAAAGGGCAGAGAGCCCAGGTGAATATAAGAAGTCCTGGCATGAGAGTACACCGGCAACCATCACAAGAGTGTGAGGATAAGAAGTCCTGGCAGGAGAGTACACCAGGCAATGTGATGACTCCACCATGGTCCGACCCACCAACCTGGCATGGAACCCTTTTCATGTGGCCAGGGAAAGGCAGACGCTTCCTGATCCTGACCCTGGGGGTGGTATACTGCAGGAGGATCACATGGGTGGGGGGGCAGGTCAGGTAGACTGGGATATCCCTTATATAACTTTCACTGTAATCCCACATT
This sequence comes from Ambystoma mexicanum, assembly GCF_040938575.1. Lineage (NCBI taxonomy): Eukaryota > Metazoa > Chordata > Amphibia > Caudata > Ambystomatidae > Ambystoma > Ambystoma mexicanum. The sequence continues at coordinate 13,335,060 of NC_090938.1, read as the reverse complement.
ATTGATGGCATATTTCCAATCAGAAGGAATAAAGAATTCTAATATTTCTATTTGGGACTTCAAATCCCATAATCCCAAGAGTACTTGGATGAAGAAGAGGGCTGAAGAGCCATGTAGACCTAAAGGTCAGGCAATCAGACTTAGCAGCCCACACCTGAGGGAGGCTGAGAGGCTTAAAAAGCTCCTTGAGGTGTAGGCCATTAGTAGAGGTTGTGGTTGGAGGAGTAGCAGCAGTTGTAGCAGCAGCAGAATTAGCTAGGGCAGGAGAAAACGGCAGAAGAAGGCATGTTAGTGGCAGAAGACACAGAAGTGAGAGGAAAGAAAGGACACCAGGATGTTCCGTCATATTATTCCAGTTACCAGTCAGAGTTGGTCCTTTTCCCCTAAAGTATAGATTGCAAAGGTTACACAGCGGAAAGCATAAGGTTCGAAAGCTTTTCCCCATGTGAACCTGATTGCAGAGCGTTTGCAGCGAGAAGCGTGAAGCAGATCGTACCCGGAGGCTGGTGTGCTCCAGGGGGCCGTGGTGAGCCAAACTCCATGTCTGTGTGGTTGGACCGAAGGTAACCTGTGGCGATAAGTGTGCCCGGTTGAGAAAACCCATGTAGCAGAAGCACTGTAGCCTGTGAGAGGGTCTGAGGAACTGGTGAGTGTTTCCGCGCCTTGCCAAGCCTTCAGGCAGTGCAGGTGGGCAACTGCAACCTGTTGCTTTTCACTCGCAAGTGTGTGAAAATGAATGAAGCTGACTGGAGCTTGTCAGACAATGGAGTGCAACAGTTGTAACACTTGTGTCTAGAAAGATATGCTGTAGAAGGAGGTTTTGAACATTACAGATTATAAAGACCGCTTAAAAAACTTCAATAATAGTTGTGTGTACCTAAAACTAATGCTAACACAAAGACAATGCCAAAGTAAAGCCACAATACCATTGTATCCTGTGAAACCAAGTGTTAAGCCTCAATATTATGAACTGAAGAGAACAAACGAGCATTACCTTAAGCCCAAAATTGAACAAGCATTGCCCTCAGCCAAAAGAAGCTACAGTAAAGGTGTCTGTTGGAATAACTGTTACTGCCAAAGGAAAAGGGGCTAAAATAACATCTCTAAAGGTAGAGCTTGTAAATGAATGACTATGACTAGGATAATGGTGTAAAAGATATAACCACAAAAGTGATGGGTGGAATGTTTTCAATGAATCTGAACCAATGGCATTGCTCTGGGCAACCTTCCACACCGTTGTTTTTTAGCCCATCTGTGCCATTGCAAAAGGGGACCAAACATATGCAAAACAGTCAGGTACTGCCACCAATGGTAGCAGCCCAGCCCGAACTGCTAGGCCATGTCCCCTCTGCATGGAAACACAAGCAGCCCCAGACATGTGTCTGCCTTGTTGGGCCTCCTCAGGGAGGTGCAGCTTAGTTCCCTATGGCGCAGTGAGCAGGGGATCCATATCTGGGCATACGCTCTCCCACATAGTGAGACAAACTATAACCACAAAAGGGATGGGTGACTGTTTTTTAATCCGTCTGCACCATTGCAAAAGGGGTCCAGACATATGTAAATCAGTTAGATACTGCCAGCAATGGTAGCAGCCCAGCCCGGCCTGCTAGGCCAGGTTTCCTCTGCACAGAAACACAAGCATCAGCAGAAATGTTTCAGCCTTGTTTGGCCTCCTCAGTGAGGTGCAGCTTGGTCCCCTATGGCGCAGCGAGCAAGGGACCCACGTTCTTAGAGAGGCACAGCTCCAACTCTCTGACGAGGCCCAACCAGGCCGAAACACGTGTCTGGAGTTGCTGTCGTTACTCTTCTTCAGAAGAGAATTGCTTGGTATTTCGGTGCTGGACTGGCCTTGGGCAGGGCAAAGACTGATATGTAGTGGACATTTCTCTTCTTTGAAAGAGATGGTGAGCTAAAGAATCTGGTTGAGACTCAAACCGGGATATAGGACGGTAGAGAGAAACTCCCAGAACACCTCTTAAACCCCAAAGCTACTTATGCATATTAAGTAGCTTTGGGGGTTCACCCTAAGTTACTAGGGTATTCCAGATGTGGAACCCTTGCTCACTGTTCTTAGAGAGACACAGCTCCACCTCACTGACAAGGCCCAACCAGGCTGAAACATGTGTCTGGGGTTGCTGTCGTTACTCTTGTTCAGAAGAGAATTGCCTGGCATTTCAGTGCTGGGCTGCCCTTGGGCATGACAAAGACTGATATGTTGTGAAAATGTCTCTTCTGTGAAAGGATGGTGAGCTAAAAACTCTGGTTGAGACTCTAACCCGCGACATATGCCGGTTGAGAAAAACTCCCAGAACCCCCCTTACTTATGCATATTAAGTAGCTTTGGGTTTTCACCCTAAGTTACTAGGGTATTCCAGACGTGGAACCCTTGGTCACTGTTCTTAGAGAGACACAGCTCCACCTCACTCAAACAAGGCTGAAACATGTGTCTGGGGTTGCTGTGGTACTCTTGTTCAGAGGAGAATTGCCTGGCATTTCGGTGCTGGACTGCCCCTGGGCAGGACAAAGACTGATATGTGGTGGACATTACTTTTCTGTGAAAGGGATGGTGAGCTAAAGACTCTGGTTAAGACTCAAACCCGGGATATAGGCCAGTAGAGAGAAACTCCCAGAGACCCCCTAACCTATGCATATGGTGTAAAAGAAACAGCAATTAGTCATGAACTCACATTGCCAAAGCTATTAGATGTTAAATTGGAAATACTTAGTTGGTGACTTGACCAAAGACAAGAGTGGTTGAAAGGTGGCACGAGAAGAAAGATGGTGTTAAGAAGAGAGACATTGCTTCTCATAGCTGAATTAAAAAGGCTTGGTATGAACCTTGTCTTTGTTAAAAAGTTGTGAAGAGTTGTTTAAAGCTGTTTAATGTTTAAGAAGTGTTAAACATTGGAAGTGTCAGTGGATCTGAAACTTCAGAAGCATCCTAACTGAAACAATGTGAACCAGAGAAGTGAAACCTGCATGGTGTATCCTGAAGTTGAGTTTATGGCCCTTGGAACGTGCATCTATAGCTGGATGGGATTACACCAGAATAATTCTGAGTCCAAATAACCGGACAAACTCAAGAAGGTGGCAAGTTGCTGTTTTATTAGCAATTGTCTAAAACAGGGAGTGTACAACGAACATCAACAGACGTACGCTCCTTCAACTATTTCTACAAAAAATACAATTATTTACTTCATTTTATGTCAGAGTGACGTCACGCTACGTGGAAATATTGAAAAACCTATCAAGGGTAGGGACTGGTTAAGGGACACATCAAAATATACAATCATATAGGAGCTAGGTTTGTTATTGGCTGCCCGATATCAGATGGACCACTTATGCCTACCTCTTCATACGTGTCATTGACGAAAAATCATTTACACAGTGTTTCATTGGTTTCTTAAACTATTAGGTCCTTCATTATATGGATAAATACAATTGGTTTGACATACTTGTGCCATGTCTGGAACATTCGGCTCAATTAGCAGCAGGTAAGCCAAGACCCAGGTGCAAGTAGATAGGACATGAGGCTGGCCTACCACCCAATTAGCCCAGCAGCTCTCAGCACCCATGCCTTCTGCCATGAAATCTTCTTTGTACTTGGCCTTGCAGTGTATTCTCGTCCTGGGATGCAAAGGGAGTGAGGACATGCACTATCATATCTGGAACTCCAAGTTCAAGCCCTATTTCCATCGTTGACTCATGTGACAAGAGACCACGATTCTGCTCATTCTGCAATCTTTTAAATGTTTTAAATGAATTAAGACTTGGCATCCTTTGTGTTCTGTCTTACACCTTAACGTGAGAGCATTCATCCTGCGCACACACGGTCTCCTTCAGTGTAGATAACTGACCTTGACTTCTCAGTTCTTGACTTCAGGCCAGACAGCCTCCCAAAGCAGCTCCAAGAACCTGCGATTCTACTGTGACGCAGCCTTTCATTCTTTCTTCATGGTTCTTTGGCTTATTATATCATAATAATAATAATAATAATAATAATATCATGATACCAATGTCCAGTTTCTGTACAATGCCGGCTCTGCCTGCATTCTATTTACTAATTATAGCTAGCCTATAGGATTACTTGATCTATCTTGCATTTCAGCGTCTGTACATTCTTCATGCCTCTGATTTCTACAGCACTTTTTGCTGTGTAATCTTCTGCTTTTACACTTGAGAGTTCACTTGATTCTTGACTTCGTCCTGTCTCTTCTAGGACCCATAAATTGTGCTCCTTCAGTATCTCGAGATGTTGTGCACTCTTTCTTATGACATCATTAGTTCATTTTCTTGGCTCTTTCTCATATTCCTTCACGGAGGTTGCCGGGAAGCTATCATCAACTTGAGGGTACATTCGATATGGTCGTCTTAATGGATACCATCTTCCATATGCTCGTATTATTGGTACAGTAGCTGAGATTAGACAGGGCATGGTCTCCAATACAGTGGAGGTAGGGGTAGCATCTCCTGCAGATGTGTACATCTGCTCCTCCACATTTCCCCCTCTGGTCGAGTCCTCGAACACCTCCACATGTTTCCCTGCTTCTTTGAATCTTCCCTTAAAGAAAGAATTCTTTGGTAGCCATATCTTCGTCACCCCCCTCAGGGTGCCTGCATTTGTTATGTGTCTGTCCACACTCCAGGTCATATAACTACATTCTCCACTTGGGGGACAGAAGATCCAACGTCCCACATAATTATTAGGGTCTCTTGGGTACAGGAACTGTGTTCCCTCAGGTGCCACAATACTTGCTTTTATGCTGTCTCTAGTGGCACTTTCAATCTTCACGTTGTTCTGTTTCATCCTTCACATTAATCATACTCTTCATTCCCACTGCCTTTTTTGCTGTTTTCTGGCACTGTGCAATTATTATTCTTATGACACAGAATCCGAACATTATCATCAACAATATTGCTCCAAGGAACTTGAATATACCCACCATAGAGTCAGAAATCCATGAAAACAGGTATGAGAACCAATCGTCATCCCCCATAGCCTCTGTGTCCGCCTCCATTTTCATATGCAGTTTTGCCAACATGGTTATGGCATCCGTCTGAGTCCCATTCTCACTGTCATGAGATGGTGTAAATGTACAGCAAGAAGGCCGACCTTGGCACAAACACCTCCTTCCATTGCTGTAATCATGTCAAGGACATACCTGTTCTAGAGGGTCATTAACCTTATGGCCCCCAGTTCTTCTTTTGTGGCGTTAAATCCTTTTATAGTGGTATTCATTGTCCGTAACAGCTTCCACCTGGTAATCTGCAGCCATTTGGCATTCACTACTGTTTGGAGTCCAGGCATGAATATAGATGTCATTATCATAGCAGTCTTGTTGAACAACATGCACTCATCAGGAATATCTTCATTCATCAGGAATATCTTCTTATGCCTTTATTGTTTTTAATGAGAAATAGTTCTCGCTTTTCATCCGGCGGAGTGCAAGTGATCTTCTTTTATTCAAATGCTCATCCACTTGTGGAAATCCCTCCATGTTCAGGTTGCTCTGAGGAATCACCAAGGCTGGAACATGGATGAGTACAATGAAACACACTCCACTCCAGTTCCTGGGCAATTTTATATATGCTCTCGATCCACAGGCCCAAAATCGATCCATTATAACAGCAGTCCCTCTCTTCATTCCTGGGACATCAATTATGTTCTTGCACCGTTTGTTCTCGCCAACTTGGACTTTACCATTGCTTCAAAAGCACATTGTCGCATTAATCAATGGGACTACAGCCATTGGCCCTGATTCGTTGTCTACCCATGTCAGCAGTTTAGAGTTCTTGGCCCATGACTTTAGGCATCCATCATTCACTTTCTGAACCTCGTACACTGGTTCCTTCCTTAGTAGATGAGCCTGACAGGACATTATCCCATCTTCCCATCCTTTGGTCGTAATCACTTGTCGATAGATCAACAGCTGTGAGCGCTCCCAGCATCCAGACATTCAAGTTCTTTCAGAGCATTTCATCCTCTTCTTTTCTTCAACAATTACTTTGTCTTATCCCATGGACGGATACACAAGCATCTTGTCTGTCCATCCAGTCTCCTTTTCCATTTGTGTTTTCTTGATATAATCATCCTGGCATGGGAATGATTGTCTTGATCACCATTGCAGGGTTGCCAAGCTCCCTTGAAACTGTCCTCTGGTAGTACATGCTGCTGGATGGATAAGGAACTTTTCATGCACCGACCTCTCTTTGAAATTAATGCTCTTACTGTACTCATGGCATAGGGGATGACAGAGCGGACTTAGCAAATCTCATCATATGCTCTCTCCCCCACCTTTTTCATGTGTTGGTACCACATATTATTCCCCAAGTGAGCCGAATTAGCAAGATAGGTATTTATCCCCTGGTTATCTCCTTCTGCATCCCTCTTATGTCATCTGACATGCCCAAACAGGTCAAAGAAATTATCATCATTTTTAGTTATACTGGGAAATATCACAGGTGAGGTGCTTTTCAACCATCAGAAGGATAAAGACTCCAAAATGTAAGATACAGAAAGAAAAAGGGAAAGCACATCCATATGTATATCAGGCGTAAGAGTGTAGAATTTGTGTGTGTGTTTGCCATGCCATTTCGCTTTGAACTGCTAGTCTCCCTGAAACTGCATTTTCTTCCTCCTGAATCATGTTTAATATAATTTCTCCAATCACATTCGTAGTTGCACAATCTGCTCAATGATTGCACTTAAAAGCCTCTTATGACTAGGCCATTCTTTGGATCGTGGAGAAAAGTGAGAATATCAACATCTCTTCTGATGAGGGTAGGGTTTGACTGGAGTATGAACACAAAAACTGCTACCACAAACATATGTGTGCCACTATCAATAGGTGGCATGTGTTTATTCTTAAAATAGATATGCCCCTCGAAAGGAATCTGGGTATTGATCTCTTTTCCAGTTTTGGATTGGCGCTTGGGCATAACGTCAATCTGATTTTACTTTTTTCAAAGAATCTCTAAAAGTACATTTAAACTCTGGAATTCTCTGCAAGTCCATGCACTTCCTGCTAAAACATTTTAAAGAGTGTCCAAAGAATTCCAGTCCAAAAGAAATGTTCTAGTCTCACACTGTATTATCGTCCTTCTCCCTGGTCATCGAACGATTCTGCACACGCGGCAATTATTCTTTTTGTCTTGCTTCTTAGTCAGCGGGTACTAGATGGAGGGTCTCGCCTTTGTTGATTTTTACGTCTCCTAAATGTAACTAAGCTGTTCTTCCAACCACCCTAACTGCTGTAGGGGAAACATTTAATACACAAAAATGTTAGTTCAATCTTGGCTCATCCTACCTACAGATAACATTTTTAATAAGCACTTGGTCGCCAACATATAACTTCACTGGTGGTAATAATTCACTTGGATTGGATACTGAACTGTCCTCTTCCGTGTTCCTTGACCCCTCCCTCCAATGCTTGAATTGATCTGAAACGAAAGAAACACTGGTAGTCATACATGTCAAATAATCGTGCATCTCATCACCTAAAGTCTGCACTACACTCTGGGCATCACTCCTGACTCTAGATGGGGGTGTAGAAGCGGCGTCCTCATGTGGCACCCTGTTACTAGTTCATGGGGTGTAAGGTGATGGTCTGAACCTGGCTGATTTCAAAGGGCATACAAGGCTAAGGGTAGGCAATATAGCCCTCCCTTTTTCAAAGTTAATCTGATCTTTGCTATCCTTTCCTTATGGGGGCCGTTGTGCCTCTCACATATCCCATTTGCTTGTGGGTAATAAGTAGCAGAAAACATATGCTTTATGTTCAACAGAAGCCCTATTTGTTCACACAGCTCTTTGACAAAGTGTGGTCCATTATCTGACCTTAATTCTTCACACACACCCATCTTGGAAATATTTTGTGCACTTAGAAACTTTGCTGCACAGGTAGCATCAGGATGTGTGCAAGGACCTGCCTCGATCCATCGAGAAAAGGGACACACCACCACTCACAGATACCTATATCCGTTACTTGTCTGCAGCATATCAACATAGTTGATATGCAAATGCTGAAATGGGCCATTTGGACGGGGTATTACTCCTCTGATTGTTCTTAGTGTATGCACAGCTGTAAACATCTGACACACAATACAATTCGCCATGAACTGTGCAACATGTTCCAATAAATTGGGAACAAACCAGTCCTTGCGCTGGTGGCAGCAAGACTTACTCTGGTTATATGTGCGGGGTAATGCAGCTGCTCAAGTGTGACTTTTTAGTAATGGCGCTGGGATCACTGGCTTTCCAATGCTTTCCTGTCTCCATAATGCTTCTGTGGGGGATAATGAATACCCCTACATCTCCATAGCTCCTGTTCCTCTTGGGGGGCCTCTATCCTGTATCTATAAAATTGACAGCATATTAAATCCCTCTCGTACTAACATGCTTCTACTCAATACTTATTTAACATTTTCAGTATCGAAACTCGAAATTTCGGAAGAATATGCAACCCTTTTGGCTTCTACATCTGCGGCTTTGTTTCCATGAGAGATAAAGTCTGTTTGTTTAGTATGCTTTACGTATTTTATGACTGCAATAGCTACTGGGAGTTGTAGTGCCTTAAAGAGCTTGTCCAATAAGACGCATGTTGTATGCACTGAGGTAACCCCTCCTTTTCCAACGTGACAGCCCTGCATGTACGGTTGATATCACATAGGCAAAGTCACTGTACACTGTCACTTCCTGATCCTTGGCCCTCATTCCGAGGTTGGTGCTAGTCAACCAATACCAGTACTGCCACTGACTTGGTGGTATGGGGACTTACCGGTGTATTCCAACCTTTGCGGGACCGGTAAATCCCCATTTGAAAAGCCATTCCCCATCCCCATTTGAGCCCCCTTAGGGCTCAATGGGAAGGGGGAAGCCGTCAATAACGGTACTGCAAATTGCAGTACCGTTATTGACCCCGGTATCCCTTTGCGGGTCACGTCCATGACGCCTGGTAAAAAAACCAGGACCTGCAAAGGGACCTCGGAATAGGGCGCTAAGGGATTACCGGCACCAGTGTCATTAACGGATCCCGGTATCCCTTTGCGCCCAGGTCGTAATGACCCCCCTTGTGTTTCTCGAGTGCAACAATAAGTGCTACCAATTCTGGCACCTGTGCTGAAAAATGAGACAGTAGTCTTGCACTTGCCACTACCTTAAATTCACCATTTAATCTGTGTCTTCTATTTCGGATCCTGAATGCCTCTACCCACTAGTTTGGTCAATTTTTGAAGAACCATCAGTAAAGAAAATCTCCCCTCCTGCTAAAGCATTTTCTTTCACACCGGGTATATCATCATGGAATTCAACATAATTAGTGCAGTCATGCACATGATCACCTTCATTTACTGGTTCAGCTATAAACGTGGCTAGTTTCACTATTTTACACCTTATAACTTTAATCGCCGGATTAGAAATCATAACTTCATAAGCAGAAGCTCTTTGTGTTGTCAGTGTACCTTTGGGTTTCTCTAAAATGGCAAATAAAGCATGCTCCACATAGAGCGTCGTAGCACAGCCCATGGTGTCAGGATTCACCGTCCGTGGAAGCTGTGGAACACCTGGCGCATACAGGATTCTAAGGAATAGACTCCCCGGTCTAGTCCTCATCCAACATGGCGACTGAGACTATAAAGCATAACCACACCCACATCTCTTGGCGTTTTATCTGTTGTTCGTGGTTATCTACTTCAGTGCTTCGATACTTTGCCTCTCGTTCTGCAACCCTTTTTGATTTCCCTGTTCCTTCCAATTCCGGGTTTCCCGGTTGTTCCTTGTCGTTACTGTCCATTGCTTGCTTTCCCGTTCTGCTATTCCTTGTTTACCCCTTGTTCCCTTCTTTGCACCACTGACTTCTTTCCTACTTTTCCATTCCGCCTAACATTCCTTTCTCAGTGTGGTCTTTTGATACTCTGATCTTTCTCTTGCTCTCAACCTCCGACCGTTCGGTACTAGGATTCTTACTTTTTCCTTTTCTTTCACACATCCTTTACTTACCTGTCACTCGCGGTGTTGCTCCTTCATCTCCGGTAGGTGGACTTGTCTTGCGGCATCTTCCTGCTTCTCTGCTGACTTTATTTCACTCACAGTGTTTCTCCTTCATCTCCCGTAAGTGGACTACTCTTGTGGCGGCTTTCTGTACCTTTGCTGGCTATACTCCTTTCTTTCAACTGCATTCTGGGTCCTGTAGTTTCAGTAGTTTCTGAGACCTCTATCCAGTACTCCTCCTATTCCTAGTGCACTGTATTCATTACGGATAGTAAGTAATCTTCTGTCCTAACTTCATTCAGTTATTCTCATCATTCAGACCGTTTCAGCCAGAGAATATATTTCCTTTTCCGGTTCTTGATTCCTACTCGTCCTCCAGTTCAAGACTCCTACAGACTTATTTGGGAACTGCAAATCATCTTATCATCCCATAGGAACACCAAATCGAGGAACCCCAAATCTGCCACTTCTTCCAGGGTTTTTCATGGCCCAGAGGCTTTTTTCCCTGTTCTTGGGGTCTAGCTCCCCGGGGTTCCCCCTAGACAGGTTCCAATCCCTGTCAAGGTGGCCTCTGGAGAAGCTAGACCCTACTTACATGACAAAAAGAAGAAGAAGTCCAAGGAAGGTGAGCCCACTGAACTCAAGAAATTAAGGAAGAAGATTCTAACCGAGTCCAAGGACAGCTCGTCAGAAGGTCCAAGTGAGGAGGAGGGTGGAAAATTCCTGCAATTACCTGACACATGGTAATAACTTGTGGATTTCTCAATTGCAAATGCGGCAGCAGCCAAAGATTGTTCGCATGTAAACTGTCCCCTCATGACTGGATCTAAAATCCCACTGTAATACGCCCAAGGTTTGTACCCTAATGTTGTTCTTTGTGTAAGTATTTCTGTCATTACTAACCCATTAGTCTTCACTGTTATTGGGAATTCCCAAAACTGGAGCTGTACAAATTGTCCTTTTTAATTCCTCAAATCCTTCCTCCATTTCTTCAGTCCATTCTATCTTTTCCTTACCAACTTGTGCTTTCTTAATTGCTAGCAGCAGCGGTTTTGTAAATGTGCTATAATGGAACACCCAGGCCCTGCAATAATTGCATAAGCCCAGAAATTGCTGCATTTGCCTCACTGTATTTGGCTTTGGTGTCTTCATGATAGCCTCAGCTCTCTCAGGTGTCACTTTCTTTCCTTCATGTGAAATTAACTAAACTATGTACAACACCTCTCCATGGCAATACTGTAATTTCTCCTTATCTATTTTGTATGTTTTTTCTGGCAATATAGTCAATAACTGAACAGAGTCCAGCCTACATTCAACCTCTGTTTCACTACATATATTCTACATACTGAATTACCACACTCTTGAGCTCAGTGTTACCTAAAACCATCTGTTGGACCCTATGAAAGATTGGTGGGGATTCACAATATCCTTGAGGTAAATTAGTATGTTTTAGTCTATTTTGTCTGAACGTAAAGTCAGAAACACAAGGGGAATCCCAACAAGCTACCTTTCGATGTCTACACCGGGGGTGACAAAACTAGTTCACAATCCACATACACTTGTGGGGGCATCTTTTTTAGCAAATATAAAAAGATGGAGGGCTTAGGTTTTACAAAAATATATCATATATTTATTATTCTGTAATAGATAATAAAAAAGACCATAAGGTCACATTTGCAAATCAAAACAACATAAAACAAAGTTATTATAGAGACAATTATTCAACAATGTTTGTCCTTGTGTTCATTCATGGAGTACATTATATATTGGGTGATTTTAGTAACACATGGGGGACTTTAGAATGGCCCATTCATGTTTGCTTTTATACAAAGTCCCCATCTAGATTGTGTCGACAGGAGTAGATCTGTTTCCAGCCTTAATATTTGATTGACACACAGACTGTCACTTGTTCTTATACTGATTAGTCATATGTGTAAGGCTTTCCTCAGGACACGTCAAACCCTTGTCTTGAGGGGTGCAAAAGTTCACAAGTACTATTGCAGAGTTCTCTCTCAATATCTATAAAAACAGAGACATACATATCAATATACAACAACCAGAACCCATAATTATTCTTAACACTTTTTTGTCAAGCAGTGGATGAGGCCATATTGTCAACCTCTCAAACTATTTGGGTGCGCATCAAACACTTTATTGAGTGTTATTGCAATATCTGGCTTATACAGTAGTACCAGTTGCTTATTTTGAAGTTCATTCAACTCTATGCCATACATTTCATAGTTTCTTATATGTTTACCTCCATCAATGGGCGTCATATATTTCATGCTTCTAATGCACATGCTATATTGGTTAGTTTCAAGTGCCAAACACATGGGAAAACAACAAGGAGGGCAGCCGGGGAGACAAAAAAAAAACAAAAGGAGGGGAGGGAGGGGTGGGCACACACAGGGATCTGCACGAGAGCGTAGGCCACTAGTTTAGAATTACTGCCTGCATGTCTTATTTACCAACAGAATGATTTGAGGACTCAAACATATCTTTATGGCTTCTTGTAAGTCATGTATTAATTCAATGTGTGTCGCAGTGCTTATTGGGGAAACCGCCATTTTCAAGTATTCAATGTGTAACTGTGACTGAAAAAACATCGAACGTGTTCTATTAGTCAGGTGGGATTTATATTGCTAAATCCTTATTTAACAAGAGGGGGTGATTCTATATCTAATGTTGCCTACCTATTGGAGCCACAGATGCTCTTCTCTAGATGGCCGTGTCAGGAAAAAAAAAATGCTGTGTATATCGTGGTGGGCGGCTGAAATACGCCAATACCTAGTTAGAGGCAAAACAAGAAAAGAAAGGCGCGGACGAAATTAATATCATTGCGCGTGGGCAAGTCCATGTTCGTATGTATTGTATAGCTTACTTGTTATTTATTCAGCAATACGAGATGTATTCAGCTCAAGAGACGAGCCGCGCACGAAATCAGAGAGCTGGCGTATTCCTCTGGTAACTGTGCGTAACAGAACACCGCCGCGATATATTGTATGTGGTCACGTGATTTCACTCTCGAAAGGCTAGCTCGTAACAGGACGCTTTTTTCGTCCTTTCGAGCCAGCCATCTTGTAGAACTCAGGTTGAGTATGCAGTAAACACTACATGTTGGCACAGCTTGTTGGGCTGACATTGGTTGTACAAATGTGTAGCAAAGGTATGCTTGCCCTTGTTGTGCTGGAGCAATGGATGAACACAAAAGCAGATGCAATCACAGCAGGCTAAGAGATAATATATATATATATATATATAAGTGTGGTCAATGCATATCTGGGCAGTGTGTGCCTCATTAGCTATCCTCATTAATGTTGTGATGCTGTATGGTAATTTCCATATGAACAAACCCCACTCTATGTATAATTTAAACCATGTTTCACTGAGTCAAGGTTGTATATCCACTTTTGTTCCAGTCTGCAGAGTTTCAAATCGCGGCCCCCACCACGTGGATGATTGTCAATCTTTTGTAACACGCACCAAAAAAATGTCATCATGTGAATGTTTAGCTTTCTTGTAATGTTCTACAAGCGGTTTGTCTGCAGTGCTGTTTTTGATACAACAGCAGTGTTCGCCAATTTTGGTGCATACTGGTCTTTTAGTCTTGCCAATGTAAAAAAGCCCACAGGGGCATTTGATACAGTAGATAACCCACTTGGTGGCACAGTTGCTGAATGTGTTTAACTTCCACATTCTACCTTTCAAATCAATGTTTTTTTAATTTTGTGTAAACAGGCACATAGTACATTTGCCACACTTAAAATGTCCTACCACTGGTGCCACAGTGTGGACTGGGTCTTTTCACCTATTTTTGTCATAGGGTAGGTGTGAACCAATTTATCTCCAAGATTAGTTAGCTGCTTGAAAGCAAAACGAGGAGGAGGAATGTTAAAGTCTTCGGTGTTAATCATTTTCCAATTGGTAAGTATCATTTTTCTTAGATCATTACTGATTGGGGTGAAAGAAGAGACACAAGCGATTTTATCTAACATGGTTTTGGTTTGTTTAGATAGACACTCAGTTCTTGAGATATTGGCTGCCCTTTTGTACTATCTTCTGGCAATATGAGACGGATATCCCCTGCCTTCAGATTTTGTTTTAGTGCCTGACTCTGATTTTTAAAGTGTACTTTATCGGTGCAATTCCGCCTAATACGGAGAAACTGACCAAAAGGTAAATTCTCCCTTAGCGATTGCAGATGGTAACTTTGGAATTGTAGTAGCGTGTTTTTTTGGGTCGGCTTTTTGTATAGGCTGGTCCCAACTTTATGGTCAGGCATACGGTAAATAAATAGATCCAAAAAGGCAATTCTCTCACTGTTTGATTCACATGTAAAATTAATCGAGACTTCTTTTGCATTGAGCCATATATTAAATGCAGCTAACTCATCTTGAGTCCCTCGCCAGACCAAAAAGATGTCTTCGATATAGCGGTACCAGGCTTGGATATTCGCCAGGTACGGGTTATCAAGTGCATAGACATTGGTGGTTTCGAAATGGTCCATGTACAAGTTGGCCAGGTCGGGGGCAAAAGTGGCCCCCATACTTGTACCATGAAGCTGTTGAAAGAAAACACTGTTGCATATGAAGAAATTTCTTGTCAGTGCTAGATGAATGCATTCTGCGATAAACGCAGATGGAGGGCATTTGTCCTCATGTGTTTCCAAGAATTTTAGCATAACCTCTATGTATTTGGTTTGCGGTATACTGGTGTAGAGGGATGTCACATCAAGTGTGACAAACATATCTTGGGATTCCACAGTTGGTGCATTCAAGATTTTTATCATGGAAGTCGAGTCCTGTACAAATGACTTCATATAAAAGGCCTGAGGAAAAAATCTGCGTATACCGACAGTGGTTCAAGCAACGAGCCAATGGCTGAAACAATTGGGCGGCCTGGAGGTGTGTTAAGATCTTTATGGACTTTTGGGAGGCAGTAAAAAGCCGGGATGACAGATTGTCTATTAATGAGAAACATCCTTTTATCCTCGTTTATCCATTCCTCCTCTGAGGCATGTGTCATCAGGCATACTATTTCTTCCAGGATATCATTAGTAGGATCCGCAGGGATTTGTTTGTACACTGATGTATTAAACAGCTGTTTTTCCACTTCCAATTTGTATAAGTGGGAGTCCCAAAGGACAATGCACCCCCTTTGTCGGCTGGTTTGATAACAAAAAGAGGATTATTTTCAAGATTTTTAAGAGCTGTACGCTCTGATTTAGACAAATTGTCTTTATATTGATTTTTGTTTTCACAAAGGTGTTTCATATCTCGTAGAATTTTATTCTCAAAGGCCAGGATTTCTGCTGATACCATAGATTCTAATGGTGTAAAAGTGGAAGGAGGCTTTTTTCCTGATCGGTTATCCTCAGTCTCCTTATTGGAATCTTTATCATGGAAGAAGTACTTGAGCCTGATGATTCGGAAGAAGTTTCTCATTTCAATTTCGGTCTGAAAGGCATTTGCCTTACAGACAGGAACAAAAGATAAGCCCTTGCTAAGCACGGATTGTTCTGCTGGTGACAACTCATGTGTGCTTAAATTGAAAATCAGGTTTACCAAGTTTGTGGAGGGATCAACTGCCGAGTTTGCATCAGATGGTTGCTCCAAGGTCTGTTTCTGCCGCGATTGCCTTGGCGTTGAAAAAATTGTTGACCTCTCTGGGGTGTGGCCGCCCCACTTGTACTCGGACCATTTTGAGTAGTGTCTGAATCGCTACTATTGGACGAATTCAAAAAGGTGACCAGCTTCTTGTTGCGTTGAAATTTGGTATAGGATTGACCCTTCCAGTTGGTCTGGTTGTTATTATATTGCTGAAAGAAACCCGAAACTAAGTATGGATACGTGATTTCCTCTTTATAGTTAGCAATATCTTTCTTCAGCTTCCAAATTTTCTTGTCCAAAGTGAACATTTTAAATTTAGACATTTCATCATTCATTTTTTTCCAGAAAAGGTTTTAGTATCTGGTATAACTGACTCTTCTTTGATTTTCTTCTCGAGGGAATCTAGCTCCTCTTTTTGTTTTTTTCCCTCTTTCTCTGCTGTCTCAATTATTAGAATCACCCAGTCATGGGAACATTTGTTGCCAACACCACTGAACCCTTTCATAAATTTGGGATTGTCCAATAAGACTCTGGGTATATTGTTTACCTGAAGACCTTCAGGGATAACCCCGGCCTTTAGGTACTCAATCATGAGCTGACCATGAGATTGTGTACGAATACGTTTTTTATCTTTTGTGTAAGAAGGTCAATGTCATTAGAAGTCGCCGGTGGGGGGGCAGCAGGTCCAGTGACTGGGGTGCCTAAGATCGAGGGTAGATCCAAACATCTTTTGTAAATGTCGTCAGTGAATGACACTATGTTTACATGTTCCATGATAATTTAGACAAATGCTCGACCAACCAAAGGGTTTTCCAAAAACTGTGATAAAATCAGAGAGCACACTGATGCAACACTCGTCCTCTTTTTTTATTAGGGGCTTGTAGGGGGAGAACTAGATACAGGAAACACAAGGGGATCCCAACAAGCTACCTTTCGATGTCTACACCGGAGGTGACAAAACTAGGTCTCAATCCACATACACTTGTGGGGCCATCTTTTTTAGCAAATATAAAAAGATGGAGTGCTCAGGTTTTACAAAAAATATATCATATATTTATTATTCTGTAATAGATAATAAAAAAGACCATAAGGTCACATTTGCAAATCAAAACAACATAAAACAAAGTTATTATAGAGACAATTTTTCAAAAATTTTTGTCCTTGCGTTCATTCATGGAGTATATTGGGTGATGTTAGCAACACGTGGGTGACTTTAGAATGGCCCATTCATGTTTGCTTTTATACAAAGTCCCCATCGAGATTGTGTCGACAGGAGTAGATCCGTTTTCAGCCTTAATATTTGATTGCCCCACAGACTGTCACTTGTTCTTGTACTGATTAGTCATATGTGTAAGGCTTTCCTCAGGACACGTCAAACCCTTGTCTTGGGGGGTGCAGAATTTCACAAGTACTTTTACAGAGTTGTCTCTCAATATCTATAAAAACAGAGACATACATATTAATATACAACAACCAGAACCCATAATTATTCTGAACACTTTTTTGTCAAGCAGTGGATGAGGCCATATTGTCAACCTCTCAAACTATTTGGGTGCGCATCAAACACTTTATTGAGTGTTACTGTAATATCTGGCTTATACAGTAGTACCAGTTGCGTATTTGAAGTTCATTCAACTCTATGCCATACATTTCATAGTTTCTTATATTTTTACCTCCATCAATGGGCGTCATATATTTCATGCTTCTAATGCACATGCTATATAGGTTAGTTTCAAGTGCCAAACACATGGGAAAACAACAAGGAGAGCAGCCGGGGAGACAAAAACAAAAACAAAAGGAGGGGAAGGAGGGATCTGCATGAGAGAGTAGGCCACTAGTTTAGAATTACTGCCTGCATGTTTTATTTACCAACCGAATGATTTGAGGACTCAAACATACCTTTATGGTTTCTTGTGAGTAATGTATTAATTCTTGGGTCAATGAATGTCGTGGTGCTCATTGGGAAAACCGCCATTTTCAAGTATTCAATATGTAACTGTGTCTGAAAAAACATTGAACGTGTTCTATTAGTCAGATGGGATTTATATTGCTAAATCCTTATTTAACAAGAGGGGGGTGATTCGATATCTAATGTTGCCTACCTATTGGAGCCACAGATGCTCTTCTGTTCTGTGTCAGAAAAAAAAAATTGCCGTGTATATCGTGGTGGGCGGCTGAAATACGCCAATACCTAGTTAGAGGCAAAACCAATGTTCGGATGTATTGAATAGCTTACTTGTTATTTATTCAGCAATACGAGATGTATTCAACTCAAGAGATGAGCTGCGCACGAAATCAGAGAGCTGGCGTATTCCTCTGGTAGCTGTGCGTAATGAAACACTGCCGCAATATATTGTAATGCGGTCACATGATTTCACTCTCGAAAGGCTAGCTCGTAACAGGACGCTTTTTTCGTTGTTTCGAGCCGTCCATCTTGTAGAACTGAGGTTGAGTATGCAGTAAACACTACATGTTGGCGCAGCTTGTTGGGCTGACATTGGTTGTTCAAATGTGTAGAAAAGGTGCGCGTGCACTTGTGGTGCTGGAGCAATGGATAAACACAAAAACAGATGCAATCACAGCAGGCTAAGAGATAATATATATATATAAGTGTGGTCAATGCATATCTGGGCAGTGTGTTGTGTACCTCATTAACTATCCTCATTAATGTTGTGATGCTGTATGGTCATTTCCATATGATTAAACCCCACTCTATCTATAAATTTAAATCATGTTTCACTGAGTCAAGGTTGTATATCCACTTTTGTTCCATTGTGCAGAGTTTCAAATCGCGGTCCCAACCACGTGGATGATTGTCAATCTTTTGTAACACGCACCAAATATGTCATCATGTGAATGTTTAGCTTTCTTGTGATGTTCTACAAGCGGTTTGTCTGCAGTGCTGTTTTTGATACAACAGCACTGTTTGCCAATTCTGGTGCGTACTGGTCTTTTAGTCTTGCCAATGTAAAAAAGCCCACAGAGGCATTTGATACAGTCGATAACCCACTTGGTGGCACAGTTGCTGAATATGTTGAACTTCCACATTCTACCTTTCAAATCAATGGTTTTTAAATTTTGTGTAAACTGGCACATAGTACATTTGCCACACTTAAATGTCCTACCACTTGTGGTAGGGGCCACAGTGTGGACTGGTATGTTCACCTATTTTTGTCAGAGGGTAGATTTGAACCAATTTATCTCCAAGATTAGTTAGCCGCTTGAAAGCGAAACGAGGAGGAGGAATGTTAAAGTCTTCAGTGTTAATCAGTTTCCAATTGGTAAGTATTGTTTTTCTTAAATCATTACTGATTGGGGTGAAAGAAGAGACACAAGTAATTTTATCTAACATGGTTTTGGTTTGTTTAGATAGACACTCAGCTCTTGAGATATTGGCTGCCCTTTTGTATGATCTTCTGACAATATGAGATGGATATCCCCTTGCCTTCAGATTTTGTTTTAGTGCCTGACTCTGATTTTTAAAGTCTACTTTATCAGTGCAATTCCGCCTAGTACGGAGAAACTGACCAAAAGGTAAGTTCTCCCTTAGCGATTGCGGATGGTAACTTTGGAATTGTAGTCGTGTGCTTTTTTGGGTCGGCTTTTTGTATAGGCTGGTCCCAACTTTATTGTCAGGCATACTGTAAATCAATAGATCCAAAAAGGCAATTCTCTCACTGTTGGATTCACATGTAAAATTAATCGAGACTTCTCTTGAATTGAGCCAACGAGGATGAAAGGATGTTTCTCATTAATAGACAATCTGTCATCCCGGCTTTTTACTGCCTCCCAAAAGTCCATAAAGATCTTAACACACCTCCAGGCCGTCCAATTGTTTTGGCCATTGGCTCGTTGCTTGAACCACTGTCGGTATACGCAGATTTTTTCCTCAGGTCTTTTGTGAGTAATATGAAGTCATTTGTACAGGACTCAACTTCCATGATAAAAATCTTGAATGGACTAACTGTGGAATCCCAAGATATGTTTGTCACACTTGATGTGACATCCCTCTACACCAATATACCGCAAACCAAATGCATAGAGGTTATGCTAAAATTCTTGGAAACGCGTAAAGACAAAGACCCTCCATCTGCGTTTATCGCAGAATGCATTTATCTAGCACTGACAAGACATTTCTTCATATGCAACAGTGTTTTCTTTCAACAGCTTCATGGTACAAGTATGGGGGCCACTTTTGCCCACGACCTGGCCAACTTGTACATGGACCATTTCGAAACCACCAATGTCTATGCACTTGATAACCCATACCTGGCGAATATCCGAACCTGGTACCGCTATATAGACAACATCTTTTTAGTCTGGCGAGGGACTCAAGATGAGCTAGGTGCATTTAATATATGGAAGCTGGTATTAAGACTTGCTTATCCGCACCTGGTTGTTCAGTCTGCGTGCTGCTCACGTAGGTGAAAAATTACTGACGGGGGTTAGAAGCCAACCAATTGTAGGGGACCACGCAGTTAGGGGTCCTATAGTTTTTGTAGCCAATGGGACGTCGTACTTTTAGTGACGTTCATAGTGGGCGTTTTGGAGGGAGGGCTTAGTTGCCTCATCTGATGTTTGCTATCCTATTACCTCTCTCTGTAAATCCATACAGATATAGAACCTATATTTAGTTATTCACTTAGACCCAATCCCGCTTCCTGATAAGTTTCTGTACTTTGACACATAGGATGACGTTGGTAATGACCCAGGTGAACACGTCAGCTATGACCAATTATTGGTATAAGAACACAACTTTTTTATGAAGTAGTTAGAGTCAGAGTATCAAGCGATTGCTGATGTTCGTTGTACTCCCTGTTTTAAGACTTGCATTAAAACAGACAAACTTTACCAAACTATTTCTGTCGTCTTGATTATTGATGTATGAGTAGAATCTGTATCCCCACCCATCTCCAGGGTATTGCTACTCATCTTAAAGGGCTCGAAGCCTCCAGTTCACTTGGTAGCAGAGGATGGTTTGATAAGATACCATCGGCCGTTGACATAAATAATTTTAGAGTCTCAGCAATATCACACGATCATTGCCATTCGACTGACAGGACGGGACGCGCCCTGTAGATAGTGGTTAGTATATGATAAATCCCTGCAGGAAAAGGTTTGACGGTACCCCTATTTTGACATAGTAACCCCTCCCACATCTACAAGAAGCGGATCAGAAAGCGGCTCGAAGTAGCAGTAACGAAGGCGGTGATCCCGAGGGTCCAAAGATGGAAAACATGCGAACAGTGAATGAATAGACCAAAATGTATGGCAAAGGGATGCATGCGTAGTAAATAACGGAGAGTAACGGGGGGAAGCGGGATAAAATATAATGCGAGAGTAAGAGTGTAATATATATGTATATGGGAAACGAGATATATATTGACTTGAGTATGATCAAGTAATATATGAGCAAAAATAGTCATGAGTGTAGCCACGCTATGAGGATACGCGCTGTTCCCAGACTTTAAAGAGTGTTAGCAGAAGCTTTAATTCAGAGTCCCTTTACGTGGGACATATAGGAGACGAGATTAGTTTAAAGA
Organism: Ambystoma mexicanum; assembly: GCF_040938575.1. NCBI lineage: Eukaryota > Metazoa > Chordata > Amphibia > Caudata > Ambystomatidae > Ambystoma > Ambystoma mexicanum. Next base: position 13,313,920 of record NC_090938.1, on the reverse strand, counting down.
CCTTCTTAAAGGAATTAGCTTACGTTCCAATCGGAGCAGAGCTAGAGGGTAAAACGAATCTTAGAAGAAGATTGTAAGCAGTGTGTACATGTGGCCGGTCAAGTCTGTCTGTTTTGTTTTATGTGGTTGTAAGGTGTAATGACGTCAGAGTTTGAAAAACATTTTTTTTAAGTGTTTAAAAAACGTGAAGTTGAGATACGAAAAGTGATTTTTTTAAGATTAAACTTTGATGGTTGTCTTTTAGCAAGATTAAAGTGTAAAAAATTGTATTTTGACGGGATTGGAGCTTGCCACGGTTGGTGCTTGCTCATAAGTGTATGTAGATTAAGACGTAAAATTGAAAAACTGCAACTAAAGCATAAGCAAGTGGTAGCAAAGAGAAAGGTAAAGGTTAAGAAATGGAAGAAGTTATGCCATTAGTGCATCTTTGCAAACAGCTACCAAAGCACGCGCTTAAACTTAACAGTACAGTGCATAATTGGTTAAAGGAACCACAGATAAAATGTTTATGCCATGGCCACAAGGCGGGTCATTATCGAGAGCATTTCTGCAGCATATGTTGACATATTTGCATGATGCGTACACAGGAAAAATGTTAGAAAAGCAGCTAGCGAGTCTAGAGCTTTGGAAAATGTATGAACACAAGAAGGAGGAGGAGCCTCCTTTAGATTGGATACTCAATATATGCAAAGAGGGGGTGAAGAGCATTCTGCTCCACCCGCCCTGTCTGAAATAAAAGACGAGATTAAGAAAGATGAAGGGTTATACTCATTAAGAGAACTTAAAGAAGCGACGGGATATAGCAATCTGTCATATGAGTCACTTACGCAAAGTAGTGACGAGGGCCCAGAGAAAGATATTGAGAAAGAAATAACTTCCAAAGTCTCGAGGGACAAGGAGAGACGCGATAAGGAGAGAAATGATCGACCAAGCACATCTCTAGACATAAGGAGAGAAATAAAGAGATGGAAAGGAGATGAGGATAAAACTGATGAGATAGCGCTCTTACAGAACGAATGGTTAGGAGGTCAGATTCTACTTAAACTTGATGGCAAGAGTATTGAAGAGGTAAAACAAAGGGGAGATTAAGACGAACAAGACAGAAAAGACAAAGAGAGGGAGGAAGGATTGAAAGATGAAGGAGGGAAAAGAAAAGATAGACACAGACAAGAACAGCTATATCAAAATGAGCAAGCTAAAAAAACAAGAGAGAGCAGAAGAGCAAAGAAAATGCGATAATACAAGGAGAACAGCCGATGAACAGGAAAGGCTAGAAGGAAAAAGAATAGATGATTAACAAGAAAGGATAAGAGAGAAAAGAATACAAAGATGAAGGGATGAGGAAATACGAAGGGCATATGAACGAAGGGGTATGAAAAAGAAAGAGGAAGATAGAATAAGAGAAGAAGCGAGAAAGCGCAGAGAAGTCGATGATGACAAGAAACATAAAAGAAGACAGAGAACACGAGATCTCGAGTATTTGGTAAGGGAAGTAAGAAATCCCAATCCACGAGTAGCATGGGAAGACATAGAGGAATTTTTTCCCGGGTCTGAGTCATTTCCAGGCACGTCCAGGGCAAATCTAGAAGAGAATTTCAGTCAAAAAGCATTGGGGACACGATTGATAAGGTATACCATGAAATGCAAGCACAGAAAGAATCACAAGGGTAGGGAAAAAAATGATCGCCTCGAGAGCACTCAGTTGTATGACACGGAGGAAGCCTCCTGTAGTGGGGGACATAAGGAGCTGTCCTTAGATAGACTAACGTTAAATAGAGATGATGAGGAGAGAAGTTACAAAAGGGAAATCTTCCCAATGGAAAAGAGAAGTGACATATGTGGTCCAGAGGGATGTTCACCTATGGATAAGGGAGTGAGATGACCTGATTCAGAAATACCTACTTCTAAGGCACCGGAGCCACTGACACAGTCAGATCGACCTAAGAGACAACCCCATGGTCAGAGGGGGAGTCCCTGCCCTATGTAAGCAGGCTAAGATCACTGCCAGGCAGTCGGCGTTGTGGGAATATTACTCCAGTGGTAGATAGACAAATGATGAGAGATCAGAATGAGTTCAGAGCGTCACAGTTCCCCTTGTTGGAAAAGGGAGGGGCAAGGCTACAATACATACCATGGCCCCAGATGGACAGAGAACATTTAAAATGTAAACTCCCAAATGTAACTTCCGGTGCTGGAAAATGGATACATGAGTTAGAACAAATGACAGGAGGGAACACATTAGCTATAGAGGATATTAAAGGTCTTCTAATTGCCATACTTGGTGAGAGAGCTGATGACGTGTGTACACAGGCAGGTTACCCTGGTGTGACTACAGTCAACACTGCACACGATGGAGCGCCATTTAATAACTGTAGATCAGCAATTTGGAAAGCGCTTTGAGTGCTATATCCGGACACATCCTTTATGGGAGCTATATTGATGAGAAAAATGAATGAAGGAGAGGATCCGTTGCTTTACATTCAAAGTTTTCAAGACGCATGGGTGCTTGAAACACGGGAGGCTTGGGGGAAGTCCACACCTGCATTTTATTATATATTATGCCAAGGGCTGCCAGAACAGGTACAGAAACAGCTCAAGAAATTAGTGGGGATTGAAGCTAAACCATGGTTGGAGATCCAGTTAACCATTGCAAATGATTGCAGACACCTGCAGGAAACGAATCACAAAAAGGACGATGCACGAAAAGGTGAAGAAGCAAAATTAGTTCAGAAAAAGCTATCTAAGTATGATATTGAAGGGGCAATGTTAACTAACGTAGATGGACCAAATTCACAGCAGGCAGTGCACATGCCGCAAGTAAATAACCAAAGACAGTTTGATCAGACAAATAATGGATATACTCCACGAGGAAGGGGATATTGAGGAAGAGGTTTGCAAGGAAATCAAGGGAATTGGCAGAATAATCAGGGAGGGTTCCAGAACATGCAATATGGGCAGATTGGGAGACCACCGCCTATATGTTGGACATGTGGAATGACAGGGCACATGGCTTGTATGTGTAGAAGCCAAGGGATGATACAGAATGATCAATTTTCAAGACAGGGAATGCCAAATCCACCTGCATATTCGCAGCATGGCAAAAATGGATTTGCGCAAATTCAAACCAAACAGTGCAGCAGCAAGTGGCGAGAGTGCAGCAAGGCTTGCAATCACAGCAAGTAACAGGTAATCAATCGCAAGGACAATCGCAGCAATCTCCTATGCAACTTAAGCAGAACACAAACATAGAACCGCCTATGACCAGAGAATAGGAGGCGTTACTGTTGATGGAGGAAATCCATTCACGGGTGATGGAGTGAGACTGTACCCGAAATAGAACAGCTCACTGGGAGACCTGATGTTTTCAGTCCTACCTATTACACTGAATCCTCATGAGGAGCCATGGGTAGACGTAATTATAAGCAGCAAAGCTTTTTCTTTCTTAGTGGACAGGGGTGCAATGCGCTCGTGCATACGTGAGGGCACATTTTCAATGTCTGGCAATGCGATGAATACTCAGGGCTTTACAGGAACAACAAGTCATGTTCTTTTTACAAAATAATTACCAGTCTCCATAGGAGAATGCGATATGACAGTGACACTGCTTTATTCAAGGCAAACACATGTGAACATATTAGGACAAGATTTAAAGACAAAAGTGAACATGACCCTTTTGTTTACAGATGATGGTATAGTATGCTCAACACCGGGAATACATTATTTAAACGTATGTAAAATGATCAGGACATATGCAAGTAGCGCCCAGAGTGATACCGTTGGAACCCGAAGTGTTCCATTATGGGATACGTGTTTTGTTAACATGGCTGCCAGGTCTAGTAGGCAGAACCATGAGAGCACTATATGAGTTTCTATTTAGACCTCAGATACCCCTGGACGAAGAGGAGGGGTGAATTCTCCCTGTAGGCATAGAAGCAGCTATAGTTCGAGGAAATATGGCTTTGCTTGATGCAACTGATGATCAAGGTAGACGATGGAGCACAATAATTAACATTGAGGAAGGTTGCAGAGTGACTGACGTCACTGATGAGGATTTGTTTGGAGATGACAGATCTGACGATTTTGTTATATTTGAAATGTGCATTACTTATTGGGTCAAAGCGATTAAGAGAGAGGTTCCGCAGAGAATGATGCTAGCAAAGAAGCGTCCTGAATATTTTGATGAAGATATGGCAAAAGTGCAAATTTCATTATGGACCACTGGCCCCTTGACGTAGGCTTACTGAAAGGAGTTGGGGAAGTAAAGATTAAATTGAAACCGGGAGCGATTTTACCTTGAGCACGACAATATCCCATGTCTCTAGAGGCAGATGAAGGTATTTTCAAAACAATTTCTGCCATGATGGACCAAGGTATCTTAGTGATGTCAGAGTCATCATGTAATAAGTCAGTTTATCCTATCAGAAAATCTAATGCGTTTTTCTCAATCCCATTGCACAAAGTCTCACAAGGTTTGACATTGTTTACTTTTAGACAAGTGTGATTAAAAAGCACAAGGCTGCCTCAGGGGTACTGTTGAGTCCCCATCGATTTTTAACAGAGTCCTCCAGATGGACTTGAGCAATATTGCTTTAGAGAGCGTTGTGCTGCAATACGTAGATGACATTCTAGTTTGCAGCACCGCAGTGGAGAAGCGCAGACGCGATTCTGTTCAGCTGATGGTTCTACTTGCTGACAAAGGATAGAAGGTTGGCAAGGAAAAGTTACAATATTGTGAACAAGAAGTGTTGTACATAGGCCAATTGATTTCACATGAGGGAAAGAAGGTCACCCCTGGAAGAGCTGAGGCCATTTTAAAAACAACCAAGCCACACATGATAAAACAAATGCAGAGTTTTCAAGGTTTATGTAATTATGTCAGAGCATGGGTCTTTGCCTACAGCTCATATACGAGGCCCCTTTTACAGGACTTGAAAAAAATCACAGTCAAGGAAAGAAACAATTGTGTGGACTGAAGCAATGATAGAAGGGTTTGATGAATTGAAAAAAGCAATCTGCACAGCTCCAGTTCTAGGGATCCCCAATTATGCAGAGGAATTATTTTTATTCTTGCATACAGATTGTACTTTTATGACAGCAGTACTCACACAGAGAACCACGTTGGGGTACAAGCTACTTGCATATTACAGTGGAATTTTGGACCCAGTAATGAGAGGTCACTTTCCATGCAAACAAAGTTAGGCAGCTGACGCGTTAGCCATAGAAAAAGCTACAAGCATAGTGATGGGATTCTCCATGATGTTATTTGTTGAACGCGCATTGTTTGCCATTTTAGAAAAACCTAAAGGCACGATGACTACTCAAAGGGCTTCTGCCTATGAGGTTATCATATCAACCCCAGCAATTAAAATAGTTTGTTGTAAAATAGTGAATCCAACCATGTTTATAGCTGAGCCAATTACCGAAGGAGAGCCTATACATGATTGTGCAAACTATGAAGAATTCTGTGATGAGCTCCTTAGAGTAAAAGAGAATGCACTTGCAGGAGGAGAGATTGCCTTCATTGACGTGTCTTCAAGAATTGATCAAAATGATGGCCAAAGATATACAGGTGCAGCAGTAGTGAAACATTTGGCAAATGGAGAATTTTGAGTGCTTGTTAGTACTCGATTGACATCTCATTATTCAGCACAAGCAGAGTTGATACTCGCTCTCCTTTTTGTACATACTGGACCACTTACTACTTGTATCATTGTATATTCCTGCATAGCATTGTAACTTAATCTGAACAACCTTCTTGATGTTTATTGCACCCTGATACCTCTGGGTCTGGCGCGCATTACAAATATTAAAACAAACAAACAACCGTATCTTGAGTGGGTGTTACGTTCTTATCCTACGTTGGTGGGGCGAACTTGCCATATTCCAGTATATATCCAGGATCCTGACAATGAGAAACTTATTAGAAGATTACTCATAATCATCACTGAAGAGTTTTTGAAGTTGCCTGAGTTCAGTGAGGAAACTTCAAATGCCCTTATCAACCGACGCAGCACATAGACTGGTCAGTGTGGTGTTCTTTCGTCTAATTGAAGAATACCTGCATCTAGTTGGAAGACACACAGTCGTAGTAACTTTCTTAAGAAATCCAAGAAATACTGCAAACTAGAATGTGATCCTGGAAGGAATTATCATCCAGGTGGCAATCTCTTCTGAAAGAAATCAGAGCTGTACAGAAACTTTCCTCCAAGGGACAGATTGAGAAATTGGATGAAGGACAAAACTCTTTGTTCAGGGAAGCAACATGTCATGTGAACTGAAGCAGATTTGAGGCATTGATTGGGAACTAATAAATGAAGCAGATTTCATAAAGGCTCACTGAGGACATTTGTCTTTACGATAAAGGAACATTTGCATCCTGATTGGGGAAATACTGGTTCAAGAGAGAACGATAGTCACTTCTTAAAGGCATCCAGAAAGCAGACAATTGATGAAGGACAATTGCTGAATGAAGACAACAGCTTCTTGAAAAAATGTAAAGATGCTGTGCCATTAAAAACAAAATGTGTTTTTCCTTCCTTAGCATCAAATGATCGAGATGGGGAATTTCAACAGCAATGCTGTGTTGCCCCATGAGGACAGATGTACAAATTGTCCAAGAAGTAGATGCTGTTGCATCACCCACCACTGTATTATTTACACGTGTATTATATTCATAATCATATCGCTTTCACTGACAGTGAGAACTGCTTTCTATAAAGGAGCACAGGATGCAAGGATTCCTGTACATGTTTCTGAGCAGAAGGAAACAGTCAGCGTGGTAGCTACAAAGCAGACTAGACCCTACATAGTTATTCCTGTCCCAAGAAAAAATGAGAAGATATCTGAGCTTGAGATGGATGTTGTCAGTAATACATCACACACAGAACTTGTTTCAAACACGGCTTTTAAACGCCGGAGACAAGGTCAGCGGATTAGGCAACATAAGGGGTTGGCAAAGATTGGGCCTACACAGATAATGCATACAGACACACCTAGTCCAGCAACAAAAGGCCCAAGTCCCACAAAAAAAGATTACGAGTAGAGATTATAGCAGAATCTATATGACCTTTTTAAGCTATTGGGCCTGTGGATCCAAGGCCTACATCAGACTGCCTAAAGACTGGGGAGGAATCTGCACATTGGTGAATGTTCATGTTCCTGCATTAGTGATTCCTAAAGGTGACCTGAACATTGGTAGTTTCCCGAAAGCAGAGGCTCATCTAAGAAAGAAGAGATCTGTGGAGCTACTAAATCGAATGAAGAGGGAGAACTACTTTTCAGCCAAATCAATAGAACCCTTTGACTCTATTTCATATGAACATAGACAGTTCAGCCAGACTTCTTCAGTGTTCACGTTGATCTTCATGCCAAGGATCCAGGTTGGAGCAAATACCAAGTGGCTTCAGATCACCAGATGGAAACTGCTATAGAGGATTAATACTACCATAAAGGGATTCAATGCAATTAGAGAAGAGCTGAGAGCTGTAAGATTGATGACCCTCCAGAACAGATACGTCCTGGTCATGATCACAACTATGTATGGAGGAGTTTGTGCCAAAATTGGAGAATCATGTTGCACATTTATACCTTCTCATGATGACGAGAATGGAACATTGACAGAGGCCATAGATATGCTAACAAAGCTACATGGCCAGATGATAGAATAGGTCAAAGACATTGCTGATGACAGCTGGTTTGGATCACTCTTCTCATGGGTTCCACAATGGATGGCAGATATTTTCAAGTTTGTAGGAGCTTTGTTATTATTAGTGATGCTTGGATTCTGTGTGATCAAGATAATACTCTCACAATGCAAGAAGACAGCAAAGAAAGCCATAGTGATGAAGATTATGATGGATGTTCAACCAGGATGGAAGCCTAAAGATCTGACTGATGAAGAAATCAGAGACTTTGTGAAGGCCAGTATCCACGCACCTGAGGGAACAAAGTTCCTGTATCCAAAGGACCATAAGAAGTATGTGGGAAGATGGATCTATTGCAGTCCAAGTGGACAGTGCATGTGCATGACATGGAACAAGGATGAGCATGTGAAATCAGCCGGATGCCTGAAGAGTCATAAACATCGGTCCCTAAGAGGCACTTCTTCAGACCAGGATGTCCAGGAATAGAAGACGATGTGAGAGTGGTCGATAAATCGCCCAGAGGGGGGCATGTAGAGGAGGAGCCAAGTACCCCTACTCCACCTACCCCACCTACATTACCTGACACTTATGAACCAATATATGTGACGTATACTGAACAGTTAAACCAACAAAGAGAAGAGAGAGGGCTCTGTGCAGTACTCATAAGAATACCTATACCTAAGAGAATATGGGAAGTAAAGTACCCATTGAGGAAACTATACTTGCATCCAAGACAATATGATGGCCATTTGAACGAGATCCCTGATGAAACAAAGAAACTGAATGACCAGGATGAATGGTGACATCATACAAATTTTAATCGACACCAGATAGAAAGATAACCAGACCAGAGAGGCAGACAATTATAAAGATGAAGAAACTTATGCCAGAAACGTGATGAAGACATTTAGTTAGTTTAAACATGTACAAATGCAATGAAACACAAGCAGCAAAGCAAACATGAAGCTAGCCACATGCTTAAATAGATTAGACCGCAGCAAGCGCCAATATATACCTATATACCTCATAGATACAAAAGGATTAAGTAAAGAATGAATGTTTCCACTACGTATAAAGCAGTACTGAACAACGCGAGAAGGCCTTATTACAGTGTCGTATTTACAAAAAGCAATTGAATTAAACAGAATCCATTTCAGCTAAGGAGTTCACTGAGTCAAGAAAGCCAAGGTCTTATCAAACTAGGAGATGGCTGACATTGGATACAATTAACGTGAAAGAACAGAAGCTCCTGTTCAAGAACGTCAAGAAACTTCAAAAACAAAAGACATCAGAGGACTGTTGAAGAATAAAATCGAAATACATAAAAAGGCTCAATTCATGGTGTCCAGTCACATGAGGGAAGAAAGTTATATGGACGAGATGATCACACCTACACACTGAATCCGGATAGCACCCATACACCTTAAAAATTCTCAGAGAACAGCACAGACTCAAGTCCAACTTCAAAAGTACTAATTGACACTAGACCATTGAGATGATGATGGATCCCATTTTAATTGGAGGGAAGCTGGTATTAAGACAAGCTTATCCGCACCTGGTTGTTCACTCTGCGTGCTGCTCACATAGGTAGAAAATTACTGATGGGGGTTAGAAGCCAACCAATTCTAGGGGAACACGCAGTTAGGGGTCCTATAGTGTTTGTAGCCAATGGGATGTCGTACATTTAGTGACGTTCATAGTGGCAATTTTGGAGAGAGGGCTTAGTTGCCCCATCTGATTTTAGCTATCCTATTACCTCTCTCCGTAACTCCATACAGATATTGAACCTATATTTAGTTATTCATTTAGACCCAATCCCGCTTCCCAATAAGTTTCTGTAGTTTGACACGTAGGATGACGTTGGTAATGACGCAGGCGAACACGTCAGCTATGACCAATCTTTTGCAGTCCCCAGGGGTTGACTCAGTCGGTTCACTATAGAAGAGGCCATCTTCCCAGTGCAACCTATACTTTCCAGGCTCTTCCCCATTGAGCTGAGAAGCTGCCTGTAGGCGAAGACCTTCAAGAGTAGGACACTCTCTTTGTCCTCTGCTGAAGTCTGCCCTGTTGGGCCCACCTTCTGCCAGTAAAGACTGCAGCTCAGGATGTTCAACAGGGTCAGGATCTCCAACCAGATTAAGGTCCTCTTCCAGATCTGAGTCCTCAGTATCTGGTGTAACCATACAGGGTTCAACCTCACACTCAGCCTCAGCTGGTGGAGGAGTCACAGATGTGACTTTGGACAGCTTTGGTAATGTCTGGGTAGGCACAGGGTTGCTTGCTGTTTTCTTGGTGGCAGACCTGGGTTTCCCCTTTGTCTCTTTTTGTCTTGAAATAGCAGTAAGTAAGTCCTGTGGCCTTGGGGTGATAGTTTCTTCTATCAAGTGCCCAGGAGATCCTCTCAAGGTTCTCTCCCTAGCAGACCTTGTGAGCTCCTGCTTCCTTTTACTGGGAGGCCTGGGGGGTACTAGACACAATTCCAAGAGTTATAAGGTCATTACCCAGCAAGACTCTCCCAGGTACGTTATTTTGCACACTTACAGGTATTCTGACAGTTATGTCATTGCACTGGATGAGAGCTAGTAACTGGGGAACCATTTGCACAGGGTCTCCAGTTAACTTGGTTAGGTGTTTGGGTGCTGTAGCAACATCCTCTACCTTGAAAAAACATTCATCAACCACAGTTATGCTGGCTCCAGTGTGTCTGATGACAGGGGTCTCCTGAACTTTCACAAGAACACTATCTTTGTAATACTCTTTAGTATTATCTGGGATTGAGTTATAGACATCTAAGTTCTGTTGTTCCCAAAGACCCAAGGACACTAAAGAACCACTCGCTGAGACTCTCATGGGTTCATCAGCCAGTAATTGAAAGTTACCACTTGTCATAGGTACTTCTTCTACCTGGGAGAAGGCTAAGTAGACAGTGTGGACCCCTGAAGGTTTACCCTTACATCTGGGATCCCCTTTCACATGGTCAGTAGCTTCACAAACAAAACATTTACCAAATGTCCTATTGAATGGAGGCTTACTCTGACCTCCACCTGGTTTAGCACCAGATGGTACACTAGCCTGATTGGGTTTCCCTTGTGGCTTACCCTGGTTCTGTTTGGGGCCCTCTTTTGGATTGGAATTATTGGAATTCTCCTTGTTATCTTTGTTTGGCTGCTTTCCCTCATCCTTGTGAGTAGCCCTGTTGGCAACCCACAAGTCAGCAGCCTTAGCTAAATTCTTAGGATTTATCTCCTTTGAATCAGCCAAGTGCTGTCTAAGCTCAGGAGAGCAGGCATCATAGATTGACTCCAACATAACAAGATTCCTCACACCTTCATAAGTGTTCACTTTGTAACCCTTAACCCAACCATCTAAGTTCTTCAAACATTCACACACCCAGGTCGCCCAAGAGGTACCATCATGCTTTTTGAGGGTCCCAAACCTCTTAAGGTACTGGAAGGGGTCTTCCCAAATCTAGCTATCAAAGCTAGCTTCACACACTTATAATCCTGCTTATTCTCCTCCCCCAACTCCATTACAGCATCACTTGCAACAGGGGGAAGCCTAGAGAAAAGCCAAGGAATCAACTGATTCCCTGAGACACCCTGAATCCCATGATTGTATTCATACATTGCTAACCAATCCAAAACATCAAGTTTAGTCTCATACATACCAATCATTTCCTTTGGTATACGGGGTCTCTTAGGGCTGGAAGACCTAAAAGACTCTGGGAGAGAAGCATTTTCCAAAGACTATTTCTTCATCTCTAAAGCATGAGCCGTCTCTATTTCTCTGAGCATTAATTCTTGATGTTTTATGGCAGTTTGTGCTTCAATACGTTTCACTTCTAATTCAAGTCTCATTTTCTCAAGTGCAATAAACTCAGGGGTGAGTATAGGACCTGTGGGGATCCCTGTGGACAGAGGATGTGGTTTCTGGGCAGGCAAGGGAGTTGTAGGGTTTCCTTACAAGGACTCATCTATTTCTTCTAGTCCAGCACTCTCAGAATCAGAAACATCAGTATCCACATTTGCTGGAGGGGTAAGTCCTTCTGACCCACTCCCCAGACTTTGTTTTCCCAATAACTTAGCAACCAGTTCATATTTATTTCCTTTACCAGAGAGACTCCTCTCTCTACACATGGTTCTCAGAACCTCAGCAGTATAGTTTAAGAGACTCTTTTCACTGTAGTTTTCCATATTTGACATGATTTTTCAGTTAACAGAATTAGTGGTGTTTAGCCGTGTGGTTAGTTGACCCAAGGTAATAGCAACACTCTAAGTGTAATCACTATACTTAGAGTGCTGCTAAAAATCCCACCGCTATACATCAGTGTTAGGCAGAATCCTGGGCAGTGCCCTTAGGGACCACTACACAAGATTAAGACTACAGATGGTAGTACAATTTCACCTTTGGTACAGGCCTGTACTACACAGTTAGAGTGGTAGCAGTAGCGGAGCAGCCTGACTTATCTCAAGAGCAAATGAGCAGTAGTAGAGATTACACAAAGGACTACAATTACTGTGACTCAAGCAAACACTGACTCAAGGTTTTTGGTTAAAATGTAAAAGTACATTTATTTTGAGACCTTCTGTTCACAGAACACTTAATTTCTATTAAATTAAAACCAGACTTCAAAATACACTACACACAACCAATTCCCATTGTGCAGAACAATTCAAGGTAAGTACCTTTGGATTTGACAGACCGGTGTTGTGAAAAAAAGACGTTACCGGGGGTTATCACGCAATCAATTTTTGACAGTAATGACAGTTCAGTTTTACGAGAGGCGTACCCGCGAACAGAAATGTTACCGTTGTCAAACACAATTAGCACATGAATTAAGAACAAGAGAGTTGGGGATAAACATCATAGGCAACACTTTTGTCAAGGCAGATAGAATCAAGAGACACTTTTTAAAACGTAGATAAAAGCCAATAGGCCTGCTCCAGTGTCAATGGGACAGGGTTCCTGTTGTCGAGGATCGAAGGTTAGAACAGTTCACAATTCGAGATTGCCAGGAGTACTCAGCAATTGTCAAAAGGGAAGCAAAAGTTATAAGAATGAAGGAAGATAAGGACAAGCCTTTGGTGAGGAGAAAAGGGTTCACCCTAGTTCCTCGAAGTCGGACACAGTACCATTTTTGTATGAAGAAGAGCTGGGGCTACGGCAGTTGTTCCTGGTAGTTCCTGCAGACTCACGGTTCCTGAAGCTTCAGTCGTGGGAACAAGAAGGAGGACGTCTGGAGCGATCTGCACTACCCAGGAATGAAGCCAGCAACAGCAAATGCAACGGTGAATAAAAGGTGTGCTCCTTTAAAACGGGAGAGGCTCTTCGGATGGCTATCCGGACCACTACAGCTGTGTGCAGCGATTTCAACCAAGAAGAGGATCCTCTGCCTGTGGAAGGTGAGCTGGTTGATCCCACCAGGCTCAAGGGAAGAAGACTTCGGACTGGATCTTCTCTTGTCGTTGAAGGGTAGCTAGCTCAGGATTGCAGCAGGGCTTCACCGGGACTCGGGAATTGCAGCAGCTGTCTTCTTCTCCGATTCTCTTCGGTTCTTTGCAGTTCCAGTGGCGACTCTGACTTCCAGCTCAAGAGTGCTGCCTTTTATGTATGCCAAAATCCCCCATTCACACAGCCTGGCTGTTAATCACTCAGCATGGGGGTTGTCCGGCCCGGACAAGCACCTCAGCCAATCAAGACAAAGTGTGACTTGGGTCTCCAAGGATACCCTGTGCAGAGGGTGACTACACCCCTCCCTCACATTCAGCCCACCTATACACCCAGACGCCAAAGGAGGGCTTCTGGACAGAAGCCCGCCAAAGGTCGGCGAACAAAGGAGGCAAACCTGCTTTGCCGTGCAAAGTAAAACACAAGAAGGACTTTAACAAAAAGAAATGGTGATAAAACCCAACCAGAGCCGGAATAAAAAGTATTTGGTCAAGCGGGTTTAAGTTGAGGCTAATATAATAGCCTAAAACAGTACCACGTTTAGATAGTATAATCGCGGTAGAAAAGTTGGGTAGATACCACTGCCTCCAGCCAAGTCTTAGGGCCTCATTACAACTTTGGAGGTAGCCATGGCGCTATTGGCTCCGACAATATTGGAGTCGCCCTCCGACAAGCGAGTCCCAGGAACCCAGCCAAGTTGCCCTGCCGAAGTCAACCTCCGATAATGAGTCCCAGGAGCCCAGCCAAGATGCCCTGCAGAAGTCGTACTCTGATAAGCGAATCCCAGGTGCCCGGCCAAAATACCCTGCAGAAGTCAGCCTCCGATAAGCGAGTCCCAGGAGCCCAGCCAAGATTCCCTGCTGAAGTCGTACTCCGATAAGCGAGTCCCAGGTGCCCAGCCAAGATGCCCTGCAGAAGTCGACCTCCGATAAGCGAGTCCCAGGATCCCAGCCAAGATGCCCTGCCAAAGTCAGCCTTCGATAAGCGAGTCCCAGCAGCCCAGCCAAGATGCCCGCAGAAGTCAGCCTCCGATAAGCGAGTCCCAGGAGCCCAGCCAAGATGCCCTGCAGAAGTCAGCCTTCGATAAGCGAGTCCCAGCAGCCCAGCCAAGATGCCCTGCTAAAGTTGACCTCCGATAAGCGAGTCCCAGGTGTCCAGCCAAGATGCCCGCAGAAGTCAGCCTCCGATAAGCAAGTCCCAGGTGCCCAGCCAAGATGCCCTGCAGAAGTCGACCTCCAATAAGCGAGTGCCAGGATCCCAGCCAAGATGCCCTGCAGAAGTTGTACTTCGATAAGCGAGTCCCTGGTGCCCAGCCAAGAAACCTGTTGTATAATGATGATAATAACACACAGGAGGCTGCGGGTTGCTGATGAGGCTCCTTTATTCAATTCCAAACATCAGGCTCTTAACTGCATATTAACTCTGCTTTAACTAAGAGGGCAACAGGCCCTCCAACTTTGCTCCACTTATGTGAGTCTCTAGTCTCTCAGATATAGTTCATGTCAGTCCAATTTAGGAGCACACGGGAGCCGATGCTGCTCTGTGCCCTCTCTTCAGCTCTCTGCCCACTCTCTCTCGTGCGCACAGTGTGGGAGCCGCTCTTCCGCTTTCTCCCGAGATCTCGCGAGACCCGAAAGTCTTGCGACATCTCTACACACCTCCCTTTGATAATGCAAAACAGGTTACTGCAGGACATAGTCATTGTATCTCACTGATCTTCAGTGTTCCCTTCTCGGCCGGTCATCCCTCTCGCCATTGGTATCCTGCTTACGATCACCTTCTTTCTCCACCATGGGAGCATCTGCTTCCATTTCTTACTCTTTGACTTCTCTTCTGCCTGTCTCCGGCTGTCGTTCTCTCTCTGCCTCTTTGTCCGGTACTTCACAGTTTTCGGGTCCTTCATGGGTCTTTTCTCTCTCTTGCCTCTTTTGAAACATGGCTACTCTCTCCATGTTCCATGTGTGGCCGTCCTCGGTGCGGACGTGGTTGGTTCCTCTGTGAATCACTTTTATGGGTCTGCTGAACCTTACGCCAGTCATTTTGTCTTTGGTAGGTAAGTGTATTTTGATCCAATCTCCTTCTTTTACCTCCCACCCTTGTTTTGTCCTTCTTCTTCTGTCACTCCACCTTTTCATGCATGCTTTGCTGTTCTCTATTCGCCACACTACTTCCGACATGTCTACTTCCTCGTCTTCTCTTACTCTGGCCAACCATGGTGGCACTAGTGTGGAGGCTGCTCTCCTCCCCCTCAACATATGAAATGGGGAGATTTGGGTGATACAATTGGGAGTCAGTCTGAGGGCCTCATTACGAGTTTGGCGGCATCCATGGTGCTATTATCTCCATGGCTGCCTCCAAACCAGGCTCCTTTATCGGGTTTCTGCAATGAGGAATAACGGGGTCATTCCGACATAGGAGGACCCGGTAATTTCTCCTTGCAGGAACCCATCCCCATTCCCATTTAAGCCCCCATAGGGCTCAATGGGAATGGGGAGGGAGGTAATAACGGGCAGATGGAATGATGGGAACCTCGTAATAGTGCGGAGTGGGTTTAGCGGCGCCGGCAATTAACGGAGCCGATGCTGCTCCGTGCACTCTCTCTGCCCACTCTCTCTCGCGCGCGCAGCACCGGAGACGCTCTTCGGCTTTCTCCCGAGATCTTGCGAAACCCGGAAGTCTTGCGACATCTCTACAATACCCTGCCAAAGTCAGCCCCCGATAAGTGAGTCACAGGAGTCCAGCCAAGATACCCTGCCAAAGTCGACCTCCAATAAGCGAGTCCCAAGAACCCAGCCAAGATGCCCTGCCAAAGGCAGCCTCCGATAAGTGAGTCACAGGAGCACAGCCAAGATGCCCTACCGAAGTCGACCTCTGACAAGCGAGTCCCAGGAACCCAGCCAAGATGCCCTGCCGAAGTCGACCTCCGATAAGCGAGTCCCAGGTGCCCAGCCAAGATGCCCTGCAGAAGTCGTACTCCAATAAGCGAGTCCCAGGTGCCCAGCCAAGATGCCCTACAGAAGTCAGCCTCTGATAAGCAAGTCCCAGGTGCCCAGCCAAGATGCCCGCTGAAGTCAGCCTCCGATAAGCGAGTCCCAGGTGCCCAGACAAGATGCCCGCTGAAGTCAGCCTCCGATAAGCGAGTCCCAGGAGCCCAGCCAAGATGACTGCAGAAGTCAGCCTCCGATAAGCGAGTCCCAGGTGTCCAGCCAAGATGCCCGCAGAAGTCAGCCTCCGATAAGCGAGTCCCAGGTGTCCAGCCAAGATGCCCGCAGAAGTCAGCCTCCGATAAGCGAGTCCCAGGTGCCCAGCCAAGATGCCCGCAGAAGTCAGCCTCCGATAAGCGAGTCCCAGGAGCCCAGCCAAGATGACTGCAGAAGTCAGCCTCCGATAAGCGAGTCCCAGGAGCCCGGCCAAGATGCCCGCAGAAGTCAGCCTCCGATAAGCGAGTCCCAGGAGCCCAGCCAAGATGCCCGCAGAAGTCAGCCTCCGATAAGCGAGTCCCAGGAGCCCAGCCAAGATGACTGCAGAAGTCAGCCTCCGATAAGCGAGTTCCAGGAGTCCAGCCAAGATGCCCTGCCAAAGTCGGCCTCTGATAAACGAGTCCCAGGTGCCTAGCCAAGATGCCCTGCCGAAGTCGACCTCCGATAAGCGAGTCCCAGGTGCCCAGCCAAGATGCCCTGCAGAAGTCGTACTCCAATAAGCGAGTCCCAGGTGCCCAGCCAAGATGCCCTACAGAAGTCAGCCTCTGATAAGCAAGTCCCAGGTGCCCAGCCAAGATGCCCGCTGAAGTCAGCCTCCGATAAGCGAGTCCCAGGTGCCCAGACAAGATGCCCGCTGAAGTCAGCCTCCGATAAGCGAGTCCCAGGAGCCCAGCCAAGATGACTGCAGAAGTCAGCCTCCGATAAGCGAGTCCCAGGTGTCCAGCCAAGATGCCCGCAGAAGTCAGCCTCCGATAAGCGAGTCCCAGGTGTCCAGCCAAGATGCCCGCAGAAGTCAGCCTCCGATAAGCGAGTCCCAGGTGCCCAGCCAAGATGCCCGCAGAAGTCAGCCTCCGATAAGCGAGTCCCAGGAGCCCAGCCAAGATGACTGCAGAAGTCAGCCTCCGATAAGCGAGTCCCAGGAGCCCAGCCAAGATGACTGCAGAAGTCAGCTTCCGATAAGCAAGTCCCAGGAGCCCGGCCAAGATGCCCGCAGAAGTCAGCCTCCGATAAGCAAGTCCCAGGTGCCCAGCCAAGATGCCCGCAGAAGGCAGCCTCCGATAAGTGAGTCACAGGAGCACAGCCAAGATGCCCTGCCGAAGTCCACCTCCAATAAGCGAGTCCCAGGTGCCCAGCCAAGATGCCCGCAGAAGTCAGCCTCTGATAAGCGAGTCCCAGGTGCCCAGCCAAGATGCCCGCAGAAGTCAGCCTCTGATAAGCGAGTCCCAGGAGCCCAGCCAAGATGCCCGCAGAAGTCAGCCTCTGATAAGCAAGTCCCAGGTGCCCAGCCAAGATGCCCGCACAAGTCAGCCTCTGATAAGCGAGTCCCAGGAGCCCAGCCAAGATGCCCGCAGAAGTCAGCCTCTGATAAGCAAGTCCCAGGAGCCCGGCCAAGATGCCCACAGAAGTCAGCCTCTGATAAGCAAGTCCAAGGTGCCCAGCCAAGATGCCCGCAGAAGTCAGCCTCCGATAAGCAGGTGCCCAGCCAAGATGCCCGCAGAAGTCCGCCTCTGATAAGCGAGTCCCAGGAGCCCGGCCAAGATGCCCGCAGAAGTCAGCCTCCGATAAGCAAGTCCCAGGTGCCCGGCCAAGATGCCCGCAGAAGTCAGCCTCCGATAAGCAAGCCCCAGGAGCCCGGCCAAGATGCCCGCAGAAGTCAGCCTCCGATAAGAAAGTCCCAGGTGCCCGGCCAAGATGCCCGCAGAAGTCAGCCTCCGATAAGCGAGTCCCAGGAGCCCGGCCAAGATGCCCGGAGAAGTCAGCCTCCGATAAGCGAGTCCCCGGTGCCCAGCCAAGATGCCCGCAGAAGTCAGCCTCCGATAAGCGAGTCCCAGGAGCCCAGCCAAGATGACTGCAGAAGTCAGCCTCCGATAAGCGAGTCCCAGGAGCCCAGCCAAGATGACTGCAGAAGTCAGCTTCCGATAAGCAAGTCCCAGGAGCCCGGCCAAGATGCCCGCAGAAGTCAGCCTCCGATAAGCAAGTCCCAGGTGCCCAGCCAAGATGCCCGCAGAAGGCAGCCTCCGATAAGTGAGTCACAGGAGCACAGCCAAGATGCCCTGCCGAAGTCCACCTCCAATAAGCGAGTCCCAGGTGCCCAGCCAAGATGCCCGCAGAAGTCAGCCTCTGATAAGCGAGTCCCAGGTGCCCAGCCAAGATGCCCGCAGAAGTCAGCCTCTGATAAGTGAGTCCCAGGAGCCCAGCCAAGATGCCCGCAGAAGTCAGCCTCTGATAAGCAAGTCCCAGGTGCCCAGCCAAGATGCCCGCACAAGTCAGCCTCTGATAAGCGAGTCCCAGGAGCCCAGCCAAGATGCCCGCAGAAGTCAGCCTCTGATAAGCAAGTCCCAGGAGCCCGGCCAAGATGCCCACAGAAGTCAGCCTCTGATAAGCAAGTCCAAGGTGCCCAGCCAAGATGCCCGCAGAAGTCAGCCTCCGATAAGCAGGTGCCCAGCCAAGATGCCCGCAGAAGTCCGCCTCTGATAAGCGAGTCCCAGGAGCCCGGCCAAGATGCCCGCAGAAGTCAGCCTCCGATAAGCAAGTCCCAGGTGCCCGGCCAAGATGCCCGCAGAAGTCAGCCTCCGATAAGCAAGCCCCAGGAGCCCGGCCAAGATGCCCGCAGAAGTCAGCCTCCGATAAGAAAGTCCCAGGTGCCCGGCCAAGATGCCCGCAGAAGTCAGCCTCCGATAAGCGAGTCCCAGGAGCCCGGCCAAGATGCCCGGAGAAGTCAGCCTCCGATAAGCGAGTCCCCGGTGCCCGGCCAAGATGCCCGTAGAAGTCAGCCTCCGATAAGCGAGTCCCAGGTGCCCGGCCAAGATGCCCGCAGAAGTCAGCCTCCGATAAGCGAGTCCCAGGAGCCCGGCCAAGATGACTGCAGAAGTCAGCTTCCGATAAGCGAGTCCCAGGTGCCCGGCCAAGATGCCCGCAGAAGTCAGCCTCCGATAAGCGAGTCCCAGGTGCCCAGCCAAGATGCCCGCAGAAGTCAGCCTCCGATAAGCGAGTCCCAGGAGCCCAGGCAAGATGCCCGCAGAAGTCAGCCTCTGATAAGCGAGTCCCAGGTGCCCGGCCAAGATGCCCGCAGAAGTCAGCCTCCGATAAGCGAGTCCCAGGTGCCCAGCCAAGATGCCCGCAGAAGTCAGCCTCTGATAAGCAAGTCCCAGGTGCCCAGCCAAGATGCCCGCAGAAGTCAGCCTCCGATAAGCGAGTTCCAGGTGCCCAGCCAAGATGCCCGCAGAAGTCAGCCTCCGATAAGCAGGTGCCCAGCCAAGATGCCCGCAGAAGTCCGCCTCTGATAAGCGAGTCCCAGGAGCCCGGCCAAGATGCCCGCAGAAGTCAGCCTCCGATAAGCAAGTCCCAGGTGCCCGGCCAAGATGCCCGCAGAAGTCAGCCTCCGATAAGCAAGCCCCAGGAGCCCGGCCAAGATGCCCGCAGAAGTCAGCCTCCGATAAGAAAGTCCCAGGTGCCCGGCCAAGATGCCCGCAGAAGTCAGCCTCCGATAAGCGAGTCCCAGGAGCCCGGCCAAGATGCCCGGAGAAGTCAGCCTCCGATAAGCGAGTCCCCGGTGCCCGGCCAAGATGCCCGTAGAAGTCAGCCTCCGATAAGCGAGTCCCAGGTGCCCGGCCAAGATGCCCGCAGAAGTCAGCCTCCGATAAGCGAGTCCCAGGAGCCCGGCCAAGATGACTGCAGAAGTCAGCTTCCGATAAGCGAGTCCCAGGTGCCCGGCCAAGATGCCCGCAGAAGTCAGCCTCCGATAAGCGAGTCCCAGGTGCCCAGCCAAGATGCCCGCAGAAGTCAGCCTCCGATAAGCGAGTCCCAGGAGCCCAGGCAAGATGCCCGCAGAAGTCAGCCTCTGATAAGCGAGTCCCAGGTGCCCGGCCAAGATGCCCGCAGAAGTCAGCCTCCGATAAGCGAGTCCCAGGTGCCCAGCCAAGATGCCCGCAGAAGTCAGCCTCTGATAAGCAAGTCCCAGGTGCCCAGCCAAGATGCCCGCAGAAGTCAGCCTCCGATAAGCGAGTTCCAGGTGCCCGGCCAAGATGCCCGCAGAAGTCAGCCTCCGATAAGCGAGTTCCAGTTAGAAATAGGGGCTCTCCTCTTTCATAAGAGCAAGTCGTATTTTCGCAGGTGATGCTTGGACGCAGTTCGGGGTGGGTTCGGGGGTGGGGGGTGGGGGGGGGTGCTTTTATCTTTGACTTTCAATTGACTGCAAATGCTGAGCATTGACAGGGACCTAAACAAATAGTGACTGATGCATAGGTTGCTGGTCAGGAGTGCTGTTAACTGACCAAAACCCAAATTACTGAAAACATACAAGTTAAAGAATCAATCCTCAGTTTTAAAAGACATGATATATGTACATTCCAAATTGTACTTACAGAACTTTCGGCCATGTACGGTGCACTGTCCGCTGGGTCCTGCTCGAACTTCCCTGCGCTGTCTCGCTCCACAGTCGAGTGGGGCGGGGGACTTTGGGATGGTTGTGGGGGGGGGGGGTGATAGGCAACCCAGGTTCGAGCAGAAGCTGCACGCGCTTTTCTTTGGGCTAGAACACGCTCCCCTCCAGCTGCGGTGCTCTGCTAGGGCTGAGAGCACCAAGTAGTGAAACGACGTCACGCGTCGTGACGTCACTCACCAGCACTAATGCATCTCCCAGAAGAAATAATCAATTTCATGTATTATCTTTCAATTTAAAACACTTTAAATCTATTTCAAAATACAGGTGAACATAAGTTGAACAAATCTAGCTCCTCAACTTGTGTCTAGAGGGCCTTATTGAAAATACGCCACTGGCCACTTATAGACACTGGGAAGCTGTGTGCTACCCTGAGGAATGCAGGTGCAGGGCAGTTTCTAGTCCATTTGGTACCCAGGGCAAAACCGTAGGAATGCGCCCCCCCAACCCGTGCGCCACTCCCACCGCACCCCGCGCACCATGGCCAGCGCATACCGCGCGCCACTCCCAAACTACACCATTAAGGAACTCCTACCCAAAGTCAATAAATCACTGCTAAACAAATGACACCCAGGTACCCCAGTCCATAACAAAGTGTGTTAGACTAAAAATTGACCTCTCACAATGTAGTGCACCTTAGTTCAGTCGTTTTTAACCTCGCAGAAGTGCATGCTACTCGCACGTGTTTGCAGCTGCAAAATTGGGTGAACAATGCTGCCCTGGCATGCTCCATTAATGAGGGCCATGCACAGTTGGAGAAAGCTGGCCTGATGTGTGGATGGGCCAGTGTTTTCTGTGCTGATATGTATGTACTACACTTAGACTGCAAGTCTACATCCGGGCAGAATAAACGTGCTTGATGATATGATATGATAGTTTATTTATATAACGCCTATACACAATGTGTTTCAAAGCGCTTCAAGTACCACGCTGGTCTCCATCCTGGTACTTGGAGGAAGAACCTGTCTTATGTTATTTCTGAGTGCCTGGAAATATGGATATCAAAAGTCTCCACAAAAGCCGAAACCGTTTATTTAGCCAACGCTGTTAGCATTGTGTTAGTCTAGGATACTGTACTCCAGAATGGATGATGTAAAAATGTTGTGTATTCTGTGGCACCCAATAAATTACTTTATAAGGTAAGTTTGTCAGTCCTTAAAACCGGTCGATGGTGTGATTACATATTTACACTGGGGATATAAAAATGTAAATGCTGCTTCTGTGCAAAAATAGCATGTGTGCCGCTTTTCCACTGCCCTTTGCATTTGAAAACCTTCATCTGGGCGCCACGTGATTGCACTGATATTGCTGAGGTGCAGTAAGGAGTACCCCGGATGTCGGCCATGGAAGCCCCCAGACGTTTTCCAGACACCCCTGCTCATGGCCTGCTGTACTGTGCCCTGTGTGGTTGAAGGGGGAATGGGGAGCGCAGGTGCACCACGGTAGAACAACAGTGGAAAGCCACCCTGCGTGCTGTGAATGCACAATGCCAGATAATGCCAGATACGAGGGGCGGGGGCGGGGGCGGAAGACTGAACCCGATTTACAGTGCGTTAAGCAACTTTTGAGCTGCGCAAATCATGACATGTTTCCTCAAGTTCAATTATTAAGAATTTGAGCGCATTTTTGCCGTTTTTCGAGGGAGAGGTTGCTTCGTTAGAAGGCTACAAAGTAAGAATTTGGAGAGACTTGGGCAAAGAGGTTGAGACCGCTGTCAGGTCTCTTTTTTCACTTGGGAAACACGTGGACAGATTTTTGTAAAACACGTGACTTATTCACCGAGCTTAATGGAGCTACATTGGCAGGGTTTACAGCGGCACGTAACAGCCACAACAAAACAGAAGGGGTTTAGCAAAATGGTCAGGAGTAAATAAAGCCTGAAATACAGCGCTCGGCAGTCTTTGGGGGTCGAATGAAGCATCGGGCTGTACCCATCATCTTTCTGATGACGAGTCGGGGCGCTTCTTGCTTCGCCAGGAACGCTGAACCGAAAGCAGCCATCTTTGTTCCACCGTGTGAGTCCTGCGGCCATCAGGAAAGGCGCCCTTTTGTGCCCCCACCCCTAGTGGCGCGAATGTGATCAGAGGGAGCCTCTGACTTCCGTACGTGACATTACAGTCAGAAGAGGCAGCTCCAGCACCTGCTACGGCGCTAGTGTGCTGCTGAACTCTGCCCACGGCAATCGCGCTGCCCCACAAACTGGGCGATTTCATCCGCTCCAGGGACCGGGGCAATTGCGCCCCCCGGGGCAATTGCACCCCAGGCAGCTGCCCGCTTCGCCCGGGCCAAGAAACGGGCCTGTGCACGTGTCACCCCTACTTCCTCCTTGTGCGTGTTGGCCACGCTGCTGCGTGAACCAGGGCAGATGGCACACGTGACTCTTCCTTGAGCCTGGCAATGCTCGTTCAGGGATCGCCCTGGACAAACTGCTCTTGCTTTGCCCAGATCATCCTCCTTTCCAGAGAACTGCTGCACGTCTGGGGTCCCGACCCATGCCGGGCTCAGCATGAGAGCCTGGTTCCCAAGTTTAGGGGCTTCTAGCAGCTGGGCCTACCTCAGGAGGGCAGAGTTTTGACAACAAACACAACGTATAAAGGATGAAAAAGGATTAGCCGCGACAGCCAAACCAGGCCCCTCGTCCCCATTTGAGTACCACTTTTCCTCTGTGGTTCTGCACCAACAGGACTCGTATTGTGGGTGGAAAAGGCAGTGGCTGCTTTATTAGGCAGGAGGTAACTGACAGGTGTTCCGTTACGGCAGCGCAGCGGCAGGATTCTTCTCTGAGCTGGTGCCATTATATATGCTTTGTCCTCTCTCACGGTTCTTCATTTCTCTGGTCTTCTGTCTACTAACACAATTCCCCATTGCCCAGTGCCTGAAACGCTCACACCTCTACCCGAGCGCCTAACCTCTTCCTCGTTCCCCCGGGCTCCGACCTCCTACACATTCCCTGGTCCCTCACTTTTTCCTCTTATTCCTATCCCCAGGTGATTCGACTTGTTACTCATTTTCCTTTCTCTGGAGCTCATATGCCCTTCCCCCGGTACCTAGGTGCCTTGATATCCTACCCACTGCCAATTTCCCCCGGATTCTTGTCCTCTTCCCCAATTGCTCCTACCTGACATTCCCCATGTGTCCTGCAATTGCCCTTGCTGCTTCTCCGGTTGCTTGTAATCTTCCCTCTTGCTGGGTCCCCCCTCCCCCTGTGGCGTTGCCTTGTTCCCCATCGTTCCCCCGAACCGTTGTCCTCCTCTATGCTTTCCTTGCGTCCCCAGGTATCTGTACCTCTCACCTGATCCTTGGGTTCTATCCTTTCATTCCACCTCTCTGGGTTTCCCCTGGTCTCCTCCTCTCACTT
Source organism: Ambystoma mexicanum (assembly GCF_040938575.1). NCBI lineage: Eukaryota > Metazoa > Chordata > Amphibia > Caudata > Ambystomatidae > Ambystoma > Ambystoma mexicanum. The sequence goes on along the minus strand of NC_090938.1, from coordinate 13,289,830 downwards.
CCCCCTTTCCCTGTTTCCTTTGTTGCCGATCTCTATGTCCTCTGCATCCTCCCCCCAGCTGACATACCATTTAGCCGTGCCTTTGGACCTCTTCCCCTTCCAAACCTTACTTGTTTCTTTGCACACTTCTACCTTTTGCTCGCTGGCCCCTTCTGCCCCCTGCCCTAATCCTGTGACTTTACCTTTCTTCTTACTTCCTTTACTTTCCACTACTTCCCTCTACTACCTCTACTGTGCTCTACTTTCCTTCTCTTCCTTTCGCTTCCCTTTCCTTCCCTACACTTCCCTTGCACATTACTTTTCAGTTTACTTTTCAGTTTACTTTCACTTGACTTTTCACTTGACTTTCACTTGACTTTTCACTTTACTTGTTTTTTTAACCCTCCTCCCACCACCCGCCACTTGTCACGTGGTCCATCGGGGGTCATACCCCTGCCACCGTCATATTTCAGTGACTGCACAGTCCCCTGTGCTTTCTGACAGCCCTTCCAGCCTAGATGAACCATGTACCTTCACCGTGGCAGTTCCCCTGTAAAAGTAAACAGACGACTTATCAATGGTCATTCAAATCATTTTCTGGTGTGGGTGGGCGGGCATATGTTATCCACCGCTGTAGTTGTCCTGGCAAAGAGGGGGCCTCCCTGTGAGTACTGCACTTTTATACACCCCTTGTGTGGGTGGGGGCAAGCATCACTTCCCTGACCCTTTCCTATCCTATCCCCCTGAGGGTCCCTTCACTCCTCCCACTTCCTGTTGCCTGGCGCCCCTCTGTCCACATCTGTTGTCCCCAGCTACTTGGATGGCGGGGATCCTTCGGGGCCTGTTGTGTGCCGCGCCTAAGGCAGCGACCACCCAGGGCTCACGTTGCTCGGCGTGTTCCCTGGCAATGTTTCTGGTGTTCCTTCCACACTGGCTGTGCCTTCTCTGTTGCGCATTGCAAAAGCAGTGCTGCTGTGCGCCTCCACCAGGGTGCAATTTCATCCTACACTAGACCCCCCCCACATCCCCAGAGGCCTTGTCTCTCCACCCTGAAAGGATCATTAAAACGTTCATGACCGGCCCTTTCTGAAAAATCCCCCAACCAGTTGCATGCACTCAATAAAGTCCCTTCATGCAGGACTTATCCCAATGCCATCTCTTACACAAAAGACTTCCTTCTGGCCATCACTCCACAAGAACAGAGAGTGGAGACTTGTTATACATAAGCAAAAGGGACACAGCCCCTTTAAGAACACCAACGCAGGAAAAAGCGGGAAGAAAGCGGAAAGGGAGGAGCTGGGAGGGAAAAAGGGGAGTTATGTGTTAGGAGTGAATAAAGAAGGTTCACGGCAGAGCAGGCTCCGTCTCTTCATTGCGTGTGTGAATGCATGAGAGAGCGAGAGTCTAACACTGGAGACGAAGTCGACGAACCTGTGCGCGTCGGCAGCAGTGGAGGGCTAGCAGCCCAGCAGGTTTGAGGAGCGGGGTGCTCCAGAACAGAACAGAGGCCGCGTGCCTTGTTGGAGGGCCTGTGCGCCCGGCAGCTTGAGAGAGCCTGTGCGCCCAGCAATTGCAGCGGCCTGTGTGCCCTGCTGGTGGGCTTGCATGCCCGGCAATAACGCAGCGGCCCGTGTGCCCTGCTGGTGTGCCTGTGCGCCCAACATAACACAGCGGCCCGTGTGCCCTGCCGGTGGGCCTGAGCACCCGGCAATTGCAGCGGCCCGTGTGCCTGCTAGTGGGCCTGTGCGCCCGACAACTGGAAGGGCCCGTTGTACCGCAGCTGCCCGTGCGCCCTGCTGGTGGGCCCGTGTGCCCAAAATCCAACAAGGGCCTGTGTGCCCAACTCGCAGTGACCTGCGCGCTGCCGAGGATCGCATTCCCCAGAGAGAGGTAGCGGCCCGGGTGCCTACCGCGGCAACCGACAAACAGCGAAAGAGGAGAGACGCCAGCGACAGCAGAGCGCCTGCCGACGGAGTGAAGAAGAAGATGCCGCGACACGGACCAGCTCATCCGTCTCACCTGCCAGGAGCGGAAGAAAGAAGCGCCCGACGTGGCCACCCCCCCTCCCAACAAGTAAGGAGTTCAAACGGGGACTGGGCAGAAAGGAAACACGAACGGGGATAGCCCCGTGTCTCTCAGAGTAACATTTACCAATAAATAAACCCGCGCCTCCCGCCCAGGGACACAAGGAACTCCACCCCAAGAAAAGAAACTCAGGTGGGAACCCGTGTTTCCCACACCATCACACCATAAAAGGAAACCAAACCCACTGGCCACATCGACCAGACCACAGGCCCAGCAGAACCCTGCCCTTGCCTCCCACCCTGGATCCCCCACAGCAAAGGCAAGAGAAACGCCGCAACCAACCCTCACCATCAGACGGCCAGCACCAGTGCACAGCAAGGCCGCACCGCCAGACAAGCGAACACGCCGCTGCGCCTAACACCGGCAGTCACGTGCCACCGGTGCCACTAAAGCGCACCTCATATCGCCAGCATGTCAAATCCGGATGCAGCGAACCCCGACGCCCAACCACCTGCGCCACCAGGGACACTCTCCTCTCACGCCAGCCTAATGAGGATACCCGCACCATTCACACTAAACCCACACCACGACCAGGGCCAACGATGGGAAGAGTGGATGGAAGAATTTCAGGACTTCGTAGGTGCCATAGGCACACAAGAACCTCCCAACATACTAAGTATCTTCGCAAATGTCGTGGGGAGGGAAATTAAAAATATCATACGCACGATTCCCCTACAGGACCGCACCACGGATGCAAAACTCCTGCAAGCTATAAATGAGAAGATTGTCATCTCACCCAATCGTGATTATGAACGGTACACTTTTAACCAATGTGGTCAACTCCCCCACGAATCGATAGGGGAATTTGTCATCCTCCTTCAAAGAAAAATATTGAAGTGCGACTTCGCCAACTTTAATGACGAAGAAGCCATCAGACTACGCATAATTGAAGGTTGCGTATCCTCGATGTTTCGGAAACACTTCTTAAAGAAGCCACCATTGCCTAAAGGAAGTATTGGACCTAGCCAGAGTTTACGAGAGGGTGGACATCCAGGCAGCAGCCATTGAGAACCCCAAGAAGGGCAAAGTCATTGCAGCAGTACACCCTTACACCCAGCACCCAGCTTCACAAACAAGAATGAACCCGAGGTACCCAACACATCGGACACAAAGTGACCGCCAATGCTACCGCTGTGGATTTGAGTACCCACACAGATGCCCGTGCCCCGCCATCGGACAACGCTGAATGAGATGTGGAATGGAAAACCACTTCCAGGTGATGTGCAAGGAACTACTACCAGAAGGCAGCTCAACACGCCCGCGGCCTGCCAACCACACGATGGAGACACACACAGAACAGCATCGCCCTGCAGACAGAAACGCGCCATTCCCTACGAACGCCTATCAACGCCCGAACACTGTAAGGGCCCTTGAAGGACTCCAGATTGAACCAGACAGAAAGGACCATGAACTATATGACATCCACCAATGTGACTTCATGCAAAGGCCGGAACAAGAGATGACATACAAGAGAGAAACCCCAAACCCCCCCCGAACGAGACATAAACCCATACCTCAACTCCCCACCACAATATCAGTCAGGAGGAAACGAACACGCTGAATACCTGCAAGATGGCTACGACAGGGAATATGTCTGCCTCCTCATTGTTGAGGCTGAAGACACCTCAGCTCCCAGAGTCACAATTCAAATGGGAGACACCAGAAACCGATTTATCATCGACACAGGAATGAACGAAGATCTCTACCGTGAAATAGACCCCTCATATCCCTTGCGAGAATCCAGGACACACATCTTTCAATGGGGAGTGTACCTGCCAATGACCTCCAGAGGGAAATTTCAATGTGATCTACGACACCGGGACATCACAGTAACCTCCACAATACACGTTATGAGGAGCCCATCTGTCGGCCGCTGCCTCCTCAGCTACCGTACAGCCAATGCCTTAGCCCTAATCGATTTACGCTACGACCAGTCGGAAGTAATAGAAGGACTACCATCGCCACACAAATCCATCATGGCAATAATAGAAAGTCCCCTGGTGAAAGGAGACCTCAAGAGCCAATTCCCCAAACTATTCGAAGGAGTGGGGATGCTCAAAGACTCACACATCAAGCTACACATTGACAACACCATCATGCCAGTACCGCAGCACCCGCGTAAGATGGGCTTCCACCTCCAGGAATAGGTGTCAAAAGAGATTCAACTTCTCCTTCTCAACGACATCATAGAGAAAGCAGAAGGACCAACACCATGGGTATCTCCGATAGTCATCGTTCCCAAGGACAACGGACGCCTCCGCATATGCGTTGACATGCGCAACCTGAACACCGCGATCCAAAGGGAGAGACACCCAGGCCCGAGCCTGGAAGACATGTTGATCAGGATAAACCCAGCGAGGTTCTTCTCAAAACTTGACCTCAACCAGGGCTACCACCTGCTCGTCCTGGACCCAGAATCAAGACCCATCACTACATTTGCAACACACAACGGGCTATTTAGATATAAAAGACTAAATTTCGGCACATCGTCTGCTGCAGAGATCATCCAAGAGACAATCAGATGCCTAATAGCATCCGAGATAAATGCATTAAACTATAGTAACGACATCTTAATATTTGGAAGAGACCAGGAACAACACGACAGGGCCCTAAAAACCATCTGCAACATTCTACAAGAAGCAGGACTGACACTCAATGAGTCCAAGTGTGACATTAACAAGACAAGCCTCAAATTCTTTGGCCACATATTCTCCAACAAAGGAATAACAGCCGACCCGGACAAGATTAAGGCTATCACCGACCTCCAGGCACCTATGACTACCGCAGAACTGCGCTCCCTTTTGGGCATGGCGGGATACTGCACGCATTACCTCCCGAACTACGCCACAACAACTGACCCGCTCCGCAACCTCCTAAAGAAGAATCAATCTTGCATCTGGGATGCACCCTGCCAAGAAGCGTTCATGGCCATAAAGGAAAGTCTCACCAACAACCGCCAAATAGCATGCTTTCACCCAGATTGGCACACCATCATCACGGTCGATGCAAGTCCAGTGGGACTAGGAGCAATCCTTGCCCAGACTGACACCACGGACAACACCCACCACGCAATAGTAGCATATGCCAGCCGAGCCCTGTCACACACTGAAAGGGCCTACTCACAAGCAGAGAGGGAAAGTCTAGCTGCATTATGGGTATGCAAGAAATATCACCACTTTATTGCCCGGCCAGAAGTTCACTCTAGTGACAGATCATCAGGCCCTACTTCGGAAACCCCAAAACGAAGATGCCACCCTGCATAGAGCAATGAGGGATAAGACTGCAAGAGTACAATTATACAATTGTCCACAAACCAGGAGGGGACGCCAACCCAGCGGACTACCTGTCCAGACACCCCCTGCTGGACAAAAATGACACCCTAGCCCATGAAGCCACTGAGTACGTCTTGTACCTGTCATCAAACGTCATGCCACCGACTATTTCAACTACAACTTTTGAGGAAAGGAGCAAAGCTGACCCAACGATCAGAGCCGCCGTCTCTCTCACCCGCTCCAACAAATGGAGAGAACGAAATAAAAAAGGTACCGGGGGAGGATGTAGACCAGAAGGAACTTGATCGGCTAGCCAAAATACACGACGAGCTCATAGCCACTGACCAGGGACTCTTGCTATGGGGAAAGAGGCTGGTAGACCCGAGAGACCTAAGGAAGACCCTAGCAACACTGGCACATGAAGGCCACAGGGGAATGAACAACACAAAACGATTTCTCAGGAACTACGTTTGGTTCCCTTACATGGACGTGATAGTGGAAGACATGCTCAGACACTGCAGACCCTGCCAACTGGCAGCAAAAGGGCCAAACCCGAATCCCCTACAACTAACCACACTCCCAACAAGGCCCTGGCAAAAAGTTGCAATGGACTTCCTTGGACCTCTAGAAGAAGGGGGAAACCTACTAGTAATAATAGATGAGTACTCGAGATTTCCCTTCATCAAGCAAACGCCTTCAACGTCATTCACGGAAACAGCACCCATTGTGGATGAACTATTCAGCGAATGGGGCATTCCCAATGTCGTCAAGACCGACAATGGATCCCCATTCCAAGGACGTGAATTTGCAGGTTTTGCAAGCCACCTAGGATTCCACCACCAAAAGATTACACCACTGTGGCCTCAGGCCAATGGGATGGTGGAACGATTTATGGCCACCATCAAGCTAACCAGACAAAAAGCAGTAGCAGAGCAGATGCCTCACCCGAAAGCCATCTGCACCATGCTCAGAAGGTACCGAAATACCCAACACGACTCAACAGGAAAGTCACCAGTTGAACTCATGTTGAGATACCAACCCCGAACACGCATCCCCCGATGGGAGGACTACACACCAGAAGAGGACACAGCCATCAGGGAACGAGACGCTGAAGAGAAGAGGAAAGCCAAACAATGGGCAGACACCAAAAGGAGAGTGAAAGAACAACAACTAGAAATCGGGCAAACTGTCCTGGTGCGACAAACGCAGCACAAGAAAACGGATACCCGATACAGCCCTGAGCCTCGAATCATCACAGCCATCTACGGACCCATGATCACGGCGACTGGGGAACCGGGAGACATTACCCAAAACTCCTCATTCTTCAAGAAACTATATCTGGAGGAACCAGAAACACGGAAAACATCCGAAGAGAATCCCAGCAAAGACGAAGAAACAGAGCCCCCAGTGGAAACGACCGGCGAAAGCAGAGAATCTCCAGGGAGACCCCCCGGGACAATAAAGAAACCAGTGAGACTCATCGAGCAGATGTAACTGGACTCTCACGTTAAGTACGGGGGAGGGGTTATACATAAGCAAAAGGGACACAGCCCCTTTAAGAACTCCAACGCAGGAAAAAGCGGGAAGAAAGCGGAAAGGGAGGAGCTAGGAGGGAAAAAGGGGAGTTATGTGTTAGGAGTGAATAAAGAAGGTTCACGGCAGAGCAGGCTCCGTCTCTTCATTGCGTGTGTGAATGCATGAGAGAGCGAGAGTCTAACAAGACTTATCTCAATAACGAGGGGGCTGTGCCATTCTTAAGTCTGTGTCCCCTTTGGCACGGATGGCATTGGCCAGGGAGTCTCATGCGTGCTGTGAGGGCCACTGGAACTGGGGGAGGTCGGAAGGTACACTGGGCTCACGCTGCCTCGACCTCAACTTTGTAGAGTTGAGGCAAGCAAAGACGCTAGAGAAATTGTTTGTGAAAATAAGCTGTGCAGGGCCTGGGGTGTCTTCTGATGATGGAATATTTCGAAGCTGATTCTAGGACCTGAGTGTGGGGTTGACGCGAGTATAAACATGGTTGGACACTCACTGCTATGGGGGAAGCTTTTTAATACTTGAAATGTGTTTTTTTAAACAGTTCTAAGAAACACTGCAACAACTGCACCAAACGTCAGCACGGAGCATACTCAGGGCCAGGATGCGAGAGGAAATCCTGAGACCACTAACACCAGCAGGTAGGATGTCTGGTTCTCCCTCCATGCACTGTGCATGTGTCCACCTTCCCCTGACATCTGCAGGTAGGATGTCTGGTTCTCCCTCCATGCACTGTGCATTTGTCCACCTTCCCCTGACTCCTGCAGGTAGGATGTCTGCTTCTCCCTCCATGCACTGTGCATGTGTCCACCTTCCCCTGACATCTGCAGGTAGGATGTCTGGTTCTCCCTCCATGCACTGTGCATTTGTCCTCCTTCCCCAGACACCCACAGGTAGGATGACTGCTTCTCCCTCCATCCACTGTGCATTTGTCCACCTTCCTCTGACACCTACTTAGGATATCTGCTTCTCCCTCCATGCACTGTGCATTTGTCCACCTTCCTCTGACACCCACTTAGGATATCTGCTTCTCCCTCCATGCACTGTGCATTTGTCCACCTTCCTCTGACACCCACTTAGGATATCTGCTTCTCCCTCCATGCACTGTGCATTTGTCCACCTTCCTCTGACACCCACTTAGGATATCTGCTTCTCCCTCCATGCACTGTGCATTTGTCCACCTTCCTCTGACGCCCACTTAGGATATCTGCTTCTCCCTCCATGCACTTTGCGTTTGTCCACCTTCCCGACATCCCCCAGTAGAATGTCTGCTTCTCCCACTGTGCATATGTCATGTGCCACTGACACCCACAGGTAGGATGTCTGCTTGTCCCCCACACTTTCAAGGTTTCCGTTATAAATATATTTATTTACAGATCAAGTTTTAGTTAAGCATTATTAAAAATAAAAGAAAGTTGGTGAATACTCTTGGGATATGCTAATACATTTCTCCTACACCCTGAAGTGACTTCAATACCAAGGATAATATTGCATTTATCTTATAAAGACACATATACTTTTTTTGATTCAGGATTTCAGGAAGGAGGGGTTGGGGAAAAATAGAAAGGTTAGAACATACTTTCTAATAATGTGAAGGCAGTTTGAATCCCCTAATGCAATCTAGGTAAGTTTAGTTTAGTTTATTATTTGTATGGCGCGCCATACCCTGGAGTATCGGGGCGCAAGCAGACAAGGATATGCTCAGCTTAGTTACAGGTACGCATTTCCCAGCAGTATAAAGTGTTCAACAAATTACAACCTATGAAGGGACAAGCAATACCAAAGTCAATTGTTTAGGAGGGTGCCTTTAAGGAGCCAGGACAGTTTGGATGCACTTTGGGACAAAGTCTTTCACAGAGTCAGATAGTTCAGGAAAATCACTGAAGAAACACCAGCTGTGAAGCCTGTGCAAAGGGGAGTTGAAATCAACTCATAAAAAGGTAACCCAGTGCACTTCTCAAGTGATAAAACACGACTCAAGGCAAGAAGGCAGGTACCCGAAGCCCAAAGAGTACCTCTGGTTTGAAGAAGAGTGGTCCAGCTGGATTCCGTCTTGCTACAGCCAGGCAGACCCTGGTTGCTGAGCCTCAGTCGTGGGGACAAGAGGGAGGACGTCTGGAGGGCTCATGCGGCTGTACTTGGGCGAGGTCTTTATCAGCGACAGGTTTTCTTAGATTCAGCGGCTCTTCGTAGTTTCAGCACCTCGCAAACAGCACTGATGCAGAACGAATATCCCTGGCTGGACTTTCCTTGCTCCCTCAGTCTTAGCCTCTGGTGAGGGGGCTTTGGATTGGGATGTCCTGCTTTTGGAGTGTCCTTAGGAGGCTCCTGGAGCTTTAGGCCAGATTCATTCCACCGGACGACGTTGCACTCAGTTCTGGACACTCAACCCCTGGCATTGGGCTTCTGCAAGACTGGAGAGGCCCAGCAAGTCGGGGATTGCGTCAAAGTGGAGTTTGTCACTGGCTAGTTGGGCCCACCAGCCCAACGTGAGAAGTCATTCCGTCCGGAGCTTCTCTGTCAATGTGAAAAAGGAGGTACGCACAGCAGCAGGGGGTTACCGGGCACTTCGAGGTCCAGGCGGTTGCAGCAGGCTTCTCTTCATGATTTCTTCTTCAGATGTTCATTCCAATGGTCGACTCTGCCTGTAGTTCCAAGAACCTCGCCTTTTAAGCTAATTCCCATTCATTCACAGCTCTAGGCTGTCAATCACAGAGCAGGGTGGCTGTCTTTCCCGGATTGCCGGCCAGCGAATCAGGACTGATTTCGTTCTGGCACACCTAGAGACAAAGGACAGGGGAGTTTCAGGACCCTACCTCACATCCTGTCCTTCCAGACACACTGGAGCCAGGGACGGGCTTCACGGTTGAAGCCCGCCAAAGGCAAAACACACAAAAGGCTCAACCCTGTCTCAACGGACAGAGTAAAAGCCAAAAAAGACATCACAAACAGAAAATGGCTAAAAACGTAGTCCGGGACCATTTTGACGAAATGGACACCTATGGGTGCTGTACTGCAGCTGATGGTTCAGCCTGTGGTAAAAAAGCACACTGGTATTAAAAAGTAAACAACTGCCACCAGCTATTCTGGAGTTAAAATTTAAAAGTCCTAAGTCCATCAAAAGAGCTGGGGGTCACCAAAGTGGGAGGAAATTAGCACAGAAATGAAAATTCTCCCTAACATCCTCTGCCACTGAGATGGCGCTCACCGTGCACTATGCATATGTTCACCTGCCCCTAACACCTGCAGGTAGGATGTCTGTTTCTCCCTCTGTGCACTGTGCAAGTGCCCACCTTCCCATGTCACCCGCAGGTAGGATGTCTGCTTCTCCCTCTGTGCACTGTGCAAGTGCCCACCTTCCGCTGACACCCACAGGTAGGATGTCTGCTTCTCCCTCCGTGCACTGTGCAAGGGCCCACCTTCCACTGACACCCACAGGTAGGATATCTGCTTCTCCCTCTGTGCACTGTGCATATGTCCACCTTCCCCGACATCCCCAGGTAGGATGCCTGCTTCTCCCGCTGTGCACTCTGCATAGGTCTACCTTCCGCTGACGTCCCCAGTAGGATCTCTGTTTCTGCATCCATGCACTGGACATATGCCCTCCTTCCACCGACACCCGCAGGTACAGTGTCTGCTTCTCCCTCCTTGCACTGTGCATATGTCCACCTTCCCCTGACACACACGGGTATGATGTCTGCTTCTCCCTCTGTGCACTGTGCATCTGTCCACCTTCCCCTGACACCTGCAGGTAGGATGCCTGCTTCTTCCTCAGTGCACTGTGCATATGTCAGCCTTGCCCTGACACCCCCTGGTAGGATGTTTTCTTCCCCTCCATGCACTGTGCATATGTCCACCTTCCCCTGACACCTGCAGGTAGGATGTCTGCTTCTTCCTCAGTGCCCTGTGCATATGTCCACCTTCCCTCTGATACCCCCATGTAGGATTTCTACTTCTCTATTCGTGCACTGGACATATGTTCTCATTCCCCTGACACCCATCAGGTAGGATGTCTGCTTCTCCCTCCTTGAACTGTGCATATGTCCACCTTCCCCTGACACCTGCAGGTAGGATGTCTGCTTCTCCCTCCTTGCACTGTGCATATGTCCACCTTCCCCTGACTCCTGCAGGTAGGATGTCTGCTTCTCCCTCCTTGCACTGTGCATATGTCCACCTTCCCCTGACTCCTGCAGGTAGGATGTCTGCTTCTCCCTCCTTGCACTGTGCATATGTCCACCTTCCCCTGACACCTGCAGGTAGGATGTCTGCTTCTCCCTCCTTGCACTGTGCATATGTCCACCTTCCCCTGACACACAGGTACAATGTCTGCTTCTTCCTCAGTGCACTGTGCATATGTCAGCCTTGCCCTGACACCCCCTGGTAGGATGTTTGCTTCTCCCTCCATGCACTGTGCATATGTCCACCTTCCACAGACACCTGAAGGTAGGATACTTGCTTGTCCCTCAGTGCACTGTGCATATGTCCGCCTTTCCCTGACACCCCCTGGAAGGATATCTACTTCTCTATCCATGCACTGGACATATGCCCTGCTTCCCCCGACACCTGCAGATAGGATACCTGCTTCTCCCTCAGTGCACTGCCCATATGTCAGCCTTCCCCTGACACCCCCTGGTAGGATGTTTGCTT